>NC_089978.1:190231961-190864961 GCF_036417845.1 Apteryx mantelli | reverse complement strand
TTATAATGAAAAACATATAAAGAAAAAACCTAAAACTATTACTATTTACATCAGTAAAATCCAATTAAAAATGTTCTTGAAAACTGCTTTTCATAGAAAATTGCATTTTGGCTTATAGCTTTTATTTTATTTCTTCCAAGAAGTATCCAGAAAGACTGTGTTTCCATGATCAAGAGATCAGAAACTGATAGGGAAAGCCATTGCACAAAGGCTAGTCAGAAGCACTGAGGGCAGCTGGGTAGTTAAACTCTTTTCTTCAGGCAACTGAATACTGATCAAAAGATATATATGAAACATACAGACACTGTTCAAGGCTTAAGTTATTACATTTTTAAGACGGAAAAAAAACCCTGTTCATTAAAGGTAAGAGGCGCATCCACTGTCTACCTCGAGATTAATATTTTCTGAAGGAAAATCCTTAAGTCATTTAATGTTGTTGATTAAAATAGCCAAAGACTCTTCCTAGAGTCTCAGTCTTACTGTATGTTGAACTTTTGCCCACCTTATACATCAAGATTCATTAGTCTAGGTAATTAAATTACTAAGCATCCACTGTTCCTCCATACCAAAATGTCCTACATTTTAATATATCATCCTCTCTCAGAGAGAAGAATACATTGGGTGTAAGGGGAAGTAATTCCTTTTACATTTGAGCAATTCAGAGCCTAGAAGCTAAGAAGAAGAAATCTATTAGTACTTCACAGCACAAACTCTCTTAATAGGCAAGGCTTGTGGCGAGAAGCTATCTTTTATTAGACTAACCAATACAAAGAGGAACACAATATCAGTAAAAGATAGTGTCTTTCATTTCAAACCTTGCAGTGTTTATATCCTTAGACAATCAGAGCTGCTGTAACAATACTCTTACTTGCTTAAGAAAAATTATCTAGCAGGCACGTCTGTGGCTGAATGCTGAAGGCTCTGAAAGGACACTATCGCACACAACAGCACTGCCTCCCAGCTAGAATATTTGGATCCAAGGTCACAGCACAGTGTCCCTGTCTCTCTTTTCAGCCTCTCTAGACTAATGTCTTACCAGTAGAAATACGTGCTGAATTCTTGCTGGAAGGGGGTACCATATAAAGAATACAAAAAAAAAAAAGATTTTTAAAGATATAATTGGAAGATTAATAGCCCTTGTACTGCATCTCCCTTCATTGTTCCACCTGAACTGGTTCCCTATTTGCTTAGTGAGGGATTAGTACAAATTTCTCAATAAGATTTCAATTATTTCTTCTGTCCCCAAAGTTGATCTAACAGGGTGGTTAGCTTGGTTAGCCAAACAGAAATAAATGTTGGAGGGAGTTTAGGGAGGAAATCCTTATTTCTAAGAGCAGTGCTAAATGAGAGGGTTGCATCTTTTCATATTTATCTAGGAATCTCAAGATAGCCTCAATAAAGGTATTTCTTTTTAAGCATTTTGGCCTGAATTAATCTCTTATTCATCAGCCATTTGAGAAATCCATTTCTTCATAATATTTTTTCTCCATTTTAATCCACAGTTTTGAATAAGTTTTCACACTGTTTTAGAACATCCTTCACCCAAATTGCATGATAATATGCCACTGTGTTGGGAGTTGCAATACCTCCTATCTTGGAAAGCCTATTTAATGCAGATATGCAAATCCTTGTACTCTGTTTTCAGAGGAGCACCGTGCTGAGTCTTTGTAGTGTTGCCTGTGATAAAAATGCACGTACCCATAGAAAGAAAAAATGAAATTTGGGGAGTGTATGCCTTTTAATAGTAACCATTCTACCCACTAAAATGTCTCTGTACTGTCCTATTTTAAGATCTTTTGGTTTTTTTAGACTAGACGAACATATAATTTGCCTTAAAAATCCTCATGATCTTCTGTGGGATTCAATCCATTTCTTTATCATTTATTTCACTTTTAACCCACTTAAGTTAATAGCATGTTTTATAGTCCGACTGGTTTTTCTCAGAAATTAGGATACCCAGCAACAGATTTAGCTATTTATTTCCGAGCACAGCACAAAGTCCACGTTTGGAATACTATTATTTTTAACAGGGAAACTGTGCAAAACTCAGCTTATCAGAGGGCTGCCAAATCTTCTGTGCCTGCTCTCAGCTTTATTCCTTTCATTTGAGGGTCCAGGGTGGCCAGTGAACCTTGGCTGCAGCAGGTGCAGCAGCAATGCACGAACGTCCCTGCTGGGTTCCCCTCGCTCGGTGCCGGGTTCCCCTCAGGAGTTGAGTGCAGCAAGGGCAGTGCCCTCCCAGCACACGCGCCCTGTAAAGAGTAGGAATGGGAATAGCTCAGCCTCCTCCAGAAGTTTCTGATCACCCACCAATCATCATTCTGTTTTAGGCAATGCTACCCCAAAAGGTAGTTACACTTTAAGCGTCTTTAGGAGTGCCGGGGATCTTAGAATCTTACTTTGTTAGCCTAGAATAAACCTTAATTAATTTGAATGTTCTTGTCTAAATAGACTCCCTGGTCTGCCAGCACTTTGGCAAGGATCTTTGCATCAATGTTTATCACTGAAATGCATTTCTGTAATGAGGGGTTTATTCACTTGCTTTAGGTAGCACAATTTTCTTTGCTTCCTTCCAAGAAAAGGAAATATCTCCTTCTTGTAAGATTTTATTAAATGTCTGCTATTGAGTAGTATAAAATGCTCTGTAAAATTGTCTGAAACTCTCATATTTCTTCCAACTAGTTATCTTTTGTCCCTTTCTATTCCCAACTGGTGGGTTTGCTAAAATACCTATTTTCTTTTAAGCTTTTTAGCTAGAAGCATATCTGCCTTGGTGCCCTTTTATAGAGTACTTTGTTATACTTATCTTAGAGTTTATTCTGCTTTACTGACTTGTCATAGATCCAGTTAATCTCAGAACTTTTAAATTGTTGTATACATTTTTTGAATGTATCAATTTATGTTTGAATTCCAGGCCTAAAAAGATACTGTCAGATACTGTTCATCCATGGCTCTTAAGTTTTTTGGGGAGCAAGGGACTTGTTCTGGTTTTTATAGTTGGGGAACTTTTTTTAAAGAATACTCTATATCACTTGCCTTCATTCCATTTATCTTTTTGATCTTTCATATTTTCTTTAAAATGTTTTTGAAAATTCAGGCATACTTCTTTTATTCTTAAGGGACCATTAACCAACATTCTAGCTTGTCTCCACAAGAGCTGCATGCTTTGATTCCAAATGTTTTAACACTAAATATGCTATCATGTATTCAGACCAGCTGACTACTCCTATGGACATTGAGGTAACTTGATTTTCCAGAATATTGGAGTTACAGGATAGAATCCTAGAACAGGTCAAGATAAATCAACCCTTGAAGCAGTCACAACACAGACTAGTACATATAGTCCATAAATTTCAAACATCGTTTAGATCTTCACCTCTGCTTCAACCAACATATATTTCTTGTCTCAACATTTCCCAAGAATCCTAAAAAAACCCTATAGAACAAGAAACAAAAGAGAGAGAAAATTGTAAATGTACAATATCAGGGTTAGGATAGCTATTGCCAATAACTTTCACAATGAATGATACTGGATTAGAATGTCTCTTCATTCATCCATCTCTTAAACAAAATAGATTTGTATAACTAATAAAGCTGCTATTTGACTGGCTTGTAGAACAATATGGTGCCTGACTCTGTTATGCTCAGGCATTTTTCACCACAAATAGGTTTTTCATAATAGCACAGTGCAACATTTATCTTTCTTTACTGCTTGTAAAAAACTTTCTTTTGACAGGGACATTCAAACCTTTTAATGTTTTATTGGATTGCCCATTCCATTATAGTTTAATAGCTTGTTTCCTTCTATTATTCTTGTTTTGGGAATATAAATCCATTCCTGCGAATATATGTCCTGTCAATATTTCCATGAACTGTTAAATATTTATCAGCACTCATAATAACAGGTACATTTGTTAAAACTTTCTTAATCTTTCTTGAATTTTATATATATATATATATATATATATATATATATACACATATGAAACTCATCTGATCCACTTTATGCAGATTTGGCTCTGTATCTCACCAATGTAACATGGTACAGAACTAAGGTCTAGCAGTATCCAGAAGAGAAAGATTTTTTAACACAGAGCTTATTTTCCCAAGGAAATATGTTTCATAACATTCAGTTTTATATATTTCTGTTTCAGAAATTTCTGACTATGTTTTGATTCTGCAAATGTGCAATGTGACTTTATGCATAGCTGAAAAACACAAATAATGCCACTTTTCTTTCCACTTAATGCATTTATCTTTTTACCTTTTAAATTATACTATTTTACTACCTAGTATGATGCATAAAAATTAAAATTAAATCCTGGACAATGCTTCAATATGCCTTACAAAACTTTTCTGGCTGAAATGTGATTTTCCAAGGCCAAAACAAGCAATGATTTGGCATCATCATTTTTATCTAAGCCATTGTATTTAGGCTCTGAACAGAGGGGTACTCCATTATAAAGATTTGGGGGTTGTCCGGTTTCTATAGTAAGTAAAACGATCTGGACCGTATGACTTTTTGTAAAAGAATATTCTGATATTATATCTAGGTTTCGTTTCCCCTAAGCATCTAAAAATGCTGTGTGTTAGGGAGGTGAATGGACTATTTCAGACAACGTTTGCTGATTTGTACATAGAATAGTTTTATTACTGAACTATCCTCATCTTGTTCCTATCTTCTAAGACATAACTCTTTTTTCTAACCCCCAAGCCACACAAGTCAAAGGGTACATTCACATTGCCTAACCTATCTTGATTTCAACACCTAGTACTGTCATGCAAACAAATATTTTTCATTATCTGTTAAAAACGTAGTTGTAGTAGAAGTTAAAATAGAACTCACTCTGCCAATGCACTTAACACAGGCTCCAGCTGTTTCACTGTCATAAATACACCTTAAGCATATAAAATTATGGCAAGTCCTCTATCTACTGTACAAGGAACCCTTCATTCAAAATATTGTAATGAGCTATAGTGGTGTTATAAGAAGTCAGAAAATTAAAAAGGTTTGTTTTGTTTTGTTTTGTTTCCAGTGGCTATCTTGCTTACATTATTAACATTGCTCAAAGAAGATGCCCACCAGACATTGTGGTTGCTTTGTGCTACCCCATAGATTTTAGAACTGGCATACCCAGAACACAGAAAAGTAATAATGGTGTATTTCAGTCTTCCTCTAACAATGATTAGATTTGACAAAAGAATTTGTACAAAGTTGTACCCTATGTTGTACCCCCTATGTTACCCCCTATGAAAAAAAAGTAAGTTAAGCAGAAAGTAGTAACAGCTTAAAGAATTTCCTCACTTTCAGGATCAGGAAACTATATGCATGTGATTTATTCTAGAATAAAAGTGTGCTACTCCCTCTTGCTTTTTCCATGCTATTTTTTTTTTCAGAAGCTTTTATGTATTACATGTATTCTGCTTATAGAAAATCTTGCCATCAACTCTCTTCAAATCCCTGTAGAATTTAGTTTTAAAAATGATAACACTCTATATATTCCCTATCAGTAGGTGTGTTACTGTTCTGTTTCTGAAAATGGTACCAATTTTCATTTCTAACATCTGTTAGAAAATATTTCTGTTAGTTCTATTCTGCATGAACCCTCAATATCTTTCAAATTTCATTGTTTGCTGCAGCCTTCATTGATAAACATTGTTTTCCATAATCCTGAATTGTCATTTAGTTAATCCTCTTTTGTGATTAGTAACTAACTCATTCATGAATTTATCCTTATGCTTTAGTATGTTTAAATTTCTTGTTTAGGAATTTTCTACACATAATTTTGCTGTCACTGATCACATAAGTTACATGATATTGGCACAGCACTGATGGAAATAAAGATGGAATAGTTGTAAACATAAGAATAGTGAATAAGGAAAATACATAATTGATACAGATTTTCTTTCTAAACATGTAATGATTCTAGGATTTATAACCAGCTCAGCTGAGATCACCAATATTTATGATGGGCCTCAGAGTCACAGGAAATCAAATTTTGTGACTGTATTACTTTTTCCTTATAGAATACAAGAAAAGAGGATTTATTGCTTTGTCATCTTTCTCAAACTGTGCCCTTTTCAAGAGAAAACATTTTGTGTGTTACTAGACATCGATCCTGAAGAGGCTCTTTAGACATCACTCAGCCCATTAATAAACCTGACGGTAGTCCACCCTTCTGAACGTGCTATGCAAAATAGGGAGTCTTCAAAGACCGTGGGTTTTACTGTGAGGCTGAACTATCCATTGACATTTGTCTCTTAGAAAGCTAACCAATGTCAGAAGTAAGTATAACAAATTATACTGAGCTCTCTTCTTTCTCCCTTCATGCTGCATGATTCTAACTCATTTATTGTTTATTCCAGTAATTTTAGTTCTTTGATTAGAAAAGACGATTATCTTTTTCTGAACACTAATACTAGCTCTCCTTTCTGAGAATCTGAGGTCTTTCAATAGAACTGACCTGTTTCTAACTTTCATTTGTGTTCAGAGTTTGGTGTGGGAAGCTGCAACATTCGTTAGTATCCTTGATGTGCAAGACCTTTTATCATGGCATTTATAAAATGGCACCAAGACAGATCTCATTAAAATTTTAAATGTTGTCTCTTGTAAATATCCTTCTTGTTTTGATTCTATTTTCCAATTTTGTTGCTTCAGCTGTAGTGATTGGCATTAAGAGGAATATTTTGATCTATCAAAGTGCACAAGGTGTACTACTTAGCACAATTTAAAAGTGTTAAATTTTACATGCTTAGAGTTTGGAGATTTTTTTTTTTTATGTGGCATTTTCTGTTCTTCCAATAGAGAAGACTCAGATGTCTAACAGCTCCATTTTGCAGTCCTACTGTTCAGTCATCATTTTCTACCTTTGATTCAGTCATCATGAGAATGTTTCTTTCCCTACACTAATGCAAAGTAAGTCTTGATGTCAGTTAAATAAATTCAGATTTTGTTATTGCCATACTGTCAAAGTAGTGGATAAAAAGACATGGATCAATGTTCATCTTTGCCAGTTAAACTCAGAAAAAATTAAGGTGCCTGTGATTGTTTCTAACTATCAGCTCAGAGAGTATTTGGTTTTGATTGATACATAGAGCGCGAGAGATGTTCATTAGCTAAAAGTCTTAGTACAATCTGACTCCAAAATGTAGTTTGAACAGCATATTTGGCAGATTATTAAGAATGCGCATTATTCTTTCAAAAATACTGGCAGCCCCTAGAAATGTTTATCTTTGATATTTGAGAAGCCTCTTCATGCTTTTATCTCCTGTAGACAAGACACATTCACCGGTGTTCTCAGGCAGACTGAATTCTGAACAGCTTCACCGTATGAAACCATGCTGTCAAACAATTCTATTACTGTGTGAAGAAATGCTTATACCAGATTCTTCCAAGTTAGGTTAGTAGAACTACTAAACAGTAAAACAGAAATCATTTTAAGAATTCGGAGATAAATGCAGAAATTTGTCACTTGCCAGAGTCCTTATTAAAAATTATATTTAGTTTTAGAGCATATTCCTTTCAGGCTTCTTTACTACTATCCTTCACTAAGGATGCCACCTACAACATTCACTGTTACAAAATATCTTTATAGTAAAAGTGGTTAGTTTAATATCAAAATGGAAATATTTAGCAAAGAATGCAGCAGCCAAAATCAAGCAATCATAAAAAAAATTACAAACATGAAAATTAATAGTTCAGGGAAAATAGACTTTATATTTTGACAATTCATATAATATTTGAGAGAAAGGAAATCACGTTGTACAATTCAAAACAATCTTAAGCCCCAAGTCAAAAGTCTTCTGGAAAAACAATCATAAATCCCTCTCCAAAATTCAGACTGTAAATATACACCCTCTCATCTGTTTATTTCTGATCTTTCCTACGTATCTTCAGAGTACAGCCAGCCCCAGACCCTAAAGGCAGTCAGATTTTCACTGTGAACCAGAAACATCACTGTTTCCTTTATGTCTAGAGTGGAGACTTCGGCTTTATCAGCCCAGAATTTCTAGAGGATGAATTAGCCCACATCTTGAGCAGTTTCCTCTTATAAGCCATTACTATGTCCTGGTCCACGTGTAAAGACAGAGAACTCAAGGGCTGACTGCGAAACTCATCCCAAAACTTTCTTTGGAGATCCCTTTATTCCTCAGGTTTATAAACACAATTTAGATAATCTACCACAGCAGTACAACTTAGGTAATCAAGTAGCTGCAAATAGATTGTCACCCAGACCTTTTCCCTAACTGCTCATGTCCATCAAGTTTCTGTGTCTCCCTTCAGCTTTTCTTCTTGCTAATATTTAACAATCCCACTTGCGACCGAGATAGGTGATTCTCATTGCCACAGAGGGTATTAAGACAATTTTGGCCGGTGCCATCTTTGCACTTGTTTTCACAGATATTTGAAAGAAATAGTAATAACATAAAATTCTTCAATTTTTGTAGAAAAAAATCCATCTTTCAGAATAATTCTGGAGCTTTTTTCTGACTAATTTTCAAAATTTAAGGTTGAAAGCAACATAAAATAGAGCTTAAAAATAGTCTTGCAATCTTAACAATGGAACCATGACAAGGACTTCATTAAAAAAACAGTGGTAAAATGTGTGTCATTGTAGTCCAAAATTACTGAATGTGATGTTCTCATTTCCTTCAGAACTAAAGAATGCATCTGTTTTCACATCTCATTTGAGAACATATTCCCCTCTATTGCATTTTATTAAATCTTGTCATTGTGTTGTTGAGCAGTGAGACTATGATGCAAAGATGCCACGCAAAACAGAGCTGTTGTTGCTCTGCTGTGAAGCAGATGTCAGGTTCAGCTTGCCTCTTGACAAATTCTTTATTTTCCCCTCTTTTCAGAAAACTGAAATACATGCATTGCTGCAGTAGAATTCTACTCATATAGAAATGAGGAAGCATTAGGATGTTTAGTGATAATCTGTTTTGTGTGAAAAAAATGATGGAATGTCAGTTTTAATTAGAGTTTAATTCCATTTTTCAGTTTTTGATCTCACTGACACCAGTATTACTTCATTGATTCCAGCAATTCTCTTTATTGAAGAGTTGATTTAGCCCCCTATATATATTCGGCTTGTTCTGTCTAAGCATGCTCTTCTCAAATAGTCATTGGGATCTAAACATGAGCTTAAACTACTCTACTGAATAGAGACGTGCACATTTATATGCTCTCTGGAATTGAAGCTTTATGCAGTGAGGAAGGAAAGAGAGAAAGGCAGAGAGACAGAAGAGAGAGAGAGAGAGATCACAGTAAGGCCCATGAATAGTGACATCAGTGCGAAAGAAAAATCCTAACTTTTTCCTCAGAGTTCATTTCCAATGGAAAAAACAGCACAATTTTTCAGAGCATAACAATGAAAAGAAAAAAAATTCTCATCTCTGTCACATAGTGTCACATCTGACTTTTCATGAGATATATTTTTTTCTTATAGTTTTTTTCCGTCCTGTGGATGTGCTAAGAACCTACCCACAGCTTTCAGCCAGAGCTCTAGCAGTTGTCTCTCAGCAAGATACAACCATTGCACTTGAGGGAGTAGGTGGTTTCTCTTTCACTGTGAGTTTCAGAATTCCAAAAAAAGGTTCTCCTTGGATACCGACAAAGCCAAAACCTTTGAAAATAGGAGAGAGAAAAACAACCTGCTACCACAGAACAGCTGTGAGCCAGCCTAACTATCTGGAACGGAGGAGATCAAAATTCAAGTACCAGCTCTGCATAGCCCAGATCGAGGATATGAACACTGATGATATAGGTGAATGGCTACTCTGTCTCTACCCAGCCTAATTAATGTTGATAAAGAACGGACAGTGACACTGAAATCAAGAAACTGGCTTGATTGCCCGCAGTCAGGTCTCTCACTCAGAATATGAGAGTTCAAGATATCAGTCTCAATCTAAGAAACAACAGACCTGAATTTGTTTTCTGCATCCTGGTTTTCTGTACCACACTCCAGTATTTTGTTAGTGGTCACTCTGGTTATACAAGCTCTCTGTTTGACCAGAAATCCTATCTATCCATTCCAAAATCTGCATAGGTTGACATAAAACCTTTCCATCTTGGACTTTTGTTGCCTGTTTTTCACTTGAAAACTCCCACTTAGTAATGTCTACTGCCTCAAGTAAGCATACTGTTTGCCTCACAGGTCTCCTGTTTGAAAATTCAGCTCATATATTACCTCGTGATTTTTCATACTACAGTACATACAGCTTCCATAAACATGGATATCACACAGGCTAAACAGACCTCTCATTACTTTATACAAACAGTCGTGTAGAAACACGGACCTTACATTCCACATCAATGTTAAAGTTTTTTTGACAGTTGCACTTTCTACAGAAACTTCTTATTTCTCAGCAGCTTTTTAGAAATCCCGTATCAGTTGACTTTTAAAGTTAGGCAAACTATTACTGCCAGAGTCTTGAATGTACCTAATTTCATTCTGCTTTGTCTTCCTTCCAAAAGTCATTAATTAAGGACATTATTCTGAAGCACTAGTGCCTGAATACGCCACTGAAAATTCATTTAAATGACTCAGCTTCTCAGAACAAATTTATTTCTTTTTAAACAAAGAAGCACTAGGCCTTCATGACTGCAGAAAAGCAAAAGGTTTAGAACAATCTGTTCCAATTTTGTGAGTTACTTCTAAGCTTTGTTTGCTGCCAGTTAATCTGTGACTTTCCCAATCTGCTGAAAGCCAAGTGTAAATCAAACTCTTTTGCTTTTTTTATCCTGATAAGTTCATAAATCACAACTTTACTGATAGCCCTTGCCACAGTAGCAAACTAACTCACTATAGCACTAATTGACTCTGATCTTCCTATGGAATACTTACATTTTCAGGAAAAAAAAAAGAACAGAAACTTTTAGTGGTGGTGTCACTTCCATGTAAGTAGAAAATATGGCTAGAACAAACCATTAGACAAGCTTTGTAACAACTGCCTCCGTGGCAGGGACATAAGGAAAACAGATTAGGTCCACAAAGCACATCTCTTCTAGCTGTCTGCAGAGTCTAAAGAGAATGGATTGTTTCATTTCCTGGATTCATGGATCCCTAATGAAGTATAATTGTATATCCATGACAGTTTCATGCTAATTGAAGGAGACTACAGAGGAAGCCAGCTTCTGAAAGGGATTTTTTACAAGGGGTTGTTAGCATAAGTCTTTTTTCAAGGTAGTTACAGCTATTCTTCTCACCACCTTTTCTACCCTCAGTCTCATCTTTTCAGAGAATAATGAGAACTGAGAATATCTAGCCCATAATATATTTTTATAATATAGAAATATTAAACTGTTGATATCTTCTTGCAAACAAGTCATGTTTTTAATTGGATTGAAATTTTTCTTTAGTATTCCTACACTGGTATAAAGTCAGCCTCGCATTTGCATGCTATAAATTTCTATGTCATATTTCCTATATCATCTCTCTTTTCTTTTCATGCTGAGTCCTAACACAATAACTTAAGATCCATTTATTATTTCTACTTCTGACTTCTTTTTTCATTCCAGAATTGCTAATTGCAGATACAGAAAACAAAGCCAGGCCTTTTCTAAATATTTTTCTCTCATCTCCTCAGACAAACTAATTATTCTGAGTTCAAAACTACACCACAGAAATTTGGTGATTCAAAAGAAGCAGCTGCAAAGCAAAGGCGGTGTACGCTTAGTTGTTTTCTTTATGACGGTGGTGGGTTAAGATCTCACACGCTCACTCGCTTCACTTGCTGTGGCTCAGACGCTGAGCAGCATCTTGTTATTCTGTGACAGCTTAATCCATTTTCATTGCATCACTGTAACCTCAGGCCCCCTTTACACTTCTCAGGCAATATAAATTAACCTTAATGTGTCTGTATATGGAATTCACAGCTATTCTGAACTCCCTTTACTTGGCCATAAAGTATAAGGAGACCCTAATATAACCAAAGCTGAGCCTGAGTGCCTCTACTAACTGCATCCCTTGTTTTTCTCTGTGGAGGAAGAGCTCCAACAGTATTTTGAATAAACACAAATCCCTCCCTCGTCCTTGGCAGAAAGCCACGCTAGCCACTGTCCTTCCTGTTTTACCTCCCTTTTGCCAAGCCGAACTGAACAGCCTCAGTGAGCCGCATTCAGCAGCTTGTGAAAAGGAGAAACTTTAAAAATCTGAAATTCAATGACTACTTATTTATCACAGAAAATCACAAACACATTTAGAAAATTCTATATTTAGTAATTGTTACTAGCTACTGTACCCAAGTATGAGATAGTATGATCCCTCTAGTCCTGAAAAACAGCTCCCCCCTCCCATCACAGTAAATATTTTCTCATATACCACTTCCTAGGAGCTACATAATCAGGAAGCCATTTTAGGATCACAGAAAATGTATAGTCCTACAAACCTAAGAAGAAGGTTACATATTCTTAGACGATATTTTTCATGTTACATATTCCAACGTATGCTCATCTATATCTCTAATATACAAACCTCCCATACATCATCCCAATACAGATTAAATGACCATAAGAAAAATTATCCTTACATCCCTCCACTGTGTCTTTGGATTTTTCTCTGGAGTGATTGCCTTTGAATGCATAAAAGTACTGAGCACAAAGCATCATCAGTCTGGCAACTTCCATAAAAATACATTTGCTTGAGAAACAGTCAGACTCCTTTAAAATCTTTTTTCTTATGCAGCTATGCCAGATGACTGGTTATATTGAAATTCTTCTGGGTACATGAAAAAAAGCTATACTCTTTTATACATCATTCTGTTACACCAACTTTTACATTTATTCTTTCAAAATAATGATATTTTAGTTGTATGGAAAAAAATGTGCACACTAGCCATTCTGTTCTTTACAATACCTATTTTAGCTTGCCTAAGCCTCCCCAATTAACTCTCTAGCAAAGTTCAACTTCACTCCTTTTCAAACACTTCTGAGTTTTCCTTATTTTTGTAGAGAATTACAGAGGTGGCTCTGACTGAATTGAATTATGCTCCAAAAGCTTTTGAAGAGAAGTTCAGTCTCTCCAGGCATGCAGAATTCTCTTCCACAGGCTGAAAAAGCTGATGGAAAGGTTTAATCAGGTTTGATCAAAGGACCTCTCTTCCAGTATCCAGATTTCCTTAAATACGGTAGAACTGGAATAACGAACATAAACACAGTCTGTACTGTGTATACATTTAAAAGGAAAATAACTCTAGATTTTTTTTATTGTGTCATAAAATGCGTGTGTAATCTATACTTCTAAATTTGCTCATATAATTCAATGTCACTATACATCATAAAATCATTTAATGTTTCTGTAAACCAGTACAATTTCAATAAAATGTCACATTTAGGATTTACAATGCAGAGATGTAAAATGGAAAATAATAAAAGCAGACATCATAACCAACCCAGACAGTAAAAATCAGCACTGGTGTTGAAGTGAAAATAAACACCATAACTGTTTCTTTATGGAAGGTAATTTGTGCATTTCAATTTGTGTTGGTTCAGATGTTTTCAGCATTCCTGGAAATGCTGTTTTACTTAATCAGCTCCTGATTCTACCATTAAGATCCTGCCCCTGAAAGCCCAGAACCCCACTGAAGTCAACAGGGCTCTTACTGGACGCTGGAGCTCAGCTCTACATCATCAGCTTGATGGGTTAGTATCTCTTTGGCTGCCTAGTCGTACAAAGCAATTCCATTTTCTGCAGGAATAAACTTCTCAGGAGTGTGGTGGTTGGAATTATTACTAATGAGTAGATTGATTAACAAGGGGAAGTTTTATTTTTAAGGCTCCAGAAATGCCTGAAAAAAATTTTGCTGAAACTTTTCAATTACATTTTTAACAATGCATCCATTAATATGATCAAAAACATTAACATCTTTAGATTCAGGGTTTTTATGTTTAAACCACTGATATATCATCAAGCAAAGCTTCCACTGCAATTCCTCTACTCTTCCCACAGAAAGATCACTGTAGCTAAGTCCCAGCTACATTCAACTCTCCTCAGTCCTGCAGTCCTGTCAATTCATCTCTATGCCACCGCAACAGTTATTTGCATTGGGGTGCTCATTTTCAAAGAGCCCATGCATCTATGTGTTCAGATTCCCTTTCAGAGCAAGATCGCTGTGGCTGCTTATATGAAATGCCTCCACTTTTAGCTACCCAATTTTAGACATGTGTCAGCCTGAGGAAAGCAGAGAACCAAAAGCTTTATTTCGAGTCACTGTGGACTGCACGTTTTCAACAAATTCCGAAATTAGATCCAATATATTCCAAGGTGCGTCCCCAGATCTTAGCTACCAAAACCAGTATCTATTCCATTAGCATGTTATTGACGCTATTCTTAGTGAGATGAAATATTCTCTTCCTGCCTTTCCAAACCAATGGGAACATAAATCAAGCCTGACAAGCAACTTTGAAGTTAGGCTATAGTATTAGTGTTACACGGGTCTTCGTTTTACACATAAAGCCATCTGCTCTAACAGGAAGTTGTTTTGGCATGTAACACCCCCATCCAAAATATCAGAAAACTTCAACTACACTTAGTGATTATAGAATACATCATATTTTTATCTAGCCATACAATGTAAAAGTAGAGGGCTTACTTACAATCTTGATCTCTTCATTTCAGCTGAAGCCACTTAATCATTTAAGCAATATCATGAACACCAACAACTTACATGTGGTGGGGAAAAAAATTCAAACATTGTAGTGAGGCTGTTCAATAAAATTTGTGTGAGCAGTGCTGGAATGTGGCTCAGATGGAGTTTGAGCTGATGATATAAGTCTCAGCAAAGAACTGCTTAAATTTGCTCCTGGCAGTCAGAAGACATAAGAACAGGGAAAAGAATAAATGCATGGGCAGCTGAAAGCTTATCTACAGTAGGGCTCCAGTAACACTTGTTCTGTGAATGGATTGTTGGAAGTCTGAGACCTAAGTGAGTAATTGTTTCCCATGTGGCTGTTCATTGTACATTCTTTGATGGCTTAAGCAATAGTTCATGGTTTTTACCTTTTTTTTCCTTTCTTTCTTTTTTTTTTTTTTTTTTACATTCAGGATGCTTTGCAGGTGATATGAAGTAACTTTATCTACTAGGCTTTATCTACTACACTTTTATTAATCACCGAAGGTACCTGAGACTTTTAAAGAAGCCACAGGAGGGTTCTTCTATATCCTCTTTTTCACAACTGAAAAACATTGAAAATTTTAACGAAAATATTTCCTGAAAGAGAACAATGTGGCCTATCAAATATTCCATAATTCATATTAACTATTTCTTGCCAAAAACATTGTGCATACAGAGGTGCATGCAAATCAAATATAATCTATCTTCTGTGAAAAAAAAAGAGGAAGAGCGTTATGCTCTCTTATTTTCACTCTTCCATAAGTAAGACATCTGTTAAAACTATTTTTGTGTAACTGAAAAATGTTCTAATAGTTAATGTTTTAAGACTAAAATTATCCCTTAATTTCCTGCCTTGTGAATACTGGTGGGAATAACACTCTTGCCCTAACTACAGCTTAAGGACTTAACATGGCTCTGGTTTCCCCCTTTCATGTCCCAAGGTCCTATTGCTAACCTTTCTCATGGTCCTACAACATATTTTGTTCAGCTGATAATCAAATCCCAGAAGCTCAAGGCAGCTTGGAAACCTGAAGACAGCTCCCAAGTTGAGGAAACTGTAGGTTTAAACAAGTGAAAGATCCTGCTTTACTCAGGGTAGCACTTATGCCTGATAACGGCATAATATTCCAGAGTCGCCCATGACTAGGAGCTTACTCAAACATGCTGTGAAACGAGAGCAAATACATCACCACTTTGGATTCCAAGCTTGGATTTTCATCATTGTTTCTAACAATATTTTCCAGGGTAGGAATTACTGCCAGCCATAAGAGTCTACGGTCTGTTTTGTGACGGAGCTGCAGAGAGAGAGCTAAAGGTGGTTTTCCCTCTGGACAGGGGAGCTTGAGCGGCACGCGACTGTTTTGATCGGGCACTGCATGACCTGAAAGATCATCTGTTAAGAGAAATTGGATGGGAGAGTGGGTGGTGTACAGTGAAGTATAGTTTACAGTGAAATGTGGGTGACAGGAGTCACATGAATGTCGAAATGTCGGTTACTGCCTCACAGTTTTGTTTACAAAAATAATTTACAAATATACTGAGTGTGGGTTGCACTTATTCCGTGGAATTGCTTAAGTAACTGCATGGCATTTCTCTCTCTTGAAATTCAGCGGTGAGGTCTGAGGTGTGGGAAAAGGGCAGGGGCAATGGTGGCCAGGGTAACTTTACAGTTATTCACCCCGTTACGTTGGCACGGGCCCTCCACAGGCAGATGTGGCATCAGCATGCAAACTTGCCTTTCAAGGCTACTGACCATAACCAGAAGAAGCTATAGGACAGAAGCCAAGACATATAAGCTCACCAGAGTATAAAATCTGTTTGAGGGCCTGGGAAAGCAGAGGTAGCACTACACAGACATATCCTTATCCAGTGTCTGATTGGATTAGTAAACTGATCTGTTTATCATCTCTTATACTTTATGGTAGGTAAGAATACTGTGCATTATCTTATTATATATCCAAAAAAGTTATTGGGTCAGCTGCATTATATTTATCTGCTATTATATAAGTACATATATACATAGTACAAGGATAAATTCCTATTTGCCCATAAATTATTAGCAATTTAAATGTATATGAAATATTTATAGTTACACATAATATTTCATGAAAGCTTTCCGTAGCTGAGAAATTCTTAACTACTGAATGAAACTAATTTTTGCATTTGATTCAATTTATATTGCAGCTGACTTTGCTAGTGATTCCTTAAATTAACATGAAATATTAAACTTTCTGGATTTTTTAAAGATTCTGTCCTGGTGTTACAGCTATGGGTACTTAATTTGGTTTGCTATTAAATTAGCATGAGAGGCTTAATAATTTCAACTATATTGTCTTCTGATACATAAAAAAAAAAAGTCATTTTTCATAGAAATAGATTATGAATCATGAAAAGCTTTGGGCTTGCCAGAGCTATATCAAGCTCCTATTCAGCTCGTACACATAACTTGCTCCTGCAACACCAGGTGAGGTATTTTCTGCATGCTCGTCTGTTTCCTTGCAAACATTTGCACAAGGAAAAAATGTTGCAATGTAAATATGTTTTTTTTCTTTTTAGTAAAGCTCCCTTCTGGCAAATGGGCCTAAGAATGACAGATTCCTTTAGATTTTTAAGTGGTCCTCCCCTCATATATTTTCCAGTTAATATTGGAAATTATATGTGACATTAAGTTATGTGAGATTTACGAACTTTTTTTTCAGCTGAAACCTGAGTAAGGAAAGTGACAGTCATTGGAACTGCAAAAAGCAGGGTGCAGTGACCACCACAGGACAAAAAAAGCAATCATGTATATTATAGGATTGCAAGAACATAAAGTCTGTCTAAAGACAGGTGGGGATAAGATGCCTAGCTCTGGGAAAGCAGAGGCGGGTCTATACAAAGATATCCTCATCCAAATCTAACTGAATTACCACAAGTATCTTTTTATATGCTATTATTGTTTATAAAAACACTATGTGTTCTCATATCTTTATCATTGGATATGTACAGTAAAGGTGTTTTATATGTGCTTAAATATATAAAATTTGGGTAAATATCCAGTAAGGGTTGTGTAGCTTACTTGAGCCTAGATCTTGATCCTGTTGGTAGGATCTCTTTACTGTTAGCAGTAGTTTAGCTATATAGAGAGAAATGAGGAAAAGTAAAACTTGTGATGATTATCGTTACTGATCATAGTGATAGGATATTGGTCCAGAATATGAATGTTTGTATTTATTTTAATCCAAGAGATCCTGGTATATTTGAGGTAAACCACAGAACATATTTTAATGGCAGGGAAGGTGAGGAAAGCTTTGACATTAGCTCTGCAAGGCAAAAGCCCATCAGGCAGTCATGACAATACACATATTTCTATTTTATGACTTGCTACATTTGCTGAAGAAGGAGGTTTCAAAAGAAGCTAGACATCTAAATCCAGCAAAGTTAGATGCTCAGTTCCCTTAGACTCCAGAAAATTCTACCCACAAGCATAAATATTTTAATACAAGCACACTGACTTTATATTGCAAAAATTAGATGATAAGTTGAATCCTCACTGATGGTAGCTAGTATAATTATTCTTCTCTTTCTACAGATTATCAATTCTCCTGATTATTCTTTAAAAAAGTTAAAACTGAACATTCATAGATTTAATAAGACTTGTCATGACCATAGAAAACAATGGATGAAGCATGGAAATGAGCTGTTTACAAATGCATCCAAAAGATCAGGAAACAGAGATTCCATTTGAAAAAAACAATCCCTGCATTTCATTTCTAAGCAAAAAAAAAAAAGAAAAATCAGTGTGGCTGAACTGTCAGGCTTTAATTGTTCAAAAAGTCTAATGACAAAAGAGGAAAAGTGCCAGAAATTCACATGATTTATTATCTTCCTACACTTCAATTTCTAGCAAATGTACAATCCCAGAGGGATTCTCAATCACTTCCTGACAGCCCCTCAGCAGTGAATTAATACACAAGGTAAAAGAAAATTTAATGTAGAGTATCAGAACTGATTAATGGAAGTCATGTCAGCTGTCAATCCTCTGCAAACTAATTAGGCAAAGCACTCAGGAAATCTTGGTGCTGTATATTAAGTTTACCAGAAACTTTAAGTGGGATCATAAAAATAAAAGTAGGTGATAAAAAAAATCCTTGGAAAATATTCCTTTGATGTTTAATATGTATTTATTTGGCCAACCATTGGATTTCTGTAAAGAAGCCAGATATTAGTCCTCCTAAAATTCATTCTAATGATTTCTGTTTGAGTTTTCTAATCATTGGCATAAATCTTACTTCAAGGCCTTTGCTTGTTTGTAAAATGGACTACTAAGGTATTGCTGAAGTAATAAAGCCCAAACGATTCATTCAGAGTGTTAGAATTCATGTCAGTGTGTAACTATTCTACCAGAATACTGAACACTGAATTACCCTGTCTTGAAAGATCCCTCCCTAAAAGCATGTTCAAAATCAAACTCCATAGCCACCCACATGCTCTTGGCCTTGAACCATGTTGGACATGTCATGTGATAGGACATAATATGCAAGGGAAAGTCTTGTCCTACATATAGGACAATCTAGAACATCATCTTCTTGGTCTGGATGACCCAGGAACCCAAGGAACATCTAGGTCTGTAGCTGCCTGCTTTTGCCATTGCCTGCCCTATAAAGCAGCACAGAATATTCTGCATCATCAAAGCCTTAGGTCGCAACCCAGGACCTTCATGAACATTATTCTGTGAAAAAAGTTGGCAATCAGTCCAACACTTTCAGCTACTGGACAGACCAATGCTATTACGCCAGTACTTCCAGAGAGTAACATCCTCTCTAGTACAGAATAATATCACCTGTGATATTTTCTGTAGAGAAAGCATGTCCATGTGGGAATGTCAGAAGTTAGAGTTCACTGTAGCCCCACAGCTGTGAGCAGAACTGACATGCCTACCACATCCACATTGCTTTGTTTTTGTATGTATATTCTGCATATAAACCTACACGGGGCCCCTGCTGCAGCACTGGAGACCAAAACCCAAGCCCATGGTATCCAGGAAACCTATACCCTTTTTCATACCATGTTTCTCAAAGAAAAATGGTTGAAGCTCATGGGCATCTTGAGCTAGTGAGGCAGAGAGTCACAGGCCACTGGCCTGACTCTGAAAATGTTTCTTTGTCTACTTGATAATTGCATTGCCTGGGGTTGGGTCAGCTCAGTCCTTGAATAGCTGAATCTGTAAGTTTCCTAAAGACATCCACTCCTACGCAGAGCTACTCCCAGGATTTCTCGTAGCAGCTTCATGAGCCCATTTCCAGTCCTCATTCATCAGTCAGGTTCCAGAGGAAACAATGCTGCAGGCATGTATGAAACCGCACATGACCTTGCTATACTTAGAGACAGCGAGGGACTTCATTTCACACAGAAGTTTCACCACAAGCACACTTTTCACCCTGTTTCTTGCACAGTATGCCAAGTCCCATTTCTGCTTAAGCATCCCTAGAATTGGTACATTGTGGCACATTGTGTGGGGACCACAAAAGCTATAAACATAGAGAAAAGGACTCAGTGAATGAGAAGATTTTCTTGTAGCTCGTTTTGTCACACTCTTTCTTCATCACCAGATCTTAGTCCCTTGCATGTCCCTTTCTTCCTTCTTAAAGAGACCACTAGACCACCTCTCAAAGCTAATGTTTGCAAATTCTTCTGTTCCAGGACACCTTAGACTCAAAATCGCTGGGGCTGCCACACTGGAGTGAAAGAGAGATTCATGTTAACTGCTGTCTTGGGTTTTCCAAGTGTATTTCTCTGGTGGAAGGGGGGGGACAAAGCTACCAGATTCCATGAGAGGGATCTCGTGAACATGTCCCTTCTGCCTATTGACATTTCAGTCCATAGTGAGAGTCTGAGAATGACTGATTAAGAGTCCACTGTGTTTAGTATCCACGTCTGAAAAAAAAGCTGGGGGGATGTTGCCCTTTGAGAGTCTTTTCTTTGGTCATGGTCTCTGTAAGTGAAGGGAGGACAGATGGTAAGGTTTGGGGCAAGTGCCATAATTAAGTCTGAGGCGTCTAATGATGTTATATTCTTGGAAAGTATCAAATTCAAATTCACCCATACACACCCAAGTTAAGGAAAAACATCCATTCCAGCCAGTGCCATATCCATGAGTGCTGGTATGCTCTATACCGGTATTAAAATGTGCCAAGCTGATAGGAGCAGGTGCTTTACTTCATCTGCCTTGTAGAGGAAGAGATAGGTCTTGCATGAGCAGTGGAGAAAGGTTATAACTGAGATGTCATGGTGCCACAGCCCCAACTTTAAACCCTCCTCTGTTTCTGTTTCCCCAGCTGTTCCCTGGGATAAGAGGAGCTGGTAGATAATTGTCCCTGATTTCGGGCTGCGGAGGGGAGCATGCATGGTACAGGTAAGCTGGGTATGGCTGGATAGTTAGAAGCAGTTAGGGGGCTTCAGAAATCTTGGCATGGCCAAGGCATCTCACAGGTCATAAAATGCGGGTGTGACCAGAGTACTCTGAGGTCACCCACAGCCCCCAGTGATCAAGTGACCTAACAGGTGCCGAAAAAACCTTCAGCAGTTTAGATTGATGGCAAACTTAAACTTAAGTAATTCCCTTAAACTTTGTTTCTAATGCCTCACATGTTTGTGGAAACCAATACATAATTCTAGCCAAAATGCACTCTAAAAAAAAAAAAAAACAACTGCCTAGCATAGTCACAAACATGTCAGCTTGAAATAATTAACTGAAACAGAGGAGTAGCTATTAGTTATATTCTTCCATCTGCCAACGTATTATTCTTCATTAATATTAAATATAAAAGTGTCTTGGAGTTATAGGCAGGCCCTGCCCTCTCGCCCCAGTTGTCATATTTTGCCTGCACCACTTGACCCCTTTATAGCTCTCCTTGGCTGTCCTTTGGAACAAGTGACAGATAGAAACAGTACAGTCACCAGGGGCTACAGCCTGTTCAGACTCCTTTCCTATTTTACAATTGATTGACGTTACGTTTCCTGGAGAAGAATCTGAGATTCATGCTCGGAAAAGAGTCCTACAAATCACGTCTGCAAAGGTAACTTGGCAACCACAGAGAGGCTGTTTCTGACCGCAGGCGTCCTGGTGAAGCTCCATCCCTCTAAACCATGAGGGCCAAACTTCAGCCTGCAGCTGTCAGCATGCAAAACCTCAGCACAACACCTTCCTTACACTCAGTGAAAGGTTCATATTCCCTTTGTGTAAGGGAGGCTGCTGTCACCATAACAATTCTTCAGTCATGCCCATTTCTGGCCCCAGGTGCAGGACAACGGACTTGTGACCACCATGTGCTTGCACCTTGGGCCTGGGGATGGCCACAAGCTGGTTAAAATGGTAGCAGCTTTTAAACTGTTCTGATTTCCAAGAGCAAAACCAAAGTTAAACCACCCTAAATATTCTGCCAGACTTGCACTTGCACATTCAGGCTTATTATATTCTTCATTCAGCACATCAGATGCTCTCAGAGTGATTATGCCGGTGAAGCTGCGCAAACACATCACACCAAGATCAACGCACCCAGGCAATCCTTATTAGGCAGTTGCCAGTGGATGAACATTTCACACAGAATAATCATTATATCTCTAATTCCCAGCCCGGTAGCTTAGGGAAAACTCACAGAATACCTTCCAAAAATAAGCATGGGAGGTAGATTTTATAACTCTACTGCAAACAAAAAACAGGGACTCAGCAGCACTATCAGTTATACAGCATATTATAAGACCCCTCCCTCCAGTAAAGCAAGCGACAATCTGTTAACTATGTTCCTCCCTCTCCTTCAAAGATATAAATATCTTTCACCTTTCTCCCTTTACTCTTTCTTTCCAAGACGGTCCACCTGCTACATACCTAACTAAACTCCAAACAGGTGTTCCCAAAATGTGTTTCATTTTCAAATCTTCTGCCTTTATTTGAGACCTGAAGTGCACCCAAGTGATTGTCTAATTTTCCAGATGATAAAAGAAATTAGCCTCTACCAACAAACCTTGTCTTGCCCAGAGTTCATCATCCATTGTATTAATAATGTTTTAGCTTCCCTTCAATTAAATGTAGGAGTCTATACAGACTGGAAAGCAACAGTAAAAGACCAAGTAGACTTCTATCACTGTAAAACCATGCAATAGCAAAATAGACTTCATAGACTGTTCCTTTGACAATGGGGAAGGAAGGGGCATTTACAGTCACAAATATTTTCTGAAGTAATATAGTCATGAGCTCCGCAGGCAATTAATTGCTTAACAGGCTGCATCCTTGTAATTATTTTACCTTGATAACAGGCTGTTATCTTAAAACAATTTATCAAAGAATTCACTATCAAATTTTTTCCTCTATTGCACTGATGGAAAATTTTCCATCCTGACTATTTTAACGGAAGATCGGATTTTTAACCAAAAAAAAGGAGGTGGAGAGGGGACTGCTTTCCCTGCAAAATGTCAGTTTCCACAAAAAAATCTTCGAAACTTTCCAGGTAAAAACTTTTCAAGCTAGAAGTAAAATTCAGCTTGTGGAGAGGTCCTTCTTTTTTACAAACATTTGAAATTCCTTTGGGCAAAATACTCCAAGCAAATCGATTTCTGATAGCGGCCATTTTGTGAGCTTGTACCACACTGTGAAGGAATACCTAACAAGTTGTGTAATTTTAAGATATCCTTGCAAGCCGGTGAAAGGACATAAATACCTTTTACACAGTTGACCTGCAAAAAATGAGTACGGTACAGAACTGCAGATGCATTTGGCAGCATGAATCTCAGTCGATATAAAAGTCTCAAGAGTGCCTAATGAGCTGTATGAGAACAAGACTTGAGGGGATATGTTAACTAACACAAGATCAGCTATGACTCTGCGGCCGGGGTTGACAGAGACGAGTCTGTGGTTTGTGACCAGCTCACTGCTACCCTGCTGGCTGCTGCAGCCATGTCTTCACAGGGTTTTGGAGCTAGGGGTCAGCATGTAAGGTAATAATTAGAGATAGCTGCCGCGCTTTCACGGCTAACACCCAGTGCCCCTCTCTTTCCTTCCTATATATAGGGAGAACGTCTGGCAGCCCCAGAGCCTGCTGGCCTGAATCTTTTGCCGCTCTCTCAAGCTTAATAGGCACTTCATTCCCCCCTTGACAGTAGGAGACCTCCAGCAGAGTTTTATCATCTGCCTATTTGCCACTTAGGAGGTTTAGCCCTCCCGCATCTCCTAATGCAGTTGACTAAACCAGATCACAGTACCAAGCAAAATGTTTATTTTCAGACAGGATTTGTAAAACACTTTTTTTTTCTTTTCTTTTTTCTTTTTTGCTCAAAAAAACAATGAGATGGCAGGTCTTTGAAATTAAGTAAAGGCACAGAATATAGGTATAGAATGAATGCTGAATGAGGTCTGAAATGCTCTCAGCTACTTTGAATTTTGTTCCAGCAAAACTGATGAGTTGGATAGGACAGCCTACCAAGCAGAAAATGAAATGGAATTTCAATTAATTTTATTTCATCTTCTGCAACAGATGGTCATGTGCTTTGCTGTAGGGATTCGTGCAAAGGTGCTTAAAAGGCACATACCATTACCCTTCAGCTTATCACAGAAGCCCACTATTCACAATGGCAGCTAAAGATGCTAATATGTGCCTAAATCAAAAGATAAAACAGCCAAAGAAACAGAGTAACTAAATCATCCTCTCTTGATTAGTGAGATGTCACTACCAGCCCAGCATTTTATCTCAACTTGTCTCAGTATCATTTAATTCCTTTTCTCTTAGTCACCAGATGAGAGGAGTGTATTTCTTTCTGAAACTTTTTATACAAGTACAAAAATATCCATCAAGAACAACAGAGACAAGATTCTTGCTCAGAGATCACCTAACAAAAGTACTATGCTATTAGTGGAAACAGGAGAAAAATTTGATTCCAGAGATGACCCTATTCATTAGATACCAGTACAGCTACCAAAACATCGCATATCTATAATACACAGCACTATGATATCTAAAATTACAGGTAAAGCACATATAAATGTGTTCCAGGGTAAATAAACTTGGAGTATCTGTAAATTTCTTTTATATTCTCTGAAGGGGTATTTTAATATCTTACATCAAGCTCTGAAACAAGCTAAATTTTTTGACCTAAAGCAAACCAGAAATATCATCTTTTGCTTTCAGTTCCTTTCCTACTTTAAAACCATTTACAGCAAACTCTTCTATCTGATCTGCCTCAAACAACTCAACACTGCTGGGAGATCAGCATATTCGGGAAGAACAGAGTGTCAGTCAAAATCGGCTACACAGGCCTCAGAGGAGGATTCTGACCACAAACAGTAATTACAAAGTTTTGCTAGCTGGTTATTTTTACTACTACTCAGTGTGTTACAGAAGATCAGGTCAGAGAAGACAGCTCGGGTCATTTAGTCTATCCTCTGCACTTTACTGAGCTTTTCTCTACCTCGTTCTCACTAATGCCTTGTTACTCTGCCTCAGTAGTGGCCCCAGCAGTGCCGCAGCCGTCCCCATTATCAATTATAATTCTTCCTTAATGCACCGCTTTAATGCCAGGCTGCGCCGTGGCAGCAGGGAGGGGGACGCTCACGGCCCTTACCATACCTATCGCCCTGGGAGTCCCGCGCAGGGGCAGACTGTAAAGGAGACAGTTGTCTGCCGTGGAGCTCTGTGGTTTGATCCTGCCACCCCCCGGGAGGCGATGCTCAGCCCCTTTCACCTTCTGCCTTCTGCGCAGGAGTTCAGTCTCCTGCTCATGCATACGCTCTTCCCTACTATTCTCACCAAGCTTTATGGTAGAAAAGACACAAAAAAGAACACCGTGTATTTTTTAAAATAAACTGAACACTTACATTTCTGATAAAATAACTATGAAAAATATGAAGATTTCATAATAATATGGAATAGTACAAAAGTTTTATTGGCCCTCAGCTAAAACAAAATTATGGTTTGATGATAACTAATGATTGTTCTCTAATGCTAAAGAGATCTGGAAGGGTCCTCCAGAAGTTACCTAGTGCATGTCCCTGCCAAGACAAGATTAGCAATGCCTAATGTTTCTAACTCATATTTTCATGGGAAGGATGTGGTGTTCAGTCCCTTCTTAATACTAAGTAATTTGGACAGGCCCACTGCTGAATTAGGCTTATTATTAGAAACTATTTCCTCATGTATAGACAGAATCACCCTTGCTACAATTTAAAACTCCATCTCTCTTCTTCATACGACATAAATACTTCTACATACTCTTCTCAGACATGGGGACAGTTCTTTCCTTTTTTCTTTGCAGCTTCCTTTGCATAGCTAAAGAGTGTTATCATGCCCCCATCTCTCCTCAGCCTTCTCCAGTCTTCCCTCACAGGCCATTTTTTTCTGTTCTTATTGGTCTTTCCCAGATTTGGGTGCATTTGTCCACATCAAGTCACACCTTTGTTTTTTTTCAGGCCGTTTATCCACTTTGCTAGTTATTCTGAATTCTAAATCCTGCCCACCAAAGTCCAACTACTTCCGGTTTACCATCTGCACATGAAATAAATGTACTCTTTAATAGCACCATCAATGAAAACTGTGACTGGCACCAGAAAATACATTTAGAAATACATTTAGATAATTTGAAATTTTTCCCCATTTTGACCATGAACTTTTGGTATTTGTTTTGTGAGCACAGTTCTCCAGTGCTTTTTTTTTCATATCACAGTAATTTCCTCCAGACAGGGTTTGCCTAAGTTTTTATGGAAGAAAACGGACTATGGCACAGAGTCATCCAGGTTACTGAGGTCAGTTTATTTTTTCTGTATCTGAAAAGCCTTCTTTGGCTTCTTCGTAGAAAAAAATTCAGTAGGTGTGACATGATTTTTTTCCCCAAAAATCTGTTCAGGCTGTTATTCGTTGTTTAGTTGTTTTCCAAGCTTTCTGATTATTTCTTCTATAACCATTCTAGACATTAAAGTTAATCTGACTGGTCTGTAATTCCCTTTTTCTTTTTGCCATGTTTAAAAATGGGTAACATGTTTGCCCTTTATGGAGTGTCATCCTTTCTGAATAAGTTTACAGAAAATTTTTAATGGCTCTGACGCTGTTTCAGTTGTTCCTGAAGTACTCTTGAAAAAGTTTCAAGTCCAGTGAAGACACTAACGTATCTATATATTCAGATTTATTCTTTTGCCAGTCTGCTATTCGGGGCTTCTTATCCCTGATGTAAATGATATTAATCATCTGATCAATGCACTCTTGTAGTGAGGGCCTAAACAAGCTTTATGTTTAAAACTCTTTCCACCTTTTTAGCATACTCTGCTGCTAGCTTTTTTTTTCCCATTTGAATAATTTATTTTCTTAGTTTTCACAGTACTATTAGTGTACTCATAAAATGTTTCCTTATTACATTTTACCCCCCCTGCTAGATGTGTCTCAGTTCGTGCCCTCCCAGGGCTGTGGATACAAGGTCTTCCCATCCTCAGTCAGCTCAACTTGCCTGTCAGCTCAACATTTCATTCAGGTCCAGCAAGCACTCATGATTTAGTGAAGTCATTTTCTTATCCTTCCTTTGCACAGACATGGTACACACTTTTTTTCTTTCAGAGGCTTTCCTGAAAACTTTTTCCTTGACCTTCTTCCTGTAGAATGGCTATGATCTGCTTTTTTCTTTTTAATCTGTCCATTGCCTTTATTCTGCTGTCCTTCCTTCCCTTTCAAAAAATCGTGCCCTTCACCTTTACATTCTCTGAAATTTATAATCAAGAATAAATAGTTTTTAAGTAATTTTTTTTTTTTTAATCTTCCTGTATCAAGAAATTGCCTCCAACACACTGCAATAGTTTTTTTATACGGTTTGGCTACATCCATGGCTCAGCAGATAGCTTCTGGTGCTTGTACAGCCTGTGATCTCATCACATATTTCCTTGGAGGCAGCCAAGAATGGCCTTCTAGCTGATGGTTGGAGGTCCTCCTAGGTCCCAGGAAAGCCTGTCTATTGGTATCCATCACGTGACATCGTTGCAAGGACTTGTGCAGTATAAGAAGTTACTGTGCTCGGTAAGAAAGATCAAAGATACTCCAGGTTTTCCCCCGGGGAGTGTCTACTGTGCCATCTCAAAGCTGCCTGCTTCAAATAATTTATAGCAGACTTGGCCTGTCACCCAGTCTGGAAGCCTTTCCTGCCTAGCAGTGTGGAAGCAACTGCCATTTCTCATGGTCTCCTTCACCAAGAAACGTGCAACTCTTATTGTTGGATGAATGTTAGTTGTAGAGAAAAAAGCACCATCTGCTTTACCTATTTGAACTGATCATCATAGGTGACCCTTGCAAGGGCTGCCCTCACAAGGGTGGTCTTTCCTCCTCTCATTGCCAGCAGAGGCTTTCCATGGGTGTGTTCTTAGGCCTCCATCTCCTCTTCCTCTCCATATTCTCAGTGTCAGACCAGTATATTTTATCAGGCTAAACTTCTAGAACTGGCTGTACCCCTCTATATAAGTATTGCAGTCATATGAGTCATTCCCTAGAGCCTGTGTTGTGCCAATTCAGTAATAATTTTGATTATGTGCTGAGATTTCTATTCTTGCTCTTCCTAGAGACACATATTAGACACATGTATCAGTAAGGCTGTCTGTTAAGTCTTACAGTAGTTTAGCTTCTCTATATTTATTACCTTTTCCATTGTCCTTGCCTGGATAGTGTACTTCTATTCCATGCACTCATTGGTCTGTTTGAGCCCTCTAAATGTCCCTGAATAAGAAAACTACATTGTTAATTCATAAGAAGAGTTATATTTTAAATTGAAGATGACAGCATATATTTTAAAGATATGCCCCAGTAGCTTTTTTTAATATTTGCTATAAATAACAGTACACAGACTCATAGAGAAATATCAGAATTTTGCTTATGCAAAATGAATGGCTGCACATCTACTTTAATACAGCAGTCCCTTCAAATGTTAAATTCAGTTTCTTGATCAGGAAGAAAAAAATACACCTTTTTGAGAGACTGAGGGGGAAGGGAAGATGATGCTCAGTTTGTTATATCTCTCCCTGACTTCCACAGTGCTAGAGCAATTTACACCGGTTCAATTTCTCTTCCAGGACTGCTGTTGTCTTCTTTGTATCTGATTTCCAGCTAGTCAGACATAAGTGGTTTAGGCATAAGATATGCCTTAGGCAGCATTCTTTTTGGTCTCCACTAGTGCCTCAATAACATTGCAGGATAGGACCCTCTTATAATTAATTCCATTTTATTTCTTTTTATTCAATTTTTGCAAGAAAAAGCTCTTAATAAAGGCACTTTCTCCACACGTTTTGTCTTTAGATTTTAGCTGTGAGATTTTCATTTGAAATGAACCCATATTTTATAAAGAAAATTCTGTAAGTTGTAGCTACAAATGATACATGGCAAATGGCAGTAAATGTACAGAATACCTAGGGCCAAATTCTGCTGTCAGTTCTTTCTAGTTATGTTGGATCAGTACACTGAAAAAAGATTTACAACCTCAGGACATATCAAAAAAGGGTTACTAAAATGTCAAATTGAAAAAGCTAAACAAAAAGATGAAGCAGCATTTGATGTTTCTGAAATGGTCTCTAAAGCATTATTGAACTCATTAAAGTCGTTGAGGTTGTGAGGGTGCTACTGAGAGAAGTGTGAGTTAATAGTAATGTATTACATAGACTTCTCTGCCAACATTTATTACATAAAAATGTATATTCAAGTTATGTTTACCTTTGTGTCTTCTACATAGATTCTTACTGAATCTTATAAGAAGTCTTCTGCTTCAAACTAACAACCTCATCCTGCTCTTCTTTGTTTTAATACATCGTGCAATTTATAATAACCCATATTTTCATAAAGCAGAAGAATAATCTTCTTAGCTGATTTTCCACAGGGATTATTTATTCAACTTTATTTTCCAGGTCTGGAAGTAATATAGACAGTAATTTTTTTTCCATTTCTCTTTCACTGAAAAGAAAGTTACTTTTTTATCAAGTGACACTGATCACAGAAAAATCCTTTTAAAGAATGTTTGTTATTTATTCAATTTTCTGATTCGGCATACACATAAGATATTAATTGTGTTACTTAATACTGATGAATCCCTTTTAGAAGTTCCCTGATCTGCACAGTCATTAAGTATTAAGGGATTTACCTCAACAAAATCTAACACTAGGAAAAAAAGTACCTGTGGTAAATCCTATTATAGCTAGAAAGATGGGTTACCTTCCCCTGTTTATTTTTTTAATCCTCCTTTGGCAGGAACAACAAATTTGCAGGGTTTTTTTTTTCTTGATTGTCATTTTTACCACTCGAAAAGTGTGAAGGGTGAACATCAGGAGTATCCTGACATTCAGCCAAGTCCTGCACCTGGGTCAGAACAACTTCACACACAGTACAGGCTGGGGGCCAACCTGCTGGAAAGCAGCTTTGTCCTGGTGGTCAACAAATTGACCGTGAGCCAGCAATGCGCCCTTAAGGCACATTGAAGAAATTACTATTTATATGCAGTACCATAGAATCAGGAGGAAAAAAGCAGGCTTTGGCTCCATGCTCAGTAAAACCAGAGACTAAATACCACTGGTCAGCCTGTTCATCCTACTTGCCTCTGAGTAATGTGTCAGCTTCTCCTGAGTCCTTGTAAGCTGAGGGGCCAACAAGTTCAACCAACAAAGTCCAACAGAAAAAGTCCGACAAACAAACCAAACAATGAGTTCAACAAGTTGGTCTCTCTCTTCTCCATTTGGCGAAGGCTCTTGTTGAGTTCAGAGCTCAGGAAGTCCCTCCCCAGGAGGACTGGGGCATACTGGAGTCTCTGCCTCACAGCACAGCTAATCCTAGCTCTGAGATCTCCATCTACTGTGCCCACACTGAGAGCAGGAATGACCACACATCTTGACCTTAACCAGGCCATTTTTCTGGCATACCAAAATTTTCATATGGCCAAGACCATCCAGGCGCTTATCATACACCCTGGAGAGCTGCAGGGAGAGAAACACTATGAGCTGCAGACAGGTGAGGATGACAGCCACTCCCTGGAGGTCTCACATGCCCATTTCAGGACAGGGCTGGGTGTACAGTAGGGTGGCCTCAGCTATCCCTTGAGTTTGGTTTACTTTTGAATCACCACTATTCTGGCACTGATCATGTTCTATTGCCCCACTCTCAAACTGTTGAATAGACACAAATTTACTTTAACAAAAAAGCTCTAATGTCAGCTCCACGGTGGTAGGCACTCTACAGAGATTTTAAAAGGGACATCTTGCTCTATTCTTAGCATGTAATAAGACACAAGAAATAAATAGAACAAAGGAGGTAAGACAAGGCAAAAATAAAATAGATGCAATTAGTATAATGAACAGAAGGAAACTATGGCTTTCTCTTGAGATAGTTCTCCCACCCTACATTATTAGAGCCTGCACAGAAATGATAAAACCAAATAATCCTGTCTGCATCTTCACATGGAAACCCTTCCTGGTATGTTTTGAGGTATCAGTTTAATAGCATACACATTCTCCACTGAGGACTATAACCTCCTGTTGCAATGGGAATGAACTCTCTCTAATTGTTTTTTCCATGCCTAGTTATTACATTCTGTGTGTTCATGACCCATTAAAGTATAATAGCCATTGAGAGAAAGCTGCAGTATACATAGCTAGAGAGAATGTGTATACATACACATACATATATGTATATTCACACACAGTCCATACACTCATATGTATATGCACATATTATTTTTTACAGTATATATTATTTTTACAGTATATATTATACAATGGGATCCCAATGCAGTCCATAGGAAGACTAGTTTTTTGCAAATTACATTTAAAATTATTTATTATTTGTTTTTTAAATTGGAATCAGGGACACTATGGGAATTTATGGGTACCATTTATACCGCAAGCCTCGGCGGGGTACTTAGATTCTCCAAAATTAGCACTAACACCTGCAGATTGGAATTTTAATCTCTACTCTGTGAAGAAAAGCTACTGAATTAAAAGTTGGGTTATTGTTGTTATTTAGGAATCCATTTCACAAGATAATGTATGGAAAATACAATGCAAAAGAAAGCAGGGTGAGGTGAAAAGAAGCAGCATTCCCTAAGGCACTATTCTGTTCTATTTCTGTTTAGTGTGGTACATTAGGAAGTTTTTCCTGTATTTGTATTCTCTGTATGTAGCTCTCCACTGATGAGCTATGTGGTTTTGGTTAATTGTAACATTAGCAGAATGGAATGCTTTGCTTTGTGCATGGCATTTGATGATTACTTAAACACAGTTTTAAACTAGTGATTCATTTCTGAGTGGGCTTCACCATGAGTAGGCTCTGTCAGAGAAAGCTACAGTGTCATCGTCTCTGAAAAGATCATCTTATCATCCTAGGACTCTGTTTGAATACAAACCAACATGCCTGGGCAGGGGCAGAATGACTTGTGAGCTTGCTGGTTTAACTCCTCTTTCTGCATCAGAAACACAAGTTGCTACTGTGGAAGGAACTTCTCCTCATTTGTAATGATACCTCCACAATTTTCGGTGACAAGTGGAAACAATAATAATGCTACAAACATTTCAGGGTTATTTAACTGCACTATTCAGCAAATAGCATTCAACAGCTCTTGCATTCATAAGATACTTTTCCCCTTTTAGCTGTCATTACCTCTCGTTAGCAGACAGCTTATGCAAAGAAAGGGATGTTTAAGATGGCCACGGTTGTCCTCAGTCTGATCTCTGTCTTGGCGGCTCCAGAGCTGAGTACTGTGTGCTGAGCACACCCCACTCCTCTCTCCTATTCCCTTAGTGCTATTAACCACCAAGCCTCATTGAACAGAAATATTTGCTAATAAATATGCTGTGCAGCTGCCTTGTGGATGGGGCTGTTCCCGTGCATCATACCCTCGTGCAGACTGCCCTTCTCTCCATTTGCCAAACCCCAGGAGGAGGCAATGACAACTAGAGAACAGGCAGTGTCACAGTCACCTCTCACCTATGCAGCCTCCAGTGGAGTGGAGAAAATAATAAGGAAATAAGCTGCACCCCACTGAGGGAAAAGCTGCATGTCCAAGGAGCCAGGCAACATTCTGCCTTTAATACTTGTGTAACCAGATTCAGGTCTTTGCTGCTTCTTTTTAATGGTTAACTAGAGACCCACTGGAGTTTATGAGTACTGATTCATTTGCTCCCTTCAGCAGTATGTTCACTATCTTTAAAATTAAAGTGTCCCAGTTCCAGAGAGAGTTCCAGAGCCTACTCCAGAAAGCTTGCTCCTACTTTGGGGATTTTCCTGCAGGGTACTACATCACAGCACTACCTATTAACGCCCTGGTGGTCTACAGGGCCCTAGTCCAAAGCAGTCACAGGCATTCAGATCAGGAACTTATGTTTGACCGTGCCATGAACGGAACAACAGCATTTCCATCTGCCTCTCTCCTCAGAAGCCAGGTTTCTGCATCTCACGCAGCTGCATGTTCCACATAGATGCCACCTTTCACTCAAGGGGCTGCAGGCACATGGACTTTAAAAGTATGTGTCAGTATTGAAGGAATGCAACTCAAAGAAGAAATGTGATTAGGTCCCACTCATAGGAAAAAAAAAAAAAAGAGTATCATCCAGGAAAAATGGATGTGAGAAAGATGATTTCTTACGATAATGAAATGTAAAAAAGTAACGCAAGCAAATAGGGCATCAATAGAAATCCAACTTTGCACAAGACAACATGTCAACATTAGTACTTTGCATAATTTTAGATATAACAGGAGAAATCCCCTATGTGCATTTTATATAATAGAAGCATATTTAACAAGTGGAAGTCATTTAATAGATTCATGAAATAGGATGGGAATTTGCTATGAACCAGACTGAAGCACTTTCAAATAAACTTTATCTTTATGTGTTTTTAATATATGCTGTTCTTCAGATGCAGTTCAAGATTTATTTCTTAGTTAATTTTAAATCTTCTACTTTAAGGGAATCAAGTGTACTTTCAGTGACCGTCCTTGAAAAAAAAATGCCACCTGCTGCTTTGGGTTGTATGCCTTCAACACTGCCACCTGCCTCCTTGCAAAATAATATCTGAGTGTGACTATGTTCATAAATTGACACTCACCTTTTTTTAAGATGAAAGTTTTCATACAAAGTGCCAGAAAGACTTTAATGATATTTTCATGTAAAGCTTCCAAATCAGAGAAAAAGTGGTTCTTGCAAGAATATTTTGGCAGTTTGAGAATCCACAGTAGCTCTGTCCAGTTCAAGGGACGATGAGCTCATATATCACTTTGGAGGTTCATAATCAATTCCAAATTTCTTACTTGAGCTTTGGGATGATTCTAAAACCCAGACAGGAAAGAAAGTTCACAAGTGCTTCAAAAGTACATTCCTGATCCAAATTAAAACAAAAACATATATTCACCCTTTGTGTAGTAAAACTAGATTCTCAGGGACAGTCAGAGAACTATCTTACTCTTTGGGCATCTAGATTCACTGTTAAAGGTGAATAGTCATGGGGGTTCTCAAGAATGCCCTCCTGCTATCACCAAATCAGGCAGGCCACTAAGTACAGTGGCCTGGTAGTTGTCCATATGCTCCAGGATTTAGTCTGCAGACTCATGATATCCTAACTGCCCATACGCACAAATGCATCCTAGGCTCTAAGAAAACCTGTAGTTAGCTTTCTGTGTGAAAATTTGTATTTTTTTTTTTTTATACCACCAAAAGCAGAGGTTCTCCTGTTTGACACAGTAAGCCTCTTCATCAGTCTGGCATGCTGTCTGGTTGAGACTGCTCACAAGTGGATGGAATGGAACAACCATGGATCTTCTGACAGATCTCTTTATGGCTGTGGCCTAAGTCATTCATCATATGGAGTGGTCATTTAGTGAGACTGGAAGGCTTTTCACGACTGACAGAGCTGTGCCAGGCTGGAGGAAGCAGAAGCTGGTGAGGAACCAGACACGACTGATTTGAAAACACACACTACAGATTAGTAGATTATGATGCTAGACAATTTTCTCCTTCTCCTCAAGCACTCACTAGGATTTCTGGATCAGGAGAAAGAACAGTGAATGGCAGGTTACCACTGTTTTATAGACAAGACCCCTGATCTTCCTTACGAGGAGGAAGAGTTTCATAGGCCAGTCTGTGGCACTGTTCAGAGCCCTGAACTTGCACAAGGCTATTACCTGTACCAATCCTGCAAATGATTTCTCCAATGTATCTACCTCATGCCTATGCTCATCGACACTATAAGCACATTCTCCTGATGTTCCTGGCCTGCCTCTCTTTCCATTTCTCATTTCTAAATCCAGGCTGTTAACTCCATCCAGTAAATCTTCCTGCTCACATTTCAAGCACACGAGAAGATTTTGGTATTCAACACATCTCTGCAGAGGGCTTCTCCTCTGAAAGAAAGTCCCCTGATAGAAGCCACAGCGCTTCATGATTTCACACTGACTAGACATATAACAGCATACCCGTTCCCTGACCCGCTCCCGTGTTAGAGCTTCCCTCAAAAACAGTAACAAGAATGGTGGGTAGGAGCACTGTCCGGTTCCCTGTGCTCTAGGACAACTACAAGTCAGAGTGCTCCTGCAATACGGTAAGGAAAAGTTTATTTTCTATATTCACCTCATTTTACAAACTGCACACCTGGATGAATAAGATGAGTTGGGTACCTATCCAATGGCTGAGCAGAGGAATGAATAAATAGCACAGCATGTGCTTGCAAACATCCATCTGTCATTGCAAATATACCCTACCTGCAGAAGGTCAGCACCATCTCACATCTAAATACCGTTCCTTTCTCTGTAGTAGTTTAGGGTTCTGCTCATGTGAGTGATCAGCTTTCTTACCTCAGCACTGGACTTTTCTCCTGAATTCCCTAAGGGATCCTGGATGTTGAAATTAGGCAGAGAATTTTACCCAGGAGCAGGACACCTAATTACCTTTAAGGATCTAGCCTTGAAGACCTAGTTCAAACTCAACTACAGACAAAGGGATTACACTCAAAGTCTTGATTTAAGAGAAACTGAAGAAATTTTCATGTAAATTCACCTATAGTTGATCCAACAGATATTGTATTTGGAGAACAAAAGTGACAGGTGTACATCAGCAGCTGTCACACACACTCCTCATGCCCTTGCTCCAAAGAGCTTCACTCCACTAACTACTATGCAATATCAAATTTGTCTGAAAATACATTTCCCAAATCTAACATCAGGTATATGAAAAACCAGCTTCAGTGAATGTTATTTTCTTTGTTGCTCCTTTTATTTGTGAAAATTCTCAGTTTTTAATTTTTATACAGACTCTGTAACCTGGAGACAGTGGAGGGATGATAATGGAGCAGGTCAGCTTTTCTGTTTGTTGCTTTAAAAAAAAAATGTTCTAGTGCTCACTGAACTAAAAAGTCTGGTTGCCTATGTTTTTTTGTCTTGTGGTTGATTGTAAACTCTGATTAAAACTTCTCCCAGGGCAGGGGCACTTATAAGAGCTCTCTCCAGAGTGGACTCTCTAATATATGAGCTCACACTTCAGCCTTTCCGTTATTCAGGGCACTTCAAGAGTCTCCAATCTATCCGGCTGCCTATTTCCACAAAATTTATAAGAATACCATTATCTTTGAATTAATTTAATTTGTGTTTAATTCATCATCCAAATTTGAAAAGTTATTGCCAGCAACAGAGAAGCACAATGTGATTATATAAGAGGCTAGGCTAAAAATCACCATGGGCCATCCCTCCTTCCCTCTCTCTCTCATGTGTGCACACTGCACACACACTCAGAGAAAACAAAATATATGAAAATACCTTAATATTTGTGAGGACAGAAATGACCCTCAGTTGGGCAGGATCTCTCCTGCCCGTGCTCTCGCCCCCTGAGCTGCAGCCCTTCCCTCTGAAGACCTTCCTACCTCAAATCAGTGGAGATCCCCCCGCCTCTGTTGACGGCAGCTGCTCTCTGAACATCGGGTGGGGGAAGGAGGTGGGAAGAGGAGAGCAGTGGAACTGGGTGGCATCTTTGTGCATTCCTGCGCAAATATGCGCAGACATGCACAAGCAGGTCAATGGGGGGTTGCTTCTGCTGCTGGCTCCCACCCAGTGACTTCTTCCCTGCTCTCCTCCAGCAAGGGAAGTGTCTCCATTGCAGACGAGACATGTCACAGCAACCATTACTGGAGCGACCTTAACTGCCACGAGCAGCACCTAGCCCTCAAGGCCAGACCCACAAAGCTGAAAGATCCTGCTGTCAATGAACCTGTCAGGAGGGTTTGACAGGCAGATAAAAATATACTGTGACCTGGGGAAGTATAAGGACGATGCTAGAAACCTTCACTTTATCTTCTTTTGTTTCTTGCTGGTGTGTGTCATCACAGTTTTTTGTGTGTGTAGAGAGGAGTGGAATTAATTTTTTTTTTTAACTAAATTGCTTCTTTCCTCAGTGTGAAAATAGGTCAAGCACAGATCTAAGGGATGTGCCTTCAATACATTTTCTGCCAGAAATCTAGCTGGTGTTCCACTGTTTGTTGCTGCAGTGTGTACTAATCTATTCAATCTCTTCATCATAAGGGATTTCATTACAGTCCCATTAGTAATTGCTCACAAGTTTTAGAGTGCTGTCTCCATCCAGTGGTAAAACTTTGAAACTGCTGCTTTCCTGGAGTTTCAGTTTTTCAGACTACTTGTTAAGCATGATATATGCTAGCGCTAAAGTGCTGACCTTAAATTGCACAACTACTAATTGAATAACTGCATTAAAACATCATACTAACATGCATATGCCATCTGTAAAAAAGTGGCATTTTTTTATTATGATAATCTCAACAGCAAATGTTGCATGTTTAAATTCTTATCCTTCTTCCATTTTCAACTTTCACTGTGAAAGCTGATATTCGTCTGCCCATATAGCCATATCTGGTGATAAGGAAACAGGGACTCACCCACCTGCCTGTCCTGTTCCTCCTCTAGGTTAGTACAGCTACATCAATAACCTCTTCTTTGCTAATGTAACAGAAGAGTGCTTCTGGCAGCTCACATTTTCCGGAGATGTGGCTGAACTATGCCAGCAAAAGAACTGCTACAGACTGTGCTGTGTTAGATGAACTAATGTGGTTTCACCAGCAGAGACTCTGTAATTAGTCAAGCTCCTGCTTCACTGCCTTCCCTACGCTGTGTTGATTTTAGCTGCCACAGACAGAAAAGAGAAGAAAATGCAGACAGTGTCGGCTATGAGAACCCAAAGGAGCGCCAGTTTTTTTCCTCACTGTAGCAGCCTGTGCCTTAAGTCTTTTAGAGACAAGATGCCCCTGCTTGAGTCTTTTGGGGATACATTCTTGTTTTCCCTTCTCTTTGTTTTTGGCACGGCCTCAGCAAACATTTGGTCCCAGATTCTCTTCACAGGAAAAAAAAAAAAAGCTGCTGTCTGAGTAGGGTAACAGCAACTTTATCAAAAAATGGTGTGAAAGGTTAATTCAGAGGATAAATGGTTCATGCCAGACTCTCAGTGATGTTACATTGACCTGCTTTTGGTTTTGTTTTGTTTTCCCTAATTGCTCTCCAATATGCCAAGGTCTGGCTGATCTCCAGAAAGCAGGAGCAGAGAACAGTGTAACTCCATTTCTAACCCATCTCCTTGGAGTGCCCTCAAGGCAGCGCTGGCACAGTTCAGGCTGTGGGCCTTTATATTCTGAGGATGCTGGTGAAGTCTGTAAAGATGCACTGTATGTCCTGTATATGTATAAAGCTGCAGTAGGGGACTTAGGGAGAAATCAATTTTTTCAGTGTTACCTTTCAGCATTTTAAATCCAGGTATGGTCCATTGTCTTTTGATAGTATCATAGCTTTGAAGTTGATAAAAAGAGTTGGCAGCATATCTGTGCCTAAGACTTTTAAAGAAAGAGTTTGCTACTTAATGCTCAGTTGCTATTCCCTTTGGCTGCCAGGTCATACCCTTGATTCCAGAAAGTTTTGAAATTAGTCTTGACAGAAAGTTCAGGAGAGTGTAGACCACTTCCTTGTTTTGGACCTGTTCCTAAGTTAGAGTCTTAGAAAACAACTTTATGTATTCAAACGGTCCTTCTAAACTGAACAAGATTGGCAAGCCACTAGGAGTACATGAAGTTATGTACAAAAATATGCTTAGAATCTTGTTTTAACCTCTCAGTAAGCCAGAATGCAAACCTGGAAGTAATGAGGGTATTTCACCTTTTTTTGCTGAAGTGCTAAGGAAAATTATTAACTTATAAAGAAGAAAACCTACCTCCCTTGGAGAAAGTACTTGTTTATAATAGAGCTCAGAATTAAAACATCTTCCTTTTTATTTCACACAGACTTCTTTAAAATAAAGAATCCAGTTCTCTGAAAAGACATGACCTTTTGGACAAATTTTCTCCAAACTCCTGAGACCTTCTCAGATGTCTTCCTGGCCAGCTGGCTATGCAACTCTCCATTATCTTTAGGTCTAAATTTGCACTTTTATTCTGGGAGAAGTGTCCTTTGTCATGATTCCAGCCTCATGGAATGAAACCTGTTGTTTTTTTGCTCAGCACTAGATCCTGTAAGGCTATGCTTTCTGGTGAGACACTCAAAATGAACAAGACAGTTTGCAGCTTTCACCTTTCTCAATGACATGATACCTCCTGTTGCAATCTCACTTTAGGAGATGAGACCTGCTCACGGACTAAATTACAGCGCAAGATAGGAGGGTACAGCTACCTTTAGCACAGTCACTTCACTCCCCACTCTGAAGAACCCACAGATTGCACATTAGCTCTCCTATGCCCCAGCATTTTGCTGGAGAGAGGAGCATCTCCAGACAGAAGAGCATACCCTACACCCAACCCTTCTCAGAGTATTAGAGAAGAAAGGCTGTGCATATCATTGCTTTGGCTCTGGAGTAAAGGCTGATTGAAGAAGAGGCTGATCCACAAAGCAGTGCAGATTGTGGCTCATGAATATTGCTTTGCTTAGACATTATGGGTACCTAATCATTTTGATATTATCTGGTTTCGGTAGAACTACAAATATCATCTTTCAGTAACCATCACAACCAAGAATATGAAAGTGCTATACTGCCCAGATATGAATAATTCAAGTATATGAAGTGTAATAAGTTTTTAGAGATTTCTCTTAATACTTTTCCAACGGTTGGAACATGTGGCTTTACACATTTTCAATTAGACCTTCAGTACAGGTTGCTGCTCTGCTCTAGGATCTAGATGTAATGGGCAGGAGCCAGGCACATCTAAACTGCCTAAGGAAGAAAAGATTCTGTACTTTCAACAAAACAGTTTCTTTATGGCCTTGTTGATGAGGAACTAGAATTTGGAAAGACAATGATTTTTATTTTTAGAGTTCAGCTCTGTAAGTTTCTGCACACTTCTTGAGAGGAACAAGGCTTCTCAAGGTCAAAAAGACCTACACCTATGCTGTCAAGGCGGAAGGGGCCCTGAACACCCAAGGTACTGGGTGCTGGTAACTAAGCAAACTAACAAGGCAGACTCTGGAAAGGAAAGCATTCAGGTTGGAATGGGCTATTGTCGCTGGCTCTTTGACGAAGACGGTAGAGGTTGAAGGACATCTGCACACCTTAAACAGCCAGATGAGGGCAGCTGAGAGCAGTCACCTCTGCTCAGAAGTTCTGGAAGTAAATATGTCCAGCACTGAAGCAAACCTGCCCCTAGACTTTACTATTATTTAAATATGCCCCATATGAACTGTACTGCCCAAAAAGTATGCTTCTTTTTCACTTAGAGATAATCAGATGGGATACAATTTTACTACCCTTATGATCAAGGGAGAAAAGTATGCTGCCAAGGAGATGGTTTACTTATTAATTAATTTGGGAATTACAGAATGCAGAATCCTTTCTAAATAGTTTGCATGCAGTGGGGAGGTGACATCAGGCTATAACCCCTCCTCATCACATTACTGCCCTCTCTCTCTTCCATTTTTCCTCTTCTTTAACAGACGCATTCTCCTAAACCCTTGCGATAAAGAGAACCCTATTATCACCTACCTACATTTCCAGACAATTACAGTGCTTATAAAGGCATATACTCCTGTAGATGAGACAGAGGCTGACTACTATATTTAGCTGATTTATCAATTCCCAACCTTGCTGCCTGTAATTCACCAATCTCCTGACCCTGTCAGCCTGCAATGACCTGAGAGTTTCCACCATACTTTGCATGGAAGTAATTCTGGGCAATTTACAACACCCTTGAGAAAAGGCCCTGAACTGCCCAAACTTTCTAATAAATCATTCACTGTATTTAAATCCTCCAGTACATGGAATATGCCTTCACATCTAGAAGGGGAAGGCCCATAGCATGTACCCTTTGTCCAAAGAAAGGAAACTTCAGATCATAGAAGTTGACATAGGACATAGAAGTCCTTTCATGGAAAACTTTCCTCTTCTATTAAAACAAGTGAAGGCAGGCATTGTTAGCCTCTTCACCGAACGGTGTGCACAGCTTTTACTGAAGAGTTTCCAATCTCCCATACCTACTTATAGGGCTATGACCAACTTTGTAGGACTTTTCAACCACACCAGGAATCAGCATCAGATTTCTCCCTCATACTGCACATCCTCCATGTCACAGTCCCACTTAAATCCTTCCTCTCCAAGCTCCTGTTAGGTCTGATCAATCCACTTCAGCTGGCCAAGTTCTGAGGTGACCACACTCATGCAGAGTTGCATGAATCCCTTTCTATGCTCCTGAATGTGCAAAGTGCTGGTGATTTTATACATAGGTGTAACTGGTCAGAAAGCAAGATTTCAGAGGGATAGCTACACCCCAAGCTGGTTGTTAGCACCGGCTCTCAAATCATGCCTGTTTTGTTCTGAGTAACCAGAAGAACTGGCAGTCACCATGAGTCGCTGGATCCTTGTGTAGTTTTGTTTCTGCATTAACTCTCTTCCTCATTCTTGTAAATAGCTCTGGGCTCAAGGATAAGCAGAGTTGAAGAGTTTGTTTACCTACTCCAGCATTCAGAGATGGGGTGACTTCATCGTTCTTTCCAGCCAACCTCCTAATCCCTGCTAAGGAGTGCCTTAAAATCCACTGCCTTTTCCCCCAGTGCAGACAATGACTTTGAGGGTAACAGCCTCTTAAACAGGCAGTAGAGGTAGGGAATAGTAACCCTGAGTGACCTTCCAAAGAACCCCTCCCCTGGAGTTGGTTGCAGTACGAAAGCCAAGTTTGCTGTCTGTCTTCCAGGCCTGCACTGCTGTCACTGAGCTGTTCTCTGCTAAGTAAAAATACTTTGAGCCTTTCTGGTATATCATTAGCTACAGGAGTTGGTAAACATTGACTTCCTTCCTATGCCTAGGGGATTAAAATCTTACAATTACAGTCCATGATAAATAAATGGAATTTGAGGGGGGAAAGAAAAAAATCAATTTCTTGTCAGAAATACTTTCTGACACATCATTATTGCACTGGGAGCTGGGATTTCTTCACCTCCATTCCAGCACTCCCCAGTTAGAACATACTTGTTTATCTCCCTCCCTGTTCAATGGGAGCTCTCAGTTCATCATTCCTCTGCTGCTATCTGAAAAGAAAACCTAATTCTGGACATACACAGATTTATTTGGCTCAGGGGGGAGGGAAAAATGAGGAAAGGGACAGGGGCATCCTTTGATCTGACTGGCACTCTGCATCTCTCACAGCTATGTATAGATATATTTGTACTTACAGGTTCTGCATCACACAGGTATAGAGTCAGAGTGCATAGTTTTGCACAGCAACTAGAAGGCCTGACAGCCACGTGGCACAGGGTACTATGTGTGTATTTCGTGTGTGTATATGAAGAAGTAAAAAAGAGGGACAATCTCAGATGTTTCTGAACAATGCCTAGGCTTCATAAGCCTAATCAATTAGAACCAGTTTACAAAAGAGATTCTTAAACCTGGATGTCTTTTCTGAGAAGCCTTTTTATCTATGTATTTGGCTTCTCAGGGAGAGTACAATATGTATATAATTCTAAGAGATATGTAATAAAGACTTTGAAAATATCTTACTAATACATTAACTGAGGAGGCTGAAGTTCATCTTGGCTGCTAACCTCTGCAAATTAGCTGAAGTCATTTTAGATAAGTAATAGTCCATTGACCAAACCTTCTTAACAAGTCTAATTTCACAAGCCAGGGATGGGTGTCAAATGACATGTGATATATAACAAATCTCTGTTCCTGATTTTCTGTCTTCCTGCACAAACATTTTCATAGCAAACTGTAAAAATATGAGGAATAGATATAAGACTCAAAGTTTTGTATTATTTCTTTATATATGTCTGTTTTTAATTCTGATTTTATCATTCAGATTGTATTATTTCCAGTTAGCCACAATTTTTATAATCTTGCTCTCAAAAGATTAGGCCTAGTAGTCAGATCATAACAGATTACCACCATGTGTGAAAAAGAAGAACAAGACTGAAGTTATTTCTTCTAATGAAAAATAACATCAAGTATGGAGAATCAGGATTTACCTTGGAAAGTAACAGTACTGAAAGATAACTAGGAGCAACAGTAGACAGAAATGAAACCTGAATTTATATCATGAAGCTGTAAGAAACGACCATCACAATTGTTTCTGCATAGAGAACATCACATCTAGTTGAGTTACAAATGCATCTGCAAGAGTATATTTATTAGAAAGATGAAGTTAATAAGCTGGAGGGTGGTCACAGAAAGCAAGTCAGACAAATGATTAACAAATTTAAATATAATACGGGATTTTAAGAGTTTTAGAACATATGAATGGTTACACCAGTTCAACCAAGGATCTTTCAAGTCCAGTATTGTCTCCAACTGTTCCTATAAGCGAACATCTAGAAAACAGTTAGCACAGGGTAAGCCCATTTGGTCTTTTTCTCTTCTGGTCTTTCAGCTCCAAATATTTTCTGTTCAAGGAATTCCCAAGTCTGAAGAGGTTTATCTGTTTATTAACCCCAACAGAAATCTCTTCCAAGACTTGCCCAGTCTCAGTTCAAATCTATCTCAAAGTCTTGTCTCCACCCTATTCTTTGGCAAGTTCTACATGACTACCAACGCTTACATGAAGAACTGCTTATTTTCTTTATTTTTCTGGAACTGACCAGTCCTTGTACTGCAAAAGACATCCACCTTCTCATTACCACTTATGGTCTTGTAGGCCTCTATCATATCCCTACCTGGTCTACTCAATCATTCCTCCTATGATTCCATTTGATTCCTCCATTTGATTATCCTTATTGTCATTTTCTGAATCCTTTCCCATTCTAATACAGCATGCTGAAAGTAAGAGGGACCAGAACTGACCACAGCATTCAAGGGGCAGGTGAACAGTGGATTGATACGGTGGCATAATGATGCTCTTTTCATTGCTTACTCCTTCCTAAAGTTTGCTTTGCTTTTCTGATTGCTCCTGAGCACAGAGCTGATGTTTTCCTGGACCCATGTCCTATAACTCCAAGATCTTGTTCTTGAGTGGTAATGGCCAGCTCCAGGCCCATCATTTTATGCATTTTTACCCTATAAGTGTCACTTTATATTTATCTACTTTGAATTCCATCTGCTGTATTACTGCCCACTTATTCAGGCTTCTCAATCAGAATTACTTGTCATGTAATAAATACAAGTTAATGCTGACACAGCATCACTGATGCTGTTGGTTTCAATGCATACTATAAAAAATGCAATTCTGAATCCTGTGAATGGAAAATAATTCATATAAATTTTCCACAGTTGTATGTGTCTCAAATTACAACTTTTGTTTGCTTCACAGACCTTTACAGATCAGCTGAAAAAATACAATAGGTTTTGCTTCCTGGGACATTGCTGTATTCACAGGAAGCTAAGCTTTCCTAGAGTTACAATATTCACTGGAAAGATTGCTAATTTACTGTGCAAGAAATAACTGAAATAATCACTCCCACTGAAGGAACTATTCTTTCATGTTTTCACTCCAACCAAAATTTGAGATTTTTTTAAAACTTATTAATTGTTCATTAAAATGGTTTCAGCAAGAGGAAATGTAGTCTCTATATAAAGAATAGCATCCCAATGGATTTCTGAAGAAAAGAGCCTTCCCAAAGCAGAATAACCTCCTAGTCAATGTTTTGGGGCCAAATTTGCTTGCTGTTTTTTGAAATTTGAAATGAAATAAAATCTTCAAAAATGTTCTGTAGGAAACAAAGCCTGTATTTCTAGAATGTGTTAGGTGAGTAATATCTTTCTGGTGCCTAATTTGTGTATTTATTTGTCTTGAGGAGACAACTGTATAGATTTAAAAAACACACCAAAAGATGGCTTGCTATTTATTTTGCAGGGAAGTACTGCTGTGTGAGGTAGCATTTCTGTGGTCTTTAGGCTTCATGGACTGCAAGTAAACAGATTTATGGTATTGTTAGAATAGACTGTTGTTCTCATGAGATGTGACAGCTATGATTTTATAGTACTTAAGTTAGTGCAAAGTGACAGTCAGCCACCTACTGGAAATAATACCTACAGGCATAAATAATGTGTATCCACATGATTCCTGCAGCAGGTAAGCACAATAATGAAGTCATACTCCTCCTTTCAAATTCAGTCTCCTTTGCATACCAAGACTGCTTACTGGGTAGCCATGATGTTCCAGGACAAATTGCCTATTTTTCCTCACTCTTCCATTCTTTACTGCAGAACCGATCCTTTTTCAAACACATTCTTGTTGCACTTGCAGCATAGTACACAGAGTGACTGAATTACTGGTAAATCCGTATATGTGAGAGTAACCACCTATTTCTTCTCTGAAAAAGATTTGCATATGGAAAAGCAAAAATTTATATTACTATGAACATAAAACTGGCATAGTTCCCAATCTACCTTCACCACCAGCTAGGAAAGGTATTCTAGGAGATAGCAGAAGCACTGCATATAAGGGGCACGTTTTCTAACAAAGCCACTGTCATTTAGGCAGTATGCGATTGTAACAAATGCTGAGTAAGGTAAGAATAACCCCATGATAAGGGCAAAATGTCTGGAGCCAAGAAACCTTGCCTCTCCTCCTGGCTCTATCTCAGATTATTTGTGTAACCATGGGTAACTCAGTTCAGGGTTCAGACACATGATTGAATTATAAGCATCTAATAAGTTACTATGTGTCTAAGCAGTGATAACTCATGATAACTATTTGAATTCTCATAGCCAGTGAAGGACATTTAAGTTCATCCAAATACCTTGGAACGGAGCAGACATAAGACAGCACTTAGAAACAGTTAATAAAAATCAGCTGACGAGGGGATGACATAAGCAACATGTGGCACTTCATGAAGTTAGGTATCCACAAATTGAAATAAATCATTGTTTTTAAGCAAGCAACAAACTAACTGTAGAGGTTTAAATGTTTTAGCCACTTGATTCTAGAATCTCTTACAGAACCCCATTTATTTATCACGTATTTAAAAAGCAAAAATCTGTTTCCCTGCACACAGAAGAAATATAAGAGAAAAGTTGCCTTGCTTAAGTTAGCCTACACATTAATGTTTTTTTTCCCCTCAAGGTTATCATGTAAAGTGCTGATCTGACAAACTCATTCTGCCAGGTCTTTCCCCCCCCCCCCCCAAACAAATTTTTGATAGGTTAAATATACCAGCAGATTTTATGGATGATATCTTATGTCAGCACCTGCCTAGCTTCATACAAGATTGGGTATCATTTTTCTTGCCACAGATAGAATAAAAGCAGAAAACCTGGATAAAACACAAAGCTGTGTACTTGGCTTGCTCAACAGGATGTGGGGAAAGAGGAGGAAATTAGAGAGGTTACACTGAAATGGTTTGTACCATTTCAAAAAGTGTTGTTGGGTTGCAAAACATTTCTCGTATGCACAGAGGAAAATAAATTGATGCAGATTTACAAAGCAAATAGAAACATAGTAACTATGGCCATTGCCATATACGGAAAATAGACTGGAGGCAGCGTAGAGCCCAAGACCTCTAAAGAAAAAAAAAAAGGTGTGAGGGGAGAGGAAGAGAGAATGTCTGTTTCTTGATTTTGATACCATTTAACCACAAGGTCTGCATTCAGTTCCTAGAAGAAACAATTCAGCAGCATCTGCCTCCAGAAGCAGCGAACCAGGGTAAAAGCTGTATATATGCTCCATCTGCATAGCTATTTATTTACACCTGCATGCTGAACTGACTCCAGCAACACACCCTGCACTCCCTCCTCGCTGCTTCCCTACCTGTCTCCAAGTTTGAGCTACCAAGAGGTAGTTCATACAACCTATAGGCGGGTTTAAGAGACCAAAGATGCACATTATTTTAGAATGACTCCCATGTCATCAATTTATAAATGAAAGCAGAATGACTGAATCGAAGTCATTGTTTAGATTCATTAAATAATTTGGGCCGAGCAGAGAATATCTTCACTCTCAGCTGGAACTCTGCGTATTTAGCATTAGCATGGTGGCATTATAATGGGTTCCTGAGCTTCAGCCAGGCAGAGTCTGGAGAAAACTGCCCCAAGACAGGCATTTCAGCTCCACTTTGTAATTTTTCTGCCATGCAACAATAAGCACTTTACAAAGAAGAGAAACGTACGCTACTCCTGCCCCATGGGCATAAAACAACTTTTCATTAGATTAGTACTTAAAATTCTGTACATCAAAAGCTAAAAATCTTGCAAGTGCCAGGTGTTAAAGTTAAATGGCTTAAAATCAGTGGGACTCCTCATACAAGGCTCATTTCATCTTTCTTCTTTCCTGTTTAGTATACTCACCTCTGAGCCAGTGGGAGATGAAGAACAAATGATGGTAGTGTCATCAGCAAGTAACCACCTAAAATGTATTTTCTTTCCTTCTCATCTCTAGAAGAAATTCTGCTAACAAGAGTGGTGCCTGCAGAGAGGGTTTCAGGTGAAACTGAAAACTACAGATTCAGAAGACAGCAACACACGGTCAGAGTTGCTGGGTCAGTTGATGTGGGACTGACTCACAGCCATACTATTCAGTATTCTGCACCTCTGGAGCAAACTGATCTCATCCACCCTGAATAGCAGATGTTTTGGACTCTGACAAAACACCTGTCCCTCCATCCCCATCAGGGCTGAGGGCACCATCCTGCAAGTGCATCTATATCCTGCAGCACATCAGTAACATCCCTGAAGTCACACTGACCTTCAGCTGGCAGGACTTGCATCTCCATACACTGCCCCCCACACAGTTCATATTATTAAAACAATTCTCCATTTTGCATTGCAGGAGATTCACATGTGAGAAGACAAACTGCACCAGCAGTTTGTGCCAACTGGGTCTTCCACAATTCCCAGTCTTTCTCTGGAGCCAGGCCAACATTTCTCCTCCCCCCAGGGCACCAGTTCACATGAAATCAGACTGACAGTGTATCAGGGGAAGCTGCACACTCCCTAGTCATGCAGCCATACCTGCAGAATTGAGAGATGCACAAATGTTTCATCTGTGTCCTGGCCAGCAATCAAAGCAAAACACATAGGCAACTGAAGCAAAACATGTATGCAACAACAGACTCATGAAATGAGCTGTTGACAGAAGTCTCTGCACATAACTCAAAGAGCGCTCGTTTTCCTCATCCCCTTCTTGCCATTCTGGCTTCCTTGCCAAAGTCCTCCACAAATTAAAAAAAGTAAAAACAAGATCCATTTCCCCTAAACATTTATGAACTTAGCCCCTCGATTACATTTGCAAGTCAAAAGGGCCAGGAGTAGTATTCACAAAGCCCAGGCAGACCTATGCAATGGAAAGCCCCATCTAAGCTAGAAGATGGAACTGTTTCTGCTGCTGGTCACACACACATGCTTCTATGTCCCCTAGATCCAAGTCCTGAAGGCAACTTGTACTTTTTTATTGTGGATAAGTAGAGCTCTGTCCAGTTCCCCATCTAAGCTAGCAGACGGAACTGCTTCTGCTGCTGCTTACACACTCACATACGCACACTTCTCTGTCCCCTAGATCTGAGTCCTGAAGGCAACTTGTACTTCTTTATTGTATATAATGTAGAACTCTGTCCAGTTCCCCACCTCCACCACCAGAAAACAAAAACAAAACAAAAAAAGAGACACAGGTGCCCACATTACAGAAGCCTCTAGTATGGTTGTATGAACTGGTGCTTCAGGGCAGAGCAGTCAGGTTTAATCCATGTCAGTGACCAGAGCCAAGTGATCCACTGCACAGTGCTCTATTCTGAAGTGTCCCATACATTAAACAGTCAAGATACTCCATAAAGTTTTTTATTGCACAGGAAAATTCTTAACAGACATTCCTGACACAGATCTGCCATTAGCTCTAACACATTTAGTACACAAAATTTGTTTTTGCATTGTTAAGATGAAAGATTTGCTTAGGTTCCAGGAAAGCAGGTTGTAATGACAGACAACCTGATGAAGGGACATACTGAGTCCTGACACTTTCAAATTCTCCTCCTTCTTAGGAGGAACAAAAAGTTACCAGCAGAGTCATAAGGCCAACTCTCAAATCAGCATGGCAACATCCTAACCTTGACTTCAGAATCTGCACTTGCCAGTGGGAATCCAGACCAATCACTGTTAGTCACACCGCTGTTACACACCTTAGAGGGGTAGACGGAGCACAGGCAGCAAGGAGAAATGCAGCAGCTCCCAAGGCAAAGAGGCTTTCAGCTGTTACATCTACTGCCTCTAAGGTAAAGGCCTTTTGCACAGACTGCTTAGTTTATATGCATAATCCCTAAACTCCAACTGATTCTCCATGTCTTTCTCCCTAAGAAAAACACACCAGGGAAAAAAAAATTTTTTTTTTCCAGCTCCACTCCTGTGTTTCCCTTCTCCATAATCACACAGATTCTTCCAGGGAAAATGTGGTGGTCCATAAAATGCAAGTGCTTGAGACCACCTTAAAAAATAATAATAAAATAATCACACATGAACATTTTCACAAATTTAATGTAATGGCACCCTAATTAAGTTTACAGTAGTTTCATCTCTACTAGATATCAACTGTGTTTCAAAAGTAAAAATGGAAGAAAAACAACATGTAAGTAAAGCACTCATCTTTCATGAAGTTTTAGAAACTCAAGCATTTGAGTTACGTATGCATATTTTTCAAGAAATTAGAATTTTATTTTCCATCCTCCAAGAACAAGAATAGCTTCTGCTGGGTCTTTTCACACGATATGGAAATCAAGGATGACAAGATTCAACCCAAAAACTTGAGAAGCTTCTGAAGTCAGGGGTGTCATAAGGTTGTATCAGGACTTCCGTTAAAGAGCCTGTCATGAAGCACACACTATAAATAGGAAAAGAATGTGCAAGAGCTCTAAGTGAGAAGCACAACGTTTTGCAAGCTTGTGCTCTGACGGAACTAAAAAATGCTGACAGCGAATAGCCGGCCTGCATTCCTTCAGCTAAAAGTCAATTAGCTAGAAAACGAGCAATCCTGTCATTTTATTAATAGTTTCATACTTTAACTTTAAAAAGGAAAACAAGCATACTTTGTATTAATAAAGTTTTGGACATCCTTAAAGGGAAGCTAACCTAGAAGCAGTCAAGGACACCTTATCTTCACCTAAAATTAACCTGAAAGGCAATGCACTCACTCACCCACTAAAAATGGACTTAAATTTGGGGGATAGCTGTGTTTTGTGCAATTTTCAGAACTCATTTTAGCTTCTACTCCTCTAATTCAGGATTATGCATATAGACTTCTCTTGCAGAACAGACCCAAGTTCACATGAGAGAAAACTACCCTTAGGAGAGATCAGTAGCTTGGTTTCAATATGGACTTTAAATCGTCCTTCATTCACGCTTAAAAATGGCTCCAATTCTGTTGTTTCTGGAGGATATTTTTTTAAACAGTTAAAATATTACCCAGATGAAAACATTAATATTTTACCTTTCCATCCTGCCTGTAGGGTTGCCTTGCACTTCTAAGTTCCAGCACTTAATCTCTAAAGATGACTCACTAATACTCTTATATTTAATATTAAAGGCCACATCCTTTCATAGTAAGTGTTTACTTTTCAGTGTGAATAATTTTTCTCAATTTGATACAGAATCCTCCTCTCTCTTAACAAAAAAAAAAACCACACACCTTAATATTTGTGAGATAAAGTAATTCAGAGCTTGAAGATAATAATTTGTTCACTTCGATGCGCATGTGGTATGAATCAGATTGATTCATGCATGGGACTGATGGAGCATGTTAGAGAAAACCTGCAGAAAGCTACATGAATTATACATTTAAGTTGAGTCATATATTAATTATATGGAAGAAACTAAAATCTCTACTTGCACTGAAAATAGGCGGAAATAAGAATCATATACACACACCCCAGCATTTTTCCTACTATAAGAATATTGCACATTCCGATAATGTTGCACAAATTACTGGCTTTTTATAAAGACCATATATGAGGTATTAGTCTATTAATAAATAAAGAAGAACATGGTAAGGAAAAGTACTTAATATAATGCAAAAATCCATTATAAGTATTTAGTGAATGAAAACTGAACAAGCAATAATACATACCCTTGTGGGGAAGGTTAAAGTTACTTAGCAAATAGGCAGCTTTCAATATCAGTCTGAGAGTAAAGGGTTAAATCTTTCTGATAAAGATTTTAAGAAATCAAAGCCTATTGAAAACACTGCTGTTTAACATGCTCATTTTGCTCATGAAATCCATTTGAAAGGTAAACTCTTACCTCTGAATTCTGCGGGGAAATCCCTGATTGTGGGTGATAGCAATCTTATTAAAGGGAACCAGTTTAATATACTGGACCTATATTACTAGTTGAGAAATAAAGCAGAACTTTTGGATTGACATCAATTAAAATATCATTTTTTCCGCCCCTTAAGTAGTTTATGCTGGTTATGGATTTCTACAGTTCTGAAATTGTTACCCATTAGTATTGTATTTATTATCAAATTCCAGCACCACAAGGAATTAGATGAACATGACAATTGTAATTTTCAGTTTTACTCTGTATTTATGCTAAGAGCTTACCTTTCAAATTACAAAGCTGATAATTCCTGCTGACAGGTAATAAATCTGTCATTCTAAACACAATATATTTATTCCTTATTTAGTAAATTCCAGAAACACTAGGCATCTGGAGCTAAGCTTATCTTGTTTAAGTTCACCAGAGCACTGAGGAGTATTTAAGTTCAATATACTGAGCTATGGAAAATACATTTCACATGTGGTAATATAATAAGCAGAAAACAAGAGTATATTCAGTATGCTCTTCCAAATTTGGTTAAAAAGAAATTTGTATTAAGGAAAAAAAAAAAAAGAAGAAGAAGAAGAAGAAAGGAAAGACCTTGTGGGCACACAAACTTGCATCCATGAATAGCCCTAAAGTATTCAAGTGTTATTCACATCCTAAAATCTCTAGGGGCCTATGTAAGGCTACCTGGAAATATAAGCAACTCCTACATCACTTCCTAGGTGAAGCACAATCTTAACGTACTCCCTCTTGTTACTACCCAATTTAAAAAAAACGGGTTTTATTTTTAACACATTTGCAACACTGGACAGAGTATTCAAATTAATACCCACATAAGTCGCACTTCCATTTCTATTTTGTGCAAACCAAGATAAACCATACAGTAAGTCCATATCAGATGAAAACTGCAAGTGAAAACTTGGAAACACATTAAGGGGGGGGGGGGGGGGGGAAGGCAACACTTCAGAATAAAGCAACTCCTCTCTCCTCTGCTGAAATTCATGCACCAGTAACTCAAACAGTCCTGAATTGGCATATATGAGGAAAAAAGTCTATATTACATTTCTAAAATTAAAAATATATCATGTTTTGAAATTCAAATTTATGGAAAGTGTTTACTAAACTGAAATATATATATTATATATATCTTCTTCTGTCACATGAGATCATTTCTCTCCCCTTCCCATTCTAAGTAGCTTTCAAGACGTTTATTTCCCAACTGCATGTTGTTTCCATTAGAAGAATTAGTTTTAACATTACTGCTATAAAGAAATTTTAGGTAAGTGGTTTTTTTAAGAACAGACAGCTTAAAGAAATTTCTCCATATTAGCAAAAAACCAAGAAAGATTATGAAGATGTTGAAATGAGAAGAAAGAGATGAAAACAGAAAGGAAACATTATTGTCCTGAACAGTCTGTATACGTAGTAACCATGTTTCCTCGTCGCTGAGTGACAGTCCTACAGTGCTTGCTAGATCCATGAAACCTGTTATCAGTTCGCACTGCATGTCGGTGTGAATTTTCAAAGTCACTAAAAGAAAACATTTTTTCCATATTTTCAAACACATCATCAAACAGTCCACCTCCAAAGGAGAATTCCTGGAAAGAACGTCTTTGCCGATTGTGACCTTCCCGATGACTTCGGAAGTGACTCTCAAAGTGCTTTTTTGACCGTGAGTTTTGACTAAAGAGGTCGAAGTCTTTGAACAAATCATCAAAGTTGAAATTAAATGATTGATGGAAAGGGTTTCCATTACTTCCCTGTCCTCCATGATGGCCAAACTGATCATATTCTCTTCGTTTATTCTCATCCGATAATGTTTCATATGCTATTTCCATTAAAAAAAAGTTTAAAAAGTTATTATTTACATTCTCATAAAAAAAAAGAAAGAAAGAAAATCACACACAAATGTAGGCCCAATTAAGCTTAATATTTGTTTAACATTCTAAAATCCAGAATAAGCTATTTCAAAAGAAATCTAGCTAAACTATCAGGACAGATTATATTCTCAAAATATTAACTTCACATTATACAATACAGTTAATAAACCAGCGATAAAGACTAGTATTTATATTTGAAAGAAAAGAGCAATGATGCACAGCCAGCAGAAAGATGAAAGCGGGGAGGAAGGGAGCTCTCCCTAACAAAATGAGCTGCCTACTGCGTTCCCGTCACAGGAATGCAGCGCAACCTCCTGCTCAAAGTAGGGTCAGCTTTGAAATTGGACCAGGTTACTCAGGGCTTTATCCAGTCATGCTTGAAAACCTCCAAGGATGGAGAAACAGCCTCTTTGGGCAACCTGTTCCAGTGCTTGCCTGTCCTTAGTGATGAAAAAGTTTTTCCTTATAGCCAGTCTGAGCCTCTTGTGCCTATCATCTCTTGTACCATGCACCACTGAAAAGCTTGGCTGCAGTTTCTTGATAACCTCCCCATAGGTACTGGAAAGCTGCTGTTAGTTCCCTCTGAAGCCCTAATAATTCTAGTAATACCAAACAGGATCTTACTGCACAGGTCAAAAGATAAGAATAATATTTGAAACAGCCTCCTAGCGCTAAGGAAAGAACTTTGGCCTACTGCCAAGAAAATTTGTGCTAAGAGACAAACCAAAAAGCCCAATAGGCAGGAATGTCTAAACTGTGTAAAAGGCTTGCCTATGCACAAGGACACAGAAATGAGTCGAATATTGATACTGTACATTTGACACCATGGAAGCAGAAATAAGAAAAAAAAACACTTTTCACCTTTTATCCAGTAAAAACAGAGTATACTTAAATTACTGCATTTGTTCACAGATGTAAGCCATGTATCTAGTTATTAGGACTACAGTTAGAATATATTACCTTCAGCAATTTCTCTAAATTTTGCTTCTGCACCAGGACTCTTATTTTTGTCTGGGTGGTATTTCATAGCCAGCTTGTGAAATGCCTTCTTGATCTGGCGGTCAGATGCATTTTTTGGAACTCCTAAGATACCATAATAGCTCTCTGTAGCCAGTATTAATTCAGTTATCATTAAAATGCAGAGAGCAAATGTGAAGACAGATTGCGTAGTTGCCATGTCTGTGGTTCCTAGAAAGAAAAGGAAACATACTTGAAGAACAATGTCTTTTAGGTCTCACAACAACTTAAAGAAAAGTACAACTATAAGCTGTAAGAGGAAGACCTGTATGTTTTATGAGTCACTCAGTGACAGAGATGAAAGTATGCGGAGTTTCACGTGTGCTAATGAACCTCATCCCCCCTAGTTCTATAGTCACAGAATACAAGTCACAGAATTAAGACTCTGCAAATTCCTATTTCACCTGCATCACAAGTGCACTTCAGTATACTTCATCTTTGATTTACACCTATCCTTACCAGTACACTCTCCCCACAGTCCTGTTTCCAGCTGTTGAAGTAAATATACAATACATTTCACTGCAGCAAACACAGTTCATGCTGGCATACCTGAACTAGCTTGAAACTAAAGTCTTGAGTTCTAGGACCATAGCCATGGCAGCTCTAAATTAAGTGCAGGCTGCAAAACCACTTCAAAATACTAGGTGAATAACTCAGTCATTAACCTGTGCAACAGTAAGAGTCTGAAAACCTAAAAGGCCTAAAGACTGACTGCGAGGTGTAAAACAGTAAGACTTAAGACACTCATGCTCAACTTAAGAAGGTCATTTAACTGACCTAAGGTGAACACAACAGAGTAAAACACTCATTTGGAGTGCAGAGTTCAGCCAAGTAGGGCATATTTTCCTTTACAATGGGCTGGGCTGAACACTTTCATAATAGATTGTGTTTTGAATAAAAACACCTACCATATATCTTTTATATCAAAAAATTTATCTGATAAATATCATTGTACGTAAGGGTTTACAAATGCAACTCAAAGTCCGAAAGTCTGTCAAAAAAGAAAGTTTCCTATACAAGACAAACTTAGCTTCAACAATGTAGCTAAGAGTTTTTAGCTATTTGACAAATACAATGCTAATAAAAAGAAGTTATATTTCAAAACAAGCTGATGCTAGAAGTCAGGGTAAAAGTGGCACAAACAACGGTCATAAGAACATCAGCTCCATGTAGCCACACCATCTTTCATGTTTTATATAAAGGACAAAAAGTGTGCTCTTCTTATCAGGAGAGGAGACCAAATGCTACTTGAATGCTTCTGTATATTAGAAGCTGTATTTTAAAAACATACAGTATAGAAACATGAATGTTCAAAGACAGAATGCTGGCTGTCACCCAAACAGCAAAATGTCTGACAATGCCCTGAATATATGAAAAGTAACATGTCCCCTGCACCAGATTACTCTCATTTGAGAGTATCAGAAATACAACTCAAGGGAAAAAAAATCTAAGACAAAGTATAGTATTAGTTTCCTGATGAAGTTATTCTGTGAAAATTGAATAAACTAACATTGTTGTCTGAGCAGCATTAAAGTTAGAGTAATTTTGGCTGGTATGTGACAATAAGACAATTATGCCTCTAGTAGAAAGTCCATAACCTCTAAAGAAAACTAACATCCAAGCACTACAAAAAACAAAAACAAAACCCCCCCCCACTCTTCTAAAGGGTAATTCAGGGACTAAAATGAATGTTGTGACATCAGAGCATAAAGCTCATAAAAGATTAACATGCCCTCTTAAGCATTTCTTTGGCTGGCAGCTTGTATGATATCAAGTGTTAAGGGGTAGCAGTTGAAACAAACTGTATTTTGATCAGAGTATTTAGATACCAAATGGACAATTCTTTTCAGTATTCTTCTTGCATGATACCAAGAATATTTTTAGTACAAGAAGTTTTCCATGTAGTCCCTCCCATCAGTTCACTAATCTCAAACATCGCCACTTTGGCACTACTCACTCATAAAACCTTCTATTCCTTTTGTGCTTTTTTCTTCTTTGCACTTTGCAGATATAGATTTGCCTCTTAATCTCGCACCAGAAATTGTTTTTATTTGTTCTCCCCACAACTTTATCTTACTTATATAATTACCTGCTCCTTTTTCCTATGGCCAACCTCTCTGCTTCTACTATTTAACACTCTTTTTAGCATCTTTTCAACTTTTATTTCCTTCACTAAGAGCCAAAACATCTTCTGTAACTCCCAAGATTGTCAGCACCCAAGAACATAAAGTCACTCCTCTAAAGCTTTCTGCTCTGCCCAAGCTTCTCAACTTCTGTTACTCTGATAATGAATAAGTTTTCTTATTTCTGTAGTTTTTCATTAGGTTTCTGGTAATGGAATTCTATGCTCTAAAGCCTCTTAGTTTTATCTAGAATTCTAAAGCATTTTTAATGAATCGGTATTGAAATAAACTAGATACAAATGATAACGGAGATATTTCTTCACATTTTAAAAAAGAAATTCCTGAAAACCTCTTCATCAAACCAGTCAAGCTTTATGCAAATGGGCCATGAGAATGTAGACAGATTTAATGCTGCCCTTAAACAACTCAATAAAACCTCAAATACAAGAATGAAATGAAAATCAAATGAAGTGAAATATAAATGAAACTCGAATAGAAGAAGCATTTTAAGCAGATAAAGGTTATCAAAAAGAACTAGCAAGTCTTATATTTAGGCACTATCATCAATTATTGATTTTTTTAAACCTATTTTACTTATTGTCAGTATCTCAGTATTGCTACTATTAACTAAAATGCTATAGGCCAGATCTCTCCCACACAGACACCACTCCCATTTCTTTTTACAATCATTTCCAAAATAAAGTTCTTTTAATCACTTACTCTGCATACCTGTCCTCTCCTTCAGTTTCCAGATTGGAAAGAGACAGATAAGTTTCATTTTCCAGGCCTTAAACACTGATTACTTATGACATTTTCTGTTCCAGAACTCGTAAGTTCCATATACACCTTAACACTAAGCTCATACTATGAAACTGCCCCTCAAAACAATTATTTTTTAAGAAGAGTACTGTAAGAATCTTTACATTTTACATTTACATTACCTCCACATTTTATTTGGATTTATCTAGCAATAAAGTTGGAGATTTCAGTAGCACAGATTAATTATTCAACTGCACTGGATAAGCAGATACAGATCTCAACCGCTACATGGCTCGGTATAAAAAGCATGCTGTATAATCTTTATCAAAAGTATTAAAGATGTGATAACACTAACTCTCAGTTCTTCATCAGTTTATCAAAATATATCCATTACCACACAACAGTGTGAAACTTAAAGCATGCTATATATGGATTAAGATCTGTCACACAGAAAATAAGCAGTTACTTCCATCTTGCAATGCCAATACACTACTCCATCCCTCTTTGAAAGTGACTAACAAAGACCTTAGTCAAAGGCTTACACTCAAGAAGTCTCACAGACTCTGAAAATGCACAACAGCATCACTGCTGTGATTACATAAGTTGTGATGCACTACCAAATGGAAATATGACGACTTTCACATAGCTATTTTCACAGATACTTTATTATTAGCAACAAAGTCTAAAAGTTTTCTATCGGTTCTCACACCACAACTAACCCAATGAGTAAGCAAGTCTCCTTTACCACAACTAGCTACAGAAAAGCCTGACAAACTCCAGGGCTTGTACTTTCCCTGACCTCTCCTATACTGACCAGAAAGTAAAACCAGGAGTGGAAGGGTGCTGTTCCTTCCTCTCGAGAGCAGTGAAAGGAGACAGAGCCTCCCCTGATACCTTCTCTCGCCAGACCCCAACCGAGCCTCACTAAAGCCGTATTCCAGAGCGATACCGAGCAGGAGCTGGACACTGGACGCACTAAGTGACGCTGTCCCACCGCCACATCGGCCACGCTGAGGAAGATCCCAGAAGGGGCTGGAGAAAAAGGAGAGGCTGGAGCCGCCCCGAGGGCGAATAAAACCACCAGACTTCTCCTCGCTGCTCCCCCCCACCTTCTCCACAGTAGCCCAAGGCCTCATCTCCCCCCTCCCCAGGTTCCCCTAACCTCTCCGGCCCCTCCGCCCTGCGCCCAGCCGCCTCAGCGCCCCATGCGCGCCCCAAGCCCTCCGCCGCAGCCCTCTCGCCACCGGGGAAAGGCCCCACGCCCTGTCCGCGCCGCGGCAGCCCCTTACCCAGCCCGCCGCCACCGAGGCCGCCGCCCCTCAGCGCCCCGCTCCCTCCCAACGGCCGCGAGCGCGCAGGCCCCCGCAGCCAACGGCGGTTCCTACACGAAGCGCTGCGCCATTGGCCCGCCGGCCCCCACGTGACGCAGCAGCGGGGGCGCACGTGGACGGCTGTTGTTGCCGCCGGCGCGCCAACGTCACCGCCGGGCGGGGAAGGAGGGGGTGGGGCTCCGGCCGCAGCCGGGGGCGGAAGGAGGAGGGCGGTGGCGGCTGCTTGTCCCGCGAATCCTGCCGCCACCCCCTCCGCTGCTGCTGTGCGGGTGGTTCCGCCCCGCGGCTGGGCCGCTCCGCTATGCCGCGCTATTGCGCGGCCTCCTGCTGTAAGAACCGCGGAGGCCAAAGCGCCCGGGACCAGCGCAAGCTCAGCTTTTACCCGTGAGCGACCGGGCTGGGGACGGGTGGTGGCGGGGGGGGGGGGGGGACGGGCTTTGGTCAGGGCTGCCCCCCCCCCCCCCCCCCGGCCCCGGAGATGGCGACCGCCATCTCCGGGGCGGGGGGGGAACAGCCCTGACTGAGGTGCGGCCTTCAGCGGCCCCTCAGGACCCGCTGAGGAGGGCGGGGGGAGCGGAAAGGGGGCAGTTGTGGCCGAAAAACTTAACTTTTGGGGGCGAGGAGGAGGGGGCAGCCCGGCGGGGTTGGAGCCGTGCGTGGTCTGGCGTGGCTGGAGGGAAATGCAGTTTTCTGGGGGGTGGAAGCGTGTGGAAAAAGGGTTGCAGAGGTGAGTATTTAAGGGCCCAGCAGGCTGGCAGGTGCTTCTGGAGAGGGAGTTTACCTCGGAGAAATAGGGGACTATCAAAGAGCTTTGCAGTAGGCCTAAAGGGACGAATAAAGTTAAAACCAGGGGGATTCCAATAAAACCTAAAGTTTATGCTTGTAGCCGTGAGGCTGGCTAGCTGCTAGAGCTAACTAGCAAGAGTGTTGGTTACCCTGTTTTTTTCAAGCCTGGCTGCCTTTCCAGAAGGGATGTTTTAGCCAGACTAGCACCTCTGCTTAATGGTGGAGTAGCTGAGTGCAGTTTCTCTATCTGGCAGGTTGCAAACTAAGGGCTTAATAGAGTGGAAAAGTAAATATGTGCTGGTTTTCCAAAATGATAATGTTCCCACTTTGATTAATGTCTTGTCTACACTGTAGGCAGAAGCATTACTAGTTTGTATGGAGGCATTTGAGCTACTCATAAGCTAGCTAGCCTGGTTACTAAAAATCAGTTGATGGCGCTGCAGAGTACTAAGCACTGACTGATTAATTATTCACCACCCCAGGCCTATGCTAACCTCTGTACTGATGCAGTTACGTGGCTGTCCACTCCCACAGTCATGAGTTTAAAACAGTGTTTCTCAGCCCTGAGAGGAGCACAGTGTAGGCATCTACATACTGAGGTATTTCTGTTGAATAAAAGTACAATAACATTTGTCGATGGAAAGAATTTCATAGCGTTTAAGAAACATTTGAGGAGTAAACTTCACAATCAAGCTGAAAGGGAAAACTCATTTTGGTAAAACTTATACTGTAAACTAAGCTGCAAGTTTAATTCAATTGCTGAGTAGTAATTGCTATTCCAGGATCAGGAAGGCTGTGTAGGAAGACCCTCAGGAAGACCATTCCTTTGAAAGGGATTTTAGTTTAGATTGAAGGAGACCTCTTTACCCCAGCATAAATATGTCTGCAATGTGTGACTTAGCAGTATATGTGATAAATATAAAACAATAAATGAAAATGAGAAATAAATTATTTGTACTACTTTAGAGAAAGTGAGTGCCACATGGGTGATCAGAGCAAGTTTGAGTACTGATACATATTTATTTTCAAATGTATGGCATTGGTGTAAAGATGATTTCAAAAACAAAGGGCTGTTTTATCTAGCCATTGAGTTGTGCTGTGTTACTAGTAATACAGACCTGTGGAAGGGGTGCTAAAACTTGATTTTCAGAGAACATTAGCCCTACTTTAGTAACTGCTATTGATATGAAATCCAATGATTTATAAGTTTTTATCCCCTTGCCTCCTAATATCCCAGAGAAATCCTCTTCTGCCCTATGGTCTTGGGTCCGAGTCCCTTCCTAACTTCATTCCCTGTGTCCTAATTTCAGCTGGCCTAACTGCTCTTCTTTGCTACCTTTCTTCACCTTTCTGACTTCTGTGGGTGGTGGTTCCGAAATAAATTCCATTTAGCTTCTCTTTCCATTTTTCATTTGTTGTCTCCTTTACAACAGGGAACAGATTCTAATGATGAATAAGGGAATATGAGAGCAGAAGCAGGTTTTAGCAAACTCGCTCTTTAGCTAAAATAAAGAATTTGGCTACTAGACATTGTCTCTCACTACAGGTTTCTGTGTTTCGCAGTCTGAAGCAGACTGACTGTGACGAAGGCAGTGAGGGCTGTGTTGCCCTCAACAGGGTAATGGCAGTGGAAGCAAATGCTCTCAAGGCTTTGTTGAAGAGGAAGGTGCAATTGCTGGCATGGCCTTCAATTTGTAAGAAGCTGTCCTATCACTGAGAGGCCTCTTCAGAGCTATGTAGTAACATCCCAGACTAAGCTCTGCTGTTCATGGGATGTGCTGTATAATACTTGGAATGCTGCTATTGGGTGTATGCTATCTAAGTAGGCAGGGTTTGAAAAGGCTGAACTCCTAACCTGTCCTTGAGAGGTTATCTTGTTCTCTCCAGTGTTATTCTTTGCATTCCTACATATACTCAGAGCAAATTGCATCAAATGTTTGCTCTATTCCCTTAGTACTTGAAAGCTTAAATGGCAAGAAATTCAGAAGATTGGGGAAGGGGGAAGAAATGCACATTTACCTATGAATTTCAGGTATCATCATCCAAGTTTGCAGTTTTGGAATACCGTAGGCCTGCAGAAGAGAGTCATTGCCATGTGCGGCTGTTTGGAGGAAAGCTGCAATATCAGGGGACTGAGGGCGAGATGCAGGGTTCGCCATCAAGTTGCCCAACTCGCATGTGCCATTTGTCGAATCCAGGCAACGCACAGCTCCTTCATGTGCCGGGCTCTCTCCCCAGCTTCCGCTGTATGAGAATACATCAGCACAGACCCAAATTTTATGTGCGTTGCAGGCCTATAAATGTTATTGTGGTCTATTAATGTTCATTGAAGTATAGTAATAACTATTATCAAAAGAAATGATTGTTAATTAAAAGGGAAAAAGAGCTAAGGAGCTAAGAGGAATGGGATTAGGAACATCTGTACATATTTAGGGAGTAGATGGAAAAGGCCCTTGTAAATAGGCTGTAGGCAGTTGTTCACTTGTGGATATTTCCGATCACCATATAAATCTGTCTCCTACAGTTTCATATAGACAAAAACAGCTTTTTATCACTGCACATGATTCTAAAGAATATCACTTTCTTAACAGTAGTCATTTAACAGTGTTCAGAATTCAAGTTATGGTTTATGTACCATATGTTGTTGTATGCTAGAGTTGAAAGAAACTTAATACACAGCAGAGAAATCAGTAAGCACATTCAGATACTCTGATGCCTATCTGATAAGAGGTGAGAGATGAGTGGTCTAAATGTTCGTATTGCCATTACCATAACTGCTTGACTGTGCATGCATCATAATGAGCCTTTAATCTCTCTTTGATTTCTATGTATTGTGATTCGTTAAGTAAATTACATGTCTTTGCTGGCCTTTTTTTTTAATTTAGTTCTCTTTCCCATGTGATGTGTCTGACTGTTTGCATGTAATTAAATTTTTTTTTTTTCTGTAAATGTTTATGCTCTTCATTTTCCTTTTCAAGTAGGTTAGATGGTTGAAAAGTTAGTTGTGGATTACCCAGTATTGGTTTGGGGGTTCTCAACACTGTAAGAAAGCTGAAACACAAAATATGGAAATACTTTGCATCTCATGCATTGCTTCTTGAACAAAGTTTAAATCCTGCACTGGATTTATTATTCACATTTCTGAGTTAGTAGATAATCAGAAGTGTGACACATACTAAGAGATATTTTGTTAAACAAAAGTTAATAACAAAAGTTTTGTTACTAGTTTTGTCTAGTGAGACAAAAAAGCCACACAGATACTTTTTCTAAAACATTTTTAAACATTTTTTAATTTCCTGTGACTTCAGTAGAACTGTTTTCTGAGCAAGTGTTGGAGGATCAAGCCTTTTTAAAGACATTATGTGAAAGTCTTGACCTGAAGAAACCAATAGAGATTCTGGTGTTGAACTCTGGCACTAGAAATAATTTGGATGTTTACTGGATTAATATGTATGCAACATAACGATAAGCATTTTGTATTTAAAAAAAAAAGAGAGAAAAAGGGATCATTTGAATCTTTTTGTAAGGAAAGACTTACCTGTATGGAAGAATAGGATATCCTTTATTTAAAAAAATAAATAAAACCAATATTGTCTTCCCCCCCCCCCCCAACTGTTTTAAACAAGGTTTCCACTTCATGATAAAGAGAGACTTGAGAAATGGCTGCGGAATATGAAACGAGATGCATGGACTCCGAGCAAGCACCAGCTTCTCTGCAGTGATCATTTTACCCCCGATTCCCTTGATGTACGATGGGGCATACGATACTTGAAGCATACTGCTGTGCCAACAATTTTCTCTTCCCCAGATGATGAGGTAATGTGGGGGGGTTGTTTTTTGTTTTTTATTGTAGCTAACCATCTATTTATATAATACAGCTGTGCATTTCATTATAATATATTAATATTTTATTTTAAAAATAGAATTCTGGTCCATCAAAATATTTTGTCAGCAGGATTGACACAAAATGAATATGTAATTGCATAGTGTAAAGATAGTGAGAAGGAAGAACAACTTTCCATTCTTTAACTGACGGTTCAGTTTTTTTTTTTAAACTGGAAATTACAGAAACTTTTTTCATAAATTTAATTTCCTGTGAGAATATTATTATTCCACATATATATTTTTTTTCCCCTGTGCAGCCACTCTTAATTAATAATCTAATATTCTTTTAAGGCCTTCTATTAACTATACCTAAATACTGGCTATGGAATGTTTTGGTTTCAAACTACAGATTTCTCTTTCCCGTCTCTAACCTCTCTAATACCTAAGTGCTCAGGTGTGTAGGCTGCAACGGGTGTGCCAAGAAGACTATTCTATTTCATCTTGCGCAGAGTTGTACCATTGGTTACATAAAAGCACTGTTCAACGCAGGCACCTAATTTACATCAAAACTATGCTAATTCTCTTCTGGAACATAGCTATCTTCCACTGGATCATCAAGAAGAGAACAATATTGGGGCTGGGAGAAGTGCAAGGACTGAAGCTGCTAAATTACTGAAACTGAAATTTGTGGCTCATTAATTTATCAAAATAATTTATTTTTAGTCATAAAGCTCCATATCTCCTTGGATAGCTGCATGTTACCCAGACTGCTTTTGACTCTCTAGAGTGAAAAGTTAATTTTGATGAATTTCTCAAAAACAAAAACAGAAAATCTTGCTATTTATGACGGTAGTAACGTAGCAATAAATACTACCATTTTTTATCACCTGACATTACGTTGTCACTGTAACAGGGAGCCGTAGTTTTGGAACTGGACTTCATGCACTGTGTTCTGTAATACCACAGATTAAAAAAAAAGTGATTTCTGCCCAAAGGAAAGTAGGCTTTCCCCCACCTTTTCATTCTGTCTCATTTTGACTGTGTCCGTAGTCCAGTCATAGTATACTTACAAAGATGTTACGTGGATAATTTTTAGTTATGAAGTTAAACATTTAATGCAATGATGTTGCCAAAAAAATGCCAATGACGTCTCTAAATTATTTTTGCATCAGCAATATGCATGACGTGTTCTGGATAAACTTATCCAGTGTGGGAAAGTTGGGTATCCCTTGCTTCCCTGCTGACATGAGAAGAAAGACCTTATTTCTGACATGAGAGGGAGGAGTTGCATTATTTGTGTATTCTTCACCACCACTTTGCCCTGTGTCTTGTGGAGCAAGTCAAGGATATCTTCCAGAAATGCTTAATGCTTAAAAACATTTTATATTATTTCTCTTTCTAAATGAAGAAAGTTTGATAGGGAGAGATGATAAAGGTTCCTGTCTCAGGAGGAGTGTTAGCTGCCTGCGTTTCAATGTCAGTCACCATTCTAGAGTGGTTTGCATGGATTTTTATTTTCAACACTGTTATAAGAGTGTGTGGGTGGGGACAGAAGGACGAGGAACCTTCTCAATTAAAGTAAAGGTCTGTCTTCAAGCTGCTGTATACAGAGAGGTGTTTTGGTGCTTTTCCTCCAACCTTAGCAATTTTGATAGGCAAGGGTTTCAGCGATATTTCCCTGACTTAGTATTTCAAAAAGGCTATGACTAGTTAAAAGGTTTAGTCAAAGAACTTTCTCAGATGCTAGTAGAACAAAGTAAGGGAAATATTTATTTCCCTGGGATTGATGAGGTGTTATGTACCCTCTTTGAAAAGATAAAATTAAAGGTAAGCAAATGAATTCTGTTTTTTGTATGTATTTTTCAGTCCTTTAAGACTGAAGTTTCCTATAAAATCAAATTACAAAATATAATGTATTAAGGATACTCCAGCCTCTGCTAAAAGTTTCATCAGCTCAGAGCAGGATGAGGAGAATGCTGAGCACTCTAGAAGATCCTGACTGTGCATACTTCTATGAACATACACTTTGAAATTGTCTTTTTCCATCATAATCTGGTTTTTCTCAGTCTGTTCTATGTGGTTGTTTTTTTTATGTTATTATTTGCCTGTCTTATATTTAGGTAGCAAAGTTAAAGTTGCTTCTTGTTCTGTTTGTTTGGGGTTGTTTTTTTGGGGGGGGAGGGGTTGTTTTTTTCCCTTAGTCCACTGGTCTAACATAGCAACAAGTTATGGTTTCTTCCTAATCAAGCCTATTGGAAAAAATAAGCTACTCAACATCAGTGTATTTTTGTATCAGTGACTGAAATATCAAAAAGCTTGTGTATACTGATTTTTAATCATGTGGTGATGCTGTTTATGTAGAGGAGGGGAAAAGAAAGTGGCTAAAAAAGGATAAGCTTCAAATTATCCTACTTTTAGTAACACTTTCAATTTAAAGTCCTGCTAAAATTCTATCCTTCTGTCAAAATTTCTATCCACCCAAAAAAAAGTTTTCCATTTTTATGAATTGCAGAGTGTAGCTGCCATAATTCTTGCTTGCATGTTTAAAAATCTGCATATGTGATTGTGTATGAATATGTATACCATTCACATATTTCACTTTTCTTCAAGCCTGTGTTCATAATTTTTTTCTGTTGTTGTTAGTTCTCTTTGGGGTGAACCACCTGACTAAAAATTTGCTATAACTTGCTAAAACAACTTTATTGCATCTTTCATGCAAAAGTCTTATACCATGTATATTTAATACACATATATTTAATATAGTGTTTCAAGTTGTAATAAGAGATGCTAACCAGTTAGAAATATTTGAATAGCTGCTTCTCCTCGTTGCTTTTTAAATTATTATAACTCATGTAAATCAATAAAGTTCCTTAGAGCTTGAAAAAGAAAAAGATAGTATTACTGTCTTTACAGCTTCTGAATAGTGTTTGAGCATGTAGGACCTGTAACAAAGGTCATAACAAAGTTATGGAAGACAGTTATGTGATTTATCGAGTTTCTAGTTTGATTTTTACGCAGTGCTCGTCCAAATTATTAGTTACCCAGTACCATGCCATAGCATGAGGGCTCCACTTTTTTTTATTGTGTTCAAGTGATTTTCTAGTTACAAGATGTCTTTTTCTTTTTCTTTTTTCTTTTTTTTTTTCCTCCAGGAAAAAGACTCTTCTCAGCACAACCCACAAGAGATAAAGAGAGAAGACCAGGAAGAAGCAAGTGCAAATGTAGAGTCAGATAAAGTACCTGTATCGCTTGAACCTTTTACACCAAAGAAAAATCTTGTAATTGCAGAAAACGTAGATGAAAAAGCAGAAGTAGGTTGTTCAACTGCATTGAATAAACCTCTGCAAATGGGAAAACGACAACTTCAAAACAGAGAAGACTTTCAAGCAGACAGTGTAACTCTTAATAATTCATCTAAACAGCATATACATCAACTTACACCCATTTTAATGGCAGCAGCAGTCCAGAACATGGAATCTACCAGTGTTCATAATTCTGTAGAGAATCCAGTAAGTTGTACAGCTACAGTCTTGCAACTCTCAGACCCTGACTACTTGAATTCACCTCTGAAATTGAAAAATGCTTTAGGTTCAATTACTGACTATCCAGCTGAAAATCCTAACTCTCATATTGCAGGCTGTTCTGTTGAAGTACAGCCAGCAAGTGAAAATGCCATTTTAGTCAGTACAGTCACACAAACTATTGAACAGTTTAATGGAAGTGAAGAATCTGTCATTGCTATCATTGTACCAGCTGAGAGTCCTAAAGAGCCTGAAATACTAAACAGCTCTTTCCTGCCTATTAAGCAAGAGTTTCTTGACATGGAAGAAACAGAAACAGAAAAATCTGCATATATGAATGCGTCTAGTGAAATTGAAGTATTACAAACTGAACATTCATACTGCAAACAAGACATAGACAGAGGTCACCTTTGGCAAAAAATTTCGAAGCTCCACTCTAAGATAACTCTACTTGAAATGCAGGAGATAAAAACTTTGGGGAGACTCAGATCCTTGGAAGCTCTCATTGGACAATTGAAGCAAGAAAACCTGCTTTCTGAAGAAAAGCTCAAGATTGTAGAAAATTGCTTCACAACGCTTGAAGTGACTATGATACAGTAAAGGCTTTAAATAACTGTTCTAAAATATCTTTTTTTAGCCCCTCTGATTGTCCTTTTGTACAAATTAACTTGTGTTTCAGTGATGGTATTTTAAATATCTAATGCAAATTGTGTGAATAACAAACATTCTTAAAAATCAACCATTACCAAAGCTAGGTGGCAGAATATTGCCCTTAAAACATGACAGTTAAAGTTTTGTTACAGTATATAAAGTGGGTAAATAAAAATAAGTTAAACATTTCCAAGTGCAAGCTTCCTGAAACATGTGAGCCCAGCATTCAGTGCAGCAGCAGAAGGGATAGCATAACTGTGTAGGATGAATGATTATAAAGCAGTTGTAAAATACTGTGTCCCAGTCCTCTCAAATGAGTGAGGAAGTATGTAATACACATTGTCTAGTGAGGCCACAATTGCTCCTTAATCTTCATTTAGCATTCTGGTACATTTTTGTACACTTTGACCTTATTAAAAATGTTTCTGCAATAAAAGGTGTGTTTTTTTATTTAGTTGAATATTTTTTGTCTTGCTGAATATTACAATGAACAGGTCCATTCTCTGTCTTTAGAATGATGGAATATTCAACTTAAATGGCACGAATTATCTTAAACAGTGAAATTTTTGCTGGTTAGTAAAAGGGAAAGTTTTAAATATTCAGTGAGCATTATCTGCTCAAAAGCGTTTTTGATCCTTATGTATTTGATTTCCCCTAATAGTATGTTGAAAAAAAAAAAAAAAAGCAGCTCTTTGCAGAGTAAGTTATTTGTAAAAGTAGCAGTCTGGCTCACTATTCTCTATAGCTTACTCTTCAAGAAATGGAATTGAGACTGGAAATCCTCTTCCTTATACCAATTTCATTAACTGTTTGTAGTGCCCAGGATGTCACTACATTGGAAAAATTAGAAGGATACTGGTAATTCATTTTGAGAGAAATGAACTGATGGGCTTTAAGTACTGTGCTTACACTGTCTGCGTCCTACCCCTTCCATCTAGAGCTCACTGTACAATGATTAGATTGTTAGAGGAACTTGTTTGTATCTTCCTTTACTTCCCAAATTCAGTATAGGATTGGAACAAATGGGTTCCTTTGGAATCTCTTTTCTGTACTGTTCATCAGTCACATTCTGAACTGTTCTGTGGCATTTCTAATAAGGGATTGAGAATCCAGCAACACTGATTACAAAGTTGACCTCCAACTAGATAAGAAAAAAATGCAGAGAATTTTTGAGAGTCATAGAGTATCTGCCTGGAACTTGGTCTACTAAAATACAGTGCTATAAGAGATCAGTCTTGTTCTGAGTTCAGGAACCACCTTGATAGGCTTGTTTTACCCTCAAGAAGTGTCTTTCAATAGTTAACTTTCTTTAGTCTTTAAGCATAGGATATGATTAGAAAAATTCCCAAAGAAGAAAGAGGTCAATTGTGATCAATTTTTTACTCAGACTGCATGACCCATGCATTTTTCCCTCTTCAGAGTCCAGTTCCTGTAACAAAGTCATGCAAGGGGTGTCCCTGTAGCCTCTGAAACATTGCTGCTACACGAGGTCCAATCTTGTGTATGTTGTCCAGATGGCCTCTGAATAGTATATTTTGTAATTTTTATCAAGTAAGGGATCTTTCAAAACAATCCACAAAATGCTATATGAGATTGCTAAATGATTTGGCAATTTTTGGAGTTTCATGAATGTCCCTTTATTAATCTGCTAACAATATATATTTTAAGACTTGCCAGCCACTTCAAAAGTCTAAGGCAGATGTCAAATGGCAGTGAAAGTTAAGACACTGCAAAAGAGTTTTTGAAATCCATTAACTTTAGTTCACCTACATAATACCCCTTACAACACCTCAAGATGCTGTCCCAGTAAAGTTCCTCAACTGTTCCTTAAAATACTTTTTTACCATGGTATTTAAAGTCCTGAAATATTTTTGTTTTCACTAACAATTCACAGTATTAATATTGAGAACATTATTTGTGACATAGGTGTCTTTAAACTCGGAGGAGGGAAATGTTCAATTTTCCTTTTTTTACTAGAGTTTCATGGGAATATAGCAAAAAAGCTCAAGTAATACCTGTACAAGTATGTCACCAAGCCTAGAGATTTCCCTCCTGTACGGGTGATTTGGGCAAATGGGACCAGTGTAGACTTGAAAGGCCTGCAGTGGTCAGCATCACTTCAAACAAAAACAAAACAAAACAAAAAGCGAAAGATTGTCTGAAAGCAGATGACCCTATAGGTCGCCTTTCTCAGGGCCAGCCTTGTAGAGATGATGAGCTTCAATTAGCTTCAATGATACCGTCATGCTGAATTACTCAGGCTAATTGTTATGAGGAAGGGAAAAAAACTATGTTGAAAATTTCCACACCCCACTGAATTTGAGGTTGCATGTATGTGTTGTTCTCAGTGTTTCCTGGTCATAAATCTAGATAGCCTTTGCACACAATTTTATTTCACGAAATTTTATGGACTCTCAAAGATGCTATATTTCTCATTGAGATCCAATCCACAAACTGTTCTTGCACCACTGCAGCCCAGCATCAAAATAGCACATTGAATCATTATTCTTCTGCATTTTATCAAGCTTACCTTGATCATAGTTATATTTCTTACTTAATTTTTCTATAATTTTGCATTTTTATCAACAATTTTTTTAACTTTTGACTCTACCTTTTCTCACTGATCTCCTTAATCATTTAAATACTTTCCAGATTCAACTGATGTAAGCTGTTTCCTTAATTCACCTTTTCTATTTTCAGTTGTATTTCTTTTCCCTGGCTACTGTAGGGATTCAGCCAAATAGCTTTCTCATGGATCTTCATTTAAATTCCAGCAATTTTATCTGTTTGGAATAAACTGGTGCCCACTTCTCTTTTCTTTTCCTCTTCTTTACAAGGTTGACTGTGAAGTTCTATTTAACTAATTCTGAATGCCAGGACAGATACAGTCGATTTTTTCTTTCTATCAAGCTAATAAGTATCCAGGACCTCTCTTCTGCACTTTCTTCCATTGGCAGTACCAATACTGACTTCATTCTTATATTCTTCACAAGCATTCATTAGCAGTCTGTCTACATCTCTCATTAGTCATCTTTGATCTCTTGTTACTCTCCTTTATCTCAGAGAAGTTCTAGTTATTCCTTTCCACTTAAATCCTCTCCTACTCCAAGACTTGCTCCTACATTAAAAAAAAACTAGCAGCAGACATGGGCTCAGTTAAAATACCGTCTTTGTTAATGATGCATTTTCTCTGTCCTCTTCTGCTTTGCCTGCTTTGGCCCCAAACCAGTGTACACAGACTGGTGCTGTGAGCTGGTGCTGTGGGGTCCAGCCGCACATGGCGAGGCCACAGGCCATCATCTGGGCTGCTTTCTGCAAAGCGAATTATGGAGACCCGGCCTGACTGCGGTGCTGCTGGACCCTGAATGACACAACTCGTAAATGGCACAGAAGTTTGTGCGAGATGCTGTCTTCCTGTCAGTACATTTTAAGTCTCAGACTGTAAAAGATTACACCTTCCTCCAGCTCCCAACTTCTGTAATAGTCCATTTTTCATAATACCTAACCCCAGTTCTGTCCAAACTGCTTGTGTACAGCTTGAAGCCTCCCCTCACTTGCTAATACTGGTTTACTAGTTAATACGTCATGCAAGCAAATCCTCACTCCTGCACATCAGCCAGTACCCAGTGCTGTCTTGGCCCAGCGGTAAGCACAGCTAGCCCAGCCCTTCCCTGTCCCAGGGACCTGGTCTGCAACTCCTGAAGCCCATCGCCTTGCTCAGTAAGTGCTCGTGCGCACGTGGGTGACCTGCATTCTCTGCATCCCTATTTCCTAATTATTTAATTGTGTCAATGACAGTGGTAGACTTTGCTTGGTAGGATGAATTATTTCTAAGCCCATTGAGGTAAATACTGAAATTCCCTTAGTCCTAGATGTTTAAGACTTCATAATGATGGTAGGGCAATGAAACCCAGAGCCTGCTTTTGTGAGAAATCGCATCCACCTAATAAAATATACTGGGAAACACCCACATGATTTCTGGGCAAACCCAGAAGACACGGTGAGCAGTGGTCTGCAAATTTCCTAACTGTCCAGGCAGAGCTAGAAAAGGTCCGTATCCAGCCTCAAGGAATGGCATAAGATGCAGCAGTGTTGAATGACTCAGGTCTCTCCCCTACCATAAATCCCACAAGTGAGAACCCATGTGCCGTAGCATAAGACTGGAAAGGAACCGTAACCTGCACACTAGGGCCTTGCAAGGGCTGCTCGGGGTCGTGCATGGCCATGGGGATGAAGGAGGGGGCTTTGGCATGTCGGGTGGCTGCCCAGGGACCGGGCCTTCCCGTGGGGCATCTCCCTGTGCTGCCGAGGCAGCCTCTGCTGCAGCAGGTGCTGCCCCTTCTTTAGGATCCCACACGCCTGGCACAGCCCAAAGCTACAGGGAAAACTCAGCAGTGTGCTGGACACACATGAAATACCAGCACCAGTGTATTTTTCTTTGCTCATTTACCAAAGAATTTTATGACTTTCTAGCACAAGCTGATTTACATTTCTGCAAACTCCACTGGATCTCAGAAGATGCTTTAGAGTTTTATTCACACTACATAATATAAAAATATCACTGCTCTATTTTCTCCTTCACTGAAATCAGCATAATGATTTTCTAATTTGCCAGACCATTTACTGCTTCAGTGAAGATGTGAGTTTTTGCCAAAATACTTTCCACAAATATGACGTTAAGATTCAAACCTCTAAACAGACTTCCTTCCAGTAACTACACCTCTTGGCATTATTAAACATTATGAGGCATGATGCAGAAAGTCTATCGCTGTTTTAATATCTATCTTTCCTCCATAGAACACTTAGAATAGCATATCTGAAAGCAGAAAAGCAATTTAGAAGCCCGTGTCTCATCCTTTCTAAAAGAGATTAAACTTTATAGGTGCTATTGAAATACATAGAGGGTATATATAACAGTAGTGTTTCGTATAAACAGCAGGTGGTGCTACTGGATCACTCTGTAGAAGACAAAATAAAGACCCGCATTTTATTTTCATTCTGTTGGCCTCTGAAACATATGCAAACAAATTATAGATTAACTATGCAGGTTTTTTTCCTTGTATTTCAAATGTATCTGAAAAAAAATAAGGGAGTATCTGAATTAAACAGCATGACCAATTTTCCTCAAACTTACAGAAGTAAAGCTTCAGACAAGAACTCATTTATATTCTGAGCATAAAACATGAAATTCAAGAGCCTTCTGCTCAAGAGAGCGGTGAAGAAAGATATATTCATTGTCCTTACATGGAGCATGATTGCATCCTTTATTTGTTGAAGTGGGTCAGTGATTAAAGTTTGAATCCCTGTTTAGTATTGCTTATTTGCATATTAATCAGGGTAGTGGTATGAGTGTTTAATCGTATCCTTCATCAAGAATGTGAGCTTTGCTACGCAAGTATTGCAGACTGTTTTTGAAACCAGGAAGACAGTGCAGAACAGCTTTATTCATGGCATAGCCCCTCTTAAAATGCTGTGGGATGGACTCGGAGAAAATGCAGCTTCAAATGATACCAACAGCACTGGAATACAGGAACACTTTTGAAAGTCTCTAGAGGGGATTCTGTTTACTTAGGCATACAGGCACCAAGGTTAGATGCTTTATTTATATAGTTACAGTCTTTTTCTGAAGACTTTGAAAGCCACTTTGCATATAGGAAATTTGGACAAGTAGGAAAACCGATTCACCAGATGCCTAGATTAGACAGAGTGGGTCTTAGCCACAATCCTCAGTACTGCCAAGCATCCTCATATGGTACACATCAGACATTAAGAGTTCTGTACTACTTCATAAGTAATATAAATTGATAGTATTCAGGTACTTTTACCCTTTTACAGCTCCTTGGGATTATAAGCAACCTTGTGGCTGTTATAGCCTGGCTCTGGAGCAGTAGCTAACACCATAAAAAGGTCTTTCTCAGCCATATCTGCTTGGGTAAGCACATTATAGTTCATAAATACCAGTAGTTTGACCTTCAGTCTAAGTCAATAGACTACAAGGCTACATAAGAATAGACTTCAGGGGCCTTAAATGACCAGAATAGCTACTATTTGGAGATATGAGGGATGTAGTTTCACGGCATGCAAAATACATCAAGCCTTTTGGAGCTTATACTTACCAGCAGGTGTTATTAAACTTTCACCAAAGCTCTTTATTCAGTTTTATGTGACCAGAAACCCTCTACAGCGACAAACTGGCTTTGGCCACAGGGCAGAGCACAGACCCCATATTGCCTCAACTCCTATTGAGCAACTATGAATACTCTTAAAATTCTTTAACATCAGCCTCCACCAGGGCTGGCTTTGGCAGACTGACCATTAGTTTTCAGGAAGTAGCTGGTGTTCTGCTATATCAGATATCTGCATATATCACTAGATAAAGGTGAGCACAACAGCATATTTTCTTTTCAAGTCAGAGCCCCAACCTACATCTTTGGAAAGGCATTCACACCTTCCCACCACTACTACAGCCTCACTCTGCAACTCAGTTATCTGTATAGTCCCTTAAAAAAGGGGGAAATTGGCTTTTCACAGATCTAGCACAAAACTAGATAAAACCTGGCAGTTCCTACTCTGTTTTGGTTCTGACGTGGAGAAAGGCCAGGGGCTGAACGAGGAGTATGTCTGATTGACGCCACAGGGACTATTTGCTGCCTTGTGAAACCATCAGCCTCACATATGTGCTGTGCAGTTTGCGGTCGGGGGCTACCAGGGGCGCAGGCAGCCCGTCCCCACACCGTGACCGCGGGTGCAAGGGGCCTCCCCCCAGCATAGCTCCACACGTCAGCTGGTACTGAAACACTGCATTTTCCCACTGCCAGGAGAGCAAATACGCAGGGTTTGGCTGGCACAAAGGATATCAGCTTTGAATTCAGTCATAGCTCAGGCTTCCAGCAGGGACTCAAGAAAGAAGCAAAATGTGGACTGATGCCAGCTTTTATCCTCCTTTTCCTCCCCCTTTGGTTTACTTAATGCAGTAAAAGAGGGACTAATAAACCAAGCTCCTGAGACTTGCTGGGGTGAGAAAAAGCTGCAAGAAGAAAAACATGCAGATAATGAGCAGAGAACTACATTTCATTTAAGGAGATTAATTAGAAGCAATAACAAATCCCAATTAGATTTTTAATTAAAAACATATTAGAAACTGACACTTATCTAAGAGTTGCTACAGAAACATGAGCTCCACCACGATTGTATTTGAGTTGACTAATTTCACGACTTTTAAACATATAATTCACCATAATGAGATCACAGTCATAAATCCAAATGAAATTGCATTTCACTTCTTTGGCATTAACACCATCAATTCATTTCTTTAAGTATCCATTTTGTGAGAGTCCAATAAAAATACTTATATATTTTGCTTTGCAAAAATTCAGGTATTTTAGTTCGTTCTTAGCATCTGAAATGAATTTGCAGCTCTACCCACAGTTTTCAAAGAGTACCATTGTCCCAGCTTCTAATAGTACAAGAAAGTCTCAGTCTCACAAATTAGATGAATTCTTCAATCAGAGAGACTCCACAATGGGTAATTTCAGACACTCTTTGCTTGCCTTTATTAAAGCACAATCATTAAAAAAAGGCAGAGCCATAATTTTGTTGTTGTTGTTGTTCACCTATTACACTAATCTTATTTCAGGGCAACAAAACACAGCTTCCCACTGAACAGCGCTACCCAAACTGCTAGGTGCCGGCTGCTTGTACCAGGCATTCATTGCTTTTCAGCCTGTGTCTCTTTGTCTAACCTCACCTCACTCATTAAAATCATGGGGTAAGGACATGCACGTGCCTTATTACTCTGAAATCCTCAGCTTCCCTTGACAGCACCTTGGCTGGAAAAGGGATTTATCTTCCACCAGTAAATAGATTAGGGATTGTCTTTTCTAATGAACAGGGTATCTTTTTAACTTACTTCATTTAAAAGGAACTACCTGTCATGTCTGAAAGGATGTTGCTAGTAATAATCTACTGTTGTTTGCTATCTGTTCAATGCAGCTCCAGCTCCTGCATGGTATACAGCAGATAACATGTGGGAATGGCAGAATAAAAGGGAAAAAAAAGAAAAAAAACAATTACAGCTTTTTTTTTGATTGATTTGATCTGCTTCCTTGACAAATGATGGTTTCAAAAATTGACATGCCTTCCCTTCACCCTTAACAGCTGCAGAAGTGGTATAACAGTGGAAGCCATTGCTCTAGTCTCCAGCATAAGAGACATAAAAACTGGCAAGATTTTTGTGGCTGTTGTGAGAATTGCCTGTTTTAGACACCTGCAGATTTGTTTAATTTTGTAACTACTGACCATATATATATACTCCAGGAAAAAATAGTTTGACAGTTAAAGAAATATGCTAAGCTTCCTGAATGATGTCTTAGCTAGCCATGAAAATTTTTGCCTTTGAGTTTTAAATAAGTATGTTTAAGAACAATTAGAAACATGAGTTTATAACATAAGTTTTACTGCATATGAAGTGATGCAATGAGCATCATGCATTGATGACAATGCAAAACTGATGTGAACTGATAGAAACACAATCAGTAAAAGTTTCCTGCCTTTCTATCTCACATGCTTGCATACCCACAAAACACTCAAACCACTATATTTTCCTTAAAGAAGAGAATTTTGAAATAGCATTGCCAGAACATGTCTCAGATACGTTAACATCTTCTCTCTCTGAGCATAAAAAACAGTGTATTATTGCTTCCCAAATTTATGGTAAATATGTATTTTATTCTTTCTACAGCACTTGTCAACAAAGCAACATCAAGCACTAATGAAATGTTACATGACAGAAGAATATATCCTGCTTTTTCTTTCAGGAGTGTCTCTAATACTAACAAATGTTTGAAATCACTGTTTAAAGTTACTTCAAAATTTGACCAGATTGACAGCCTTCTGGGAAATTCTCTCTTTACTGCATTCTAATCAGCAAAATTGATGGCTTTTGAAACAGAAAAAAGTTATCTTTCAGACAAGCTATAGCTGTGGATTCCCAATCTGAAGTTAATATTGACACCTGTTCACCAGTCCATGTTTCTGCAGTTCCCTAGAGAGAAAGCAGAAGCCAAGAGTATTTAAGAACCCCAGGGATATTAAAAGCATTAAGTGCCCGTTCATTTTGTTTTCCTTCACAGAAGATTTGTGGCTGTCAAGGGAACTGAGGACTATAAGCAAAAGTAGTGTCATGAGTTTTTTAAGTTTAAATCAACCTTGGTATTTTCCATTTACGACACAGAGAATTGCCTGTTCTCTACAGTAGAAGTTGTGAGGACAATTCCATGAGTAAAGTTCAGGAATATGGTGGTCTGTCGGATCAGGCAAACAATGTGATGATGCATGGGAGAGCAAACAGGCGGCGTGAAACTGCTGGCTACTGTTTCTAATGCACGGCCCTGCAAAATCTCCCGTATGCAAAATAAGGACTGCGAATTTCCCCCATCCTTTCCTCCAGCCCCCTTTCAGAGAATAAAATATAGGTAACGCCAGACATTGAACATACAGTTTTTCATATTGTTGCCCTTTTCTCAAATATTTATACTTCTCAAGAAGAAGGTAAAGACTGAAGGTCTGATTTTCAAAGGTGTTTAGATGTATGGGTGTTACACATCAAACTGCATTTTCAAACCAGGCCACTGATCTTTTCTATTCGCAGATGATCTGAGATGCTTGGCCAGAGCTGGGCCTCTTGTGCCAAGGCTGTGGCTGTGGCCTGGAGGCTGCGACTTTCTGGGGAAGCCCCCCCAGGCTTGCCTTGTGCCACATGGTCCTGCCCCCACAGGCAGAGCAAGAGCTGCTAAGAGAAGGTAGCACAACTGGGACAGCCTTGGGGCTGGGGAGACTCTACAGACACCAAAAAAAAGAGCTAGTATCTTGTCACTTCACACGATTTGTTATCGAAGCACTGAAGCACTGTACAAATGAAAATCTTATGTAGGTCTGGAACAACAAGAGAACAGCAAACTGGCCTGAATATATTCAGTGCTTCCTCTGAAAAACACTACTCCTGTTCTCCTGGCAAGCATAACAGGTCCATGAGCCTGCATGCCCCCTGGAAACAAAATTTCCCGTTCCACTTTTATGGGAAGTCCCTATGCAGCAGAAGCTGCCTTCGAGCCTATGGGGATCACTGCAGGGCTTGTTCCCAAGGGCTACAGAGCAACCCCAGCAAAGGACAAACATTTGCACTCTGCTGAACTTCGTGTCACATCTGCTCTTGAAAGGAAGTCACTGTAAAGTAGCTCCTAAAGGCAGAAAAGCAAACCTTCCCTTACACAGTGAAAGCCTTTCATTCATTTGAAAAGTGAGAGCTGTTCCTTTTGGAATACCATGTACAACACACAGCTCTATAAAAAAGAAGAATACTGACAAAGATAATCACTCAGTTTTTCACCATTTACAAACCACCTTAATCCCTTATTGCAAACTGCTTCCTTTAAGAGCAGTTCCACAAGAATACATGTACAAGTATTTTGGCATTTTCATTTTACTTTGTCTTTTTTGTAAATTCCTAAATGGAAAATATTTTTTGTACATGTAATCATTAAGAATAAATTTTCAGATGATTTCATTTCATGTGTAAAGCATTTCTGCTCTAAACGATTGATGCACAGGGAAACAATACTCTAAAATCTGATGAAAAAAAATGTAACTAAAAACATTTACTTAAAACTTGAGCCAATTAAATAAATCTAAGACAAAAATGTAAGATAAGAAGAGGAACCAACTCACTGTGATCCTAAAGGGAATATACTATAAAAATAGTTTGAAAGGGGTTAAGAAAGAGTGAGGGCCAAAGTAACACAAAATATCAAGCTTTGATCCAAATTCTGTCTCTTATGACCCATCATAACAAGGGCAGAATTGCCTGCTGGCTTCATTTTTATTACCATTATGAAGGGAACATGTGCCTTCAGGGAGATGGGCCCCGAAAACATACCCAGTAATGAATCCAACAGGAAAAGCAACCAGCTAGTAAGAGAAATACGATGTTACCATCCCCATTCTATAGATCTCAAGCCACACAGAGAGGTGGATTTCCTTGGGAAAGATGGGAACAGACTCCAGAGCTGCCAAATGCCAATCTAGTGTCTTAGTCACAAATCACAGAACCACAAAACCTCAGAAATGTTGGTTAGACAGAGCCTCTGGAGACCATGTAGTTCGATTTCCCTCTCAGAGTGGATCCATCCATCCTACAGCTGCAGCCCTGGATGCAATTCGACTTTCTGAGCTGGGCATCTCCCTGTCAGGATCAGAGAGAAGAAAGGGGCCCCAGGTACTGCCATGGGCCATGCTGAAATGCTCTCTGTTTTACAGACAAACACTGCACAAAATAAAAGGTAGGTGTTCCTAGTCATAATTTCTGAATACAATATAGGTGCTAAGATGTGTTTACGTTCATAAGACTGGGCAGACTAGGCAACCACTATTTTTGGTGGAATATTTTTGAATGGCTCATTTTTAATACCCCCTGTTTTGGAGATTAGTGAGACTATATCATCAATGGAAAGGAAAATAACATGGAACACAAATGGCAATGGCTTTCAGTCATACCCCAGCTCTATTAATTTAAGACTGCAAAAAAGTTATTTTAAAATGGCAGGGAGAGCTCCTGTTCTGCTGGGGGAGGTCATGATGCTTTCCTCAAAAACCATCAGAATCGATGGTAAGACTCCCATGCACTACACTGTAGCAGCTCCAGTTAGCAGAAAATGTAAAGAAAAAGTGTGTTCTATCCTTTGACACAATTTCACAAAATTAGTACAAATATCTTGTCACTAGCAGTTTGTTTTTTCCTTCACATATTTACTTAAGACTTTATATATTTTTTACAATTCTTTTGCAAACCTTCACATGGCCACATGTAGTAAGAAAAAAAAAAGTCAAAGGATGGAGAACAAGGGGGCAGTAGAGTCTCTTGCTTACGAGTGCTTAAAATATGCAGGCTTTGAACTTATGATGGCATTAGAGACATCCTGATATGATTAAGGGAAAACTAGGAACACCCATTTGAATCAGTGGCAGTGGAATGGCATAATCCCACCATCCTAAGCCCCGCTTTGTTTTCAGGTTGCCCTGCTGATCCAGAATCAGTTGATGCTCTTTGGGGTAAACAGTGTGATATCTACTTCTGATAGCATCCCCCCCGGCTGAAAATTGCCTCTAAAGCCTGCCTTTATCTGTCACTTTCCTAGTGCAGTCTCAGAAGTCAATCGCCAAAAGCGCAGCAGATGGTTTATAAATAAATCCGTATATATGTTTATGTACAGGTTGCAGTTTGTTTCCTACAAAGTAAAAATGCAAAAAAAAATACAAAAACAACAAACCAGCCTACCACTTCCACGGAGATCATATGAAGGCAATGCCATCACTTTCCAGGCTTTATTATGTATTTTGACATACTCCTCTGATTTGAGGCAGTCTCAGCATATTCTGATTATAAGTGTGAAAACGTGTTCTCAGGGTAAGAAACAAAAAGCAGGTCAAATCCTTTCCCCAGGGAAACTGAAACTAATTAGCACTGTATTTGCCCAAAAATGACTGAGACATACCAGAGACCTTAAATGATGGAAAGAGAAAGATCCCATCATTGATAAATCCACTTATTTCTCATATGCCATTCCAGTTATTTCATTGGATCACACACCCACAAATATTAATAACTCTTTGTTCTCTCTGAACACTGGATTTTAAAGGAAACCTATGATTTTAGCACCATGGATGTTATAATATGCAAGCTGGTTTGTTCAACAGATTGAGCAACCCTTACTAAGTCTGGTAGGCTGCAAATATATGCTATTTTCCACACAAAGAGACAAAAGCTGCCTTTCTGCTTGAGCAGCTCTTCTCAGATGTCACCACCAGCAGCACAACATGATTTCCAAGTCAGCAGTTGCCAAGCTCATCAATAAGACATGGATTTAATACTCAAGCATAAGGAGCAGACAGTAGCTTACCACCTCCATCAGACTAAGGGATCTGTGCTGGGATGATGCAGCTAGAGTTTAGCTTTTGACAATTTGCAAGCCCATAAGAAATGATGTTTCAGTGGGAACTAATTAATAGGTGTCTTTCAGTTTGAGTTTTCATTGAGAATAAATTGCCTTGCAGATATGTTTTCCCCTTCTGTAAGCTTTCACTTAGTTTCTAGGGGTTTTTTTTCTATTCTTTGCTATCAATATTTAAGTGTAAATAAACTTTACACCATGATGAAGGTTTCCTAGGAAATATCCTTGGGACACTTTTCCTCCACCATCTCCAACATGCTTTCCAGGATCAAATAGGGGTTGCCGACTTGCTAAATCTTACGACTACTATGTTTTCAATAATCTTCTTATTTGGTTTCCCCAGCTGTTGTCATACTCAATGGGATTTAATTTTAGTAGCAACTTGCTTATCTTTGAAGTCAGTGTTATCCCTTCGCAAAATCCTTTGTGTGTCAAAGCTCAGGGGAGCCACTCTTTAGCAGGCTCAGCTTTTGCAGCTCCTACAGCCAACCCAGATACTCCTACCTAACCACTGTAGCTAGGATCATGTTAATTCTGCTCTGGGGATCAAATATGCTGTTCAGCAACCCAGCTTAGCTGGGATGGCTAAAATGGAAACAGTTTTGGACACTGCTGACAGACAGCTATATTTTTCAGAATTGAAGGGAAATGAAGATCCTTTTTGACTAAATGGGCTGAAATACTCCTGCATTACTACTGAGGCCATTCTGATCACATTCAACAGTCTGAACTAATTCACTTATTTGTCTTAAAGCTTCCCCAAAAATGTCCGTTAAATTCAGATAGCACATTTCAGCATTATGGGCCCTTATATAAGACACTTGTTTTAGAGTGACATACTTGTCTAGAAAATAAAGTGGAATAGTTTATTTGATGTGTTACTTTCATTCTAATGTCTAAGGGCAGACTTGGTGTTGAAAGAGTTACTTTACATTATAGGGAGTCTATCAGTCTGGCTTACAACCAAACAGTTTGATAGCTTCTAATCAGACTGGAACAGCTGTCATCTTCAGCAGAACATTTGTATGCCAGGATGATTGCCACTTTCTTTGTAACTTCCCAGGCAGCAAATTAAAGTACAGCTCCAGAGGCTACCAAGTCCATACCTCTTGCATCTGAATCTCATGGCCAAAGAATAACAACAGTTTGTATACATTTTGAAATGAGAGTTTTCAAACCTACAGTGCTATCCACCTGGAAAGAAGGCGTTCATTTATAACCTTTCTATTATTTCCAGTAACCAAGCTTCCTTCATGCCAGGGGAGCCACAGCACCAGCTGGGCAGCAGCACCTGCAAGGCAGAAGTCTTGGGACGGACCCAGCCTTTTTCATCTGCATGAGGAAGGGCAAAGAGCAATGGAGACCCGCTCCAAGTGGTGTCATAAGCCAGATGGCTTCTTTCCCACAAGGCTCAAGCCTTGCTCTTGAGTTTAACCAGGCCCACTGTTTCCCCTGCTAAAAACTAGGAGCTGCTCAGATATTATGTTGACCACGGAGGTACATATTGAATTGGTTTGTTCTGCAGTGTATGCCAAGTTTGTCTTACAGGTGTCATGCCTTCAACACAGATTACAGCAAAAAAATACATAGACATATAATATAGAGGAAAACAGGACATTATAAACATTTTTGATTAAATTATCTGGAGAACAGCCATTCTTTTCCATATCTCTCATATATCTGAAACAACCAAAAGGAGGTAGTGCTTCATGCAGTTGGTAGAAACATTTTGGAATAGGGAGTTTTGTGAAACTTGGCCAGAGAAACTGTGGATGCAAATAGTCTACCTAGACTCAAGATGAGACTGAACAATGAATTGGAAAGAGTCCCAGTAGGAGTTACTAAGTAGGCAAATTATATCTGGGAGGGTAGGAGTGATGTGTCACATACATTTGCCCTGTTCTCACACTTATTACCATTGTTGAAGACAGAATACCAGGCTAGGTGGACATTTAGTTTGAACTGCTACAACCATTATGATATTCTGATATTAATTTATGATAATTACTATGGTAGCTTTTTAATTAATATTCAAATGAAATGCATTTGAAAGGGCTTTGTGTACATTAAAATACTAATGCTTGGTTAATGACATTTAAGCATGACTTCAATGGGACCATTCAAGACAATACATACTACCATGGCTTATTTTGGGCATTTTCTATGTCTTCCAAGCTTTTTAATGAAAACACTAACTTGTTTTATACATGTCATGTAATAGCAATAATTTTGAAGCTGCTTTATTAAGGAGTCATCAAGCATATCTTTCTTTTCCCCAGCAATAGAAATTCAGTCTTGATCTAGCTTCCTTAAAATATGGGGAAAGAGACTGGCATGCACAGATCTGAACCCACCGTACCATCTTAAAGTCTCTTCAAACCATCAGCACAAATATCTCCTGAAACTTAAATTGAACCAGTGGCTGAGAAAAAAAGTGATGCCATGAAACCGACCATTAATAAGCTCATAGCTCTATGGTCGGCATCAGCAATGCCCAGGGAACTTCAGCTGATGCACATCCACTGGGATTAAGATTTTCTCTCTCCCATAGGGTACACTCTTGTCAATTTTCCATTTAGATTTTGCTGACAGGGAACAAACTCAGTGAACTAAAGTAGAATTTTAAGAGTTTCCTATAGTCACTTTTAAATTCCAAGTTGCCATTTTACTTTGCTTTGTTAATACAGTCTATCATGAGATTGGAAGATATTAAAGACCATTAGCTAATCAAAACTCATTCTCTTATAAAAATCAGTTTCCCCAGGACAAAAGAACAGTGTTTCTTACAAGGCCTGCAACATTGCTAAATTCATGTATTCAATTAATTCATAACTCTTGGTGAAGAAGGTAGCCTGTAATATCTGCTTTGGCTGATTCCTTTTCTAATTTTCATTTTATGCTGACAGGAAACTTGAAGCTCTCTATTACGGAGACAAAAAAAGTGAGTTGATTCTCAGAAGAATGGAACTGTCACCTTCTTTCACCTTTCAGCCCTAGAAAACCAAGAAGAAAAGCTTGCACTGTCACCACTGGGCATAGCTCAAATACCCACCTCCCACTGCAGCCAGCTACACAGAGCACGAAGGAGATTCACAGCATCAGATTGCCTCCAAACCCTTCATTTTACCTAACCCACTTCATCATCTAGATGCATCTTTCACCAGCAAATTGCCCTACTCCCTCCTGCACATGGCTCTCTTCATGTGTTCATCATCTCCAGGATGTGGCATGGCGCACAGCAATGCAATGTAGCTCCGGGTAACCCAGTGCGCAGGCAGCATATCCTCCGCGCCACCTGAATTTAACCTCCCAGGGATTCTCCACCAGTCCATGTCTCTTCCATAGTTGGTTAAATTTCTTTTCTTCATTATTTACTTTAAATATGTTTTTTTAAAGGTCGTTACAAAAAAAAGTTTATTCAGCCAAAGCAAAATTAGATGATAACTCTTTGACTCAATTTATTATTCTCTTCATTTCTTCCAGTCTGATCACTCACTATCACTTTTTGCCATTTACAGGCAAAGGCTGGGTTTTTTGCTTTGCATCTTAATTTCTTATATCATCTTTAAATTTCTAGCAATTAATTTATACAATATAATATTTTCTTGGAAATATTTTTCAAAGATTTTTCTTTGGCTATAAAATGCAGCCTTCTAATAAAATTTTCTATGTTGTCATGTCTAGGAGTCTGGTTAAGTATTTTTCAGCTTCAAAGTGAGTATTCATCTCAAGCTCTGGAAGCCATAAGGACATATGGCCAAAGATCGTAGTTTCAGTAAACATTTTAGTTGATGCTCTGAAGTGATGATAGGTGCTGAGAAGGTGTTATCTTTGATCTATCATCCCTGAAAGGGTGACACATCTGCCACTTCTTATTCAAGTTAACATAAGAAAGTCACTCTTTGCTCAGTAGTTAAACAGTAGCAGCCACCATCGAAGTGACTGGCAGACAAGCTTTGGTCGGCTAAAATAGAAGGTGAGTCAAGTAGGTAAAGATGTTTCTAGTGCATCGACTGTAAAAAGCTGGGGCTGTGGCACTTATTACTGCATTCAGTCTTGGCACATCAGAAATATGAAATAAGGAAGAGAGCCACTGGGGTATGGATAGTGCCATCCTAGGAGAAGCCAACAGAGATCTTTTCTGGAACACAGGTTTGGCAGGAAAGAGTCTCCGATTTCTGAAATAGAAAACTGCCTCCTGCTGCTTGTCCCGTCTGTGCTCCAGGAAATGCACTGCTGACTGCTACAAATACCAAATATCAAATCCCACATGAGAATTCAAAGAATTGGGAGCACAAAATATGTTTGGCCTACATTCTAATTTCTCCTATTTTCACACGATTATGGCCAAAGTGATTTGGTAGCGATTCTCTTAATGTGACCATCTGAATCCTTTGGACCTAAAGGAAATGTATACCAAGCAGGACAAAGGCCAAAGATTACTGAGGGAAGCAATCAAATACAGTGGTTAAAAATGACGTTATCTTATATATTCATTTGCTTACTTTCTTAGAATTTGCAAAAATATTAAAGAGGGTTTTTATGGAGAAAATCTTGATTGTTAGAAAATTCTAAAACAAAAAGTATCTTAAAAAATTCTTTTCTTCCTGCTGTAGCTTTGTCTTTAGATATAGTAGAGTGCAGAAGATTTTAGGCATGGAAACCAGTTTATCCTGCCCACCGTGCATGGGAAGCTGCCAGGAAAAAGGAACCTGAGGAATACTACAAATTACCAAGAGTCCTGCCTTGGAGGTCCTAGGTTCCTAAAGGACATTGGTGTGCTTCCTTTGATGAAGCTCAAAAATATATGAGATAAATCCAGCAGGGAAAATGCAACAGGAGCTTCACAGATGTCCTCATTTCTGAGTAACTTTCTTCTTTCTCTTGCTTTCCACTTGTTTTCTTTATCTGCTAAAAGTAGTAGAACTTAACCTGGTATGTTACAGTTATATCAAACAAATCATTCTTTCTAAATTGTTATAAGAGAATGTATCATTCTCCCAAAATCAGAGAAAGGGTCTAATTAGCGTGAACAGCAAATCTCTGCAAAGGAGATTTCCTTGTTTCCAACCACAAACAGTCATGAATTTCTGGGACATAGTTCAGCTGTTGGACATGTGGATGCAGTTTAGCATCCACCTTGGGAATTCCAGTATTTGATTTCTGTAAGGAGGCTGATTTCGCCAGTGCAAACCCACATATTAGAATGAGAAAAAAGGCTGGTTCAAAACACCTCTCCAGACTGTAGTGGATTTTTCTTTTAAGCATGCTCACACAGAACTCTGAAGCCAACACGTTTAAAGTCACTTGAATTAAATAGGCATTATTGGCATTTACTAATCTGTTTCACTCAATAAAATTTTTTGTTCCTACTTACAGATTTTAACACCCTTGCAATCAACATTTACAGTTCAACTTTTAGGAAATGTATTATGTTCCCCTCATTAACCCACGGTATTTCAATATTTTTCAATTTTTTTTAACAGTTTTTCTCCAACATCTCAGCTTGCAAAATACCAGAAGCTACTAATAAATGTAGTCAGCTGATTAAATGAAATTCCGTTCTTTGCACTTTCAGATCTCTAATCATCTAGAGGCAAATCAAGAGCCATATTCAGAACCTGGATGGATTCTCTCACCAAACAGAGCCCAGCAACATACTGTTCCTTATTATATCTATTCAGTGGTAGCATTTGGACAGTGCTTTGAGTTGTATAGGAAGTTAATGTAGTATGCCATGTGCCCTGGCTTTATGTTTGACAATTTGTCATCAAAACAAATTGCTGCAAATACCCTAAAAACATTTTATATATAAAAGCATTTGAGCAGGTTTGTATCCAGGCAACAGATGTAAGCTTTAGAAAAATTGCCTATTGCTCTTTGCTTGTAAATTAGTTGCAGTTAATTTCCCTTAGCAAATGAGATCTGCAGAACCCTGATAATGGGAATTGATAAAAGCGGGTTTTAGGAAAGCTGACAGAACAGGTATTGTTTTACTAGATCCTAGACCCTTCCTTTCCTGTGGATTACAAACCCCAGAAAGACCCCAGTGAGATTATTAACAACGTGGCACACATTTGCAGATTCTGACTATTGCAGAGTTATTGACGAGGCTGCCTGTTTCTTCTTTGTAGATGAAATGCTGACTATTATTTGTGCTCCTAGGAATTTTAATGATAATATAAATGAAACACAAACCAGTGAAAAAGCACTGAAATAGAAAACAAGTGACAAGACAAGCTCAAGCTCTCAGGGCCTCTGTGACTGCAGGAAGACCTGCCTGGGTGACTGTGAGTCCTGCAGCTGGCTATGTGCAGGCTGCGCTAGGGCTCGGCACAAAGGCAGGCAATAGCAGAGCTGGGCTTTGCCATGAACTGACCACAGTTATCTCTAACTTCAGGATCTGGTCTGTGGCACATGCCTTCAGAAGTTAATATAATCCACAGTAGTTTAGAAACCACTGCTTCGCTTACAGATCAGGCTCCCAGTGGCTTGCTGGACTTTGTGGTTACATCTGTATTAGTACATAAAATGGACTGGGAACTGTTGCCTGGTTCTGAGACCAAACGGTGCAACAGAGCACAGCTAAACTCTCTTACCGTCCAAAACAAAGCAGCTATACTACTTTCCTCCCCTCTCTTGAATTAATATACATTAGTATTGACAATGTATTCTAACAGTATATGCTTTCTCTATCTTCAAACATTTGCCCCTTGCAATTATTCATGTATAAATCATTTAGATGTATAAATCTAAATGTAGATCTATGCCTAGAATCCCAGCTAAAAACTATAATACAGGAACTGAAAAGTCTATAAACTGTTAAAATACAGAAAAACTATTCACTTCCACAGACATGCACACACATGCTATTGTCCCACAATAGCTCTGATTATAATTAAGGCCTTTCAGTGTTTCATTAGAGCAATATGATTTTTAAAGGCCTTATTTTCTTTCAACTCTCTAGGCGTTTCACATTTCTCTGCCTTCTGCTAATAGTTTTGTACAGGGCTGTAGTAGAAAGTCTTGACTTTTATAATGGCACTCTTAAATATACCCAAGATCTTGATCCTGAATGTGAGTTGATTTATTCATTCTTTTCCAGTACGATCTTATTGGTTATGCAATAGACATTTACATCTAAGTGCTCCAGTCAGAAGTATTTCCACTGTCTTTAGTAAGAGCTGGATCAAGTCAGGAGACAGGAATAGATTTTCTACATAAATTGTTTCTTCTCTTCACAATTCTATGCTGACCCAATGAACACATGCATAACAGAACCAATTCCCCTGTGCCCTTACCATTGACAGTTAGTAAGCACAGGAATGTCATTGAGCTATTGCTAATGGGGAAGTGTATTCTAGAAAGGGGGAACATCAACACAAGCCATCAGAGATAGCTAGATTCAAAAATGAGTGCATAATTCACCTTCAACAGCATATCACAGTATGCTTTTTGTAGTTGGCCGTATGTCCTGAGTACAGCTAGCATCCTCTTCCTAGGCTTGCATAGCAGCGCAGAAGAGATAAAAGCTGATGTTTTGCTCCTTATTATTTCTCAGGAAAATTCTGGAAGGTTTTCAGTCTTCTCATGCCTTGAAGATGTGGATATAGGGTGCGCAAGCAGCTGAAAGGCTTGGTCATTAGGACATGGGGAAGGAGTGAATGCTGGCAGCTGGCTGCACAGGAGGCCTTAGTCAGTTCTTTGTATCAAAACCCCTTTTAGCAACCCTTTGCCGGGATCCCTGAGGCATTGTTCTCCTTAGGGCTGATATGAAAAATGCCTCCATGCTGAGTAGTCCCAATCTTCTATTTGTTTTATCAGAGACAAGCCTTTCACTAGACTTTTGAAAATGAAGATTACCCAGGAATGAACTATTTAAGCTATTACTTAAAGAGAGATGAGGTTTAGACCATGTTTTGTAGACAGTTATTCAGCAAGGTTTCACTAAAATGAGACCCTTGCTGGTGTCCTGTCTGCCTAATTAAATGTTCTGTCCAGCCCACAGAAGAAATTCTTAGATGTCTGAACAAATATGAAACTGAATTTAATGAAACTGATATTGATTCCTTTTTTAAAAATTATTAAAGTTGCCGAAATTAACCACTTATCCTAAAGTAATGAATGATTGTTAAATTACTAATGATTAAGCAACAACTATGGAAAGCTCATTATCACTACCAGACTAAATTGGTCTCACTTGGAAGACATCCCAATAAATCAGTTGTCTTGGCTAAGCCAGTTACAATTAAGTGGACAAATGGCACCTTTGAATAAATACAGAAAGTGAATTAAGGATAGCCTCTATGGGGAGCTGTACCTTTAAAGGGCTCTTGTAGAAGACATTCAGGTGAATTAAGGATGTTGAATGAAGCAGACTCCTGTCAAACCTCTGGCTTTAAGTGATCACTGAACCCATAGTCAGGAGTGTCAGGGATACAACAACAGGAATAAAACCAATTCCCTAAGTAACAAGTAAAAGCCTCAGCAGAACTGAAGCTCTCTACTATACAGAAGACATTTAAAAAAGGCTTCAAGGGTCATTCAAAAAAATGACAGTAAAAATGCTTGAGAAGCCAATGAAGTTTTAGCCATTCTTCATTCACTCAGAAAGAGGAAACTGAACACAAATCTCCCACATCTAAGTAGTTTGATGCATGTGGCATTGCATCCACAACAGTGTCTGGGCCTAGAGTAGGTTAGGGTGGGGAGTTGTAATGCTAGCAATATGTGTGTTAAACCCAGTATTTCACTAAAAACATAAGGTAGGGTACCAAAGAGAACAACATTCAGGATGTCTATTAAAGAATAGGGGTTCTTCAAGAGGAGTTGAGGTATTCTCAACAAAGTACAGAGCAAATCCAAATGGGCCCACAGTCAGCCATAAACTGTTTCATTCTCCTTGCCATAAAGCAGAGGCTAGAAGAGCTGAATAAGTTAATTGCTCAGTAACTTGCAGAGTCATTCTTTCTTTTTTCTTCACTGGAAAATTCCTATATCTTTGAGTAGAATGACCTGCAGTTCTTTCTCTGAACAAAATTAGTACTGGTAACAGACCTAGTAACTAGAAGCATTTCTACTGTTCATGTACTCATCTATCTGTTCCAGTAATATCAGCATGCATACACATGCATTAGAAAAGGTCCTTTGTGGACCACTTACCTACCTTGCTGAACACTACAACAGAACTTCAAGTAAATTCACTAAAACTTCCGACAGAAATAAGTGGACCCCACTGTGCACAGGGTCACTCTCTATGCTCTGTGATTTGTGAGGTTCAAGCCTCACAACCTGAGCAGAAACCTGAACATAAACATCCCACTTCCTGGACAAGTATTCTGACCACTAGACTATAACTTAAGAATTGGATACCACTAATGGCCCACCAAATGGGCAGCCTTTGGCCCACTTGAAGAAGAAGCAAACTAAAGATCAGTTCGGTTATCTGGAAAAACAACCAAAGGCAATCAGCTCCAATGGCAGACTCAACTTTGGAGTCAAAGTTGAAGGAAACCTCTACCTTTTCCTTTGTCTGAGGCACCTAATTTTCACAGAGGAGAATTTCAGGCCTACCTGAAATACCCTTCTAGGGTATTTGCTTGTTGGCTTGTGTGGGCTTTGACACTTGTCCTCTTGCACTCTACAGGGTGTGTAGGCACCTCATACCAGAGCTTAGCATTCATGCTGCATCCAACCGCCTAACTCATGGGTAGGTGTGCAAGGCCCCTCAGTGGATCTTGCTCTTACCTCCTAACTCCTCTCATTAAACTGAGTTCTTGTATATTCAGCTTGCTAATTCTAGTGCATTTGTGCAGCCATAAAAAACAGACTAGACAATGAAATTGCAGTAATTGCTGCTGACATAAAGTACAGAAATGACATGTTCGATCTTCCTGAAACCATTTAGTTATATATCATTTCTTCCAACCATCCTTCTGTATATTTGTCAGGTCATTTTTATACTGTCCACATTAAAAAGTATTCATCACAGAAATGAATTATACCATCTGGTGTAGATGACAAAAACCTTTTTAGATAAGAGCATTTTGCATCTAATGGATACTAAAAGACTGAACTGTGAGAGAGTTTATTGTCAAAATGGCATCAAAGTTTACAAAGTGTTGAAGCAAATGTGAAAAAAAAATGACATACGTTGTGCAGTTCAACTCCTTTTGTACCTGTGAATGAAGTCATGTCTTCTTATCCATCCTGAGCAGCAAGGGGAACAGATGAATTCAGATGAATTACTGATCCTAGGACATACTTCAGCACAGGCCAGGATTCCCACTGCTTTTCTAGGGTGGAGTTGAGGTTGTTCCAAGGCCAAACTTGCTTCTCACCACCTTGTTTGCTGATCAGAGAGTGATCAGAAGCATACTCACAGGGTGACAGGGACAGATGCCTCCTATCTTCTGAAATACAAGAAAAAACTGCCACCTCTCAAGGAGTGCTGCTGAGCATGCACATTAACTTTGAGAGCAGTCTGCAAGTCCCTTAATGAATCTAACCAGATCATTCTAATGGGAAACACTACATTTACATCCCTGTATATCACCTGTCTTATAAAAATATCATGTAGTGATACCACTGCATCCCTTCTAGAAGGACCCAATATTTATTGCAAAGATGGCACATGAAATTTCTCAGCAAAGAGTTAAGTTAACATAGGTAGGTTAACATTTAGTGTAAACAAAGGTATAAACTAATAAAAGAATAGGCAAGTGAAAACAAGCTGGATTTCTCTGCTGATGAAATATAAAGGATGGTCAGAGATGAATTTTTAGTTCTACGTAATGGAAGGAAGATATATCTTGGAAATAAAATGTGTCACATTTGAAATGGCATGAGGAGATAGAAGGGAGACTATTTTAGTTCCTCTCCAGTAGTCTCTGTGCATGTATTATAAAGCTGATGTTCATCATTTGAAAGTCTGTCTGCCTATGCCTGCCAAGCTACTGCTCCCCTCTGTTCAATGAGCCATTGCGGAGAGCCATATCAGGGCTCTGGGATCAGTATGTTATCTCCAAGACATGCAAGAGCCACCAGAAACTCTATGCTGTCTCCCTCTCCTGCATTTTCATATTGGGCCCATGGACAAATCCCCTATAAATAACCCTGACCTGGACTGAATGTATAGTGTAACATAGTTTTATGTCAGACAGCTTTTCTGTACATCATTTACACATATATGTGGCAGAAGCTGTGAAGGAAAGTAGCTGGAAGTAAAAAACATCCTATGGTACAGCCACCTTGTTTTCATGTAATCATTTTTGTCCTGTTATTTCTTCAGCTACACTGAAGAACCTACATCCTGAACTGTATCATTGTCTCTATCACTCTGACTATACCTATTCCTAAATCAATACAGTTAAAGCAGAAAAAAAAAGTGTGCACCTCAGCCCTATGAAAACATTTTCCAGCTTCCTTGACCTCACAAAGATGCACAGTCAGCAATTCCTACATAAACTCACTTTTACTGAAGCAGCAAAAGATTATTCCAGTGCTTCGTGGTAAGTGCTATTTCACTATAAGCATTAGTCAGGTGGTGTAAGAAATGAAGGACAAATTTCCAGTTTTCTGTGTTCCATCTCCTATGCCTGAGACAGGCCTTCTGGCTCTTTATGATCAGCTTCTGTCATCCCAGTCCATTTAGGATAGCAATCAAATTGGCTTTGACAGCTATCCCAAAAAAGGAAGAGTTAAATACAGAATACATTCATTCTGCCTCAAATTAAAAGGGTTCCAGCACTAATTTCAGTACAGTTTCAAAACTAAAGCTGCAAGGAGAGTATTGCCAGCTCAGTATTACCAGCTGTCATTATAAAATAAAATGTTGCTAAGAAGGTTTCCAGCTAGCACAGTAGTCAAGCTGTGTATTGATATGTTGTAGAATGGGATGGGTGTAAAACCGAAAGCAGCATTTTTCTCAGTGCTTAAAGATACAACCCTCTTTGAAGTACACTGCAATGGCTCCCTACCAGTTCTGCCTCCTGGCATCCTCCTTTATGTCTGCTTTGTAAATGCAGCAAGTCATGTGTTGAATATGGATGGACATAACTGCACAGTAGCTCTGAAGGGAGGAATAATATGCCCACTGTTCAGCATCTGCATCCCCCTCCTCTGGGTGGGAAGGTTTGTCATTCATCTGATGATTGCCTGCATTTTGGTTTCATTCGTCTCAAGAGAGGTTATCTTGCATTTGTCATAAATACCTCAAATAATGTTCTTTTTCTTAATTGCATATTAGAATGAAAGACAAAGAAGGAAATGGTTATTTATTTCTTGATCCAGCTCCTTTAGAAAAAACCTTTTCAAATCCTTTAGAAATCCTCCAAACTTAAAAGGCTACATTCTTTCCCTGCATTCACCCCTAACTTATTAACTTCTCAAAAATACAGTTTATTTTTCAAAAAAGGATGATATAATAATTATACACCCTATCCTCAGACCTGCTCCATAGCTTTGCTCAGAGTCATTGCAGTGGTCCTCAGCAGCAAAACAGGCTTATTCTTATTCCTGTTCTTATTTACTGCAAAGTGGACAGAGCTGTCTGAGAATGATCTGAACCCCACTGTACATCATTGTTTATTATCAACAAAATGGCTTGTTCATGCCAAGATTGTGTGACAGGATGCTTTTATTTCTTCTTTTTCCTTTTCTTTTCTTTTTCTTTTTCTTTAAACATCAACTATCAGATTTTCAAAAATGCAAAAAATGATAGCTGCTTTGTGCTGACTGCTTGGGAAAACCAGACTACCCAGTTAAAGAACAAAATGAATTCTTGTGAGCTTTATCTTTAGGATCTCATTTATCAGAACTCAGTTTTTCAGTTACTTCACAGTATCCATATTAATGATATCCTGCTGCATGTGAGCACACTGTTGGAAAACAGCAAGGTTCCTTGGCTGACACTAACAGAAGAACGCACCCTACAGAAAGTTTTTGCAGCTGCTGCTGCTGCTGATGATGAGTAAGCAGGAGAGCATCCAGCTTATTTTTACTTATTCTGTCTTTAAAGTATTCATTCAAGCACATCTGTGTGCCTCTAAATGCACCACAATGTTGGATGACGAGTCTGTTGCTAGGCTACTAACAACATGTCCTTTTATACATCCAAAAATACATTTAACTTCTGTATTTAACGATGATACTTCCTCTGTATTCTAAAGCAAACATGATTACTGCAGAGCACCTTGGGGCTTTAGAAAGATGAGTGTTTTATTCCCTGCTACACAGTCCTATTGTTAAGATTGTTACAGAATCTGGAATGGGGCACAAGTGCTCCTATTTCCTAATTCATATACTCTGTTCATTTCTTGGCAATCACTGCAAATAGAGTTGGAGAGGACTTTAAAGCTCATCTTGCTTATCTGTCTATATAAGACAGGATCATCTAAATAACTCCTGGCAGACATTTGTCAAACAAGATTTTGAAAGTTTCCAGTGATGGAGATTCTATAAGCTCCCTAGGCAACCTAATCCAGTGCCTAAATATCCCCACTGGAAGATGTTTTCCTATTTTCCAAACTAGATTTCCCTAACTGCACTTTAAATTCATTACTGCTTTTACGACATGCAGTTCATGGAAGTTGCCTGACTAGACATTGAAAAAGCACAGCCAGCAACAGCAAGATTAGGTACCAGGCCTTTTGCAGACTACAAAAATACAATTATTTCCAACAAATAGAACAAAGGCAGCTGCCACTCTTGTTTCAGACTGAGATACAAGTTTTCGAAACACTGTAAAAGAGGAAATTTCCATATGTTTAGAGTTCTGTATCTTGTTGCTTCTCTGCCTGTGGAAAGGAAACCCCAAAGAAGATTTCTGATTTGATTTTGAGGCATTATTGAGGGAGGTCAGGCTGGAAGATCTAATAGAAAGCTACGTGCAGCCTTAAGGCCCTACATTGCTCCAGTCTGCTTCAAAAAGATACCTGCACAAGGCCTGGGGTCGTGAAGAGGGTGATTGGGGGCTGGCAAGGCACTTCTGGCATATCACTGTGAATAATGTATTCTGGGCAAAAAAATGATATTTTGGCCTAGTTGCTGAACCAGAAGAAGAAAAGATCAGAAAATGAGGTAAAAATACAGAAAATTAAAAAACCACAAGCAGTGGTACCAGTGAAGCCTGTTTTTTATAGATTTGTATCTTAAGGGCATGTATTCTCCACAGCCTTTCCATCAGGCCACTGAAAGGATCTTTATCAATCTACTGACTTTCATGAAATGTGTAAGTCCCTATCCTGCTTTCAGATTTGGCCAACTAAAAGTTATCTCCATGACAGACACAGCTAACTCACATACTCTGATCAGGCAGGCCTCTAAAATTAGGCCAATGTTAAACAAAAATGTTGCTCTGAAGTATACAATGAGCTGTACTTTGAAAATGTCACAATGAAATGGTATGATATTTTAAAAATGAGAATGACAATCACAACCTCAGAACACATTAAAAATGCTAAACTGAGTCCTTAGTAAAAATATATATATATATTAAAATGAAAAAAAACAAACTACTAAAAAACTGGCATCATCTAGCTCTCAGCAGACTGGCATCCCTACCCTGGAAAGTGAGAAAAGACAGAGAGAACATGTACGGTACTAGAAAACCTGAGAGAGGATGAAAAAATACCACAAAAGAAAGAAATGTTTTGAAGGATTTGAAGAGGTGACCTGATCTTTTGATGTGACTTACTGGGTTTTTTCCTTTTATTAGGTTCTCAGAGGAATCCATTCCAGAGAGGCCTCAGGATTAATTAGGGTTTTTACTTGCTCGCTGACAGCTCTTGATGCAAAATTTTATGCAGTGATCCCTTCACTCTTAGCATAGTACAGATCTTATCAGCTTCTCAAAAACATCTTCATTCACACTCCCCCAGCCATGCTTCCCAGGCAGAAAGCAATATAAACCCCAAGTAAGCAAAATCTCTTTTGGTTGTTAGCTAATTGCCCTTCATACAGCCATTTGAGCTTGAAATTTGCCTGTATTTGCCTACAAAAGCAGAACTCTCCTACAAGATAGAGATTACCAGAAGTGCTAGAAACAAGAAACTTCATGTTTCCTCTGTGTATTCTCCAAGGTGGTCATGTCAAAATCCCCTTCCAGGACAAATGACATAGTGATTAATTCAGTAATAACATCAGTAACTCTCCAATATAATTTTACATAAGCATTCCTCCTGTTTATTGGGCTGTAGCAAGAAGACACTGTATATCAGTTGCAGCCTTTAGCTGTATGTCTGCACTAAGAAAAAGGATAGTGTCAGCTGGGAGGTATCATGAGACCATGATTCAGTCTCACTAACCAAGAGACGAGAGTCTCCCTCCTTTGGTCCTGCAGGAATAGTCAAACATCAAATTAGCAGTTGTACTGAAGAAGCTGTGTGTGCTCTTAGGGATGACATGACCTCAAGCAGGCAATGTATTGACATTGAATAAATTGTTTTCTCAGAGAAAGAAGTTTGCCAACTTCACTTGGTGAATCACAAAAGCAGAATGACCAAAGAGAGGAGACATCAGAATGCCATCCATGCGTCTGCTCCATATACTCAAGAAACCTCTTAACCCATGACCTGTTGATGCTGCTATTGTTATAGAAAGGTATTGTTTTGCTAGTAACAGGCATGTTTAATGTGTCACATTTGACTACATTCATGGTTTATGGATTGCATCAAAACCAGCATTAAGCAGCAGAGCCAATGCTTCCAATTTCCTGATTTAGTTTCAACATAGTGCTTCAAAAAGTGTTATTGGTGCTTACCAGGAATGATTCTCTTCAAGGAAAAATATACCATATATTTGAAAGATATTATTCATGTGCTGAACAGCACTACATGCCCACCAAGGTATATTAGCAATAACTTTGATGTCTAAATATTTTTCATTGACCCCTGTACTCAGTATGATGAAATTATTTTTCTTTTGATTGAGCAAATTTCATCTTAATTTAATTCCTTCTTATCTAAGTTGTAGTACTAGCATAACAAATTTTAGAAGAATATGGCAATCATTGGTAATAGACCAAGCTTGTCAAAGCTGTAAACAAACCAGCAACCTAACCTTTCCAACAGACTAGCAACATCACATATTAATTTGCAAAATAAATCAATTTTTATAATCCCTAAGCATTTCTTTGTTTTACAGAAATTTGATTAAGACGAGAGCCATTCAGACAATGGTATGCACTTGAAATGCCATAGGATGCACTTATCAATGGTTTATTTGAGTGTAAATTAGTTGTGGGCCACAAGAAAATCTTGACTAAACCACTTATGTTTTGGGGGCAGCTGAAATTCTGATGTTAACTTTTCTAATTCTAATTTTGGAGGAGCTAAAATTAAAATACATCGGAGCCTGGGCATCAGAATCAGCTGATGCAGATAAAAAATGCAGTTCTTTTTCCTTTTCAAAGTGTAAATTAATGGCAGCGTGGTTCACCGTTGGCTGTGCCTCCAAAAATCACTTTCCTTGTGCAGAGCAATGTGGCAACACTTCAACAGCTGTGAGCTATAATTCCTAAACAGATGACACCAGCTTTGCTTGGGTGTTGAAGACAGTATGGGACACAAATCTCTGAAGAACTTCTCATTACCGTTTAATTTTCTTTGGTTACTGCTTTCCACAAATGATGCTCATTGCTGGCATACCATACTCAGAAGTACATTCAAAGGCAGATTTCAGCTGTAGTAGAAGGGAAGACTATATTCAAGGAAGGAAGGAAGGAAGAAAGGAAAAGAAAGAAGAAAGAGAGAGAAAGAAAGAAAGAGAAAGAAAAAGAAAGAACGAACGAACGAACCTGTCTCTTAGATTCATCTCAACCAATTTTTAGATGCCTAACTCCGAGGTCACCATAGGCTCACTTTATAAGAATAATAGGGTCTTCTAAAAAGGTTTTTTCTGACCCATCATAGACACATACTTTATGATGAGATGAACTGCTTTTCTGAGGGGCCCGTTGACTGGAAGAGAGATTAAAAGCAATCACAGAATCGCTGAGGTTGGAAGGGACCTCTGGAGATCATCTAGTCCAACCCCCCTGCTCAAGCAGGGTCACATACAGCACATTGCACAGAATTGCATCCAGGCGTGTTTTGAATGTCTCCAGAGAAGGAGACTCCACAACCTCTCTGGGCAACCTGGTCCAGTGCTCTGTCACCCTCACAGTGAAAAAGTTTTTCCTCGTGTTCAGATGGAATTGTCTGTGTTTCAGTTTGTGCCCGTTGCCTCGCGTCCTGTCGCTGGGCACCACTGAAAAGAGTCTGGTCCCATCCTCTCTACACCCTCCCTTCAGATACTTGTACACGTTGATAAGATCTCCTCTCAGCCTTCTCTTCTCCAGGCTAAACAGGCCCAGCTCTCTCAGCCTTTCCTCATAAGAGAGATGCTCCAGTCCCCTAACCATCTTTGTGGCCCTTCGCTGGACTTGCTCCAGTAGTGCCACATCCCTCTTGTACTGGGGAGCCCAGAACTGGACGCAGTACTCCAGAGGTGGCCTCACCACAGCTGAGTAGAGGGGGAGGATCACCTCCCTCCACCTGCTGGCAACGCTCTTCCTGATGCACCCCAGGATACCATTGGCCTTCTTGGCCACAAGGGCACATTGCTGCCTCATGCTTAACTTGGTGTCCACCAGCACTCCCAGGTCCTTCTCCGCAGAGCTGCTTTCCAGCAGGTCAACTCCCAACCTGTACTGGTGCAGGGGGTTATTCCTGCCTAGGTGCAGGACCCTGCACTTGCCTTTGTTGAACTTCATGAGGTTCCTCTCCGCCCACCTCTCCAGCCTGTCCAGGTCTCTCTGAATGGCAGCACAGCCTTCTGGGGTATCGGCCACTCCTCCCAGTTTTGTATCACCAGCAAACTTGCTGAGGGTGCACTCTGTCCCTTCATCCAGGTCATTGATGAAGAAGTTGAGCAAGACTGGACCCAGTACTGACCCCTGGGGGACACCGCTAGCTACCGGCCTCCAACTAGACTCTGTGCCGCTGATCACAACCCTCTGAGCTCTGCCATTCAGCCAGTTGTCAATCTACCTCACTGTCCACTCATCTAACGCACACTTCCTGAGCTTACCTATGAGGATATTATGGGAGACAGTGTCAAAAGCCTTGCTGAAGTCAAGGTAGACAACATCCACTGCTCTCCCCTCATCTACCCAGCCAGTCATTCCATCATAGAAGGCTATCAGATTGGTTAGGCATGATTTCCCCTTGGTGAAGCCATGCTGACTACTCCTGATCACCTTCTTTTCCTCCACATGCTTGGAGATGGCCTCCAGGATGAGCTGCTCCATCACCTTTCCAGGGACGCAGGTGAGGCTGACTGGCCTGTAGTTCCCTGGGTCCTCCTTCTTGCCCTTTTTGAAGACTGGGGTGACGCTGGCTTTCTTCCAGTCTTCAGGCACCTCTCCTGTCCTCCATGACCTTTCAAAGATGATGGAGAGTGGCTTAGCAATGACATCCACCAGCTCCCTCAGCACTCGTGGGTGCATCCCATCAGGTCCCATGGATTTGTGGGTGTCAAGTTTGAAAAGCAATCCAGTTCATTATGCCCTAACTTTCAGATGCCTAAATCGGGCATGTTGCATATTCCATATTGCAACCTTAAGCATATGAAAGAGGAATTATGGCCCTCTACGCAAACTTGGTGATTGCCATCTTTTTGTCTAAAAGTTCCCTAGTTGCCTGTGGTTCAGCCTTGCGCAAATGTCCAGAACTGCCTTACTCGAGGAGCTAAGCACATAACCCCCGTTGAAACCATACTAGCTTCCAAAAATAAGTCCTCTGAAGGGACCAATCATTTTCTGTTTCATCATAGTACCCATAACATTGGGTGTCTCACTGGACAGTTTAAACAAGTCTTGGAAGGAGGAGAAGAAGAATGTTCCCAGGAGTAGCAGTATTTCTCAGATAATTTTGTGTCTAACTCATTTTAGCACGCTGGAAACAGTTCCTGGAGTTAATGCATGGCTTTTCTGGATTGCTTCCCTAAATCAGTTTTCAGTGCTGTATAAAAGCCCTGGTATGACTGGGCTTTGTACTACACTCTGGGGTCAAACACATCATATGTAAGAACTGCCACAACTTGCACAAATTCATGGGAGGGATCACAGGAGCTCTTTCAAATAAATTATACCAATTTAAGAAGTGGATGTCCCCCACATATTTATTCCTGTCCTTGGACTAGAGATTACTGCTGCTTGAGCAAGGCACTGGAATGGAGTGTGGACCCTTTTCAATGCACGCTTACTGACATGTCCATGTTAACTTGAATCACCTTCAGCAGTGACTTAGCATACACTGGAATAGATCAGGCATGCTTATGCTGTCTTTAATAAAGTCTCAGATTAGTTGGGCAGTACTTTGCAGCTGAAAGGGGCTATGCCCGGGGCAGAAAGCTTCCACGAAGGGTGCAGGTGAAGATCTACAGCCATACAGCCATGTTGCATCACTTGGAGGGTGTGAATTGCACTCAGTGGTGCGTATGATGAGTAGCACTCCCAGCTACCTATTCTCCCCAGTACCTCTCAGTAATAAAGGGCTGGAGTTGGGGAGAGAGATGTAACATTTTCAGCTCCTATAGTTGTTTCCAAAGTAATCATGCTCTTACTGTTATTTCAGATTGAGCTTTAAAACTGTGGAGCCAGATTCACATTTATGGAGCACTTTATCATTGAATGGTGCTGTTGCACAAAATGATGTTGAGACAGTTTCACATGTACAAAAGATTTAACAGTGGGGTCCCTAGCTGGTTGCATGCATCAACTCTAACAGTGAAAGTTATTTTTGAGGAAGGTATAAAAACCAAAAGAGAGAGAGAAAGGTAAAGGGAAGAGGGAAGGGGAAGGAAAATTCTCCCCAGTAGCTGTCCAGGAAGAGCAGTTACAGTCGCAGACAAGCATCCTCCTCTGGATGCTCTCTCCATTGCAGCAGGTGGCAATAATGAAGATGATGAGTATGATGCTTTTCCCCCTAAATTATGTACTTTTCATTGCAGCTCACTCAAACTCCATATTATTTGTTCCCATTTATGACACTGTTAGCACTGATTGGAGTATGCCAATCAAGTGTAAGTGTTTCATATTGATTAGCTGCTAAGTTTCTGTGCACACGCATTATTGGGCAATATTTATTATATATTTAAATGACTGCTATTTACTTTGCTGTGCACTGTGTTTTTTCTCTGCTATAAACAAAAAAATGCAACACGAGGTAAAGCAAAGAGGGGGGAAAAGGGGCAACGCTCATGCTGGTGGTAGTCACATCCCATGAGAACTTGCCATAACAGCAATATCAAGGTTTGCAGGTGCAAGGCCATGAAACCAGAGGCCCCAGAATAACAGCAAGGGAAAAATACTACCATAGGGGCTCTGGAGAAACATTGCCATGGCAATTCAGGGGAAAGGTTGCAGGGCTGCAAATAGCAGCCACTCAGCATTACTAAGGCTGAGACACTAAGGCACCTGAGGCACTGCGCGGCACCACTGTGATACTGACTGTCTTCTTCAAAGCAGAACAGGATTAACAGGGAGAGGTCTGCTCTTCAATTTCTCCAGTGAGAAAGTTTCACCTAATAGCATGAAGACAACCCTGGAATACAAATATAAAGTCAGCAAGCAGACCTGAACCAAGTCTTTTCTTCTCTGATAGGTAAAAAAACAAGAAAAAAAGTAATAATAAATGTAGTCACTGGCATACATCTGTGAAGTGATGCAGATTAAATAGCATCTATGAGAAGCAATCATTAATATTTACAAAGAATCTCAGCAGCAGCTGCCAGAGCATGAAGGGAATCTTCAGAAAACTTCAGACCAGCAATAAAAGAAGTTAGGGCTATAAGAGTGGAGGTTTGCATATCACAGCAAAATGTACCAATTTACTGAAGCTCTTGTAATATATGTTTCTCCACAGTCTCAAAATTCCCACACCTAGAGAGATAAGACATTTTTAAAACAAACCATTGCACTGACATACAACAGGTGTTGGTGACTTGGGAAATCAGTACTGGTATCTTAATCAAGTCCTTCAAGATATATCAAGAAATTCAATTCAAATATAGCCAAAATGAGTCTGCAGACAAACTTTCAAAAGAGGAATTAACGCCATAGTGTAGGATTTGGTCCATATACTCTAGCACTAAAAAATGTTTTTCTCTGCCATTTTTCCTACAGAACTGCTTCTTGTTACAGACACAATTACTGAACACTCAGATAAGATTTCTACAAGATAAGCAGCAGAGGAAATATTCCCCTCTATAAATTGCTACAAGCAGTAAACCATATATGTAGGAGTTTTATAAACCAAAAATGCCTAAAAGCTTTTGACTTGTGAAATTCAGTGGAAAAAAATGATCTAGTGCAAAAGTCTGTAAAAGAGCAACAAAGGAAAGAAGTTAATAAAAAGACTTAAGAAAGGGTCACTTCCTTTTGCTGGTAATAGCAGAGTGTGTCCACGTTAATGCATACTACACTTGAGTCTCAAGGGCCCTTTTATACATGAGAAACTCAGTTCTGTGTAAAAGGCTAGCACTTGTCCTATACAAAACTTACATTTCCATTTAAACCCTCAAAATAATACAGGTCACCAATCATGTATAGGCTTTTTGCCTTGGAGCCCAGCTAAGAACGTTGACAGAAAAATGTGTTTTCATATTGCCTGACAATTTTCCTGCCTTACAAATTTACATATTCCATGTTCAAACTGTCTGCTTCAGGCAGCCATTTTCCTAACAAAAGACCATAGTTCTCATTTTGTTCTGTAGACGTGTTTTGCCCCCAGCATATCCCTTCCCCAGACACAGGCCTCATACTTCCCAGATGGCACTTGCCTGGATCAAGAAAGGGAGAATGCTGTCAAGGAGGCGACAGCACTTCTCATTGCCCTTCAGCAGTGAGAATGATATCAGCACTAATGTCTGAGAGGAGTAATACAGGTCCCTTCTTAAATCATATTTCTATTGGTCAAGCAGAAGCCAAATTAAACGGATTAATGTTACAAGAGCTACTTCAATAATGAGTTGCTGTGACAAAATCTTTCCTTTGGAGCAATTTTAAGCAAAAATAATTTTCATGTCTGGCTGAAATGACTGTCCTGGGCAACACACAGTTTGTTTTGTTTCTGGGAGACCAGGAACAGTACCTTAAATATCTTGGAAATAAACAGAAGCAGATACAGAATAAATGTGCAACTAAGAGTTACAGGTATAATTAAGCTCTTATCTCCACCAACAATGATAGGAAATATGGCTTGTAATTGCAGAATTTTTAGACAGATGGGATTCATTTGTTTCTCTGCAAATGGTGCACCTGAAATGCTTGAAAAAGAAAACATACTACCACTGAACTTTTTCAAGATCACAAGCAAATAGCACCCAATGCACTGACACCCAAATGGTCAAATGGATGCATTAATGGTACAATGACAGGAGCAATGTAACTTCTTAAAGATTGGCAGATGCAGTACCAGAACACCAAGAAAATGCTGCCCTATTCTTGACAGGCATCAACATAAAAAGATTTATATGTCTTTTCAGGATAAGATAAAATCAAACGTTTCATGCCTTCATTAACAGATCTTAAGTTCCAACTCATTCATTTAATTTCCCTCACCTATAGAGGATATTTTAAAATCAGATCATGGAAATTCAGGTATGTGGGTTCTGCCAGTGTTAGGGAATACTCTGCTGATGCATGCCTCTGTGTCATGTGAGAATGGTTACTCCAGTGCCAGTGGCTTGTAATCAACCATATTTGACCACAAAAAAAATCTCCAAAAGAAGCTACTATGAGTAGCAGCTCAATACTCATGATCTGATGACTTTTTAATTTATTGAGATGGAAATACCCTATGAAAATCTTTGCTACGGCAATAATAATTGAAGTAAATGTAAAATGAACTTTCTATAGCTGATAACAGAAAAGATACAAATTAGATAAAATACAACTATTATACAAGGCAGAAAATCATCAAGCTGTGAATATTGTCAATTGAAGCATAAACCACATTTGGCTAAGGATTCTGATCATGATGAGAATCATCCTGTGCCTACAACAGGGATAAAATTCAATGCCCAATTTGCTATTTTTTCTATGAGATCCTTGTGTCATCTCGTATATAGGGAAATAGAGTTCAAATAATTTCACTTATTGTTTGATGATCGGCTTAATGCTTTAGGTGTTGCATTGCAATTCCACTTTGCATTGATCATTGAAATTCATCATGGACTTCCTCCATGCTATTCACCTTTTCAATATCTAAGCACTGCATAAGGACTAATATATTTTCACAGCATCCTGGTGAGATACTGAGTTGGATGATCCCTGTTCTACATATGTAGAGCTGAGGCACAATGAGAACAAACTAGATATAGCCAACAATTTTTGGAGCCTGCTTTGAGCTGCACATTGCTTGATTTTTTCAGAGCTTTTACTCTTATATGGAAATGTGTATATATGAAACATGCAGTACACTCCTTTTCATGCACCTGGTATGACATCGCATATAGAGAGGGAAAGATAGTCCTCATCCTCAAGCTTTTGATGATCTTTCAGATTTGCTGGACTTAGCCTTTTGAATGATATAAGAGCTGAAACTCTGAACTCAGCTGTGGTAAGCTGGTGTAAAGAACTGAAGGCAGATCAGATGTGCCTATAGTAGTAGCCTGTGCTGCTGAGGAACACACTGTCGCATTCTGTACTATTTTTCTAAGAGCTGTAAATCTCCTGGCTAAATATATTCAAATATACTCTTGTCCTGTGTTTCCCACTGTGCTTTAGCTGGGAAATGATTAAAAATAGATGCAAGTATTGAAAGACGGCCAGAAATCTGTATTTGACTGTAGTGTCTTCCTGCAGAACTTTTAATCAGAAATAAGTCTCATACACGGTTTCACTGAATCACTAAAGAATAGCCAGAAAGTGAAATAAGTCTACAGTGATGCATATTCATTCATGTGGTATATGAAGAGCAGAAGCCTTGCATTTCATCTAATTTCCAATATCATAATTAATGAGCTAAACAGTAAATTATATGAAACAAATTGGAATAATCACTTTTAAAACTGAAGATCGTTAGATGTTTTTCACTGTGATTTTAGATTCTGCAGGACCTTCTGATAATGATAATGATGATACTCAGTAATAAAACAATGGTTAGTGCTGTAAGTGACTGGCTGCAGAAAGGTGATTATACAGGCAGGCCTTTCTGTCCTTTTTGTGACTACATCTCATGACATCCTGATATTTTTATATTACATAATGCAAAATTAAGCCCCAAATTAATTGGAGTTAGTATAAATTTTGTTTATAGATTGATACTTTTAAAAAAATACGGATAACTTAGGGATTGATGACTATCATAGCAATTATCATTGGGAGATCATTGAGCATTATAAGATTTTTTTGTGTTTATTCAGTTGTGAATACTCTAGATTGCTTTAGAATGATTCCTTGAAAAAAATTTAAAAAGACCTACTCATGCAGTATCTGACTTCTATTATCAATAACTTCTAATGAAATATTTATGGCCAGTTCTTTACAAAAGCAGACTTCAGTATTCACCACATCTATATGTACCAAACAGGAAATACTTCGAGGCTATAACTGCAGCTGCCCGTTCCTGTTAAATTCTGACAAGTTTTTTATCATAGCTATGTTCTTCTTCATGTCAGTGCCACAAGCTAATAAATAATATATTTTGGGGGGGTTATTGCATTGGCCAAGTTAGGAGCTTAGACAAGCTTCAGTCTTTCAGTTTCTAGTTAAACCTAAGAAATGGACTTTTTCTGCTACTCAGCATCTATGCAACTGAGATATACATGGAATGCTTTGAGGATGATTTTTGACACAGGTGCTGTCTATGGGAGCTACTCTGCTTGATCTGCTACTCAGAAGAAAGGAAGAACTGGTTGGGGATGTGACTGTCAATGGCAGCCTTTGCAGCAGTGACCGTGATGTGGATCCTGAATGAAATAAGGAAGGTAAATAGCAGAGTACTTAGTGGGAGGATACAGGGAAGACGGAGCCAGACTCTTCTTGAAGGCGCCCAGTAATAGGATGAGAGGCAAGGGTCAAAAGCTGAAACATGAGAAATTCTGAGTAGATAGAAGGAATTTTCTTTTTTTCACCATAAAGGTGGTCAAACACCTGAATAGATTGCCCAGAAAACTTGTGGAATCTCTGTCCTTGGTCCTGAGCAACCTGAGGCAAGTTGGCCCTACTTTGAGTATAGGGTCAGACTCGATAACCTTTAGAGATCCCTTCCAACCTAAATTATTCTATGGTTCTGTGACTAAAGATCCTGGACTTCAGGAGAGTGATGTTAGGCTTGTTCAGGGCCTACTCCACCAATCCTCTTAGGAGGCTCTCCTGACAGGAAGAGAGGCCCAGGAGAGTTCCCTAATCTTCAAGAACAACCTCCCTGAAGTATAAGAAAAATTCATCCCAATTTTCAAGAAAATGGACAGACAGAGCAGGAAGCCTGCCTGGCTGAAGAAGAAACTCCTCTGCTGGATAATGACTGGACTAATAACCAGAAAAAGACAAATACTACACCCATGCCCAAAAAATGGCAAGAAAGAGGAACTACTACTGGGAACTACAGATCTGCCAGCCTAGCCTCTTTCCCAGGACAATTCTAGAGCAAATCTGCATGGAAGTCATTCTACATGGAGCTGAAGTGCTTTATTCAGAAATGCACAGACCACACTTGCAAGGAGAACAGATTTAGTACAGGCTTCTTAAAGGACAGCTCTAGACAAACATTAGAGGCAAAAGGAGTGCTGAGCAGATAATGCAGCAGCTTGGCTGTATTATTTAATAAATGAGATGTTTCAGTTTCTAGTTTCTAGTCTGAATGCTATGCTGAATGATCAGTAGCTTGCTCACAGGTTTTCTTGTACTGAGGTATCAGCTGTATCCCTGTGATGTTTGTGTATTACTGAGTTGCCAAGAGCACCTGGGAATTTCTTGTTTCACAAGCCTCAGTTTGTTGATCCAAGTCTTGTTCTTCAAATGGCATCTAACTATTGGGAGCCACAGGATGAGTCAGATCAACCAGCTCACCTGACAGAAAACTAACACACCTCCCAAAATGTATTCATTATTCCTGTGTGTTTTTCCATCAGGTCAGTTTGTAAACATGATTGATAGATCCAGCACAATGCAGGGTAGGACACAGACCGCTAGGAACAAGTGAAAGGTCATGGTCCCACCTCTTCTGGAGGCAGCTTGCAGTTATGCCATATTACATGCAAAAGTAAATTACTAAATCCTAAAATTTAAATCCTAACCAGAATGGATTGGCAAAAGCCTCCCTGGAAGTTAATGCATTTTCTTCTTTATATGCATTTGAAGTAGCACATGTGTATATGCCTATTTCTGTGTATGTTTGTGCACTCTCTGGCTTTTAACAAGCAATCAGTTCAGCATATCTTTGCCTGAGCTGGATTTATTTGTACTGCTCCTTAGAATATCACATAATCCAATGCACAGAACAGTGTGTAAATACTTTGGGTAATGTACATGGTGAACAGTTTATCCTTTTATGCTTATCCAGACCTGGGCCCTGTAAACTCCTCTGCTTGTTCCAGTGATTGAGTTTTCTAAATTTTATGGTCAGCCATTTTAGCCTTGCAGGACATCTCTGGCAAATCTTCCACACTGTTTTCAGTGACAATGGTCCCTGAAGTAGTTCACTCTTTACAGGATATTGACCAAATAACAGGCTTAGGCAGAGTCCACACTATACAGTCACCTGTTAACTACTTGCTTGGTCACTGCACCATCTTCTCTGGCCATCGCAGAATTACTGCCTGACAAAGCTGCCCCCGTCCAGCCAGACTGTCCCTCACAAATATAAGCAGTAGACTTAGAGTCACTAGAAAGTTTGTAATATGGTTTGGCTGCCCAAATACCTTTGTTAGCCTGTCCCTCCCAGTCATGCCTACAATCCATAAAAAATAGTTCTGGTTGGAATATGACTCACATATCCACACAAATCCCAGTGAAGATTCTGCCTAACATTGGCAGTGAAATGAAATATGTATCTTCCTGACATGTGCTGGAGATTATTTGGAGAGGAAGGAGGCAGAGTGAGAAAACAGATCCTAAAGAGAGAAGAACTTTCTGGGGAGATTTTGGAGTGCCAGTTAGGATTTAGAGTGGGAATTAGAAGGGAGACAAGCAGATGGTAAAAGACACATAGGTATAAAAGGAGTTTATTGTAACTGGGTTAACTTTGAGCTAATAAATTGAAGGAACCTTGGGTGGAAGGATTAAAGGAAAACAAGAATCATAGCAGCCTTGTTCTCCTAACAAAACAAGAGTTGACTGAGGAGGAGGCTCCTGAACTGGATATCACAACCCTGTAGGTATCCATCACACATTCTTCCCTTCTCGGCCTCCCCAAGGAGGCAAGCTTAAGACAGTATTGACTGAAAGCAGACACCCTCAATTTTCTGGAGAATCTGACATGACTTCACCTCAACTGTTATGCTGACTGCTTTGTCCCAATAGGCACATGACATGGGGAAAAACTGTTCAGTCCACATAGGTTAAATCAGATCAGTATTAAAGCAGTTTATCAGTTTATTAACTACACATAATTAACTGGCAAGCAATGAACTATACACTCAGGACCAATACCAGCCATACAACAGATATACTAACAATACTAGACACTTACTAAATGTTAATAAATACCTACAAAATCCTAAATGCTGTTTTACAACTAATATTAAAATGTTCTGCTTACCCCCCACACACACCAGCACCCAAACACACGTAGGTGCACACATACACATATCCCATGCCCCTGGCAGTACGGATTATGTGCACCTTGCTCTCCTGGGAGCGCAGGTCCCTCCACTTGCACACCCCTCCTGATGCACATGTGGGTGCTCCAGCTTTATGTGTGCCCATACTGCTCTCTACAGCCTGCTAATTCACACCTCAGGGAAACAGCACCCCATGAGGACACACACACACACACACAGAATCACACACACACACAAGGTGTGGGTCCCCAATTGGTGCACCCTGCACTGTCACTACACTAGTTGGATGCAGGGTGCTCATCACATCCAAAGGGGAGGATGTGCCAGCAGGCCTATACAGAGGTCGCAATGCTGGCAGTGTTCAACCAAGGTTTTATGACTGCTTTGTAACTACTCCAGGGTCTCTCCTCTCTGTTACAAAATTTTCATGCTTCTCTTCTGCTTCTTCTCAAGCTGACTCTTTGTTTCCAAAGACTCTTTGTAATTCCTTGGCTCCTGTTTAATCTTGCTGATAGTTGTCCTCCTCTTTAGCACTGTCAGTTTGGGCAAACACCCTCTCAGACAGTTTGGGGTATTTTATTCACGCAGACTGTATACATTCACACTCCCATCACATCAGCGGTTGTTGTGCAGACCAGCCTGCCAAGGCTGGCTGGGCAGATACCCCCGCAAGCACTGCTGACACAGCATCTGAGCTGCAAGATCATGCCACTGACTTGATGAGCATACGACAGCCATCAGTCAGCCTCAGGGAAACGTCTGACAAGATGCCAGTAAAGTCAATGGGGAAATACCTCACATTCCCTGTGGAGCTTGAGCCCCAGATCCAGGCAAAGCAGTATTCTGCAATCTCAGTCCAAGCATCAGGGTATTGGGATTGTCCCTGGGGTGCCTGGCTGAACCCCTCAATACATGGATCCCCAGAGTTATGACTGAGCAGAGAAGACAGAGTTATCAGCTACAACTGCAGAGCCACTCCCAGCAACTTCTTCAAGCAATAAACTTGAAAGAAACCCACTGGCTTCTACTTGTCCATCATTAAGATATGTGCAAAGGTTAGTCATCAAGTTCACTGAGCTGTTTATTTCAAATAAACCAGAAAGCTATTTTATAACCAGACTTGGTTGTCATCAGTCTTCAGTGCTTTGTGATTACAGGTACAGTATAAATACCACAAATAAACAGAGAAGTAGGTCAAAATGATTGTTGTAGCATTACTATTAAGCAAGTTCTAAAAGATCCCAGAATATATTTTATTTAAAGAGCCCATAAAATCATATTCTTTCTTCCATTTCCTCAAAGTACTAGAAAAAGGAAATAGTTTAAAATGGCAAGATCCTAACATATAAATCACCAACCCTGTTAATATTTTATATTTAAATGAAATAAAGGTTTAAAATATTCATCACACTTCCTTCATTCACAGATCTGTCTCAAAGAAACAAGGACAAGGAGAAGAAATAATCTGTCACTTGGTTGTCACAAGGATTTTAGCCATTTATGACTGCTCCATGTGTAAAAATCTAGCCTACTTGACAGTTACTGATAAATGAATCAGCTTTTAATGCTGTCTTCCCCTCTGTTGCAGAAAAAAAATATTTTATCTAACCTGTCGGGAACATTTTATCCACTGAATATTTAGCGAAACAAGAGGGTCCTGCTATCCAAAGTCCAGATTTTTATTACCTGCAGCATTAAGTTTTCCCCTTGAGGTGTCATGCCTGTTCCCTTACCCACCTTGCTGTTATTCTGGACATTTCTCAGACACCTTTTCAAAGAATTACATCCCTCTGAGCATGGATCAGAGACATAATAGAGGTAGTTCACCGGCTAGTGCCCAGCTTTAGATACCTGTATTAGTCAGCTAACCTGCACAGGCTGTCTGAATAATTAATAGAGGGAGCGATTCCTCTGGAGATGAGCTCTGAACATCTAAGAGAGGCTCTTGCTGTGAACTGCCCTCCGTAGGAACCCCCCACCCTCCCCAGACCATATATGAAATCTACTGGCTAGATGTCCTATGCCATCTCCATCTCCACAGCAGGGCCGGTACACCCTCACCATCTGATTGTCCAGCCAACCAGGCTGGGAAAGTGTTGGAGTGCAGCATGATCCCTCTTCTTATTTATGGAAACCAGGTCAGTAGCATGGGGGCTAGGAAAGGTGAGGAGAGTACAGTGTGCATCCAGGTCTCCTCCCACCACCATGTTCAGATGTGGCTGAGCTCATACCTGAACCCAAGAGTGAAACCAAACCAAGCATTCTCAGGTCCAAGAGTAGGGCCATTGCCTATATTAGATGTAGGCTTCTAAAATATGTACCAAAAACAAGATAGTGTGAACTTGTTTGTGGGCCAGGCTCAGACAATCAGTCACAAAGGGTGACTCCAGAGACATGAAAGTTCATTTTCTCTTTAATCACATAAACCTCCATACTGGCAGTGTGCTAGTGGCAGTTCAGCACTAATGATGAACTAGCTCTGAGAACACATATAAACCAATCCTCTCATCCTGTTTAAATCTATTCTGCTAAAAAACAGAAAAAGAAAAATAGAAATAGAAATAGCATAAATTGTGATCTCAGAGGAAAAAACAAAAACAGATCAATGTGTGTGAGGAATCCATAGGAGGTTTTTCATACTGTCAGAACTTTTCAGTCTTCCAAAACCATGCCATGTAACTCAAGTTCAGATGCAGAAGTAAAGATTAAGCTATGATGAAATCCAATATAGAAGACAACTTCTTGGCTATTTACATATTTGCATAACTCAAGTATGCTTGGGAAACATAATACACGAGTATTATGGTATTTGAAAATTGACTGGAAAAAACAGTATAAATGACCTTCCTTAAATTCTCCATCAGTAGGTTGTCTACTTACATGCACAGGGCTTTGAGTCAAAAATAGAATTGATTACATTTATAAGACAGCATAATCTACTGGACAAGTGCCTGAGCAACCTGGTCAGATTTAGATCTGTTTTGAGCAAAGGGTTGAACTACATGACCTCCAGATGTCCATTCCAACCTAAATTATTGCATGATTCTATGATACTAATAATACAGACCTTTTTCATTTAAAGTTAATCCTACCACAATTTAGTTCAAATTCTTAATTTTATGTGAACATGTTCTTCATAAAGACAGACCATCAAATGTAATATTTAAACAAATTTGCAGAGGAAATGATTGCATGTTGTAATGTAGGACTTGCCTCTCAGTGAGGTGTCTTTTAAATGAACCATGCCATTCCTGTAGGTGGCAGTTCCTGCGGGGAAAATATCTTGTCATTTTCTTTATTATACTATGAAGAATGTATGTGCTAAAAATTTCTCAAACCCTCACTTCATATTGCTAGTGTACCACCTGCTACCATAAGTTTCAAAATATAAAGCCATTACTTATATACTGAAATTTTTTATATTACTATTGCATGAGACATTTATGATGCAACCATCGTGTTGCTCAGTTATTGCTTCCCTATTCATTTCCATGTGAGTCTAAGCAGTTTCAACCAGTAATTCTTTTTCAATATAATACTGGTTTTGATAGCTATACTGAAGAGCACTATGTCTAGCAGAAATATATTTCAGAAGCCCAGTTTGCTGTATCAGCATAAAGGAAAACACAAAATTAGCATAGGCATAAGGTTATATGGGGAGTTATAACACTATCTATATTTGCTGACTCCCACTCATCTGTATGGTCTTTTTGACAGATGGTATGAGGGCAGAGATGTAACTACCCAGACAATGATCCCAGAGTACTCTTCTGAAATCGGTGGGGTACCCAGTCCTTTCATATTTGGCAGCACATTGGGCCAGCTATTGTCCCAGAGGTAAAGCTGTTCAAATAATGAATATTTTTGAAACTGGGACATAGGCAATAATATTAAATCTGGATCAATTTAAAATGGAGAGGTTCTTTTCATTTGTTGAAACAGAAAATTGAAAGCTTGTTTCATTTTGCAGATTAATGAATACCTGTTTGCTTTTTCATAAATTCATAACTTTTAAAAAGAAAAGCAAACTTTCTGACATTTTCCAATTCTTTTTCTTTCACTTTTTTAGCTGAAACTGTTCAGCCAACTTGAACCAAATTCTGTAGTTGATTTGAATCTCTCAAACAAAACCAACAACGAAAGTTCTTGCCCATACTCAAAGGTGAGCTCTAACTGGCAGCACCTACGCCTAAAGTATTAAATAAGGAATTCCCAGGAATTCTCATAAGTTCCTTTACTATGACAGCTACAAACTATGAAAAGTTCAAATACTTCATACACACTTCTCTGGCAATGTCAAAGGGAATATAAACCAGCAATTCGTATCTCCAATCTTAGTAACAACCCAGTATGGAGAATGAAAGACAGCCCTTCTGGCTTCATGAATGCTTACTCAAGCCTGCCCATTTTCCTTCAAGTAATCATGTGCTTGACCACAGATCCACCGCCAGCATTCAGTTCTGCTGTGCTTCTTGTTTGGATTAGCCAGCCTGATCCCATCTGCAGTCAAGCCCCAGAGATACGCACTGCAAGTATCACTGCTTCCTTGCAAGCAGGAAGCTACTTCCTAGCTCACCTTTCTGCCCATCAGACAGCTCCAAGCTCCCCAGCAGCCATCTGTCAGGCTTCTCTTCCTTCCCAACACCTAATTCCTGAGCTGGCTTATAATTTCTAGCATTATTTCTTCTTCCTGTTTGGAGCTCTCCTTGGTGGTTGAACTGCAGCTAATACAGTATGCAACTGTAATCTAGCATATTCACAGTGAAATTCATAGATAAAGCTATTTTTCACAGCTCACTTTCTTCAAAGATCGGAGACAAGTCCTCAATGTGTAATTGGATTCTTATTAGTTTGAGGAACTTCAGTTGACATTGAATAAGACAAGTATGGCAGGCTTAATGAAAACAGAGATGATATATCAGCACTTATATTATTTAACACCTAGCTACTTTGATGTAGACTGGCTTGTTAGGATACTGAAATTAGAAATGAGACAACCTTACAGGCTTCAGTTTTTTGAAACTTGTTGTAATTCCTGTTTGAGAACACTGTATAAGAGAATTAATGTTGTTGCCATATGACAAAATTTCTCAGAACAATGTACCAAAATACTTTTTTAAATAGACTGTCACACACATACAAAAACTAATGAGATATAGAAGAAAGATCATATTTGAAGCTGTTAAGCTAGGCTGAACTTCTGAGGAAGTGCATTTACTGGTATCTTTGCTGGAGTTTCTCTTTACTCTCCACGGTCATTGCATTCTCTTCTTTATTTAAAGAAAACTTGTAAGGCTCTTACTCCATTCCTCCCTGTTTCCCTTCTTTCTTTTCTTGCCCCTTTCAGCCCCACTATTTTCAAATTCAGCAAGACAAACACAAGTAACTAAGAATAAGAGTATAGTATCACTGATTTGTATTCAAAATTACACCTCTGATTAATCTCTGTTCTTTAAAAAAGCTTTTCTTTCAGAAACTAACATTTCAAAGGCTTCTTTTTGATAAGATTGCACATATCTTGGCCTCTTTCTTTAACCACATAACTATGAGTATTTAAAATATACATTGTATACCACACTGAATTGTGACATGAACATATAGGAGACCTTACACGGTGTTATTTCTTCTATGGGAAGAAGCTGATGAGACAGAAAAAGATGCACTCTTATTTACTTTCTAAAGTTAATTCCCAGTGCAATGCTGCTCTTTAGAGTCAGGTTTTGGTAGCTGGGCTGAGACTGCTGAAAGACAGCACAGCCTGAAAGTCTCTGTGTTCAACAGCTGATGTATCTAGTGCAAATAAAACAAACTATGTTAGGAAAATATTCACACTTTCAGATTGCTGCACAACTGAAAAGGACTCACAATTTATACCCTTGGTCAACTGCTAATGTGTTTTGCCTTAAATAAGGAGGTAAATGTTTTAGGGAAGTAATAGTGTTTTAGGGAAGGAATAGTGTTTATCTGCTTATACAGCACTCCATATACTCATCTTCAAAAGGTGATTTTAAAGGTCTTTTTCACAGCATAGATAATAAGGTGATAATGAAGAGAACAGGTGTACATCCTATTCTCTCCCTGCCTGACAAATAAATCAGTAAGAACCAGAAATCCAGTTATATGCCTAATGCCCCTTGCCTATGCATACCCTCCTCCAAACGTCATGTAGAGGGTCCCAGAAACCAGAGCAGCCCCTGAGGACAGCCCACGAGGCTTCTTCCAGACCCTTACATTATCCTGAATCCTCAGGTCTTCAGCCAGACCTAAGATAAGAAGTCCCAGAAGATGGCAGTTTTGTATCACCCACTTGATACTCCAAGCATGTTATCATTGATTTTGAGAGCATGATTCAGCCTTTACAAGTTCATTTTCTAACAGAAAATTCACAAACTTTAGGAAAAGCAAGGTTCAGGAAGAAATGAGTTGCCAGATTGTACAAGTAGCAATCAAACTCAAATTGCAGACATTAAACAAAAAGAAAAGAAAAAATCATAAAAGGAATTTAAAATTTGAACTCTCCATATGCCAAAGAACAAATTGCTAATTTTAATAGTTATTAAACAGTCTGTAGATGTTCTCAGGGAGTAGGAAAAAAACTAGCACAAATGCTTCTGTAATTGTGTCATACAAATCAGCATTGTTCACTGACCTTCAAACCTATATTTTCATCTGTCTGTTACAGTTTGCTGTTCCATAGCATATGCATTGCAGAAAGCTTGCTTAGTAACCAATTGTTTTCTACAGTCTATGCCTCCTTAAATGTATTAGCTAGATATTGATACAGGCTGCAATGTGCAAGTCAACTATACAGCAAACAAAAAAAAATGGCAGGTCACATGAACATTATGTTAACATTGTGTTGTATGGAAATGGTTCTGACACTTTCATAAACATAGCTTTGCATATGTTACATATTAAGGTGTTTGAAAATAATGTTTTAAAAACTACCCAGGGAGAAATAGTCCCATTTTCTCCACAAACCACATAGGGAGCAAAGGAAACCACAGGTTTTGATGTGAGACAGCCTTTCGCCAAACCTAACTTCAAACCAGAGAGATGTGATAAATCTGATCTTGATTGAGATGTTACGGGATTGGGCAATAATTATTTTTGCACTTTATTGGATTTTGAGGCACAGTAAGGTTGTAATAAGTAGTCTAGCCCTAAATAGCCTAGGACTTGAAGAAGCTTTAGAAGTACCTTCACCTTAGATTTGCTGTTACATTAAAAGCAGAATCTGTTTGTGTGTCTGAAGGTGTATGTATGTGTGATACATTAAGCACTCTCACCTCTGGCTGATGATGCAAATTCTGAGCATGCAGCATACCTTGGGGAGCACACTGAGTGTAAAAGTTTGTGCCACTAATGAACACTCATCTAAATCATTTGCATCACCTTATACATCAGAGGGGTGAGACATTCCAAATAACTTGAATTAATAAAGCTGACTTACCAATTTTTAGAGTTCTGGGGCATTCTGTAAAAAGTGGAATTTAAAGTAGCAGAATTTAAGAGAATTCTAAGAGTACAATTTGAAGAAGTATTTCCATTCCTATTTTCCCATTCTCATTATTGAAGGGTAAATCATCATTTGATGATAATGCAGAAGTATACAGTGCTGAAATATTAACTTTGGAGGTAAAGAAAAGGATGATTCTACCCTATTATATTGTGATAATTTCTCATAGCTACATAACATATTCTTAATACATTTTCATAATGTTCAGTTTAACAGAAATGTTTAAATTCCTAGGAAAAATAATACTATTTGCACAATTTCTTTCTCTTATAGATGCAGGAGGTTAATGAACAATTTGAATGCAGTTCAATACTGAGTTTGCTGTCTGAATCAGCTGTACATTTCCATCCAAGACAGAAATACATATGTATACTTGTAATTGGTTGGTTTCTTAACCTGAGGGTAGAGATGATATTTCAGCTCTGGAGACCATTATGGAAAAACACAGAGTGTTACAACTTATGCAGTTTGTATCAAATCACAAAATTATATTTTAACATAGAAACACACCTATTTTTGACTTAGATTTTTTATTACGAAAAGATGTAATTACATTAGAAATTGATTCATAAATGAGTATTGAAGAGCATTCTAAGGAGAGCTCTTTTGTACCTTCAGATATTTTACATATAGCACACACAAAATACTATATTTCTTTTGATCAAAGTCTCAAGTTAATTCTTTGTCTTATATCAATGAATTAATTCTAGCAGCCTCACCACGGCTTCAAATTCAATAGGATTAGCCTCATTTTACATTTATGATATTCCTCTCATCTGCTTTGATTTATAGAAAGGAATCTGTATTAAAGTAAAACCTGAACCTACTGAATTAATACATAAGTCAGGTGTTCAGCCTGGTTCCTTCATTACAGTGTCTTAAAATGTATTTTTTAGAGTGTCCCAGGGTAATTAAAAACAAAATTCAGCACTTTCAGGCTCAAAGACAGTCCTTCCACTAAGATGAGCTTAACTATCTCATCCTCAGCTGAACAAAAACTCTATCATATTTTTACCCTCTTTTATTACAGAATCATTAGAGGGCTTCTACTGGAAGTATCAGATTAAGGTAGCATTGTGGGGAAAAGGTGTCAAAACAGAAAGGCAGTAGCAGTAGAAAAAAATACGTTTGAAGTGGATATTGATGAGGTATCTGTGCCATATTTCTATATTTCTAAATCTATATTTCTAAACATTGGATATTTGTGTGAATTTAGAGTTTCAAAAAGCAAGGCAGGAGACTGATTCCCTTTGCAAACACTTCATATTGACATTTTTGCAGTTAACCGATGCTTGCTTTGTGCTCTGTTGGCAAAAGGAAGGCAAAAGAAGCCTTTGACAGCTGCTGTCTAAAAATACTTAGATCTCCTGAATATAAAAAACCCTTAGCCAGAGATGCAACCACGCAGAGTCTCCTCCTTTTAGCCCCGTGGAAGAACACAGAGGTCTAGGCAAGGGAGTCTTGGCTGGCGCACCTCCACGCTGGGGCTCCTGGAACAGCCATTGGCCCCCGGTGGGACTCGCTCGCACAGAGACATCCATACGCGCTAAGCGAATGGGTTTGCCTCCAACACACTAAGCAAGCCACAAACAAGTGGCTTGCTTCACTGTGTCCCTGCCCTGGTGCACTGCTTCATTAATAAAAGCATGAGAAGCAGTTAAGAACATGCCTGTGCTAGTGCCTTCAATATGGATAGTCCCTGAGATACTTCTTGGTCACTTTGCGATGCTGCGTGAGTATGTCTGTGGGCAGAGTCTTGTTAATAATACATATGGTCCATTCTCATCATGTTATTATTACTGCTAGCAGTCTAAATAAAGACAATATGCTTTAACCATCCAGTGTGCACCTTAGTGCAGACTGAGGGGGCTTTTATATAAGACTTCTTGCTCCTATTTCAGCTCGCATACCCCCATTAGAGACTCACTGAAGTTTGCAGGTAGATTCTCCAAAGATCGTGTAAACACTGAGCATGCACCAGCCAGGGTCTGTGGCAGCAGCAAGAGAACAGCCTTATGGTGGGCTCCATGTGATTAAGTAGGGTGTTATAACACACACATTCATTATAACACCCTGACATTCAGGCACTTCTGGAGCTCTGAGTGTTTAACTTTCCACCATATCAATCCTTTAATACAGGCTCTGGGTATAGGTGTTACACAATCCAGTATTACTACTCAGTGTGAATGGAAAAACAAATCAAGCCCAAATGCTACAGTGGAGCTTTTAATCTCCTCTTTCACAGCAAATGCACTATAACTCCAGATACCCAGATGCTTAGAAGAAAATGAGGATTCCTTTCCTGAAGTTTTGCTACCATATATTTTGTGAACAGATAGTTACAGCTGAATACATGCCTCTCAGAAACGAGTTTACATCGTCTTGTCAACAGAGAATCAAGAATATGAATCACATTACCAGCAGACTGGAATTTGTATTAAATGTATCAATAAGCAGTGTGTTCACATCATGTCTGTGCTTGCCAGAAGGCTTGTACTTCTCTATGATGAAGTACAATTTTTCCTATCAGTAAGTCAAAAGCTGGAGCCACTCATCATTAAATCATTTGAAGCCAGACATCTATTAACACATTTAGAGACATGAGCAAACACTTCCAATATAGCACGATAACTATCAGAAAATTTATTCCTAGTCCCTCCTGAAAGGTGATGGTATAGATAATAACTGAACTCAAGAATAAGCTAGGGAATACCAGACTAGCATCTTAAGCAACAATTTTGGTTTAATATATACATGACCAAATGTTTAAATGTGAAGCAAATGTTTAACGTTTTGTGCCAAAATCTGTCTTGTGTAACCTTCATGGAATTCAGTGGCTAGAACACTCATCCTGCAATCCAAGAACGTATCTATATTCTTTCTAAACAAAACAGCAACAGCTGAGATAAAAGTTGCATTTGTGATTGCAGTCATGTCTTTTATAATATTTTAGGTCCACAACTACTCTACATATATTTCACAGTGCCACGTTTATGTTGCATTTAAAACTAAATGTAGTTTATAAGTTGATTTAAAAAATATATTAATAATAATATCAGATCTTTCTCATAGCTGGTTTTGATATCTGTTATTGCACAAATTCTCTTGAAAAGAGGTTACTGGGATGTATGGATGTTATCTCTAGCTGTGTTCTCAATTCCCCAGCAATAATTTCCATAACCTTCAAGGTCAAATGTTTATATTTGGCACCTTTCCAAACTTTTTTCCCAGGCTATATTGAAGTGTTTTGTCCACAAGGTCCTACTGATTACTATGTTATTACCTCGGAATACAGGAGACTTTGCTGCTAAAATATGGGTAATACACAATTTTAAATATAAAGTAATACTAAGTTTTGGTAAGTATAATAGAATGGATGAAAGAAGTATTGACACAATTCTGAAGCTTTTTCAGAGTGTCACTTATGATATAAAATCATCTGATGAACACATTAGCGCTTGGATATGCTTGCACTGCATCTCCAGGGCAACATTTGGATGGAAATTCAAGAAACCTTTTCATTAGAGTTTTGTTACTTCCAAAGTTCATGATGGAGCTGGATGATAGAATAGATTAGTTGAATTAGTTGCTATGATTTATTGGTGGAAAGCATATGCTTTGGTCTGCTGTGCTGGCAATAAGAGAAAGCAAGAGAAAATGGGTATGGCCTCCTAAGTTTCAATTAAAGCCCATTCCTTCTTTTGTTCCTGTAAAACTGAAGTGCAAAGTAATGGAAATTTTACAGAATGTTTGTAAAGATGCCCAGAATTTGCCCTCTTAATGAGCTGACGCTCAGAAAGTCCTCAATTAGCAATAGCAGCAGTATCAACAAGCCCAAGAATAAGACACAGCTTTCACCTTCGGAGAGGTGAAGTGAAGACAGCCTGGGGCACGTCTACAAGAGATTAGGGCAGGTTGAGTTTATGAACTGTATCACAGATTATTAGGCTCTGCAGGGGACCATGGGGGGCCTGGGGTAGTGCACACAGGACAAGGGATGTGGGTTTTGGGATGGCAGCTGGAGTTTTGATTTCATAATATAAATCATATCAGTTTTTATTTCTGATTTTCTAAAAGTGAGATTTGCTTTCAATTCTATATGGATCATCCAATACAGTAGCACATAAAAGATTCGTGACCACCTTACTGTAATGCAATTCCCATTTGGAGTGTTTTCCTTTGCAATCCTGTTTCACTGAATGCATGAATCATGTGGTTTGTAATCATGTATGTTTTCTATAGATACCCAGGGCATTTAGGCCAAATCCCTACCTTATGAAGGCAACAGAAAGTTGTTGTTTGGAGCACTACTAGTCCAAACTGGATTTGACTCAAGAACCAAGTAGCTGAATCATCTTTATCTGCTGATGACACTCTTAAGCCAAGAACAGCTAACTTCTGCATGCTCTTAAGGATACTTTTATCCTGACCATGTGTTTGCAAACTAGACAATACAGTCACGTCTGCATGCCCTGCCTGCCTCACATAATAACCACCGACAATTCCAGTTTGGGTCTTCACATTACACTCCCAGTCTTCCCTCAATAACACAGAAAAAGGAACGGTTTATTTGACCTTGCTAATCAAGGTCCAGGACCAGCTAAGATTCCCTCATTAGAAGAAGGTGCTGACTAAGTGATCAAAGTGAAATTCGCAGGATATCAGTTTGGCACCATCTTAAAAATGTCAGCATGATTTCACTGAAAGGTGAAAGATAAGTATTATCATCCGACAGCTCTGACTTCAGGATTGATTACTTACAAGTATCTGAGATGGGACATGGCTATGAAAGTACAGCAGTAGTTCAGTAGAATAACAGGATTATCAAAATAAACTGTAAATAATGCAAAACACAGATTGGGATTTTCCTTTTATTCTCCTAGATTTTTTTCCTGGAATAAATGAATATAGATTTGACTGATAACACTGTCTTTCATTCTTAGTATCTGTATTGCAAAAACATGAGATAATCATGTTTAGAAAAGAACCTAATTTCTTTTTCTCAACTGTGCCAAGTGGTAGCAAAAACTTGGAAAGTTAAAGGAAAACCAGGTAACTGGAAACTATACTGCAGTCCCAGTATCAGCAAGATAGCATTCACCTGAAGAGAGTGAACTTGTACACTACATATTTTTCTGCTCAGAAATTACTTGGGTGGGAAATCACAATCTAAACATTTATGAGGAAAGCTTTCATCTGATAATTGGATTTTTTTCATTTGCAAGTGTTTCTACAGTGCCTCCAGGGACCGATTCCCCTGTATGGATGAAACAACCTGGCCAGACTACAGTGATATCTCTCAGTCGTCCCTCTTAATGAGACACCGTAATGCCTATTGGAAATCTAAGTGACAAGGAATTAGAAAAGATAACGTAGTAAATAGTCTAGCTAAAGAATCAAAACACAGAGGAAACTGAGGGCATGAAACCTTCAAACTACAGCTCCCCAGGAACTTAACGACCAAGTTTACAGAGAAAATTTATTATATTTTTGAATATATTTCTTTAAAAAAAAGAGGAAAATGTTCTGTAAAAAGACATTTCATTAAAAAAAACTTTATCAGAATTAATTTCTCATTAGCTGAAAATAAGTTTTGATAGGGAAATTGTCAGCCAGAAGCAAAATCTCCACTTGCTGTGGTTTTGAAGGCTCCCCGGGGCCGGTGGTGGCGGGGGCTGCCGGTGGGGCCGGGCCGGGCCGGTCCTGGCCGCCAGATCCGTCCCCCCGCCCGAGGGAGCAGGGCCCGGGGCAGCCGGGGCAGCCGGGGCAGCCCCAGCCCGGGGCTCTGGGGCTCGGCCGGGCCCCGCGGCGCCGCGCGGCCGGTGCGGAAGTGGCTCCCGGGGCCGGGGCCGCCCCGCCGCGGCCCCCGCCCGCAGCCGCCCGGGAGCGGCCTGAGGCGCCCTGGCGGCGCCGGCGCTGGCTGCGGCTCCGCGCTGGGCCCGGGCCCCGCGGCCAAAGCCCGCCGGGGCGGCGCAGGCGGCGGCGCGGATCTCTGGTGCCGCCCGCACCTGCAAGGGCCCTGCCGTGCGGAGGGGCAGCTCAGCGGGTCTGTCATCCCCCAGTATCGACGAACAGGCAATCAGGGGGGTCGTGAGTTGGATCTGGAACGGGCAGCCCAACCCACCTTGCTAAAAAAGACCCCGGCAACTGTTCAAAAGTGGGAGAGTTTGTAGCCAGTGCATTTTGACACTAATAGTCTCACGATAACCTTTATTTTTTTTCTTCTTAACAACAAGACTGATCCTTTGGAAAAAAAAAGAAAAATCAGAAAGAAAGCACTTGAGAGCCTAAAATATCATTGTTTTGAACACTACAGACAGTGAACATTTATTATTTGTTCCTAAGAAGTTGTGGCATTTCATTCACTTAGATGAACAAAATACCTGCAATATTAACAGTTAATATTGCTCTAAGACTTTTATAGAAGCTACTGGCATTTTAGAAATCAAACTCTACCAACTTATTTATAAATCCAGTTACTAACACATGAGAAATGTAGAAATGTAGTTACAGAAGTTGCGCTTTTTAAATAGCAGAGGCCAGATCAGCTGGTGTAAAATGGCATGGCTCCACTGCCATCTCTGAGCTTTACTGTGACTTAGGTCCCTTCTGGATCTGGATAAGTATTTCCACAGAAATTGAATACCTGTTTTCCTTGAAAATATATACCTTTTGAGGTTTTTAATGAATAATGGAGGATTTCCTGATCCTTTATGTGTCTTGAACTGTAGAAAGAAAACAGTTGCAAAATAGCTTTAGGACAATATATAGATATGCAAATCATTCTCTGCAGTTATTTAAATGAGTTGCAAATTATATGTGCTTTGCTGCAGATCCAGTAGTACAATAACATAGGTAATTCCCTGAAGCATTTCTATATACAATTCACTTTCACACTGCATATTTTGCTGTTTTTTGAAATGTAACAAACTGTAATCAAAGCAAGCAGAAAGACAGAAAACCTTTAACCATGGGATTAAGTCATGAGAACTTAACTGAGAGCCAATTTGAATGAAAGTCTTAGAAAGTCAATGGCTTAATACAAAAAAATCCCATCAATAGCATGGATTATATCTTCAGTCTTCATACCCCAAATAACTACACTGTAATTTGAGTTAAAGAACTGCTCTAACTGGGGGCATATTGTGGACTGGAATTAATAACCATTAATTAAACAGAAAAAAATAGCAAGTAATAATTATCAATTGCAATTACCATAAAAGTCTTTCTCCAGAAACTTTTCCCATTCCTGTCTGGCTCCAGACACTCTCTCCACTCTCTTCCTATTTGATGGAGACTTCTTCCTAGCCAGATTGGGACATTCACTTCCCCCAATCATAAAACCCAGCAATTTTCGGTTATTACTCCTATCTGGCATAGTTATAGGGAATTGAAATGATAGAGGAGATTCAATTATATCAGCGCACATTAACCTGAAGTGTATCTGTTCACTATCCATTAGCACTTTTCACAATTCAGTCACCATTTAGTTTAAATCAATATTTCTTTGAATACAATTTAAAGGCTATTAATAAACACTTTTATAGCTTTTCCTTTGAAATCGGAGATTGCTAGCACTCATAAAAATAAAGCATGAATAGCGCTGATGAGGGGTAAATATAATGTAGGCAGATAATATGAAAGTATCACCAAGAATCTCTGGCAATGCAGCTCTACTCTCACCTGAAAGAGCCTTGCTGACATTTCCTCTGTGCTTGTCTGATTAGATTGCAGGCGCTGAAAGGGGAACAAATAGCTATCTGCATAAAACACCCACAAACTAGCAAGCACATGGCATTTCCAAAGAGATGCAAATTTATTTTTATCATGAAGGTGAAATAATTGCATTTGAACCTGAAGTGGTTCTAACAATTGCGTGTCAGAACAATAGATCTGAATAAAACTGCACAAAACTATGCAGAATACCAAACAGGAGAGTACACTCACAGTGTCCATTTTTACTTAAGGTATGTATATGTGTGTGTATGTGTGGAGAGTTTCAATTTACCTGCCTGCACATCAGGGAGTGCATGGAAGATCAACTCCTATTTTGATGGCTTTGATAGGAAGCCACGAACTTGGAATCTTACCATACCAATGACCTCCAGTGACCCACAAGAGCATTTGAAACCGAAGCAGATGGCCAGCGTCTCAAGGACACTGTATTTTTTTTTTAAAGCCCCGATATTAAGACACTCAGCATTTTATATATGTACATAAGGATTTAAAGGAGGTATTAATTATAGCTGGCAAAGGATTTTGCTGACTTTCTGGTGCTGTCTTAAGGTTTGTCAAACTGTCCTCCAATCACATTAGAATCATGAACAATTCATGGTTCAATTTAAACACACATTCAGATCTAATTATGTCAGATTTCTTTCCAACTATTTCTCAATTTGTTGGACCAGCTGTAAAAATTTACTACTTGGAAATCCAGAATCACAGAATAGAAAGTCGTTTATGACACAAAATACCTAAGATACTATTACGTATCTTTGTCAGTCCTTATAATAATTAATTTTGATAGCACAATGATGATGGAAGTATTGAATCAGGCTTGCACAACACAGAAACCTCCTGTAGGGTAATATATGCTACAGAACTTCAGAGAAATATCTTTATACAACAAAGGACAATTTTCCAGCTTCCTTATCCACAAAACAAGGCATAATGGTAAAATATTGATGTGACTTGCAAACATAGCAAATGTAACAAAACAGCAAAAAGCATTCAACATTTATGCAGAGGTGCTGTTTTCCTCAGGGTCTCTGTCTACCAGATGAATGCTTCCTGTGATCACAGATTCATCTTGAGCTGAAGTGTTCTCCACCTGCTTCTTTGTGCAATATGGAATGTGCCCACAAAAATACATGTAAATCCATGGGTTGATACAACTATTCAAATTACCAAGGAGCATGATAATGGTGAATGCTGAACCTAGAATAAAATAGTTAAAGGAATAACATAGTAAATAAAGCAGTCATTGAAATTAGTAACATTACCACAGTCTGATGCTTTCTGGGGTACCTGTTCACATACTAAAGCTAAAGTAATACCAGGAAACTTCCATTTGTTCAGTGCAATTTTTAATTGTCTAAGGTATAAAATATACTGTAGTTGTATGCATTTCAGAGTTAAATAGTTCTGTATACTCTTTTTTGATGTAGATGCATTGTTTTTAGAAGTTAATCAAGGAATTGTTAACTTGATATACAGATACAGATAAAAATAAATACAAATACAGATATTGATAGAAATATAGAGAGAGTAAGACTCAGAATTCACACTTACAGGAAGACTTCTTAAAACAAAGACCATAAGATTTTTTCCATCAGGCTATTTTCTATTTTTCTTTGATTTATATTTGTGATTTTTTAACAGGTTAACTTGATAAATAAAGTCACATACTAAGTCTGCCTTTCACAAAGAGGCAACAGTGTAAGTTTGACAAGATTAATCCTGTTTACTACATGTTCTTCTTTGATATTTCAGGCTTGCTTGTTTGCTTTATAAACAGCTGTTACCCAACTTTTAATTGTTTCACAGTTTACTGCAAATACTTCATTAATACAACTTCAATATTCAAAAATATTTCAAATGTCTTATACCATTGCTGTTCTATATGTTAAATAATTTGAATAATTATTCCTTTTCATCTCAAGAGCTCCAAATGCTATTACTATATTATCTAAAATCCATAGAAGTCTGAACTGAACCCTTGCTGGAGCAGATGATACTTTTTACTACACTGTGTATTAATCATTAAAGATTAATTAGTCTTGTTTAATGAGTCTTGCCTGCAGGAAAAACCCTTACTTAAAGCACACATTTATGTGTACAAACATACCCAGACAGACACACACACGCACACACTCACATACAAAATACCCACAATATGATGTTTTGACCATGTAATATAAAAAAGTTCTCCGTACCTAATTAAATATAGTAGGTAAACAATTCAGTCATTCATTTTTAATCATATTCAGATGATTACATGAAACTTTTACAGAAAAGCAAAGTCCACATACAAAGTCATGTAGCAATATGTTAGCCTGCTATAAAGTTATTATTGAGGAGGGAGAGTATCTTACCTTCAGTAACACCACTGGGGAACCAAACAGACCACAGCTGTGCAATGAAGAAAGGTGACCAACAAAGAACATATGCAAAAACTGTCACCACTGTCATTTTTACAGTCTTGATCATAGCCTTTGAAATGCAGTTAACACTGCTTGCTCGGGATGGCAGGACTTGCTTCTGATTTGTTACTTCATATTCATTCTGTTTTTTCACATATATATTCCTTTTGATTATTTTGCAAATCTTAACCTGACATGTGATAAGGATGGCTGAGGGAATGAAGAATATAACTACAAAAATCCAAGTTACATATGCCCTTGGGCCCCAGGGTAGAATAAATTCACCCCAACATTCAAAGATGCCTGGAGATATTTCAGTCTTAGAAAAGATGAATACCTGTGGAAGGCTAAACATCAGTGATATAGACCAGCTGGTGCAAATGGGAATGTTCCACAAGGCTCTCTTCTTTTGGAAAGTGACCATAGGGTAACAAACTGCTTGATATCTGTCCACTGTCATGACCACTATCATATAAGTAGAGGCAAACATGCCCAGCAACTGTAAATATTTGATAACTCTGCACAAGAAATCTGGCCCTATGAAAACATCTGTAATATCCCATATTAGTTGAGGCAGAACTTGAAAAAATGCTACCACTAAGTCAGCTATGCTGAGGTGAAGCATGAATACATACATTCTAGAGAGCTTCTTTCTTCTTCTCCACAGTACCAGTATGAGAATAAAATTGCCCACAGATGCGGTCAGAAATATTACCCCCAGTACAGCAATCTCTACTTGAGCCAATTGCTCGTCTCTTTCTGGTCTTCCAACAGGATCTGACTTATTTGTCAAACTCAGGAATCTGTGAGGAGAAGGACTTTCAGTCTGATGTGTGCTATCTTGCATAGGAAATGAAAAATTCTTCATCGTGCACAGAAGCTACTTACAGTAGCTGTTACTTGCGACTCAGGTTGACAGCTGTGAAGGACTGGCTAGTAAATAAACCAGCACGGGTTCAGGTTTCAGTACGTCTTCAAACAAATCTCTTCATGCATGTGTGAACCTAAAGCACTGGACCCATATCTTGATAAAATTCTGGCTCTTGCTGGAGTGCAAAAAGGCTTTATATAGGCTTCAAATAGAGCCTTATGTAACTTCAGAATCATCTGGTAGGCTGCAGTTATCTTAGCCAATAGGAAAGCAAGTAATACAATTGGGTGAAATATATAAATAAAAGGAGAACTTCAGAGGCTCGGCATAATTAAATTACTCACTTCAGTCAAAAACCTAAATTGTAAATAGCTGTGGCCGAAATCATACTTCAATGATATTACTCATGAGAGTTCTTTCAAATATTCTTCATGTAAACCATAAGTGTATGCTTCAGTTTAATAAGGAATGCTTATACGTAGATGGAAAGATAGGACCCTGAGTTCAGATGCATCGTAACTGCAATTCTCTAGGCTCCTGGGGCAAAGACCACATCCTAAATGCAGCACAGACAAAGAAACATATTTTTCCATGTTTTTTTTCCTTCCCTTTTTTTTTTTTTGGAGATCTAAGTCACCTGATTCAGGAAAAAAAAGGATTTTAACTGCCCTAAAAATAATCTTTTTATTGCAAGAAGGGTCAAGACTTAGATGTTTTTTCTCAGCAAAATGAAAAATAACACATGTGAAATAAATTACTTTTATTGGGACTGTGAGTCTACTGAGAATTTAATAGAAAAATAAGTGAAAATTCAGGGCGAAATCCAATTGAGGAAAAGGTCTGCATGGCAGAACAACTTTAGGGCCTCTATTCCACTATAGTGCTAAAGGCTGGAAGATCATTTATCGCTACATAACCCTTTTTCTTTTTGTGGAATAAGTTGTATCATGACTGTGACAATTATTTCATTCGTCTATATCCAAGTATGACTTTTGCATACTGTTAGTGGCAGATAGAAATAGCAATTTTGATTTAATTTCATCTGTTCTCAGTCTGTCCCCTTAATCACAATAAATGGATTCAATAAAAAGAATTATTTTAATATCAATGATAACACATATTTGTATGCAATCTTGTCTTAAGTTAGGGCACTCATATGCTTTTAAATGAAGTCAGTAGACTGGTAATTTGAAGTTCTTATGAAGAGGAAACTGATAAGGTGAAAAGTATGTCCATGCTGCACGTACAGTACACAATGGTGCAACTATACTGATTAATCTTTGTGACCATAACTACCTTATAAAACCAGCTGAGGACTCTCATGAACAGACTTACATCTCCTTGGCACTGAATGTTTTCAGGTATTGATAGCCAGGGACGCAAACAGTATGCTGGAATAGACTACAAAGGCTTATAAAAAGTGTGATCTCTCTTCTCCCCCTCTTTTTTCCCCTTCATCCCACCATGGAACTGCAATTAGTATCTCAGGTGAGGGTGTGACTATGAGAACGGACAGTGGACAAGCAGAACAATCTCAGTGAACAGCCATCTGCAACAGCTACGAGGATACAGATAACCCAGATCTGACTGAACGCTGCTGCAGTTGCCTAGGTCTACAACAGCTTTTCGCTACGACCATGTTGCAAAGAATCTGAATTATCACAACTTAGCCTAAATACCTGATAATTTTTTCCTAACAGGAAGCCTATTTGTAGCAAAATTGGATCCCAAAGGTTGTTTCTTTTTAGTTTTTCCCCAGCTTGTAATCCATCTTGACTAGTGGGAAGCAGTATGGCAAGACTGTGAGGGAACAGATATATTTCCTTCTGCCCTCACCCTCCCTTCCCTCAGTAGCTTCCAGAAGAATAACTGAGTTGGCCATAGTCCAAGAATCCCTGGCAATTCTTCTGACTGCAAACAGTGCACTGTAGAGCAGGCTGGCTGATCTCCATTTCTGCCTTCAAATGAATACAAAATTTCTGGTGTGTGTTCCAAAATCATTGACCCTGACATCCTCACACCATGAGTTAACAAAAAGTCAGGTGTGATCTTTAGCCCACTAGCAGGATATTGGGTAAACATCTACATCTAGACAGAGCTAGGACTAGGTGGGTTGAAACAGGAACATGTTGAATTGAAAATTAAACCTAAGTTCAGGCATGGTATATAAGCTTATATTTACCTTTCATGACTTGAACAACAATCAAGAAGTTATAATTAAAAAGACTAGAATATACAATATTCATCACTTCCAGGATGGTATTGGAAGACTAACCAGAATATAGTATCAGAATCATATCTTCATATGATTTCCGCAATGCATGGTGTATGGGTAGACATATATTTCAGGAACATGTGCTCTACCACCTACGCCTAGAACAGTTCAACTAGATCCCTGGGAATATGTAAATCTTGCTAGCTATACACGTGTACACAGCACAAGATGTCTGGGCAGCACATACGCTAGGTATCAGACCCAACATGTGGACATGGGTTAAAGGGCAAACACACAGTGGAATGCCTCGACTTTGCCGTGTTTATACAAAGGGAAGTGGCCCTCCTCATACAAATTATCCTAGTGATGTAAGATTCCACTCCATCTTACATTTAATTAGTTCAATATATGTTAATAGTTTCATAACTTTACAGTTATGCCTGTTCCAGTTTTTTCATTCATGCTGGCTGACATTCAGGATAATGTTTTATTTAAATTGAATCCACCTTGGGAATATAACTCACTGAGAAAATAAAAACAGGATAACAGATAAAAATATTTAAGTAGTCATGGTTGTTCTTTTACTCTGAGTGTTCTCCTGTTGCCCAGCTTTTCTGCATTCCCAACTATATCTGTCCAAGTTAATTTTTTTGCCTAAATTATTTATTTTCAGTGTTGTGGGAAGGAGCATTTTAATTAACTTCTGCTGAATTTCTCAGTGTGGGCTTTCATTTAATGTTTGACAGTTAGCTGGTAGGGAAGGATTCAGCTCACAGATTAAGACACCTAAATTTAGGTGTCCACTTCGAATCACAGAATGAGGGAGTCATGCAGTTTGAAAGGGATCCCAGGTCTCTAGTCCAACCTCCTGAATTCAGACCAGTTTTTTTAGGACTTGTGCAGTCAGGTCTTGCAAACCTCCAACAGCAGAGACCCCACAACCTCCCTGGGTAACCTGTTCCAAATGCTTAATTATCCTCATAGTGAAAAAGTTTTTTCCTTATGTGCAGTCAGAACTTCCCCATTTCAATTTGTGATGACTGTCTCTCGTTCTTCTGCCATACACCTCAGTTGGGAGCCTGTCTCCATCTTCTTGGTAACCTCCCATAGGTCCTGGGTGGCTGTGGTTAGATCTCCTTGAAGGCTTCTCTTTTCCAGGCTGAAGAAGCCCTGGTCCCTCAGCCTCTCCTCATGGGGCAAGTGCTGCAGCCATCCAGTCATCTTTGTGGCCCTCTGCTGAACTCATTCAAGCTTATCAACATCTTTCCTGTACCAGAGGTTCCAAAACTGGATGTAGTATTCCGTATGTCCAGATATGGTTTAATGAGTGTTGAGTAAAGGTGAATAGTTGCTTCCTTCAAACTACTGACTACGTGTGAGCTATGTGTCTAAACTCCTATTACAGCCAAAGGAAATCAAGGATTCAGTTCAGTCCCCAAAATTAGGTAACAAGCACCATTTGAGTTGCCCTAGCATGTACTGCTTGGCCTGCAGTTATCAATCCAGAAAGACACAGGACCACAGGACTCGTGTCATCATCTAGCTAGCTGTCTAACATACCCCAGGACATCTCAGATAGCACCAGATGCTTATGTGTATACAACTGCATTGAACTCACTGTGCCCCCTTTAAGCTTACTGAGATTTGAATAGCTCTCCAGAATTCACTGACTGCATTTTGTATAGGAATTTAGATGCTTAGTTCACATGCAGACACCCCCATTTAAACACCTACACAATATAAAATCTGCATCACACCCATGATGCATCTTATGCAAGATATCTTTATGCAACTCCATCTACTTCCCAACTACTAGGGAATATATTTTAAAACATATTTTTTAAATGTTAGAGACACAAAAAAGGAATAGAATGGAAAAATTGAATGGTTTATGAAACCAATCTTCTGCTATCATTGGTGACCACGTTACACAAAATATTTCCTAAATTTTTCGTGCTCCATCTTGGAAGGTAGGTTTTTGATTCTCACTGTTTGACAGGTGTTCCAAAATTTAACTGTGCAGATGGATGGAAACCTTTTCCTCGTTTCTAACTTAAATATATTCATGTCTGAAATGCTCATTGTTTGGCAACAGTCACTTTAAATTATTCATATCTTTGCTAGTACACACCTGTGTGAGTCTTATTAATAAATATGAGTTTTCTCCTAAACCCCAGATTTACTGTACATACAAGTGCATTTTTTCAGGATAGTGTTGTATTAGACACAGCCAAAGATTTATTTACCATAGGTTTTACTCTATCATTGTGTTAGACTGTGGAACAATTAAACTTTTCAGAAGTCTTCCCATATAGCTTCCTCAATGTATTAATTTTCAAATGTATCTTGGGAGATTTTATATGGCCCATTTTCTTGTTATTGTTCTGATTTGCATAATTCCAACATTATCCATATAATTCCTTTACCTTTCCTCTAGCATGCAATACCTTAAATCGTGGTACTGCCACATAATCCACCTGAATATACTGAGGCTGTACAAGATGTAAGTCAGGTAAGATTTTTTTCTGTATCTGTAGCTGCATAATCATTTCAAGTCACTTTTCTTTGTTGTTCAACTGGAGACATTTTCAAAACTAGGATTTAGGCAAATCTCAGTCACAATTTCTCCTGTGGCTACATTACTGACTATACAAAACTATGTACCTTAATCACAGAGTCACAGAATCATAGACATATTGGTTGGAAGAGTTTTCTTTAGGTTTTCCTCCAGAGTGTAACTGTCCATTGAAGTGGAGCTATCACTAGATCAGGTCTGACACAGCTTTGTCCAGCTGAGTCTTGAAATCCTTCAAGTATGGAAATTCCACCTCTCTGGGTAACCCGTTCCAGTGCTGCACTACCCTCTTGGTGAAGAATTATTTCCTAATATTCATTCAGAACCTTCCACTGTGCAATTTGTGGCCACTGTCCCTTACCAGATCATCTGCCACTATGGAGAAGAATTTGGTTCCATCACCGCCAGAGCTGCCTGTAAAGTACTGGTAGGCTGGTATTAGATTATTCCTTAGCCAAATCTTTGCCAACTCTGCCAAGCCAGGCAAGGACACATGCTGAAGTAGAATTATGTGCATTTTAGAGTAAAAAAAAACAAAACCAAAACAGCAAGTGTTTCATCCCATGTCAGAAATATAAACATATAAAAAATATAAACAACAGCTACTTTAGAACCTGCTGGATGAAAAGGACCAGAATGCGCAGTAAAAGATTCAGTTATGGAAAAGATGGTAGAAACATTTTTTTAGTACTACTTAGTAATATATTCTTGGGGAGATAAAAAGAATTAACATAGTATTAAATTAAAATCCCCCTAGTGATAGAAAATACATTCTGAGAGATGTATTAAAAAATATAAATCCATATCAGTAGCAAAAATATAATGAGAACTCCTTTTTGGTAGTATTATAATTTCTAGTAAATGGATTCTTTCATACAGGAGATCAGTGAAAGTTATATGAGCATTGTGCAAGGATTTAGCCTGTAGTATAGATGCACTTACAACAAGATGGATTAACAAGATGAATTTTTTTTTTTTAGTATTAAAATATGGCTTATTTCCAGATATGGTAGATAAGCTACTTAGCTTATAAGTATTAAAATTTTGTCCACCATTGCTGCTGTACTGGTACAACCTTCTACAGCTCTGCTTTCTTAAAAAAAAAAAAACCCACTGTTTATTCAATAGTTACATTAATACACAAGGTTGTTTAGACCAGGCTTAAAGAATCACCCAAACCCTCGGAAAGTTATTAGGGAGTGTCTATGGAAATAAAGCATTCTTAAAACAACAGCTAAATCCAATGTGTCAACATAAGATAAACATATTGAAAACAGTATTGCAGACAGCATATATAAAATCGTGCAATATAGACTGCCACTAATGCTGTTGTCGAGACACTAAAAGACAAAAAATGATGAATAAGGTCAAAAACTCCATTCCTCTGAAAGAGTTAAGCTTTGATTTGGACAAAACTTATTATGGGTGGGAAGCAGAACTTTTAGGGAAACCAAAAGAAGATTAAAAAATAAGTCAGGACAAGCCAAAACCTCATAAATTTCTAGTCCAGATGTACTATCAAATGCATTCTCTTAACTTTTCAAATTAATATTATAATGAACATGGAACAGTTTTCTGTCCTGCTAAACTTGTTCATACGTCAAAAGTGGAATTTAAACCCTTCATAGTGGGGCTGTCTCTTAGTGTGTGCACATGCAAATGTTTTGTGTACATGTGTGTGTGCAAAAGCTGCTCCCTTATACACACTTAACCTGGATGCCTTTCAATTTCTATGAAAATATATTCATTTCACAGATGAGTATGTTAATTGTGTATTTAAAGGAAGGATAAGTTACTGTAGTACAATTAAAAGCTAGATAACAAATCCAGCTTTATATCCTTAAACTGCAGGACTGCAACACATCAAACCATTATAATTACTGTTAGGCAATATTTTGGATTGAGACTATCCTAAAGTGAGCGTATCCCTTCAGTGGGAATTAGCCACAGGCATTAGAGCAGAGAAAAAACAATGGGTATTGGCCCCCTTTGACTCATAACTAAGAATGTCACAGGTACCAGTCGTAAAAGACTAACTACATAAATTACTACATGCCTCTTTTTAATCCCTAAGGAAATTATGTCTGAAAGGATAACTTTTTAACCTGCTTCAGTAAAACTTAAAGCTTTGATGTTCACCAGTGGGCCAAATGTTGACCTCAATTTTTTTTGTGCGTGTTTCTGATTTCAAAGTTGTTTCTGACAACGGTGAGTAATAGTCACACTTGCACATCTAATGGACTATTGCCCCAAAGACTGTAACTGGTTTGCTTAATTCATGTACTTGAATTCTGGTGGTAGAACTATTTTTCATAGCTTGTAAATGATTCTTGAAATAACACCTTCTTCTCATTGTTGCTGAAAATTTTTGTGCAACTTTAATAAATAGTGTTTATCTGTACAATACTATATAAAAAGTGCTTTTGCTGTTATTTCTACAACTTTCATCAGGTTACTTTGAGATCTAAATAAATCATTATAATTAGGTAGGGAGGCTTTTGCTAAAAAGTATCTTTTTCACTTGCAGCATTCAGACAGTCCAGATTTGCTATTAAGACACTAAATGGCCTGCCAGCTCCCCTGCCACTGGTGCTGTAGGAAACAACTGACAGATGGAGGTACCCACAGGAGCCTCACTGAGGTTCTGCTCAGAGCTCACGAAAATGGGGACATAATAGCCTGGGAAGAGGAAAGTAAAAGGATATGTAACTTTGGGAGGGGGAACTATGGCATCAATAAATGGACTGTTTTTGATGAAGGATGTTAAAGTACATTTCCCACAGATGAGAAGTTATAAGCACAGTTTTTTAATAAAGGGAAAAATGCCAAGATGGAATCTAGTAAGACACTTCAAGGCCTAGTGCAAAGTTCAGACTTACTCAATGTTTTAATTAAAAGACAAAATAAATAGTAGTGACTCAGTTTCTCAGATGATACTGAATCAGCAATTGCAAACAATGAGGACAGTGAATTAATTGCAGTGGATCTGAAGAGACTGTGTGTTTTGACCCTTCTGTTCATGCCAAGTATTTTGTCTGCACTTATACAGTCATACTGTCAGCCAGATACTGCAGTAATGAAACTCACATCTATCAGTTCTTGAGCGCTGAAAGATAACTGCACAACTATTACGGTAAACACAGAGGGGTGAAAAGGAATTATAATAGGACCTTTAGCATGAGCCTGAATTTCAAATTCTAAATAATCTACTGCATTATTAATAATTACGGTAGAATAATGTGATTAGTACTTTTTATTTTTCAGCAACTAGATTTCTAGAATGCACAAAAGCTCTGATCAAGGCCAGAGACCTTGTACTGTGAGTTGTGGAGGCATGGGAAACCAAGGCTAACTATATAAAGAACTTAGGTACCAGTTCCCTTAGGAGAATCCAAAACCCTGATTTAGGTATCCAAGCTCCCTTATATTGTGTGGGAAGCAGGAAATGGCTTAAAACTAGCGAAGCAGGAAAAAGAACACAAGGGGCATAGCTGAAATCCTACATCCAGATTCTAATCTAGAGTTTTAACATTCAACTGAGGGCAACAGTCAGGTATCGTTAGCTATTCAAAATGCAGAGCCTGAAATTCTAAAGGTGTCTTACAACCACTCCTTCAGGGAACAGGCCAGGACTCATCCAGTTCTTTTAAATGGGGGAGAAAAAGGTCCATGGGAGAGAACAGGAGGGAGCAGCAGGAATAGGAGGAAAGAGGAACAGGAAGAAGGTCTTTGACAATATCTTGTATTACACGATTCTGAATGGAACATTTGCCCAGGTTACGGAAGAAAATAGGTTCAGTGCTCTTTACAGCATGAAGAGGTTTAAATATACATCTCTGATTTCCTAAGAGAACTTCCTGCTCACCAAATTATTGGCAAGGCAGAATGGAAAATACTTTCTTTTCTCCCTGTTGAAACTAGGTGACTACACAGAAAGGAATGGAAGATTCATGGGACCAAGAAGAAACCATGGAAAAAGGAATATGGTTCTATAGCCTTGTGGCTAAAGCACTCCCTTGAGAAGGAGAATTCTGCAGGCTGGTGTTTGCTCCTGTACACGCAGTTTATATCACAAGCTATTGTGTAATAAGAATCTGAGGAACCAAGACCAGAAACTATGGCCATGTTTCTAGACAAGTGCCTAACCATGGGGCAGAAGTGTCATATGTACTTTTGAACTTACCCTTCTGTTCCAGTGTATTTACATTTTGCAATTGGAATAGCCTCAACAGGAAAGACACAATGGGAATAATTTGGGTCTTTTTTCATTACAGCTCACTAGATTGCCTGCACTGTTGAATGCATCACTCAAGATAGCTGGGCTGCTTTGGAACCTGCATTGACAACAGCAGCACAAAGAGGGAAAGACTGGGTTTGATTTGGTGTGATTGGCTATGGTTCTAGTAATACATGTCCACATTGTGGGTTTAATAGCAATGAAGTCTGTCCTGGTTAACAGTCCTAGAAATGCACTGCACATCTATACATAACAGGCAATGCAAAGCAGTTTTTGCATAGCTATCTGAAACTGTCGTGTCTCTAACTTGCAGAATCTTGTGCATGCACAGAAAGCAAATTGCTCCATCCACACTGCAAGTGAAGTGCTCCAGGCGGCCATCAAACACAGCTTTGACCTTGGCTGCACAGGAGAGAAACTGCTCCCTTCACTCCAGTGGCGTCCTCCAGTGTGTACTGCAAGACTCCAAGTATTGGCACAAAAAAATCCGCACCTTAAAAGAACTCCTTTAGTGCACTAAATTGCTAATAATGATGATTCCAGTAACTGGAAGGTCTATGTGGAATAGCTCAGTGTGGGCAGAGATAGTAACTCAAATCCTGCAAGTAGCCACATTAGCATGGTGCTGCAGCTAGATAAATTCACATTTTGATGTATTATGCAGTGTGGACGTACCCTTAGGGAGTCTGACCCTCCTGCTACAGGAAGTGCCAAACACTTCTTTTGCAATGTGTAACTGGGAGAGGATTGGGGTAATAGCCCAAAATATTCACCTGCTGCTACGTGAATTGATTACACAATATTTAGTATAACAGTGTATAACATTATATCAAATTGAGCTGCCTCCTTTACAAATGGATTACTTCTCTATTACTATCTGCAATTCAATGACAATACAGTTTTCAGCCCTTTAAGGAGCAGAGCAGCCTAATTCTTTCAAAAAAACTAATGTAAGACAAAGATACTAAGTAGTTGCAAAATAAGTCTTATATCGCCTCCTTTTTGAATCTACTGATGGCAAAAACAACCATGAGACTACTGATACAGTTTTCTCAGAAGAATTTTCTTCTTTTTGAGTTGTTTAAGCCTTTTCAAGGCCTCAACAATTTTTAATTCTTCTTTGATATGAGCTAAATATTAAAGGGAAATGATTTAGACAAAAAAGCAATATGAAAATAATGTAGAAAATGTTCTATTTGATTATTAGCAGTATCTATGCCAGAAACTGCACCAAATGAAAAGCTGCAGAAAGTATCTATGCTATTAAGAACCTGACATTTTGTATCTGTGTCCAGTGGTCTTCATTCTTATTAGTTTGAGAACTTTCAGTATATGTTCATTCAAATTGCAAATTAATTTTTCCAGTATCGAGTGTTTGAAAACAAAGAAATGTTTTCCCATTTTGGCCTGCCATCTAGCGTTAAAACGCAGAATATCTGTGTTCTGTGTTTACAAAGCTTAAAATACTTCGACTATTCAGCTTCTGCATATGTCAGGCTACACTGAGTGTGAATAGAAAACAGCATTTTCCCTAAGGCTTAATTGAAGATGTTAGATTTAAGCAATTATCCCAGATACCATTATTAACAGAATACTACTCTACCAATTGATGTTAGTTTATCCAAGTGCTTTGAAATACTTGGGTTTTTTGGTTCGTTTGAGTCTCTTAGATGGCTGTGCTGTGTTTCCAGGACACCATCCATAAACAACAGGACAAGTGAAAAAAAAAAACCTATCTGAATGTATTCAAATTATATAAATGATAAAAATATTTATCATACCTGTATGTTAAATGTACAGTAAAAATATTTTCTCAGAATTAATATCTCACTCCTGAAGTTGTTCCATGGAGGCTTAATTCATTTAAGCTGAAGTCACTGAACTCTGCAGCTCGAATAGCAATAAAGAGTATTTAATTTTGCAAGGAATTCCAGAAGTAATTAATTTCAGTATATCTGCTCCCCTTTTATACGGAAGAAGACTGTAAGAAAATAACTTGTTTAAACTTTCTTGTTGCATAGATCAGGCTAGAAAACCCTAGAAAAACAAATGGAACAATCACTTATGGTAAATATCCATTTTTATCAAATTGCCTCATAGTGCATTATGACTTTTTCCCCAAGTAGCAGTCCAAGATAAACATACAAATGTGAATGTCAGAAATTATTAATAAGATTTAAAAGCATAGCACACATATAAATGAATACAGCTAACACACTTGTAGTGAGACCATCACAATACCCTGAATGTGTATGTTTAAAGAATTATACCATCCTGATATTTCAGAAAATGTTTTGAAAGCCTTTGAATTTTTTAATTAAGTTACAGAGATGGCATTCATTAAAATCAAACCACTTTCAGTATTATCCTGAAGTGGAAACTAACAAATTTTAATGGACCACTCCAACAGATCCTGAGTGCTGGCTATACAACCTAACACAGATCAGCAAACAAAACATCAGTAATCACAAATTCTTGTTTGAGACTTTCCATACCAAGTATTAAAAGAAAAATAATTTTAAAAGTTAATGCACATCCTATTGAAAATATAACATATCTCAAAATGTGGTGAATGGGATCATTTACATACTACATGAAAAATATTCTAACTGGAGTTAGCCACCCTCAGAATACCACGGCTAGGTTCATCTATCTCATCTAAAAATTAGGTGTTTAGTCAAACGCAATGAACCACCTCTCCTTTGACTACTGAGAGAGCCTACAAAATTACCTTATTTGAGGTTTCTGTGTTTTAGTTTAATAAATTTAAGATCAATTCCTCTCAATGTCAAGACCACAGTAAAGAGAAGGCAAAAAGAAATGTTTCAGAGGGATGCAGAATCCATGCCTGGGATATGGAAATTTGTCTGTTTTGTCTGTGGTTTTTTAGTTCTTTTGGAGAGCTGCGTGATTGTTCTGTGAGAGACAGTAGATGAACCACGGCCTCTGAACAAGTCAGATCAGACAGGTTTGGTTCTCAGGGAGAGCTGTGCAGCATGAATGTGTTGGTTTGTGCTTAGATTAGAAGTGTGAACCCCCTGAATTATTACTCTCTTCCCTTAGGAAAGTTATGAATCTAGGCAGTATATACCAGTGGTAAAACAACCCCCAGAGCAGGCACAGGAAGGAATTTCACAAGGAGTTTATGGGAGAAAGTGTGACTGTTTAGGAAGGAACTATGTACAGATAAAAGGGACCAGCTGTGACCTACCTTGAATATATCATTTGCCAGTCAAAGAAAGGTAGGATGTGCACTGGCAGCATGGAGCTCAATGTGACCTAACTTCCTTCTTACTGAAGTTGTTGGTCTTGTTTTCCCTAACCCTTTGTGATAGTAAATATGCACATTATCCTACTTAAAGCCAGCTCAGGCTGTTGCTTCAGACGGGCTTCTTAAGCCATCTTATAAAATCCAATTCAGTTCACCATGCAGCCCCACAGACAGGAGTCCTGGGGCTTGCACAAGGGCAGAAACAGCTGTGAAGCTGCTTAAGCAAATACTGCTGCCAAAGAAACTGCTCCTGTACCATTGCCTAAGATTCACCAGTACTATATTGCTGTCATAATAGGGGGTGGCCTTTACCCAAAGAAACCTTCATAAAACAATAGGTAGCAAAATCTCCACACTTAGCTATGTCTTGCATTTAGGGCAGAGACACCTACTGTTTCAGCTACTTGGTTAAAAAAAAAGCTTAAATTACCATGAAAGCACATGATAAATTAAAGAATAGCACACAAGTATTAAAAACATTTACCAGGAGAAACCTGACACTAAATAAAACAACCAGATGTGTAATCATCTATAAACAAGAAATGCATACCACACCTGCAGAACAGAGTACTGTAATCCAGAAAGTGGCAATTCTGAAAAGATTTAGGAGAGAAAAGATGAGCACCGCAGTGTGAATTGTCACTGTGTTGTGCCAAAAGGACCCTTGATAGTCCTTGGCTCATGAGCTGTTTATGACCACTGAGTACTTCACTAGTAAAAGTGATAGCGAAATACTGCCTTTACATCTTGCCTTGATATTCTTAAGAGCACTAAAAATTTGACAGGAAGCAAAAGCAAGTACAAAAATATTCAGTTAATATTTGTAAAGTATTCAAGAGCTGGAGAATGCGCCTTACACGGGGAGATGTAGAAAGTTCTGTTTATCAAAAATAAGTGATATTAATTGCATGTGATGGGTATACATTTTTTGGGGGGGATGAAAATACAAGGTAAGAAAAAAATTTTTTTTTTTAATGGGCAAGAGAAAGACCAGAGGCAGATGACTGGAAACTGAAACCAAACTGAAACCACAAATGAAGCATTATCTTTCTAAAAGTGGAGGCAATGAGTTCACCAGTCCACCAAGGGATGTGGTGGATTCACCACCTTTCAAAATCACCACCTTTGGTCTAGACACACCCCCATCACAGGCGTGAAGCTCGCAGGCCTGCCACCCTCCAGAAGTCTGGCCGGGTAACACAACGGTGCCCCTTAAACCCGACAAACCTACGAAAAATACAGTATTGGTAATCTCGCTCAAAGTATTAAACGTGAAAGGGGGGGGGGCATATGCCCGGGGCACATCCACCTGGAGGTGGCGGACCCGTGTCCCAACGGTCCCCTCCTGCCCCCAAGGGAGGGGAGGGGAGGGGAGGAACCCGCCGGCGGCGCCGTTGGGCGGTGCCCGCCCGCGTCACCAGCCGGGCACAGAGCCGCAACCGCCCCCCGCGTGCCGCCCCGCCCCGCCCCCCGCGTGCTGCCCTGCACGTCCCCTCCTGCCCTCCCCGCCCGCTGCCACCGCCACGACCTTGCCCCGCCCAGCCCCTCCCCCTGGACCTCCAAGCGGATGCGTCACCGGACGTCACGTTCCCCCCTCCCCACACCGCCCCTGGCGGCCGGCGAGGCTGCGTCCGCCTCAGCTGTTTCCGGCGTGCCGCGCGGGGCGCATGCGCAGAGGCGCGGCCCAGCTTCCTGCTGCGCGCGGTGTGGCCGCGGCCGTTGTTGTGGTGCCGCCGCCCTGGGTCCCGCTCCGCGGGGGGGGCAGCTGTAGCGGCGTCGCCCCTGCTGGCGAGGGCGGCAGGCTTGCCCGGGGCCCGGCTGCGGGAGCGGGGAAGGCGGGAGCCGTTCCTGGCAGGTAGCCGCCGCCGCCGGCGGGGTGGGCCGGGGTGGGCCGGCGGGAGGCGCGGCGGGGCCCGGCTCCCCGGTCCCGCGGCTGCTCTCGAAATCGCTTCTGCGAAACGGCCCAGGGTACAAACAGGTGCTCCCCATCCCGGAACAGAGGGCCTGTGCGTATATATATTTCAGCCCGGGTCGTCCCGTAGAGGTAGGCTAGAGCCCGGTTGGACCGGTGTGACCGAGGTAGAAGGACTAGGTGGTTTGGAGCAGAAACAGCTTAAGTTCAGGCTGCCACTGAGGAAACAGTAAGTAGCGAAACGTCCGCCCGCAGTTATTTCGCCTGTGCTTTTACTTCGGCTTCAGCTGCCGCGGATCTTGTCCTGACCTCTTGTGGCACTTTTCACAGGAGAGGTCTAAGGTCTGAGTTTGGTCATTTAGGTAAATAATGGATAAATCAACTTGCTCTTGAGGTTTCTGTGCAGCTCTTGTATAATGTTAAGGTTACTCAGTCACACCCTAGAAATGTCTGTATTTTTCATGTGGAGTTAGGATTATTTATAAGAAAAAATTTTAAGACTGTACTACCCTTAGTTCTTAGGACGGAGAGATTGCAATGAACTCATTTGTGGCTTCTGCTGAAGTTTTGTTCAAAGAATGGGTGCACTTCCTCCCCGGGAGGAGTTTTTTAATGGAGTAGTAATACAGTTTCAGTTTCATTTGAAATTTGGTCTATTTGCATGAGATAACTTGTCAAAGAGATAGTTTTCTGCTTATTAGAAAAACTAGCTAGGAATTTTCTGTATGCCACTATGTGCTTTTAACAGGTGTTGCATATTGCACAAGATGGACTTAAACTGACATGTTAGGATGATATTACCAAATGTCCTGAGCAGTAGGTTTCCCCATGGGACTTTTTGATTTGAATGTTTTCTGCCTTTAATAGAATGATAAAGAAGTTGCATCTGTTTTGAACAACTTCTAGATTTTAGTTTAACTTGTTACCATTTTTGTTTCGTTTCCCTTTTTTTCTATTTCAGGTAACACCATGATATGAGACTTATTTTTGAATTATATTTTCTGGAATGAAGTAGACCGACACATTGGAAGTGTAATTATTTATAAGTAATGACAGTTTATTTAACTTTAGATGCATATTTGTGCTTTGTGATTAACCCAAGAAGTCTTTGGTGGAAGCAAAGAAATAAATACCTATATTTGTATAGATCTAAACTCTCCTGGAGGATAAATCATGCCATTCATCTTAGAGTTTTTCATACAAACAAGCCTCAGTGTAAATGGGCCAGAAGTAGAACACTTTGGTGTAACAAACACATTTACAGCCATGACCCTTTGTATGAGAGAGTTTCTAAACTTTTAACTTCTTCTTCCAAAGGACTTACAAAAGTGAACAATCGCATGTCACGAATCAAGAGTACTATAGAATCTGTTTCAAAGGCAGTGTCTGGCACTCACAGTGAACTGGTTTCACGGATAGCTCGATTAAAGCCACACTCGGGTACTCTGGGAAAAACAACTAAAAGTAATGCAAATGAAATTAACCTCAAGGCAAATCTAGAAAATGGTAAACAAGTCACAGATGCCAGAACTCAAGAAGATTGCAACAGTGGCCTAGCTGCCAAGAAGTTCACTCATGAAGAAGAAAACTTGGAGACTGCATTGATAAGTTCAAGTGGTATTAACCAAGGTACTCCAGAAGATTCAACATATGCTAAAAGCCACCTGTTTCATGTAAGCTACTTCTCTACAAATTTTGGAGAGACTTACAGCTTTGTAGCAGACCATATCAACTGGTACTTTAGTAATAATTCTGTTATGAATCAAGAGAAAAAAAGGAATGCTTTATTACGGGATTCTGAAAGTGAAGTGAGGGATAAGCTTGACTCACCAGAAAATACTGTAATGAGTGAAGAAAATAGGGTGAATTCAGCAGCTACTTTAGTTCCTGAAGCAGAGACTCTGGGTGCTGAAAAGACAAATGCTGCTCTTCCAGCTTCCACTAAAAAAAGTATTGCAAACTTCCTTTCATATCCCAGTAATAGTGTACAAGCTTTTGTAGACAGCTACATTGGTGGGCTGGTTCCCAAGTTAAGATCTGATGCAAAAGTTGTTTCAGAAGTGAAGAGTAAACAGCTAGAACAAGAAGTGTCTGAGAAGGACAAGGAGGACCAAACAAGTGAGACTAAAACTGCAGAAGAGAAGGAAAAGCGACTGTCTCTTCAGAGAGAAAAGGCAGGTCTTTGCTTAGTGTTTTTATTTTATATATATATATATATATATATATATATGTGTGTGTGTGTGTGTGTGTATATATGTGTATACATATATGTTTTAGCTGCTATAGTAATTTTATGTTTTCAGTGCAACTCTGAAATTGTAATATTTGGACTATGAAAGAGCATATCTATTTCAAGTGGAAATACTGGAGCTAGATTTGGTGTATTGTTGCTGTGAGCCTGATTTATTTATTTCCTAGTAAACAAACAATCAAAGAGGTGGGTGCTTACGTTTAAGACACCCTAATTTGGAGCCTGTAACAGACCTCTAGTAAAACATGCTGTCCATTACTTCTGAGAATTCTTAAAATAACCCTTTGGAATTAGTCTTGACAATTTTGTGTGTATTATTGGAGTGGTTTTTATGTTCTCTGTATATCTTTTTTTAGATTATTGCGAGAGTGAGTATTGATAATAGGACTCGGGCTTTAGTTCAAGCCCTACGAAGATCCTCTAACCGAAGAGTCTGTATCAGCAGGGTTGAAGAACTGACTTACCATCTTCTGGAATTTCCAGAGAGCAGAGGCGTTGCAATTAAGGTGCAAATAATTATTATGCTTGGACAAGCAATAAGTACTTGATAGAAAAATTGTTATAGAACGATGTGAAATTTTAATTTTGTTCTTTTGTGACTTGCCATATTTTCTACTTGTAAAGATTACAATTTTTTTTATAGCTACTTTTTTAGCTGGTTCAAGCAGATCTACATGTAAATTATCAGTAGCTTAGGACTCTTAAGATTGCTATATTAAATTTAGAAGCATACAGCATTGCCATGTGGATAGGTAATATAGCTTATCCTAGTGATAGACAAAGGTCATACACTGTGTCCTCTCTCGCCAGTGACCAGACCAGATCGGAATGTACAGTACAGTGATCTACATATGCACAATAGTCTTGATGCTTCTTTGCATGCTCCCTTTGAAGAGAAAGAACAGGAGTGGAGACTAATCATCAAATAAGTTAATGTAATCTAGTCCTACACGTTCTCTTTCCTACATGCAGTGAGAGGACAGGAGGTGGGCAATAGATTATTCTAGCAGTACTAGCCGAATCCCAGTATTTGTCAATCCCAAGTCTTTTTCTATATGAGGTGACGGATGCATGATGTGGGTTGCAGCATTGCTGGAAGAGATCTTTGGGAACTGAGTGCGGGCCAGATGAATTGTCCTGGCAGGGTTATGGTTTGGCATGCCCGTGAATAATTCTTAAGAATTATTTTATTATGAAAGAACATACTCACTACTTCCATCTTGATTACAATCTTTTGAATGCTTTTATGAGAGTAATTGTAAATTTATAAATTATTTAGTGTGAGGAAAAATTTTTATTTTCATTTTGTTATAATATTAATGTACTTTGAAGGCACTTATTTTAAAACAGTGTGATACTTATTCAGCAAAGTCTAGGCTTCTAGCAGTACTCATTATACTTAATATTAGAGTTGATATTTGGCCAATGTAACAAATTAATGTTAATGAAACTAAACTGCTGGTAAGTATAGTTTTTATAACTGCTTTAGAAAGATTTAAATTTCACCTTGATTGTTTAATTCTGATATAAGAGCAGGGAAGAACTACATAATATTGAAGTCCTTTCTTTCCTTTTTGTGTTCAAAATAGAGATAGTAAATATACATTTTAAAAGGGGTTTTTTTGGACTTTAACTAATATGTTACATTTACACTTAAATGCCAAACCAGTAAATTCAGATTTGGATTCTTTTGGTATAAACCTTTGAATAATTACAAAGACTTTTCATTTCAACTATAGGAAAAATTAATTCCATGCCTACTGCGCCTGAGACAGGCAAATGATGAAAGTCTTCAGGCTGCTGTTAGAGAGGCTTTAGCTATAATTGGATATACAGACCCTGTGAAAGGCTGGGGAATTCGAGTCCTCGCTATTGATGGAGGAGGAACAAGGTAAAACTTTGGGGTATTTTTTTTCTTTTGGTTTTTGTTCTAGACTTTCTGATACTGTAACTCCTAATAAAATTTCAGTTTCTCTTCAATAATTTTGTGTCTAAGCCTGCAATTTATGATTTACAGTTCTATTGCAGATGAGTAGGCAAGTCATGGATACTTATTTTTGTATGTGTTTGTGCTTAAGCATCCATGCATCATGGAAATAATTTATCTATTTAAGGTTAACTATGCATAAGTACTTCTTGGATTGGCTATTTCTTCTTTGGAAATAAATTAAATGGTTATTTGGATCAGACTGCTCATACTGATCTCAGAAATCCAAAACTGGTATGAAATGCTAGAATAAGTTTATACTTTTATGATTGTATTCACCTAATAATACAAAAATGTTTCTTACATCTTTCTGGAGGGTGACCTGCCTTAGCAGCACTAGCCTCACATGAAAAAATGAACAGGCTAGTGGCAAAAGCTATCTACCAGTACTCTTGATTGATATTTCTTCTCCTACAACTAGCTTTTTTTTTTTCTCTTGAATACATATACACACACACACACACACCCCAAATGTCCTTAGTTACTTGGGCTCTAGTTTTGCATGAGTTTATGCATCTACCACAGTTTGCAAAGAGTAGTACCAAAAGCATGTTGGTTTAAATTTAAGCCTGATGTTTACAAAAAGCTGTGTGTTCAAGCATTTTTGAAGAAATTTTCTTTGCAATTATGTACTGATTCACAAATGTTTATTGATAGGAAACGAAATACAAAGTTGCAAAACTGTGTCAAAAACAGTTTTACAAGCTTCTTGTTTCTCCATGGTATTTATTTACTCACAGCAAAATTACTTGTCCTCATTTAGGAATAATTGTGTTACAACTTCAAAGTTATTTTTGTTGATATTTTCCAAAAGTCGTCACCTTTGAAACTGGAGATTAAAAGGTCAGTGTAAAATACAGTTTTGAGCAAGTAGAAAGATGAATTCTTTGCAGATAACAGCATGATACTGTGGATGTTTTCAGTCACATGCTTCATTTAGTACTGCATTACATAAGAGCTGTAAAATTAAGTTTCAGCCTTGAGCAAATGTAGTTGATCACATTATTGTCTGTGTTAGAGGAACTATAATGCGTGTTCCTTAGTTTAGTTTTCAATAATTGCCTACATATAAATAAAATGCTTTAATTATTTTATTAGATTTCTAGGGGAGTGACATCATAAGGACTTTTTTGCAATTTGCCTTCTTTTATATTAACATTTTGCTAACAGATGTGTGAAATAGTTGCCTTCATATGTACGGTGTTCATATTTTAATTAGAATGACTTTTTTGTAAATTTGGTGTTTGTGCTAAACACGAATATTTGAAAATATGGGACTATTGTCTAATGCAATGTACAATTATTATTAAAATATTTTAAATTTAAGTATTTATGAAAAATATCCAAGTTCAAATTTATTCTAAGAGAAGTATTCTATACTTTTGAATGTAAAGATACTGTTCCAATAAAATATGAAGACAGCTTGGTGATACACGCTTGATTATTAATATTCATATTAGTTTTATGATACTATAAATACAGAACCCTTCCTTTTTCCTATGTGCCTCCTTGTCAATGGAGGAGTGTTCTTTGTAGTATGTTTTACAGAACAGTATCTTGAAAAAGTCATTATGGATTTTTGGGTTTCCAGTTGTCTTCATTAGGACATGTTATGTTTTGAAAGCAATAGCTACATCTGTACCACCAAATGAAGCAAGTCCAGAGAGTGAGCCTGAGCACTGGCCACTGATTATTGTGCTACTTAATTGATAGCTTTCAGATGGTTATAGTTTTGGACTGGGTTGACTAGCTTTTCAACTAGCCCAAGCCTCAACAGATTTGGGGGATAGTATGCATGAGAGGCCCTTCTCAGCGGAAAGTATTGGCAAGATGGCACTTGCTTTGGCACTCCTTCTGCCATACACAGTCCTCCAGTGCTCTTCCAGCAGAGTTTGCACCCTTGCATGCCCTCACATCATGCCTCCGGGCATGCGACAGATACTCTCAATTTCGTGCTATAGAAGCACAAGTCATGGGCTGGAACATATCTCTCCTGTTATTTCAGACAAATTGAATTGATGTGGAAAAACACATACAAGAAGATAATTGCCTTTATGTTGCAAGGGGCACTGTGTGGATCTGCAAAGAGTGAGGGCTAAGTGCTATGTAGTGTGGATGCAGCACGAATTGATCCTGAGTCTGCATTCCCTGAAGGAGAACATTCCTCAGGCTGTGCTGCAAAACAATATAGTTGTAGCTGTTGAGTACCGAAATTGAATTGTACTTCTTCTAGCATGCCTGACATTTATATTTAATACACATCTTTTCATTGCTAATTGCTCCTTTGTTCCCTGAAGTGTTCAGGAGGATTCTTACAGTTGTAGTTATTAGTTATAATTAATTATAATTAAGCAAAAGTGACTTAATTAGAGCTACATAAGATAAAACTACCACTGTGTATGAAGTTGTGTTTTCATATTCCAGGGGTTTAGTTGCACTTCAGACTCTACGGAAACTAGAAGAACTTACTGGAAAGCCTGTTCATCATCTTTTTGACTACATTTGTGGTGTAAGCACAGGTAATTCTTAATCCACACGTTGGAATTTTGCTATGAATATGGTAAAAGAACATCTGAAGATAGATGTAGATTTTGAAGGATTTGCCAGGTTTCCACCTTTGAGTGTAAGCTGGGAAAGTACAGGTGTGATTTCTAAAGGCTTTCTTTTTTCTTCATCCAAGTAAAAGCTTAGGGTGATTCGTGATGTAATTGTTGCTTTTAATTAAAATGGCAAACTGATTTGTCATTTTTCAGTGAATATGAAAGCCTCATTGTGCAGACAGAGGCAAAGATGTTAGATATTTCTGGGGCTTTCCAGAAAAATAAGGTAACGTTCCTCAGGGATTGATACTGGACCAGTAGTGTTTAAAGTCTTTATTAATGACCTAAACACCAGGACAGATTGCACTTTTAGCAAGATCATGGATGATACCAGATTAGGGAGAGTGGTCAATACACTGGAGGGCCTTTATTCAGAGGCTGGAGAAATGGCTTGACAGAAACCGTGTGAGGTTTGACAGAGCCAAATACAAAGTCCTCCATCTGGGGTGGAATAACCTTATCTAAAAGTACAGGCTGGAGGCTGATTAGCTAGAAATTAGCTTTGCAGAAAAAGACCTGGTCCTGCTGGAGCAAGCTGAACATGAGTCAGCAGTGTGCTCTTGTAGCAAAGAAAGCTGACCACATACTGGCTTGTATTAACAAGAATATACCCAACACATTGAGGACCCTCTACTTGACCCTTGTACATCCGGTTTTGGCTCCCCAGTACAAGACAGACATCGACATACTGAGCAAGTCTGGCAGAGGACCACCAAGATGGTCAGGGGATTGAAGGACGTGACATGAGGAGAGGGTGAGAGAACTGGGTTTGTTCAGCCTTAAGAAGAAAAGGCTAAGCAGAGACCTTATTGCTGTTTCTAACGTGAAAATGCGGAGAAGGTGGAGCCAGACTCTTCTTGAAGATGCGCAGTAGTAGGAGAAAAGCCAACAGACACAAGTTGAAATGAGGGAAGTTAGCCATAAGGAAATGTTTTCATTGTGAGGGTGGTCAAACACTGGGAGAGGTTGCCCACACTGGGTTTCAAATCCCCATCTGTGGAGATTCAAAACTCAGCTGAATGAGGTCCTGAGCAACCTGCTCTAATTGAACCTGTTTGAACAGGAATTTGGGACTAGATGACCTCTAGAGGCTCCTCCCAACCTTAATTACTCTGATTCACTGATAAGTTACTTCTCGTTCAGAAGGCGGAAGCTCCAAAGTGTAAGTTTCTTTTAGAAAGGCCATAATGATTAATGTCTTTTGGAGATGATGCCAGACCAGTAGCAGCATAATACTGATATATAGCATAAGAAGTATGCTGTAGTTCAGCAGTTCAGTTTCCTTTAGAAACGCACCTTCTCCACTTTTTCTGCACTAAACTTATCTTCAAATACAATTTTAAATTCTGAAATACTTTAAACATGGGATCACCACGGGTAGTTATACTGCAGTCTGTGTTTCCAAAGATCTACTTAGTAGATTCAAAATTGTAGGGAAGGAGAGAATGTTTAGGTCTACTAGACAGAATTCATTTGTGAGTGCGGTGTGGTTCTGTGCTTTACATTCTTAAGAGTCTCCGAAGAATTTGTATGTAAATTATTTTAGCAGTGAGGCATTGTTTCTTTTGGAAGATAATTTCACTAACAAAACACTTTTCTAATGTTTCCTTCAATCATGATTAAGATTTTTTTTTTATCTTTGATAGAACCAGTGTTCTTACTCAGTTTGCGCTCAGTACTCTGATTAGAACTGACTTCATTCTTCTCACCAGCTTTTGTTTTTTGTAACTGCTAATGAATACTTAACATGTTCTTTTAATGTCTCCCTAAGTTCTCTTAAGCTTTGTTTACCCTAGCAAGCTTTTGTCTGCACTAGTTGAACTTACAGCAGGTGACAGTACATAGCTGGGAAAGGTTGTACGTAACTGTCAGCTCGTGCTAGCAGTGCACTTTTCCATTATAGTTTGTGTTGACAATACATTAGATTCTGTATGGGAGAAGATAGCAATGGGTTTCGTAGAAGCTAGCAGTGTGATGAGTGGTAGTTTACAAGAGTGGTGTATTAAAGGATTGGAGGAATGTCTTTTGGATATTACAGTTCTTTGTGCTGTGCTATTCTTATCTTTTATTATCCTTTAGCCATTCTTCCTTTGAAATTTAGAAATAATCAGTTTGTAACGATTTCAACATCACAGAGTCTGTCCTTGTAGTTAGCTTCTCTGTACTTCTCTTCACTGGTGGTCATGGGGAGCAAACAGGGGCAGTCACACAAAGATTGCTGTAGTGGGCTCTGCATATTTAGGTCATGAGGCTGTTGGTGAGCATGATTCTTGGACGTGGAAGCATCAGAGAATCTGTAAGCCTGAGAAATGCAATGATGGCCAATGAGTTAAAATATATATATATATTCAATATTTTTTTCTTATGGGGAATCAAGCTAATGTGAATTCTGTATTAAGTTTGTGCCTGTTCTGAGCAAAAATCCAAGGATGAAAGCAAGACCTTTTGAGAGGAGGAAGTGCCATTGCCCCATCAACTGAGCTGCCTGAGAATTCTGTAAGTGAGGGTGATTATCACTGATCTCTGTAGAATATGATGTGCTTTCACAGATGTACACAACATTGAACTTGCTGAGGACATCTTATCTGCAGGGAAGCTGTGGATGTAGCTTGTTTTTTTGTTTTTTGGGGTTTTGGGTTTTTTTTTTAACGCTCACGTGATCTCCAAATACATCAGTCAAAAAGATACTTCTCAATAATGGTGTGCTTTTGATTCGATCACAGGGAGCAGTTTATAGCATCAAGATCATGTGATCAGGCAAAGTACATACTACTGCATTCTCAAATATGCTGGCCTGCTCCAAGAATTGCAAAAAGCCACTTTTTTCCTAAATATCCATATTGATGTAATAACTAGTGGCATTCAAATCCTTCCTATGAGGAATTTGGTCATTGACATACTGTGATGAAAGGTTCTGCAAGCCTGTTGTTTTCCAGTGCATTTTACTGTGAAGACATCTGAAGTGCACTGGTCTTTGTAATCATCAGTTTTGGATGTGTGTGAAGTCTGTGTGCGAAGTCTGTGTGCATGCATTTGTTAGAGATGAGACTTCTCTCAGTTCACAGTGGATTACTTTTGTTACTTTTTTTACTAGGAATGCTTAGACACTTGTTGCTCTGCTTCTTGGCCCCCTCATAGCTCCATGAATGTATTCTCCTTGACGATACATAGAATTAATCCAAGATCACTGGTGTGCTTCTCAAGTCTCTCATACTCAGGAATGATAAAAGAATAGAAGATAATTTTAAGATTGGCAGTGGAGAGAGTAGATTAAATGATTAACTGTTGAAAGTTACTTAAAGTTGTTAGTTATTTTTCCATGTGTGGCAGTGCAGAGGACAAATTTAATGAAAAGAGGTCTTGCTATAGGACATCTTTAGCACTGCCCCAATGATAAGTTAATGGTATTTCTTTTGGAAGTACGTTGTGGACTGGGGATTTGGTGGTTTGGCACAGTTTGATGGTACTAGATGCATGTAAGTTCTCTATGTACAGTTTGTGATTGTGTTAGATTGCCTGTCCGTGTTGTGACTAAGAAAGAGTGCCAGAATTGCTTTGCTAATAGCTTCAGTTTTTCTGTAATACCTATTTAAGACCTTTCTCCACCATTTCCCAAATATTTACGTGATTGGAAAATGAATAAAATAGCTATGGTCCAGAATCTCAAGGAGCACCTGAGAAAGCGTCTAATGGAAAAGTTCTGATGGCTGCAGCTCAAGGTAGAGACAGAGCTGGTTAAGTAAACAAGGAGAGGCACAACCTACTTAAACTTCATGGCCAAATACTTTATTAAAAAAAACAAACAAACAAGCCTCAAGACTATGCCATGACACTTCTTCCTGTACCCGCTGTTGCATTCCATCTCTGAAATGTATTAGAGTGAGCTCCAGAAATCTATACCCAAGCTGTTGTAAAACTCTTCCTTCTTAACTCAGCTAAAAAAGTCTTAAGAACTGCTGTACTGTATCAGCCTGATCATTCCATCTAGCTCAGCATCTTGTTTTTATAGAATAGAAGATGCTAGAAAGATAAGGACATTATCCCAAAATATTCTCCTCAAGATGTTAAGAACAATATATGGATAGTTTCCCCTAGTGTATTCTCCCTGCTTTCAGTGAATTGCAGATTGGGAGCCTCCTGAAACAAAGTTGGCATTTCTCTTGATGAATTTTCCCCCCATGGTTTCTTTCCAATTTTTCAATGCATTTTGAACACCTTCCCTTTTGAAGAAGTATTTCTTTCAGGAAAACTCATTAAAGTCAAGTCATGGTATTACAGAGCTGGGAGTCACCTTAGGAGGCTGTCTCTTTTTCCCAGGGTCGGATCAGTTATGCCTGTTTCACTGCTGACAATTGTCTGTCTAAGATTTTGAATCCTATCAGAAATCTGTTCTAGTGTTCTGCTATCTTAACATTTGGAAAAATTTTTCAAATATATAGTGTGAATCTTCCTGCTACAATTCAAATCTGTTTCTTTCTATTCCCGCCATGAACATGGACAACAGATTCTTTCCTTTCTCTTTGCAGCAGCCTCTTGTGCTTTTAAAGGCTTTTGTCATACCCAGTTTACTCAGGCTTTCCTTAGAGACATATTTCCTTGACCTGTGATTGTGATTGTTCCCAGACCTCTCCTTGCTTTCCTGAGGCTGCTTTTTTTTTTTTTTTTAATGTGTCCACAACCCTCTTTTGAAGAACATCACTCATCCAGATGCAGTACTTCAACTGAAGCCTTTTCAGTCCTGAATAAGGAAGGAATACTTTTTTCTTTCAGGTTACCCTCTTGTCTGTCTCAGGTCTTATTATCCAACTGTATCCCTACCTTCTCTAACATATGTTTTTTAGCCTTTCAGGTTTTATTTTTGTTTTTTTTCCCCCTGAAGTGTTGGCTGTCAAGTGTTGGCTGGGGTGTAGAAATCTGTGATACAGAGCAGGATGTGGTAGAAGCATCAGACACTTTTTCACTGGACCATTTAATGTAGGCTGGTCTGTATCTTTGATTTTGGCCTTGCTTTTCTGTCTTGCTTGAAATCCAGCAAATTTCAGCAAAGCCTTTTAATATATACCTTGCCTCTGATTATTATGTAATGCCACTTGTGCGCTGAAAGGATTGCAGTTTTACATGCTCTTTCTTAGGAGGTGAAGGGAAGATGAGCTTGCACTTGGTATGAACTTTGGCCTTTTGGCTTTGAAACCTTTTGACCAAAATAACAAATGCATGATGTTATAGGGTTGGTGCTGGAGAGTTAAGAGGAAAAGAAAGCAATGGAGGATTTGCGTGATTCAGGAAAGCTGTTTTGCTGCCGATAGATGCTTGGTCTTTTAACATAGGCATTTTGTAATTTGACAGGTGAGTAAGTTTATCTTGACAAAGCTTTGTGTCAAGTAAGCCCAGGTTAAATTAAGGATGTGCATTACATTTTAAAAAATTGATACTGTGAATATGGTGACATTCTGCTATTATGGTAGTGTGGTTTGGGGGAAAGGAGGAGTTTGGTAGTCATATTTTCTTTAAATCCATCTGTAATTTTATTTATGTATGTGTGTTTTAGTCTTACTCCATTTCAAGTATTTACTCCTTTTTAAATTTATTTTGTTCAAATGTATTGGACACATCATATTCATTTCCAAATTGGAAAAATCTTATGCCCTAACTATTCATAATGCTTGTATTTACATGTTTTCCCAGTGTTTGACAATTAGATTTAAAGCTTGTATAAGTTTTCCATTCCAATTTAATATACTAATATACCTAAGAATTGAAGTGATGCATTGATTGTTATTTTCCAAAGTCTGTTCAATGGTATTCTGCAAGCATGCTTTTCGGATACTGTTGTGTTTTTTTCCTATGACTAGCCTATGCTTTTTATAGGCACACACTAGATGGCAGTATGTATGAATGACTAATTGTTATGAATTATTGCAAATAAATGTATTCCAAAACAGTCAGAACTCCCTTCTTTTTTCAGAATTTTCCTAGATTTTTTTTCTTTACTGACTCAATGAGTTTGCCAGATAACATTATGCTCCAAATTTTTTTTTAAAACGACAGCATATAACTGACCTAGATTTCTCTTACTCATCTCTTTCCAAATAAAGCATTGAATTTAATTTCCTATCTTCCATATATATTTTTTGCAAAGATGAAATCTGTGAAGTAAAATAATGCCATTGGTCAACCTTTCATAATTTTGTCTTTGAAAGTAAACTCTCCCCATCTTGAATACACCCTCTTAAAAGATACTTTGCGATCTCTGAACAAGAAATTAGTGATATGTGTCATTTGATCTTCCCCTTTTTACAGTAGATATTCTCCTAACCTATGAATTATATTAAATGGTAATCCATCTTTATAATGTTATTTCAGGGTATGTTTTAACTTTCAAAATATTTCTTTTCAGGGGCTATATTAGCTTTTATGCTGGGTTTGTTCCATATCCCTCTGGATGAATGTGAAGAACTGTATCGCAAGTTAGGATCAGATGTTTTTAAGCAGAATGTCATTGTTGGAACAGTCAAAATGGGTTGGAGCCATGCCTTTTATGATAGCAATATCTGGGAAAAAATGCTCAAGTAAGTATTAAGGTGAAAAAATTTATTATTAATGTCTGAGAGTCTTCAGTCTTGTTATGTTTCACTGTTAAACAAATTCTTAAAACAAATAAAAAGGATTAATATGTGCTCTCATTCTTTTGAAATAGCTCACTGTTTTTATATTTGCCAAAATATTGAAAGACTTCAATGTAATGATTTCTGTTTCCAAGGAATAAAGTAAGGGTTAGTGCACTAATTTATGATTATATGCCTGTATGCTTTCCAGCTCTGCTTGATCTGACTTATTATAGGTCTAGTACAAATTTTACTAGCCACTTGCTGTGCCTTTTTTCCTTATGGGAGATGTGTTAAGAAATTAAATGGTATGCCCTACCAGGATTTATGATCTTAGTTGCACTAGTGAGGCATTTTGCACATTACCCCATCCTTTGAAAAGGGAAATGAGCTAGAATGATTGCACTGAAAAACTATTTCCACTGTGTCAAAGTTGTCAATGAAATATATTTGTTCATATATATGTATAAAAGTGCATTAGTAGATAATTAAGAAAAAGCACTGGAAGAAATTATTTATCATAAGTTTTATTACTTACTTTTATTCATCTCCATTCATATTAAGATAGTTCCATTGTTTATAATTCCCAGCAAACTATTGTATAGTTTCTGCAGCAGTGTAAGCTGGCGCTGCTACTGAAAGAACTTAAAACAACCTACTCATTCCAAACCTTGTGCCACACCACCTCCTTTGTGGCAACCGAAGTGTGGATGTAGTTCGTTAGCAAATGAGGTCAGAGAACTGATTAGAGTTGGGCTGGGGAAGGGGAAGGCATGGGAGAGGAAAAAGTAGGGAAATATTTCCCCTCCCCAGGTGAGTTAGGTGGGTTTTAGCCAGTTCCCTAGTTGTGTCAATACTGCACTACACAAATGTTTGTGCTGACACCTGGGAAAGTGTACCACAGAGTCAGGGTTGCTGCTTTTAGTGGTGTTTGGTCATAAAATGATTATGAAATTATCAAAGCAGAAAGCATGTACTATGAGCAAAGGCTTCTTTAAAAAAAAAAAAGTAGTTTCTATTAGAAATGACAAGCTTATTTCTGATATTTTAAATATGACACATTACCAGTTTTCACTACTAAGCCAAACACAATTTCCCAGACTTCCCCCTAAGCTTTCTCAAGCAGGTCTGCTGATATGCTTTAGGGTTTTTGTTTGTTTGTTTTTGTTTGTTTGTTTTTAGTACTCCTTTTGCTCCTTAGTTTATTTTGGGTATCTTTTATATCACCTGATGTGAATGTCAGTTCTTTCTGCAGGAAGAGCTTCCTTCTTTGGATGTGTCTTAGTCATCAGGTAGATGGAGAAAGATGTGGTCTGTAGTGTATGCTACAGTTCTGGTGCCCCTGTTGCCTGCACTGGTGGGCATTTGATCTATATGCTGGCCTCAGGAAGGTGAGGAATGGAATAGAGATACTGTCTTCAAATATGGAGGGAGTCAAAATGTATTAGGGCTGTACTTAGATATTGGGAAACTGTCCTGTGTTCTGCAGTATAGACAGTGTTTACAGTATTTTCTAGAAATGGAATAGCATTATCTCCCCACGATATAACTTTCTGGGTAATTGTTTTTCAATAACTGTTACATTACTGAGTTTAAAAAAAAAAAATCAGAGTTGGAGTTAAGTGTTTGACCCTAACTCCTGCAGGGCAGGCATCTCTTACTGATGGATAAATAAAAAGACTGTGAGACAAATAATAGTGTATATTTTTCTTTCAGGTGATGGATATTAAATTAAATTGAACCTGAAAATAAGACTGCGCATAAAAAAAGAAATAGTTTCTTTACTTGTTTCAATAGTATAATAGAAAATTAGCTAATCTTTTGTCATGGGAAGTGCACCTTTATGAATTAATATCAAAAATGCATAGTATGGAAGATGCAGTGCTTTCTTGGGTTACAAGAAAGATCATATTTTAATGGCCATACATGAGTGTTGCTTTAATATTGCACTCCGTAGTTTAGAGATGAAAAATGTGTAACATAGGGTCAATGAATAGTTTAGGTTGGAAGGGACCTGTACAGGTGACCTGATCCAAGCTCCCCACTCAAAGCAGGGGCAGCTTCAATACTAGATCAGGCTGCTCAGGATCATATCAAGTTAAATTTTGAGCAACTCCAAGGAGTTAGTGTGTGATATTTAGGAAGAAGTAGATCAAAATGATGCAAGTCAGTAGATAAGTGTTGCATCTCACCTCTCTTAATCTCATATTTCATTTCTGATTATTCCTGCTTATTGGTTTGTATGCTTTGGTCTCCTTGTATAATTAGTGAATGCAGGTGGCACTCTTTCCCTTCTAGCTAGCTACTGTGAGATTGGAATTAATGCATTTATTGGCAAAATTTGAATAAAACAGAGCTATTGATGTAAGGACTGTGTCAGCAGCGGCCTTTGATCATAGGAGTAGAAGTTTTCCCACTTCCTTCCTCCCTCTCCAGCACACTTATGCAGCTGTCCCTCTAGCACAGATATCCGTTAGTGGAACAGTAAACTGTCCTACCTCCAAATGCTTGCTACAGTGGCAGGAATCCTGAATGTATTTAAATCATCTTCTATCTTCTGACCTCACTAGGTGGACAGTCATTGTTTTTAACAGTGGAAGTGCTCCTACCTACTGTCACAATAGTTGCAGCTGTAGATGCATGATCTCTTAACAGCAGCAGATGGAATTGTCATAGTTAGGATGTGTGGCAACGCTGGAAACTGCGGAATAAGGAGGATGCACCACATGTGTTTGTGTGGGCTGTGTATGAGGGCAGGGGAAAAGCTTGCTGATATTAGAGCTAAATTTATTTATTTAAATTAAACCCTATTTGAATTTTTATGGATGAGCACCTACTCTGTACCTCTGTAGACTTTTAAACCTTTACCATAAGCAAACTGAAGTTGAAATAGGTGCTGATGAGATTGTTAGCTGTTATGCTGGTATCCTCCAATATCTTGCATTATGCAGGAGGGCTACCTTCTAGTCAGTTCTTAGAATACTGACCCTAATGCTGATGTGATGATAAATTACATTTCTTATCAGTGGTGTTGTTTCTCTGATCTAATAGCTGTGAGATTTATGATAACCTATACATGTGAGAAAATTCCACCTCAAAAGGGGGTTTATATGCATGTTGAATTATTGTTATGGAAAATTACATGTAGATGCTTTCATTTTCTTCTAAATCATGCAGAATAGTGTGTTCTGTTCTTAGCATGTGTTCTCATAATGGTGAAACAGTTTGTGAGAGCAATTTTCATTACTATAAAACTTTTTGATAAGAATACTGTTTTTGAGATTCTTAAATGTAACTAAGTGCTTTGTTTTTTTTCCTCATGAAGTATTTAACTGTAAATCAGTAGGATTGCTCAAGTATGTGATTAAGTGAGTAGCTGAATCGAGACCACAATCACTTTTTCAGACTTATTTCCAATAGTTTAGAAAGTATGAGATACTGGTCCATTGAACTCAAATGCAGAAACCTGATCATTAAAATGAAATCCAAGGTTTCTTTCTTTTAAATGCAAAATTTTAATTAGGGTTGATAAAATGCTTGTATTGTACTGACTTAATTGTTTTGTATTTGTATGATGCTAAACTGATGGAACATTTTCAATTTTTTTACATTTGTAGAGAAAAAATGGGCTCAAATCTTCTGATTGAAACTGCAAGAAATTCCAAATGTCCAAAGGTAAGGGTGGAGCTTGCTTTTTTTATATAGGAGAATTTCTTTGATATCTGGAAATCCTGTCATGGCAGCTGTGATCTGTTATTGTGTAGTGAGAAAAATGAGTATCTCTTCCCTTTATCTAGATTACCCAGTTTTCTCCAGTCGCATTCACAGGCCTTAAGATCTCTACTTTCTGTATCATCTGAAAGGCACCAATTAATCGGAGGGATGTTATATACAGCAGCAGCATGAGAGTGAAAGATGAGAAAGCAAGGGGATTTTATTTTTGGTGAAGGATGGAGTGTGAGGAAAGAAGAGAAATATAATAGCACATGTTTTAGAACAATCTGTAATTAACAGGTGTTTTGGTGTCATAGCACTATATTCAGTGCTTTACTAGTAAATGGAAGACATTTACATTTTTCTAAACATAGAAACATATGCTTGTCTGACTGCATTCCTATTCCATATCTAAAATGAGGACATGAAAAGGCTGGACTGGCATGTTACTTTTTGAGAGAGAAGCTGTCCTATGTTGACTTGGAAGTTATCTTTGAACTGGGCTCTTTGGCTTCCTTCCATGTTCTTCAGTAATAAAATGTGTATATAAATAGAGTTGAAACTAGTAATCACAATAACCACTTTGTAGTCCTGGCAGGGGTGGCTCTCTAACAGGGCACAGTAAAATCAAAATAAAATGCACGGCTTTGTGTTCTCTGCTGTTATTGAATTCACTGAGAGGTGGATCTTTCCAAAAGGTGCTCATTACTTTACAAGTTAGACTTCATCATGAAGTGGAAACATACAAGGGAATTACAAAAAAAAAAAAAAAAAAAAGAAAAGCCTCTTAACGTGATAAGTTTTCTATTAAATTCTCCGAAGGTTTTTTTCGTACTGTTTTTAGTAGTGCTAGAACCAGACCCTCTTTTTGACAGAATGAGAAAACTTTTTCCTCCATCAAATGGAGTACAAACCATGTGTGTGTGTGCATTCCTCATTTTCATTTGCAGTTTTACTTTGTTTTCTCTTTTATGAATATGGACTTACTATGAATTAAATGATTTACTTAAAATTATGTAGTTGAAGAATGGAAATTAATACAGTGATATTGCAGCATCAGCTGCTAGTGCTGTTTAGTATTTCACAAAAAGAAAGGCTGCTGTATAAAATCGTACACAATACAGAATAGAGCACCCACTTGTCTGCTAAGGAGTATTGTTCTAAACAGTGCTAACCAGGCAGGGTGCATCATCACTGAAAGGTCTTGCACATTCTTACACTCAGCTGTCATTATAAGTACTCTCACCCCATGTGATTATATCTGTAAAGTATGCTGATTTTTGCACTCATACATTTTTGTCTAATGGAATTATGGTTTTGGCTTTTCCACTTAGAATTACATACGTGGCTTTTTATTAAAGATGTTTCAGTGTCTTTACAAAAAAGCCTAGAAAGCCTTTATGATTGTAATTGCTTTTTTTTTTTTTCCCTCCCCTCTTCCCCCTTGAGAAGAGCTTTTCATACTTATTTGGGACTTTAACTGAGAGGTTGCAATAAGTAATTATTTTCTAGGAGAAATAAATTGAGTTTACCCTTCTAACATATATAATTCATGCCATTGTTACATTGCTGGTTACTAACTTGTGAGAATTGCACATAAGCTTATTTCTGGTGCACTTTTCACATCAATTAAGACTTTTTCTGAAGCCCTTAGGAGCTTGAAATAATGATTAATTAAAATATGTAGGATATTGTTATGTGTGTAGCAAATATCATGTATATGGAGAACTTGTTTTAATATTTTCTGCAGCATTTGCATTTGACTGCTTCATAAAGGTAAAAGGTTTTTTTCATTTTATAGATGACACCCCATTTTTGTTTAAATGTCAGTGGATAGATATTGATAGAAACAGAATAGCCAGTAGAAATAATTTAATGTTAAAAATAGTGGTTTCTTTAGGGAGTACTTCAGAATGTCGGGTTTCCTGTCTCAGAACGAAGACATTTTCTGCTGACTGTTGTACTTGGGGGTGCCAGTGGGAGGGTGGTAGAAAGTTGAGTCTTTATGTTCTTCCAGTTGCTCCCTTCTCCCGTTTTAGAAACAAAACAGAGTAAGCCTCCTTCCCACAAGTACTGTTTTTTAGTCTTAAGATCAGAAGAATTCAGGGTGCTGTTTGTGTCTAGTTTAAGCTTCTCTGATTTTTTTTTATGGCCTAGGAGAACATTGTAAGGAGGTATCTTAAAAACTTTGCAGCTGTGACTCAAGGTGATAGGGAAGAAGCAGTGATGAGCTCCACAGGAGCTTTATATAACGGACAAATTCACTGATGTGGTAAAACTTTTTTAATTGTTACTGAATAACATTAAATACAGTGGACTATATCTTAGCGAACTTGGATGAAATTCAGTTTACAGAGAAATATAATAATAAAAAAAGCATTGTTTTATTACCAGATTACACCTGTCATGGTTTCAGAAGTCTTCATTTTCATGTGAGCCTTAATCAGAACTAAATCTTTGTCCTCTTCCCCAGATGCACTTGAAAACATGCATTCCTCTTTTTATAGATTATTCTTCACTGCAATAATTGAAGCTATCATTTTGTGCTTTAAAAATTTATATTTTACTTTTTTTCAATTTAAATAGGCATTATAAAAGTGAACAAAATATGATCTGAGTAGGATTCCAGATTTAATGAATGAATTGAATCCCATAATGTGGGAGATCTGTCATTATCAAATCTGAAACTATTTGTTCCTCCTAACTTTACTAGGTGGCTGCAGTGAGCACCATTGTAAACAGAGGGACACCACTGAAAGCGTTTGTTTTTAGAAACTACAATCACTTTCCTGGAGTTAAGTCTCATTATATTGGAGGCTGTCAGTATAAACTATGGCAGGCCATTAGAGCATCATCAGCTGCACCGGGTTACTTTCAGGAATATATTTTGGGTAATGATCTTCATCAGGTAAGTTGAAATCTTCTCCTTTAATAAATATTTTCCAACATTATACCTGAGGAAAAAAAAAGTTGTATGAATTTCTGAATCGGAACTAAGCCAGTATGTTAGTGGCAGATGGAAAGTCTAGAATAGGTAGGAGTAAGAAAGGAAATTCTTAGCTTATATAGCCCTTACAGAACTAGAAAGAGTAGAGGCTTTAAAATGTTCATCTTGTCAATACAAACTTGAGTTCTTTTGCTGTCCCTTTCTTCTCTGCTGGGCAGGAAACTTTATATGAGTTGTAAATTGCCTCTGACTTCCTGCTTACAACTGGTATTTCATTCAGCAGTATTTCACTAGACAGATGGTATAACTTAATATCTAACAATACAAAAGTGTGAAAAATTCAAATTGGGCATTTCAGTGTTACTTTTATTAGTGCACAATTTCTGTTTATACTCTACTCCTAATTCCCTCCACTTACTGCTTGTTAAACTCTGTATTGGTTCTGAGCTACCAAAAAGAATAAGAGATGCTGTGGCAGTAAAATTAAACTTAGAAGACAACTGCAGAATAAATCCTTGAGAATAAAGTAATGTCTCCTATCGACAGTGTATGCCACTTTAATGATCCTGAGCAGTAAAGAGGAAAGGAAATTATTTTTTTAGTAGTTTTCTCTAACATTTGTGTTCTTGTCCTCCAGTGCCCCTTCACTGTTTGTTCCCTAGTCCTCTGGGTTTAAAAGAATCCTTTTTACAGTATATATTTACTTAAAACTATTATTGTTTGTTTTTAAAAAAGATGTGTCGCAGATTTGTGACAGGATTAAAGAGGATAACTGAGCCTAGGCCCTTCAAGAAAGAAAGCATAGGATTCTATCCCTTAAATTTAAAGAGAACTTACTTAATTTAAGAGAATTTAGAGTGCTGTCACATTGCAACTGTGTTAAGGCTAATCCCATCAGATGAATTAACTATTGGAAAGTGACATTAGCACATTTTGAGTAATAAGTTTTACCCGGATCATGTGCTGAATTTCTCATGGTGTCCATTAAAAGGCTGTGTAAACTCATTAGCTAAGTGTAATGTGCATAAATAATGCTTAAGTAACAGATAAGTGTAAGATCAAATACTGAAAAATTCATTTTTTTCACTGATTAACAGGTAATTAACAGAAGCAGTGATACAGAGGCAATAAAGCTAGAATTTAATCTGGAAAAAAAATGAACATTCTCAGGAGGAAATTTCTCAGGAATTTATCTGTATAACATTCTCCTAAAGAATGTGACAAACTCAGTCTGGGCACATTTTCTATATAGACTGATGAAGCGGGAGAGTTGAGCATGAGCATATGCAATGATAAAACTGCTTAAGGAAACTGCAGGATGTGACTTCTAGAATCTTTGAGACATCTTTTGTTTGTCTGTCTTCACAGCATGTTTCTTTCCATGTAGGATAACTTCTCACTATATAATATACTTTCTCTAGCTTGTGTAGTTAGATTGGATGAATTTATCTAGTTTTACATGTTAGTGGGGACTGTGTTCATATGTGGGTAACTTTGCATGTGCATTGCAAAAACATTAAATATTCACAAAGTGTACAATAGTTTAAAATAATAATTTCAAATATTAAGCTGTATTTTGAATTAACATAAGGAGATGGAAAGGAGATAGAATAATTATATTCAGCTATATAAATTAAGAAACACTAAAATTCTACATAAGCTGGGGGAGAGGTGATCCTATGGAGAGTAGGGTGGTTCCACTCAGTGGTTTTTTTTTTGGGGGGGGGGTTGTTTTTTGGTAGGGTGCATGTGGTAGCCCTAAGAGTGCTTTTTTTTAATCAAATACCACCTGAAATAAGCACAGAAGGAAACTTGTTTGGTTTTTAAACCTAAAAATGGAATCATACAACATATATTCCAAGATTAAGCACTGCTTGAAATCCTGAAACATGGTCATCTTCCATCTGGTCAAGCAAAACTGGAAGGGGAACTTCTTTAGCCTCTGGAGCTGTTCCAAGCCGCTCCTTAACTGCTTGAATGGGTCAGTGTTAAGCTATGTGAGGAACTTTCCTTCCTCTTCTCACCTTTCCACCCCCTCTTTCCTTGAATTGAGAGCACATCAAAGTCTGGTTTTGCTTCTGTATGAAGAACAGCTAAACAAACAGAATGATTTTTATCTTCTGCACAGTAAACAATTATTTATCTTAATATCATTTTTGTATTGCCAGACTTGCCAGACTGTAGTGGCAGACTTGTATTTCCAGAAGTGCAGTAAGTTGGATATTAATTTCACCTATATTCACTTTAAACCCAATTTACCAGACTAGAGAATGTAAAGGAATGATTAGTATTATCAAAAATCAGGTCCAGTATTCTCAGCTACATAGAGCTAGAATGACATCTAGTTCATTTGTCCTTACTCCAGTCTCTTTGGATAAGCCCTTCCACATAGACTTTTCATTACTGTTTCACAAAGTCACAACTCCTTTTTCTTAAAACATCCTACTAGATGTATTTTAATTATTAGAAAGCAAGGGCTTAGGATATGGTTTGATTAATTCTGTAGAATACACACCTATGAGGTTCCAAGTTCTTAAATTATATATTCTCTTGGTAGGAATACTTTCACTTTTGTAAGCCATAAAGGACTAAGCATGTTTTCAGCACTAAAACGGTTTACCCTAGTAGAACTAGATGATAAATTGATTGATTTTAAACTTTCACATTATCTGAAAATATCTCTCCCACCCATGTGTGATATTTAAGCATTTTTAAATTCTTTTAGAATCTAAAGGCTAAAAATTAAAAAAAAATTTTTTTAATTAACATTTAAAAAATGTTAATAACCGTTTTACTCAGTTCTCAGTTATAGCTCGTACCAAAAACTGAACATGAGATAGGTAGGTATTCATTTAGCATCATTATTGTAAAACTGGTAGGATTAAGTTGGTTCGTTCACTATAATTGTCATGTTAAATTCCTCGCACGGATCAAATGTGATGCTAACACTTGTGGTTTATATGGAAATACTTGTTCTTTTCTGTTTTATCACTCTAAGCTTATACACTGTCTAACAGGTCAGGCTGCTTTTGAACTATAGCAATAAAAGAAGCATAGTATTATGTAAGACACTCCCAGTAGGAACATGACTTTTGTAAAATGCATCAGTGCAGTACGCATTAATTTTAAGTAATAGCTTACAATTATACCAAAGGCTTCAATATTGTATACAGTGTTAGAAAGATTATGGTTTTTTGCAGATTTTTTTAATGGATTGGAAATTTGCATTAGCTCATCAACATAATCTTTTTTTATCATAAATTATGCTATTTCCATCTTAACTTACATATAGCCTGCTTTTGCATAGTTGATGTTTCTAAACAATTTGAAGAACAGAGGCCGTTTGTGAAAATGATGGTAAAATGCCTGTGAAAATTCAGAATAGTAAATTTAATGGTGTCTATTTGCTGTCTTTGAAGCTTGAGACTGTAAAGGATTATATATAGGGAAGAATTTTTGCATTGGCTTATCACTCAGTTGTACCTCTAAATCTGAATGAAAAGCGTTGTGGCAGTTGACCTGACTTTGCAGTCTTCAGATGTGTGAAAATCTGTATTCTGACAATAGAAACTTGGTAATTTTTTTTTTTAATATAGTCAGCCTCTGTTATCAGTCTTCCTCTGTTATCTAGCTTTTATCGAAATTGGAGTCCTTTTTCAAACTGCAAAAAGTAGTTCTCTGAGAGAGGTATGTGTAGGGTTCTTAAAAATTCTACGTATAACTCTAACCATACATGTTGGAATCATGCCTGAATTGAATTGTATCTGGTTTTCATTTTAACCCTCACTTTTCCATATATATGTATATTATATATACATGTGTGTTTGTGAGCAACACACGTGCACCCTTTCTCTGGGAACATTCCAATATGACTTTCTGTACTAGTCACTGTAAACGTTCACAAGGATTGTAAAGTGTCTTAATTAATCAATACAGTAATAAATTATTATTTCTGTAACTCTTCTGACATAACGGTTAAAGATGACATTTGTAGGTGCCTAAACATTTATTCCTGTTTGTGCTGTAGATAAGCTGATGCAAAGTTTGATAAATTTCCACAAAAAGTAAGTAACTCAAAAACCAAATAGCAGTATTTACATTTGGTTCAATCATGCCATGCTATCCAGTTCCACTCTGTCAAGCAGGAAAAAACAGTGCAGCTGTTGGTAGATGAGGGGAGGAGGATTAATATTCTTTGTGGTTCAAAAGAGGAACACATTAACATTCAAAGGGATTTAATCCCTGTAACATGCTTTTCCAGGAACCATGCAAGTCGAGAGAGACCAAGGCCTGATGTCACAATATAGAAGCTGTGTTGCCACGTGTCAGCTTTTTTATATTAACCTCTATTTATGAAGCCCTGATCATCTCTTAACCTCTCCCTGCCCTCTTAAAATGAGTGATTTCCCCCCCGCCACTTCCCACAGAGGTGGGATTGTTTCTTATTTCTGTTCCTCTTTTTTTCTGTAGAGTGAAAAGTGTTTCTTTTTCAGACTGTTCAGTAATGTCACTTCAGCAGGCAGTATGGTGTTTTAAGCAAATTACCAATTAAATAATAGAGCAGTTTAACATTTAACAAAATCATTATGCGCACTTCATTTGCTAGGTTTTACAGGAAAAACTAAATTTGTGCCAACGGATTAGTTAAAAGGGCAGCAGAACTGAGAAGGAGAGGGGATTTAAGGGACTTTTTTTTTTTCCTTCTTCTCTCAAAATAAAATATACTCAACTTAATACAAAGGGTTTGATAATTTTTTTGTGATAATTTCCCGTGGTTTCATTGCTACTTTAAAATTAATTTTATTAAAATATTGGTGCTGACTTATGCTAGTGTTCACAGACTAATATTTTCTAGACCTTCTTTGAGGAAGAACTGATAATAAGGTGGTTAAAATATTGGCAGCTAATATGATAGTGGAGCTTTAACAGTGCAGGTGTAACACTGTGTGGTGAAACTACAACCTATAAATATATCAATATACAGAGAGAGAGGGAACTAACCATAATATGTTGTAACTAAAATTTCAAGTTTCATCTTGATAACAGAAGATAATATACAGTATTTAAGACTCTTTTCCTCCTTTCATTAGATAGTATATCTGGAAAGCTCTTTCATCTTTGTAATTTGTTACAGGACAGGCTTTTAAAAGTGATTCGCTTAGTGGATCCTACCCTAATTGGTTTTACATGGTAGCTTTTAAAATTAGATTCAAGGGTGCTTCCCAGGCTCTAAGAAGACATAGAATATAGGTCACATTGAAGTTCTTTTCATTCTTAGGATATGCCACGGTGATCAGTATGCACTAGAGCTACATAGACTGCGATTTAATAGGTATATCTTGTTCTCACAATGATAGAAGCAAATATTTCTTTGTTTCTCTGTCTCGCTGTTGCCATACACATTTTCCTACAGGCTTTGAGGCAAAATCACCTACTGTTTAAGGAAGGGAAAATTTACTGGAATGTGTCAGCTACATGGACATGTGTATTTCTTTCTCTTACAGATTCTAGAGGTTTGGTTAGCGGCTTTTAAGGTGGATGTACATGATGCAGTTTACCAGCCTTCCCAAAATTGCTCTGTTTACTGTACTGGTGTTAGTTTGCAGAGCAGGCTGCTTGCAGTCTGCAGTTCCCTGTAGGGACTTGTTAAGTGAAGTGTTTTGTGAAGGTTTGTTTTGTGAAATAAAATTGAGAGTATGTTTTCTTTAGGTATTTAACTTGGAAGCATTATAACTTTTATCTACTATGATATAAAGTGGTACTATGATATAAATGTAATTTTCAGAATGCTTATTTAAAAAAAAAATCACACTCAAATGAGCTATATTAAAATATATATTTTTTGCTTAGACTTCTGAGTCCAGATATCTTTATTGACACTGTTTACCAGCTAATAATTAATGCAAAAAATAAACCTTGTAAAATCAGAGGAAGCTGGTATAGTGAACAAGTAAGAGTTAAGTCCATTCAGTAATCTCTGCAGAGTCAAGTCAGAACTGTCAAGTTCTGATCTTACTGGCCACCATTTCTGAGGAGAGCCAAAAGGATTATTTGCAGTAAATTCTTGATCGCTTGTAATCTTTTTTTTCCAGGTTGTCTGTTTGTCTAATACTGACTTGAATGGGACTGTATTTCCATATGAAATAGCCTTATGATATTCGTTGAAAATAAAAGCCTAACAAAGTTTAGAGCAACTTGATACAGTGCTACCTCTTCCCTTAAGGAAGATTTGATTGTGATGTATATAGTGGTCTGTGCATAATGTGAACAACCTACCATGCTACCAGTTTTGTCAGCTACCATCCACTCTTAATTTTCCTTGTTTTGCTGTTTAGGAGGCTGTCCTTTTTTTGTCATAGATGTAATCTTAATACTGTGATGGTATTAATTTTCAGCATGTATGCAAAATGTGCATAAAGTTGATTAGTTTAATACCCAGTATATTCACAGTAGTGGAATAGGGCACAATGTCTGTGCCTTATTTCCTGTGCTGAGCTCCACTTCCAATATAAGGATCAATCTGTCATGCTAGTTTTCCAAATCTCAATAACTTCATAGTTATGATAACTTCAAAGATTCTTTACCTTGCCATTTTTTTTACTTTATGTATATTTATGCCACTGTTTTTGGTAGCAAAGGTATTTTAGACTTTTGGCTGCAGATCCTTTCAGAATTATTTTGGTGGGAATTTTCTTAGGAAGAAAAAGATGAAGTATAGAACTAAACAGTTTCTCTTGGATTAAGTCCAGTTCTCTGTCATGGTTGCCAACTACATCATACAGTCTAGGTCATAAACACATAACGCTGTCTTTGCTTCTGCTACCCTTGTAGAAGGTTATTTCAAGTTCTCGTTTTTCTGATAGCCAGAAAATTTCCAATTTTCAGTCTGAGTCTATTCATCCCTAATTGATACCCATTCTTCCTGTGCCGGTACTGTTTTCTAGTTTAACTCTCCTTTTTGTAGTATTTACCCTTCTGATGTGTTTATAGAAAGCACTCATACCCTTTTTCATTTTGCTAGTCTAAATACGCCAAGCTGTCTCAATCTTACAGAATGGACTCTGTGTTCTCTTGATCATACTAGTAGTCTTTCATTGCACCTGCTCCAGCTTGAGTAATCTTTCTTGAAACTGGACTCTTCAGTGTGCTTTGGCATGACCCAGGACATATTGTACAAAGTTGGATGATATACCAGATTTCAAAATTAGCATTCTTAAATTAGAAGCAAAATTCAAAGAATTTGATCAGGCTGTAACACTTAGATGTATTTTAGATGTTTTCTTAGCTGTGTCATATATTTTCCTTTTTTCAGGAGAAGGTACAGCAAAAATATATATTTGCCTTTTCAACAGCCACTCCATATAGGTGGTTTTAAATCATTCCATGAAAATTTCTGTACCCAGATCTTTCTCCTTTTTGGTCTGTGTGATTCCAGATTTGTTCTGAAGAGGATAGCTTCGTGTTTATAAGCAATTTCTTTCATTATGCATCTTCTCGTTTGGGTTTCCCTAGACCTCAAGGTCATTCTGTATTCTCACCAAAGCCATTGTATTTACAATACCTCTAATTTTTGTAGTAACAGATTCCATTAGGACTTGCGTAGTTTTGAGAAAATAATAAAGAAGACAAGCCCAAAATGAGCCTTTGAATAATTCTGTTATAAAACAATCCCCAGCCAAAGAGCTTCTCATTCAATGTAGACTGGTGTCCATCTGATTAGCCAGTTATTTCTCCACTCTCTAACTATTAACTCTTTAACTCTTTTCCGGTGGTCTGGTATGTAAGATGATTTACAGGTCCAGATTTTAATTACTGAAAAAAATCTGTTACCATTTCTGCTTTTGATAAAACTATGTTATATTTTTCATCTAGGCATGTACTGCTTAATTTAGAGAGTATAAAATCCTATGAGTCTCATGAAATTGCAGTCTAGAAGCAAAGAGCCTTAATTTAAAAAGTATCATTGCCTTTGTAGTAGTGACTGTACTATCTTTACAAATGAGACAGTGAAGGAAAATGACCCTGGCAAACATGGCCTGCCCTCAATAAAATGCCTGTCTTTAGAACAATATTTGAAGAGAAGAAAAACTGAAACAACTTAGCATAGCTAGAGAGCAATATAGTTGTAAGTTGTTCCCTGTTCTTTTTCTTAGGTTACTAGTAAGAACTTCCTAATATTTTTACAAGTTCTAACAGATTGATTCCTTTTTTGTTCCTTCAGTTTTTGACCAACAAGACATTGTTTTTTTCCACTCTTCATAGGCTTTCTTCTTGCTTCTGATCTTGAAGGAGATTATTCTTCCTTTTGGGGGCGGAACTTTTCCTTCAGTGTTTCACCCTTCCCCCCCTTTATTGAGGATACAGGTACTAGGTAGTTCATATCCACATCCTGAATCTTTCATGTGAATTATCTCCAGTAATTAGTTCCCTCTGTTTCTTAAATTTTGTTCGTTTAAGATAAAATACTTTAGTTATGAACCTGCTTCGATTCAATTTCAACAATTCTAATGTTTAAGTCAATAAATGAAGAGTAAAATTATATTAAGAAATTTGAATAGCTTGCATAGTTGTATAAATTAGTTTTTTTATGGTAAATCCAATTTCAGTTTGAAATTACAATACGAACAGTAAATATTTGTTTTGTTTCTAATACACTTAATATGTCTATAGAGGGTGCTTACAGCATTCTGATTATTGTACAGATTTAAACAGATGGATGACCAGCAATTTTTGCGTAGCAGTTGTCAGTAGTATATCTAATAATATGGGTCACCCAGATTCCCTATGGATTACTACTAGTCCTCATACTCTTCCGTATTTTTCTTGAAGTATTTTCAGTGTCCTGTCACTTTTATTACTCCTTGATAAATTGGCAGCTAAAAGCATAGACCAACTAATTTGCAAAACTATTATCAATAAGTGAATATCAATAACATTAGTCAGGTTATTGATATAATAATATATTGTGTCTTTATATTTAGCTGATTGTCTTGGAAAATGGAATTTAAACAATTCTGAAATTTTGAAAGTCTAATACAGTCCATTTTTTACAAGTGTTAGGATATATCTGGATCTGGTATTTCTACTCACTTGTGGAGTCCTTTGTTTTAATGTGATTCTTTTGTAAGACTACTAGAGCTATCTCCTCACAGTCTGATATTTTAAATCTCTTGATAGCAAGTAGAGTTTTTATATGCTTTGTAGGTTAAATGTTGTCAGAAAGAACAAAACTTCTAGACTTAAGCCCCCTAGCATCATCTCAATCCAGAAGGATTTTATTAAGATCAGTTTAGATTTTTTTTTTAACTGGACTCTTGAATATTGCCTGTGCTTCACAAATATAATATGAAGAACCCAAGTTTGGCTCTGTGTTTGGGGCCAGCTTCTTCCATGGATCAACTTTTCTTAGGTTTTGCGCTGTGCCTTACCTGTAATGTATATGCAATTGATCATGTGGAAGCCACAGGTACAATAAATAATATTTTGTTAATGTGTGCTGTTGTTCATTGCAGAATATATGCAATTAAATCTGTGGTATATAGGTAAAGTTTTTAATGAAATATCTGACAACTTATTTTATTGTCAAATGACCTTTTCTTTCATAATGCCTGCTAATATTTAGCAAGTCTTCATCAATAAGATGCAGGAGTACGTTTTCAGTATCTGACATACAAGCAAGAATTCCATAGTGTTTTCAGGGCAGCTGGGCATTTTCTATGAATTAATGACTAGCTGGGATGAGTTGATAATTTAAGATAATCACCTAGCAGCCTACCTCAGTAGACCATTCCTCCTGAAGAAATGTCAAGTGCAAATATGACTAATGTAAAGTAAAATATATTACAAAATTGTTAGTTCATATTAGTGATAATATTGATAAGCTCCATGAAGCATTTAGCGTAACATTTGTGTGTACGCAAACAGTGTAGTAGGGTATACTTGAGTAATCATTAGAAGAATACTGAGAAATATTGTAGGGGAGAATGGTTGTCCTGAAAAGTAAGCTTTTAAGTAAACTTTCAAACTTTCAGATATTTTTATGCTTATGTATTGGGATCTCTCAATAGAAAGTATCCTTTGTTTGAAACTGGTGTCTCAAAAGTATAAATTTAGCTAATGTACATTGTAATTGATTTTTTTAAACTATCAGACAACAGTAATGAAAATTTTGATCTTAGTGTCATTCAGTAATATGAATACAAATTTAATTTTTCTGTACAAAAGTATTTTAAAGATTTTTTCCATTAGTCAGTTCAAGGGGAATTACTTTTTCAATCCAGACTTGAGCAGTTATCACAGTTCTAAAATGTTTCTTTTCCTAGTGTCTGCAGAAAAATTATTTTTGACTTAATTCTGAGATAGTCCTATAAAGTAATGGGCAGAAGATGTATTTGACACTGTTGCCTCTCCAGAAGTAATGGAATTGGCTCACTCTTACATTCCCCCTACAAGTTTCTAACAATTTAGAAGGAATGCATTAGTATCTATCACCAAGTAAGGCCTCTTTAGAAAGCAGCAGCATGCAGAATACATTATAAATTGTATGTAGTGACCTAATGGCATGTCTGTTAGCATGACTATGGAGCAAGAGTGATTTTTCGTCAAATAAATTAGATGAAATACCTTATTTTTGTAAAGAGCTAGCTCTAGGTCATTGTATGCTTCATAGAAAATGATCTAATTATTAAAATTACTTTTCTCACTCATCTCTTGTGCAACAAAGTGGAACAGACCTACTGTTAGAATGAAGCTAAAACATCTTGTTTAAAATCCACACTTTAGAGACAGATCTGTTAGAAGTATTGGCACCACGTTCCACTGCTAGCACCAGAATAAGGATAAAACAATTCTACTTCTGCACTGTTTCATGTTTGTAACAATATTTTCTAGGCTCAAAAATAGTTTGTGTAAGGAAGGAGATAAAGATTTTCTGTGCTTGCTGGGAGCTCCTCTTCAACAGTTTTGTCCTCAGTAGCACTGTGACCAAACTGACTGCTTACTCACAAGAGGAGAACCATAATTTATCTAAAATTAATCATCTTTCATAGAACAGTGTAGTCATGTAACCTTTATGTTGAGGAGAGCATATTTGTACTCAACACTACAGGTACTAGTTTATTATACAATTAAATCTAAATTTGTAGGTTCCTTTTTCATTAAATAATATATTTAAATGTAACATGGTAACTCAGTTGGCTGAACAAGCTTTAGAATACACTAATATTCTTATAATGGCAATATGTGCCCAGTGCAATCGGAGGACTAGATTGAGATCTGAATCCTGAAAATATCTGTAGATATTTGTTACCTGAGTAGATCTCACAGGTAGTAAAATAACCCTCTCATTTCTTAATCCTGTCTTCTACTTTGAGGACATTTGCTGCTATTTATGTAAATGTATCGAGGTGATTTTGCAGAATGACTCAGCAAGGCATACCCATTTTATTTATGGAAACTAGAGTAAATGTTTTTAGCTTAAAGATTTTTATTTTCTAAGAAGTAACCCCCTGTAATAGTGCAAAAACACTTCAAGCTCTCCATTTAAAGCAGTAAGCCATATTCTTAATCTGCATCTGTTCATTATTTTTATGTTGATTTTAAACACGATTTGAAAAATAATTTTGAAAAGTCCATTCAAAATCTTGTCTTAGCCTGTGATAGCCTTGTACTAATTCTGTCTCCACTTTTTCACAAATACAATGAAAGTAAACAACAGAGCAAGTCTGTAAAAGTGAACTAAAATGCAAAGCATGTCTGCATAGGCAGTGAGGTGAAATGGTTACTATGGAGCCAACAAACTCAGCTTCCAAATATCAGGCTTGGCTTCTGTAAGTCATATATTCCTCACCCAATGCTAGATTATTTTCTTCACAAAGTTTAGCATCATTTAAGTAAAACTATGCAGCACACAGGATGTTGCTCAGAACAATTACGAGGCACAACTTGAATCTGACAAAATTAGGAAATGTAATGATAGGCTATGAATGTACAGTGTATTCTGAACTTTATAAAAAACCAACTGGCTGTAGTAAAGCGTGACTAATTTTTTTTTTAACATCTTAAGTTTAATAACTGTTTTTAAAGTATTGACTTTACTATTAGAATCGTGTTTTTATGCATGTTCACAATAGTTGTTTATATGGTACAAGATTTTCAGAAGGTTCTGTACAACCAGGCTCCCAAGGGGTCTGGAGTACTTGCTGTCTTTGAGACTTTCTAGATTATTTTCCATCTACTCATAGTGTTCAATCAGGCCTTTCTTTATCCCTTGAATTGGGAAAGGGGAATATCTTCACTAAAGAGTTTTAATTGAGGCATATGCCTACAAAAGGTGCATTTTTCCTGTTTTAAATAACTTATGATCTAGTAATCAAATCATGAGGGAGCCTTTCCTGGCTATTTTGCAACTATCAGAATATTTATAGAAAATATTAGGTACAGCTTTAGACTTCCAGCTAATCAACACTAGGCCCTAAAAATATGGTTGCAGTTGCAATAGGAATGTTTTTTGGAAAAAATTGCATGGAAAAAATATTTCCTAAAGTTCATTTAGGAATTAGTTCATACACTGTTAAGCAGGACATATCAGTTGAACATTTGCCACTTGGAAAGCCATGGCATAAGACTGAAAGTAATTTCTCAGTCCCCAAGTTTACTGCTTTGCTGTCACAGATAAGCCTGTTTATACATGTATTAAGCTCCCTTTTAAGATTAATTCATTTCATTGCCTCCATTGTTTCTATTGGAAATTAAAAAAATAGCTGCTTTCGATCACATTTACCTCCCTGATGACACTGGGAAAGTTGCACACCCTTTTTCAGCACTTGCTTACATTACCATTCCCACTATGGCACTTTATTCAGTATACTGCCAGCAAATTAAGTTGACTCAAGTGTGGAGTGGTTTTGCAAAGTTCAGAATATTAGGAAGTGTATAGTAGTTGCCAGTGCGCTGACCGTAGCAGCATAGATGAACGCAAAAGGTTTTCCTGGGGTGACTCATGTATGTTTGGGAAGAGAAAAAGGTGGCTTGCAACTACAGAATTAACTGAATGAGAAGAGACGGTGATATGTAGGCAAGGAAAGACAAGCTAAGAATGGGAGAACAAAGGAAATGAGCCACTTGTCTGCTCTGGCTGCTTGCCCAGTACCCAGGCAGAACTTAGGACAATTGCATGTTTCTGGGGATGCTGGTCAGCACATGAGCCATTTGAAGAGTTCCTGTAAGTTGAAGTCACCCTTTCAGTTCTGGTTTCCAAGATATGAGTTACATATGGATAATGCATGTTTGCATTTTTTACAAGTCTTCTGATTTGCACTGACAAATTTCAATTTCTAATAAGACTGCCTTTTTCTGGAGGTCATTTGGTCCAAGCTCCTCTTCGAAGCAGGATAAACTTAGAAGTTAGCTCAGGTTGCTCAGGACCTTTCTCCAGCTGAGTTTTGAAAATCTCCAAGGATGGAGGTCCCAGACTCCGTGACTCTTGCTCTGCACTTTTAAAGAGAGTCTGGCTGTGTGTTCTCTGTAGCGGAAGACCGTGATTAGATTCAGCCTTAGCCTTCTCTCTCCAGGCTGAACAAATGCAGTTCCCTGAGTGTCTCCTTATATGTCACATACTTCAGCCCCCAAACCATCTTAGTGGTTCTACACTGTACTCATTCCAGTTTTTCAGTATCTTGTAATTGGGCATCCAAAACTGGACAGCGTTCCCAATGTGGCCTCATGAATACTAAGTAGAGGGTAATAATCACTTCCTTTGGCCTGCTGGCTATGTTCTCTAGCCCAATATGATATTAGCATTCATGCTGCAAGCATACATTGATAATGTAGTAGTATATCTACCGTGCTGTTCAGGTTGTCTCTCTTCCTCTGTGTGTGCACATGCATTGGTACTATACCATGGCAACATATCTAATAATACAGATGAAATGGGAAACAAAATGTATTAAGATATTTCAGTCTATCAAAAAGGAACTGATAAATTTATCAGGAACAGAAAAGATTCGAGGTTGTACATAGTCGTCATTGCTTTGTGGAACTGGAATTACATCTGAAGATTATAGCAACATTTAAAATATAAACTTATATTGACAAGGCAATTTTTATACCATTGTACGTGGCATAAAGCAAAAACACTTTCTCCTTTGTAGTATATTTTTATATGAAGGCTTAGGGGAGCAGAATTATGCTATGCTAGTATGGGTCCATGACATTTATGCTTTTCTACTCTAAATTACATTCTGAAAATATATCAAATAAAACAGATAATGGGCAGAGGAATGCAACAATACATGCATATACCTTGAAGGTTGCATTTTGTCGATGCATTTTGCACATCTTGCTGATACTCGCACTTGTTAATCGCTATACTTACAAACTTTCTAAAATACATTATTGTGCAAATGCAGTTTTATTCGTGGAAAGTCAGATATGTAGAACTTCCCCACAGTCAGTTCATAGACTGTTCGGTGCAGCTTGTCATTTGTATACTTAATTTCCCTGCTCTTTCAGTGATTGCCACGTTTTTCCCCATAACACGACACTGCTATACCATTTCCTGTATTTCTCTTAGTTCCACAGTTGTGAATGTGTTTTAGTTCATGTCCTGAATCAGTACATTATTAGCTTGAGTGATGCTTTTTTCTTCTAGTTTACTATTCTTGTTTGTCATTTTCCCCTCCTGCAGAAGCATGCTGAGAAGATCCTAATCATACCATCCTAGTAACTGAAACACTTAAAAATTAAAATTGAAAAGTAAGAGGATCAAAGACAAGAGATGAGGCCAAGAAAACAGAACATTTGAAACTGAATGGAGTCAAAAATTGAATGACTTCCTTCTGGAAACAGAGACAAACAAGAATTCAGATTTTGGCCAGCAGACATATCTGGTACCCATAGATTAGATAAATTGACCTTGTTTACCTCCAACTCTTTAACTGTATGAAACTCAAGTGGCAAGAAAGCTCTAGAAACTAATATGGAAAAGGAAGGAAACTATTCTGATACTCAGGTGACATTCTATACAGTTAGCAATCATTCAGTCTTCTGGTTATACTGTATTATTAATGCATTTGTATAAACATCTTTTAAAAGCTGAGTGCCTGTAACAAAAAAAAATTATAATTAGTAAGTTATAAATAATTTGTACTACTTCATGATATAAATATGAAATAATGTCAACAAACCCAGAAAAAAATTAAAGTTACCAAACAAATTTTAGCACATCTCCAAAACAAGTTGCCTAACTTGTTTTAGGAACTCCAAAGCAAGGATCAGTGAAGATCCCAGTGATCTCTTTGTCTTACGTTCACAAACATGACAAACTGCCTAGTGAATCACTTTGAATTGTATTCTAGCATCTCAAGGACAAACAAGAAGAAAGATATGTCATGATCCCTTAAAATAATATTTTCTTAGAATATTCAGATCTTTCCTATTTCTGTATTGCTAGTTTAACATTTCTCAGGAAGGCCTTTTTGTCAAGTTTTATGAAAATAGAGGAAGGAAACAAGTATTTTCAATCAGAAGGGTTAGTTACTATTTTCTTAATCTTAGAGCTGGAAAATTCTGTGTTGTATACACTTTTCCTACAATTCACATATATGCGAGATCATTGTAACTAATTTTAAAACTTGTGTAATATTTTTACCCACGAATTTCATTCTTTGAAATAATCAGCTCTAAGGTTTCTGCTGCCACAAAATATGGATTAGATAAATCATTGCAATATTTTCTTATTGAATCTTTAAGAGCCCAGGAACAGCATCTCTGGAAGATTTTCTGGTTCCAGTATAACTAGTAACATCATTTACTCCTTCAGTAGTGATCATTGTAAGAAAAAGTAGTATGATGAGTATCATAGTTTGACAGAATAAGCTGACTGGAAACAAATTCATAGGGACATAGTCATTATCAATTGTAATCTACTTGCACGGAAAGAAAAAATCAATTCCTTTCCTCATTGAATCTTTCTTCTGACTTTCCAAGAAGGAGGTGTATCTATATAAATGCTAGAAATTATATAAAATATGTCTAATTTAAAAATCATTAGGAACGGATATTTACTTTAGTTTCAATAAACCTAAATTGGAGTATATTTAAATATACTGCACAAGGCTGTTGTTATCATTCTAATATGCATTTGGTATGTGTGGGTATATATAGTTTACCTTCCTTTGGTCTTTTATTTGTCTATATGACAAAAATGCAGCATATTCTAGTATGAAATACACCCCATCTTTTGATAACACCAGTCTTTCTCATGGTGAAGAAATCTGTTTAATTAAATAACATTGAAAAGATCAGTGGAAATTATTTGGTAAGCATTATTTTAATTTAGGATTTAAATAAAAAAATAAGCACCACAAAGATAAGTATTAGAATTTTAGATTATGATCCATGGGGAGTTATATGAAGGACAAAAACATGCTTGTATTTAGTTTTCTGTGTAGAATCTAATTTAAACATAAGCAAGGTTAATAGGCACTGAAGAGACCATTCATTTTAGCAGTGTCTTGAGCAAAGTGGACAGTAGTCCAGAATGAGTTCAAAGAGCTTTTGTAGATTGAAATGAAAGCTTAATTAAAAAAAAAAGAAGAAATTCCCTCAGCTCAGTAATCCTGTTTTTACTTATTTATCACAGCTGTAGTTAAAAGGAGTTTCTGTTAAATGTGCGTCAATGCCAAAAGACTTATTATTCCAAGCTATTCCTGAGTAGGTTGCTTTTTTATTATTCTTGTAATGTGATTGTCAGGTTTTAGTATAGGGAGCTTTCGTAGAATGTTTATTATAGTCCATATTCTGTTTCTTTTCCATTTCTAACATATTTTCTTTACAGAGATTTTGAATGGACACAAAAACCTTATTCTCTGCTGTGATTATTTACTATTCTTAACATCAAAAATCTTAGAAACCAAAGCCTCTGCATGTTTGTGCAGTCCACCTACTTATATGCATAAAGTATATCTACTATGCCCTCTTAGACGCCCAGGAGACAAACAAACTTAAGCTATTTTAAAACAGAGAGAATGCATTGCAAGGCAGGGTGGAACCCTTTCTTTTTTCATGTTCCAAAGTAGCAGAGATGTACTGATTAGGTGTTCTCTTCTGCAAACAACGGGCACTGCCTGTGGTTAGCCCCTGTGCCAGGAGAGCGTATGAGTTCATTCCTGAACTAAGAAGAAGATTTCTTAGTTTAGCACACAGAAAAACAAAAAGACATGGTGGTAGTTTTGTTTTGTTTTGTGTACTTTGAGGAAAACCACTGCTCTTAAGAGTAGTAACCTCCTCATCTGATTATGATACTTTTAGGTTTTGTGAAGGGCAGGGGAGTTTGCCAGTATGTCAGACTAACCCCTTTCCAATTAAAGCCTTTTTTAACTGGGGGAAGACAGAATTGTACCCCTAAGCAGCCCGCTAAGTCTACACAGTCACTGGCAAATGCAGAACAGGCACAGACAGAAAAATGGGACTGCTTAAGTAGCATTAGAAATCAGTTTTCAGCCTACTGTAATTCGGTAGTCTGCCTTGCCATCAGGATAGGCTCCTGAAGTGGTCTCAGATCCTTGGTTAATTTTAATCTTGCTGCAATTCTAGGGGCTTTTTCCCACCCAAGAAAAATCATCATGCCAGCAATTGTCTGGTACAGCTATAAAAATGTGAAAAACAGCAGTGTCTATATTTTACAGTAATTAAAAAAAATTGATTAAAAAGATTGTCATGATTAATGGCAAATCAGTCTGTAATCTTAGATAACTCGATTTTACATAGCTCATAGAAACTCATTGTTTTGACACTGTAAATACATAATATCAAAGGAATAGCAAGTACAAAAATAAAATAATTCTCCAAGCCATAAAATTCAATTTTTAAACTCTGTAATAGCCAAATCTATCACTTCTTGTTGAACTTGATGTTTCCATGTTAAATTTTGCTTTTATAACTACTTTTTTTAGGCCTTCCAAATATAGAAAATCCTGTTGAATTCAAAATCCAAAATAATCTATTTTTTATCAGACTGAAGATAATATGTATTTCCAGCAAGTGCTGAACATAATTTTAAAGAATTGCTGGATCAGCATCTCCTTGTCTGAATGCTCCTCAGACTTCTCAATAGCCATACTGATTCTTACTGATCCAAAAGTATTTTATCCCAGCATAGTCACCAATATTTTTGACATTTCACCAGCAAAAGATCTTCTCTCTCCTCACCTCCAGATTTGTAAAAGTAGCCTTTGTTGCTCTTTTAGTCCTGGGCTGAATTCTGATATTTTCCAAGTCTTAAATATGGGCTATAGCATTCTATATAACAGCTATGCTTATTATACAGCAGCTCTGGCCAAGCTTAGCCTTTCTCATTTTTTATTTTAAGAATCTACAGTTAGTGATAAACTTTGGGGTTTTGTTACAGAATATATTCTTGTAATAGTAGTAATAAAACATTTTGAGATGCAGACTTTTTGGTCATTTAAAAATTTTTCCGTATTTATATCTGTGTTACTGAAAAGGTGTTCAGAAGATAAAGTCATAACTTCTTCAGACATTCCAGCGCATGCTGCTATGTCATCCTACCTCTTTTATACACTACTTCACACGAGCAGAACTGAACCCAGGCAGCAGAGCCACTCTTGCAGTGTCTGTGAGCCCAGGAAGCCCAGCTACACAGCTGCTGCATAGCCCAAACAAAACAGTTGTACAAAAGATAGTTATCACCTGTTTCATTTAATTGATTTGGCATATTAGTGTTATGCCAGTGTAGATTGTAATTGCAATTTCTTTTATGACCATATGTTATGTATAGTATTAATGTATATATTTATTTTTATTTTACAGGATGGAGGTCTGCTTCTAAATAATCCTTCTGCATTGGCAGTTCATGAATGCAAGTGTCTTTGGCCAAATGTTCCACTGCAATGTCTAGTATCACTGGGCACTGGCCGATACGAAAGTGAAGGGAAGACACATGTCACATACACCAGTTTAAAAGCCAAACTCACAAATGTTATCAGCAGTGCAACTGATACAGAAGGTTAGTGTCTCAAGATATATTTTTATTGTGTTTTTAATTGTTTATGATTCTTTAGTTTCAATTCAGAGAGCAATCTGCAACTTTTTCCCTGTCTCCTCTCTGCCCACCCCTTTGAAACTTCTGTTTAAGCCAAACTACCCATAGCAAGATCTCAGGTTTCATTTAGATGAAAATTAAATGTGGACAAAAGTAGAGTTTAAATGGTTGTTCTCAGTAAGCTATTTTCATCAAACTACTTTATTATTTTATGCATATTTACTATATTTCAAGCATGTCTCTTCCTACCTAATTATGTATAGTTGGTGTTTTGATATCAGTATTACAGGTTTTCTGGAGATAGTAATATGAAGGCATTTCTTAGCTTTATCTTCATGAGTCCACATCTTGATTATGTTGTTGTTAAGCTCTTTTAATTGATGAGCTTTCAACTGTTAACATAAGGTTGATGACATAGGTATACTAAAGATCAAAGATACCTTAAAAATCAGAATGACAGTAGTAATCCAGCAGTGTTTATAGAAAGGTATATCTTTTTGCTTGTGCCTCAGAATAAAAACGTACTCAGAAATTCATTTCAATAGAAAAATCATATTTTCTTAAATTTGGTTTGTTTTTTTTCATAAACAGTAAGATTTAACAGTTAATATGGAACGTTGATTAGTTCTCAGCAGCTTCTGAAGTACTTTAAGTATATTCTTTTTCATGTATGTTTTTAATATGCAGTTTCCTAAGGGCTAGATTGTATCTGCCAATGCTTATGGTTTCCACTGATGTCAGGAGGAGCAAAGCATGTGGTTTCAAAAATAAACTCTGATCCTAGATTGGGAATATCTTGTAACTCTATCATTAGCTGTTTTGTTTTTATAAACTGAGGAAATACTGATATACAAATGCTTTCTGAGGTTCTGAACTGAGGTTCATAGTGAACTGATTAATGTTGATCAAGAAATATTCTTACAATTTAGATCCCTTGGTGTAAAAATCTGCATGATGTCTGTCAACTGACTGTTGTTTAGTAAGAAAAGCTAGATCTTATGCCTTATTTTTTTGCACAATTGTGGGAAGGTCTATCAAGAAAAAGAAATAATAAGTTTCAGTGCAGCAGAAAAACTGGGAAAAAATTGGTGGGGAGAAGAAGAAACTGAAGGAAGGGTCATTGCGGAGACCGAAGGAGAGGAAATGGAAAAAGGGGCTTAACACAATAGACTTGGGAAAATGGGAAGTTATATTTTGAAGGAAAAAGAGGAGTGTATTAAATAGAACAAGAAAGGAGGGAGATGGTGAGACAAGAGCAGAGACACAGCTGCGTAATTTACAGGAGGAGGGACCAGACAGAGAAGATTCCAGGACAAAACTACTGGACTTATTGTCTCATTAATGATGTTTTTCACTTTAAAACTCTTACATAAAAATAGATGTTTAAAAGAATGAAAGAGAGTGATAAGAATGCAAAAAAGAAGGAAATAAAAGAGAATAGAAAGGTGAAAGGAGTCATGGAAATGAAAGATTAGGTGAAGAGCTAACAAAGAGAAAGGGAGAGAGAAAATAGGTTGTAGAAGAGAAGGTATAGGAGATGAAGAGAAGAATATATAAATATATTACATAACCAGTCTATTACTGTACTTGTTTACTGAACTTTTAGAATTTACCATGAAATTTTTAAATTGAATAAATATTAAATTCAAAACAAAAAATCTGTAGTAATAAAAAAATTAATTGCAAATAAAAGAAACCTTCAAAACTGCATCTTTTTCAATGCAGTCTTTGACGTTAGAGAAGAATATACTGCTATCAGTTTCATAATGCCTGCTCCTGTTGATACTCAGTGTAACAGATCATGGGTAGCCTAAATGGGAATGTGTAAATTACATTACTGCTCTTTAGAATGCAGTCTTATTTGCAAAGGACTGGAATGTACATTTAACTAAAAATCAGTTTCTGGATAGCTGCAAAGCCTTATTAATTGTCATAGCAGTGAAGTTGTCCTAGAATAAAAGGTGAAGCTTTTCCAGAGAAAACAGCTACAGGATCATTTGCAAACCTTCCAATGAGAGAGGGTTTTTTATAAGCTGATGGCGTGGAAAAACATTTACTCAGCAAAGCAGCACATATTTACACTTATGGTGTCACTCCAGATCACTTACTGTTCAGAGATCGTAGGAATATTTGTCTGTCTCATTTAAATATAACAATTTCCTATATTTGTTTTAAATACAGAAGTTCATACCATGTTGGATGCACTGTTACCTCCAGATACTTATTTCAGATTTAACCCTCTTATGAATGAAGACATACCTCTGGATGAAAATCGTAAAGAGAAACTTAATCAGTTGCAGACAGATGGAATTCGTTATTTAGAACGAAATGAAGAAAAACTGAGAAAAGCTGCGAAAATTTTAACACAAGAAAAAACAACTTTGCAGAGATTTAATGACTGGATAAGATTAAAGGCTGACATGTATGAAGGCCTTCCATTTCTTTCCAAATTGTGAATATGTAATGCATGAAAGATTGTAAATGTAAATCTTGTTCCAGAAAAGTACTGTAAAGGAAGAATGCTTATTATGGTAAATATATGGCAAACTTCTTTGAAAAGCTATCTGGAGAAAGCAGTTCAGGACAGCAACTTTATGCACATTCACTTGATACAAGGTTTTATGGTGTTAATTATTTTTTGAACTTTAGGGATCTTATTGTTGTACTACTTAAGTTTGTTAAAATCACTAAAACTGAAAACTATGGCAACAATTGTGCTATGTGTTTTTGGATGTATGTACCATAATCATGTTGACAGTAAAACTTTATTTATCAACTACCAAGTTTGTTCAAAATTAACAAAAAATAAAATCTGTATTAACTTTATTGTAGGCAGTATACCTGTTATGCTCTTGTATTGCTGGTCAATTTAAAACATTCTTACAAAAACTTTGCCTGTGTTAATTGCACTTTTACAGTTGAAAGACAGCATTAAACTTTTTTATTTTCATCTTTTTTGTACCTAACAGTATTCTGGATGTTTGGATGACTATAAATGACATTAAATAATCACAACTGATCTTTTTAGAACTTACTGCTCATTGTTTTTATAGAAATAACTTTAGATAGGGTCATTCATTATTTGAAAATAATCCCAAGCCCCCAAACTTCGTTTGAGCAGCTATTCCTGTCACAAGAAAAAGGAAATAAAATCTTGAAATTGTAGTAAGCTTACCACACTCTTACTATTCATTGCTTTGCAACTTGCTTCTTGCTTATGTCAAGAAAGGTGGTATAGTGAGCTGTGACAATGTAGTACATCAATGAAAATATTTTCAAAAACAGGAAAGTACAAGTCAGTTCCTAGAAACAGTATGATTGCAATGAAGTGTGAGCTATCGCATGATGGCGTATACCCATCGATCAGATTGCTTGATTGCTTTCTGGGTGAGATTTTGCCTCTTAGTAGACAGCTACAGTACATGAAGAAATGTATATTTTATACAGTGCATGATATGTCCAGTTTCACCAAACACCGGTGCATCCAAAAGCAAAAGCTATTTTGTCACTTTGCCTTTCAGGAGTAATCATCTGCCATTGCATTATTCACTAAAAAAATAACATTTCCTTTGATAGCCACCCCCTGTACTTGTCTTAAATCACTGAAAATGTTATTAGGCTGTCTTTAAGAGCATGACTTGGCAGAAGACAACTGAAATCCTGCATTATTTCAGGAGCTGCTACATACTATTCTTTGACTGTGGAAGAAAACATTTGATTTGAGTTGTTCTTTTTTTAACCTGAGAAGTAATTTTCACCTTTGTCCTTTTACTCAAATATATTCTACATGCTCCCTCAGTTCTCTTGTTTTTGTCACTGAAGCTATTAAGTCATTGGTATATAAGCTGTAGCCTTTGAATTTTTTTAATTGTCCCCAATGCAAGCAAATTATAGATGTATAAGGGCTAAAAAAGCCTTTGTCATTCAGTATGCGAGGAAGGAAAAAGAGAAGAAACAGCATAGAGAGGCAGAGAACATTAGAATGCTACAGTGATTTAAAGATAAGAAGTGAAAGAATGTGTATGTGGTATGTTCTCTACTTTTTTTACTTCAACACCAAAAATAGCTCTTCCAATTGGGCAATAAAAATACTGAAAAGGAAAGCCTTACGTTCTTGGTGCAACTGTACTTTATACAACTCCCCTTTTATATCTTCAATCTCAATTGCTAAAAAAACAAGTAAAAGACTAACAAGAATTCCAACTTTTCCACTTGGTTTGAGATAGTTTAAGCATGTAGAAAAGAAATGTCAACATTATTCTGATCAGGGAGGTGGAAAAGGCACCTTGTATAGAGTTAAACTGTGCTGCCAGCATCCTTCAGCATAATAGACAATGCAGGATATTCTCCTATGATAACAAACATTTCTTCCTCTTCTGGCAAAGGACAAAGTCATTGCGCCATCCATAAGGAGATCAAAGACAGTATTATGAATTCATAACTTTCCAGTCATAGTTTTTTGAGACAAGCAGTTATTTAAGAAAACACTTGTCTGTAATGAACAGATTGGTAAGATTTCAATTTAATTTTAATACAAATAAAACCTGTACATTACTAATGTTTAGACACTGATGTAAGAGCATATACTGAACTAGTTCCTTTAATAGGACATACCTTTGCAGATGAAATATTATTTCTGTTTACCATAATGCAGGAATTTTTATTCATTTGGAAGTTCTCTGAGTTGTCTTCTCATAGATAAACTCAACATTATACTAGGAGTTGACTAAAGGATGTAAAACAGGCAACTGAGAGTGTTCCAAATGAGGTTGCAATATCTCAAATTAGCTTTATTTAAATATCAGGTTACATGTCGTTCTTTGCTAGCTGTCTACAAAGCTTCAATTGCAGCTCTGTTAAAAATACCACTCATTTTGTATAGGGCCTTGGCTTATCTAATCAGCCTTTCAGAAGACTTCATTAAGTGTATTCTAGACTGGTGAGGGGAGCTATTTGACTTTTGAGATCCCATATTTAGAAAAATGCAATATACTTGCTAAAATATATACCTTATCTCCGTGTTATTTGAGGTGGCCTTTCCAAGTGAATATGCATGAATGTATTTAATCAGCTCACAGGAGTGAAGGCAGAATGGTACTTGGAGCTGGTCCTTTTCTCTGTGCAAAGTCCCAGTATGCTTCAGCCCACAAACAAGGACATCAGAAGTGCGTGGGCTTCATGATAGACCTCTGTGAAGCTTGATTTTCATTTTTGGTGTGCAGTATGGGAAGCCTGGTTATGAATTACAAAAGTATAAATATTTGAGATGGAGCAGATGCATGTAAAGATATATATAATAGCAACAACACTGCATAAATCTCATGTGAAATACCAGTTCACTCATGTGACTAGAGAGGGCAAAAAATCAAAGCTCTTACATCCATGAGGTCAAGGCTACATATAAAGAACAGGCTGTGTTTTAATACAGGTTTATTCTACAAAAAGGTTCTGGTTCAATTTAAACATATTGCTATTTTTTGCCTATTGATGTCTTGGGGAGGGGGAGGAGGAATTTATTTCAGTTGGGGCAAGAGCTGGATAACATTTTTTTGTTGGAAGTCATCTTCATTAACACTTTTTCTCTCTGTTACTGTAACAATATTATTTTGCTTCTTAGTAGTGTTTTTTAGAAGTACAGATAAAATTGAGTTGAGCTATAGAGTAATTAATTCAGACTGTTTTAGGCCACTGTGTATACATTCCCAAGATGCACGTATTGAAGCCTTTCAAACTAAACTCTTTGATCCTCAGTACTGCAAGCACTGCACTGTCTATCGAGCACTAATTAGGAGTTTTCTCTCCCTTCTAAACCACTTTAAAAATATGCAGGTGCGATAGATTTATCAGTCTAGCTGTAATTAGTTTTTTAGTTACTTCAAGAAGACAGTTTGCAGTTTGCAAGGGCTCCAACTTATCGTAGATGTATTCCTACAACACTGTTTATAAAGTAAAACTATTTGCAGGAAGGTTACTGAGGTGTTTGATGTGGAATCCCACATGGTATTCTCATATGGACATGAGAAGAAGATGGAATAGGGAGAACTGCAGAGGACTCAGAATTTGCTAAATAAGAAACAAGAATTTTAAATTAAGGGGGTTTATGAATAGAGAGCAGATGGACTGGTTCTGGGTCAAACTATCATATTTTAACTAATCACTTGGATGGACTAAAGAATATAATTCACGTTGCAGGTAAATCAAAGAGGGATCATGAATATTTTGAACAATAGACTTTCAGTGCAGTATGAATTTGAGAAAAAATAGGCCAGAATGAAAAAAAGTCTCTTAAGTATAAAAATACAAAATTGACAATAGAAAAAGGAATAACCTAATGCAGAAGCTCTAGTTAAAGGAATCCTGCTTTGAAGAAGCTCCCCCGGGAACGATTTGTAGTTAGTTATACAGTCAACACTGCAACTCAGAGTCAGCAAAATGACAGCTACAAAAATTAGTGGTTTTATCAATACACCGTAGATAGGACAATGCGGATGAATCTGAAAAATGAGATATTAATGAGAGTTTTAAATCTAGAAGAAAAATTATAAGAAGATAACATAACCATTCCAAATTACTCATTAAATCAGAGAACAGAAAAAGATTTGTCTGCCCTGATGAGTGTTCACATTTGAATGTGCCAGGTTTACATCCTGAAAAAAAAAAAAAGTTCATGCTTTAGTTCAGAAAGTAACAGTGTCAAATCTTTGCAAAACATAATGCCCTCACTCTAATGCTCCTCACTCTGATTTTGAGGTGCAGGAATAAAGAGTCCATACCAGCAAATGCAAAAGTATGCACATAAAATAATCTTCCTTATCTTTATGCAATGCCAGAAAGAGAAAAAGCCCATAGGTCATCTGTTACTTTCCAATTATCTATGCAGAAGGAGATCTTTATAAGTGAAGAAGGTTTCATTACTGAAAGAAAATAAAACTTGAAGCTGTAGAGTTTTAGGATTCCAGGCTTTATTGCCCACAGAAGAGGAACCACATGAGCAGATGAATGAATGCAACGATTCCAGTTCTGTTTCCCTTCCTCTGTCAAGGAAGCAGTGTGCCGCTTCCCTATTTCTCCTTGGAGCTCATTTCCCTTTCCTTCTGTTCTGCCCTCCACAGCCCTGGAATAACAGAGGAAAGAGCAGTGCATAAGCCAGACACAGGCAACCATGAACTTCAAGTGTGATGCATTGGTTTTAGGATATTTCCTGTCAGTGTCGATTCAGGTAGTGAAAATAAAAGGGTTCTAAACCCCAGAAAGCAAGATTATGGAATATCAATACAGTGAATTAATGTAACAAAAGAAACCATGTTTGTGTAAGGTTTAAGAGTTAAATTCATGAATGTGGCTATATAATGCAACAACTGCAGTACTGGAATGGCTATGGTCTCTGTGGCCAAGAGGATCCCTTTTAAGCTATGTGGTAGGTAAAAGCCCTTTATATACAACAGAAGCCTTAGGCTTATAGAACTGTGCAAGGGGGGGAAAGAGTATAAGTCCATATAGCGTAAGCCACCCTGTAACCTCTGGAAGAAAAGGCGGGCATCCCTCTACTCTGGCTCCTCTGCGCACCCATCTCTGGATCCTGTAGGTACGCTCAAAGCACAGCGACAGCAAAGACGATGGAGATAGCTGTGCTTCCTTTGGTCTTGTCTAGCAGCTGTCTTGCTCTACATTCATTTGTGCAAAAGCAGTTTAAAGGCCAGAAGTTGAAAAGGCAATTTATTTTGGAGGAAGCAATGTTACCATACAGAAAGAGGTTAATCTGGAAGTTCTACATCTAATATGCCTCAAAACTACAAGGCTCTCTTAGAAAAGCTCTTTTAACAGCTCCTTCTCATTAGACCTAATAGATGAGGCTTATGTCTTTTCTTTGATCTGTAGATCATATAGACCATTCTGCTTTGCTTGCCTAGCTGAGAAATGGAGCTAACAGAGGCTGAAGTAAGACAAGACACATGATGGCTGAAGGAAAAGATCTGGCTTGTGCCTACTACTGATCAGTACCGCTGATTTTTCATCAAAGATTAAAATACTTATATGCTGCTGGCTCAACAAATAGTCCTGATTTTCTTGCATTAAAAGACTGTTTTCAAGATGACAAGTATTAAACACAAATATAATCTTTTGTATGAGAGGCTTGCTTAAGGTTTCCTGTTTCTGCCTAAGGGCTGGACTCTCAGACACAGCTGTGATATTAACCTTTAGTTAACCTTTAGTCTTTTACACTCAACTATACAAGGCAAGAAGGCAAAAACACTTTTGTTTTCCATTGTTGCAATTTGGCCTGAAAGTCAGTCAAAATTTCAGACCTTGCAGAACTGTTCCATTTGAGGGACATTAGTGTAATCGTATTCATTTACACAGAAAAGTGAGCATGCCAACTCCCTCTTCTTTAAACACTGTAGAAAAAAGCTTACTAGGCTCTTTCCCCCTAGCATGCCACCTCACTGAAGAGCATACTCGAGCGATTGCCCCTTTGACTCCCTGTTTGCCATTCACCCTCCTCACTCCCAGCCTCCTCATTCCCACGCTTGCACTCATGTACGCTCCTGAGTAAACACTGTTTAATTCCAATGTGCCACCTGGTCCAATACTTTGCTGATTGTCTTCATTGTTTGCAGCTAATTCTCTAAAAAAACAGAAGTTTGATTGCTCCTTCTTCAAGTTTTAATGATGACAAAGCTATCATTTATTTTGATAAAGTTTGCAAACTTCACTAAGGGGAAACCCTTAGCAAATTTCAGCAAAACAATATAAAAGTGAAACAAGCACTGAAACAGTCCTGTACTTATGTCCCTGGTAATGCATGTTTAGTCTTCAGTAGTAATGAAATTCTGCTTTTTATTTACAATTGCATTTAATATTTCAGTTTCTCATAAGATTATCATCTATGGTTATTAATTATTTTCCACTGAAGAAAAAAAAAGACTTACCATATAGCTGCAGTAGCATAAAAAAAAATACACAGTACTGTTACAAAATCTTTACCTTTCAGGAGGAATCTTTAATTATTTTAGTATTTTCATATAAAACCATAGAGGCAAACTGGACAGATTATAGGCACCATTAAAGTGCAATACAGAGATCAGCAAACTCATGATTTTAGCATTTAAAAACTTCCTTAGTTTTCAAAACCTCAGAAATGGAAAAAAAGAATAGCTTTTTGTGCTCACACCATTATTCTGCTGTTCAATGAAATAATAATCATCACAACAATTATTGTGAGGTAACATTCCTTCAGAATGTCTCAAAATTTTGATACCAGTCTCCCAAAAGTAATTCTTAAAAACCTAGTCTGCATCCACTCTCGGGCATAATCTCAGCAAAATTATTGCTAATCAGTGCTTCCTCACTAGCTGCTCTCAGCACCATAGTCCTGTCCCGTCCTTTTGTACCCTTAAGTAAATTTTTAGATTAAGTAAATTTTTAGGCAGGCAAGTCAGGCAGTCAGGGAATTCTTTTAACATTGAAACAAGACAACATATATTGTAGAGAAAAATATCAGAAATGTTTGAGAGTTTAAAAAACAGGTAGGAAATATTTCTTACCTTCATACAAGGAAAGTAGTACATCAGGTACTATTTGAAGTGTGGAGTCAGAAGACAAATAAAACATGTACTACTAAACCTGAACCCTAAAGCATTTCTTCACAGAGGTTGCTAAGACATAAGCATGCTTCAAAACTTCAGCACTGTGTCCATTGATAAGGATGATGGATGAATGTTACTTTTTTATTTCTAGCTGTTATTTCTTGCTACATAATAGATTTAAAACCATCCCAAGCAGGGCTGAGCAATCCTTAGACAAATCTGGATATTAATATAGCAGGAGAGATAATAATGTTTCTACAGCAGATTGAGTTTTAAAGAATACGCACAGGATATAAAATGTCATAAATTCTTGGGAAAAGATACAGATCAGAAAGGAAAGTTTAGCTGAGATGTCAGGAAGCAAGTGTGTTCCGAACAGCTATGTATTGCTTGGGTACATAAATGGTTTTGTATATTAGAGAAAGCAAAAAAAAAAAAAAAAAAAAAAAAAAGGCAAAACAAAAAGAAGCACCCTGCCTCCATTCTGATGTTATGCTGTGCTTATGTCTTTCATGTCTTGCTTGTACCATGCAATCACTTCAGACCGTGAAGGGAAAGCTTTTCCTTCTGTATTATGCAGGGCTCAGCCCACTGCAGCCTCTCAGTTAAATGTGTTTTCTCTTTGCAAACCAGTACAGTTATGATTACGAAAGGTTCATCATAAGTTAAAATAAATACTATTAAAAAAGAAGTTGGTTTTGAGACCTGAATATATCCAGCATGTGTTAAATCAAAACTGTGGGCTTGCTACTCTCTTTTGTCAGCAACTGGTATTAGTCTGTTGGAACATGCTATCACTGAGGCACACTGAGAAAGCAGCATTACTTCCATTCAGCTTCTGGTGCACGGTCTCTCTGTAAATGGCCCCTGCTAGGGTGAGAGACTGTGGGAGATGTACTCAGGAAGCGGTCAGTTATTCAGCAGATACTCTCTTCCTCCACATTAGAGATGCAGCCACTCTATATTAGTAGTCACTCTGGCCAGTCAGTCCTTTAGAAAGCAAACCACACAGAAAAAGATACTTCTCTTTCCTTCTGGAGATAATTAGGAAGAAGACTTGGATCATTATTACTGTCCAGGACACAATGCCTTTGCTTTCTTCACTCATAATAGCTACTTATAAAGAAAACGTTCTTGTAGCCAGGCCTCAGAAAACAATACCCTCCATGGTCACAAAATCAGCTAGAAGTCACTAAAAGCATCAGACAGAGAGAATTACTTCTTAGCTCCCCAAAATACTTTGAAACCACTCATTTGCAGTGGAGCTTAGACTGCCAAACCCTGAAATAAAGGCAACGTGAAATAAGAACCAACAGTGCCAAGAGATCCCTCCGCAGAAGGTCCCCATGTTAAGTTCCCCACTGCCAGCCTGAACCATCCTGAAGCAGCACAGGACCTTTAAGCAGGGCAGAGCTCCTGCTGTCCTGCTAGTGTGGCCCAAAATCATGATGAGGGGTACTTGTGCTCAAGCATTCAGGCAACTTAATTGCAGAGAACTAAACTGGACATGCCACCTCCTAAAGATAGGCTCTCCACAGAAACCAACACATCTAAATCCTTCTGACTACCTGTAGACTTGTCCGTAGCATCCACTCTCGCCCAGCAGGTGTTTTCAGCATTCAGACTCCTAACTGATTGTAGGACAGGACGTATGGAGACCTGTTTTCAGAGACAAATGCGCATCGACTTCCTTCTAGGCAAATGAATATACAGTGTGGAATAAGTGAGCAACTTCAGTCAGTCTTTCTCAGGCCTTCCAAAATGCAACCAAATTCTGGAAGTGGGATACAGCCCCACAAATTTCATTCACACCCAAAGACATTTCTCAAAGGCATCACTTTCCATTCCCCAGCAGCATTTGGAAGACATCAGACACAGAGACATGGATAGAAACCTCTTTCTGTCTTTAGCTTAGCAGATCAATGAAGAATCTAAGTGGTCATGGTGGAAGGTTGCTTTGGGTTATGTGACTAACATGGACTCTAGGAGGCGATCTGATCTGGTGTACTAAGAAGATACCACTTTTACCACTTGCTTTACCACTTTCCCAAGACTGCTGGAAATACCCTGAGGACGTTACTGCAAAAGCACCTTAGAGGTGTGAAGTCCCCAGAGCAAACAGACCTCCAGCTGACAGTAGGTATCTTCTTCTGGTAACCTTATTCTATCAAGAGTGTCCCTGTCAGACCTGGCAGCAATGGCCCAGCTGACATGCAGGGATGTTTATGGAACGGGCAGAGAGATATTCTTAGCATGAAGCTGATGGCAAGCCCTCTCTCTCCCTTCTGCCTTGAACAGCTCCTCAAAAGAAGACTCTAATGCCAAGCTTCTGTCCTGGAGAAATCTACTCAACAACAAAATAGCAAAGTTCCCAGTCTTTCCAGGGAAGTGCACAGCCCGTGTGAACTTTTCCCTGGGAAAGCTAGGCTGGCCTTGTGTGAGAATAGCTGGGAGAAAAGGAAGACAGGTGCAGGTCCAGTAACCTTGCGTCTTTATAGTATGCTACCGTTGTGACTCAAGCCAGGATGGAGGGAGAGTCACAGCAGCAGATGTTTGTGATAGGTATCAAGGGACAAAAAGGCAGCAGGCACATGCATGGTTTGCTATTGACAGACACTATACTTGGTTGGCATTATTTAAGGCTGCAGTAAACTTGCTGCTAGGCCGATTTAGGTCATTAAGCAAAATGAGATTCAGTGCTCGGCTGATGGTGTTAGAGCAGGCTCTCAGGTGTGCTGGGGAAGGGAGTATTTTCCCCAAGCAAGCCAAAGGATAAGTATGGGTGTTGCTCTGCTAGCCTTACAAATCCCTTGTATGGCTTTTAGCTCTCAGCATGGGGTGACATGGGATAGGCAGACTACTATTCCAAATGCTGTCAAGTTCTCTATATGGTGGGAAGACACTCTTCTGTTGGTGGTGGGAAAACAAGCATGGAATATGTACTGGCAATCTCAAATCACTGCCGTCCACATGAGGAGGTGACCTAAAAATTACTGTAAGGTTCCTTGAGGTTTCCATGGACTCAGGACACCAACCAGGGCATTCTCTGTAACACCCAAAGCATTCTTCAGACATACACATGGCTGTTTATGGATGCTGCCAGAGGCATGCTAAGGGAGGACAGCTTCTGGTCCTCATTGCAGAGAAGGAATTGGAAACTACCTGAAGCAGATCCAGAGCCAGCACAAAGTAGCAAACAGAACTTCTAATTAGGTGCTCTTAGAGCTTTCTAAGCAATAGCTCAGAAGTATATACTTTGTTTATCATGACAGTTTCCAGACAGCTTTTTTCCCCAGTTACCTAAAAAGAAACAAGAATAAAGAGCTTCTTTAGAAGGTAAGTCACCCTGTCAGACTTTATTTGTAAAAACAAACACATTGTATCTCATAAACTCTATCTCCACAACAGTAAACAGCAGATTAGAAAATGACAGAATGTTGTTTATTTTCTAATCTGATGCAGATATGCTCTGATAGCTTTACCGAGACAGGCACTGCAGCCTTCATTTAGCTTGAATTAAACAATACCTATTACAGCTATCCTATATTTTAATGTTGGCCTCCTGTCTGCAGTCACCTACTCTCAAGGTCAATGAAACAAATTACAGAAGTTTCAGTGTTAGTATCTTACATTTTTGAGATTTTATTCGGGTAGAGATACTTGTGTGTGAGGGAGCAGTTTATTTCTAGTCTCTATTTTTATGTCTCTATTGTTACAAAAATGGGGTGTTACAGTAGATGGTGGCAAGTAGTCAACTGTGCTCTCAGCTACATTTGCTCTTCCTCATCTCTGTGAAGATGCCTAGGATTTCATATGTTTGCTCAGACAAGTCATCTTGCCTTGCTGAAAGTGTGGTCGTGTCTTGTTTTCAAGGCCTAGAACAATATCTGGCATGAAGACCTAGGTTTACTTACTCCCTTAGGGACAAAAGATATGATAGCATTCCAGTATGAGTTCCTACTTGACGACTGCTTTAAGATCTTCCCTTTCTCTTTCCCAGAAAAGATCATTTTTTTTCCATGTAATTATTCCACATTCTGAAGAACTCCTCTTTTTTTCTAGCTGTGCCTTGTAGGCTTGTTTCTGTCTGGTTTGTCCTCTGACTGACTTCCCTATATCTCTAATTTGGTGTACTTTAAAGTATTCTCATTAATGCCTACATGCCTAATTTTGAAACCTAATGATGCTGTTATAATCAATTGTTAAATGTCTTATAGAACAATTTTGGTACTCATCTATTATTCTGTTTATTTCTGGACAAGAGTATACTTGCCTAAGTTAGCTCTATTAATGTCACTTGCATTTGCTCCATAGAACAAAGACTGATAAAAAAGTGTTACAACAAAAGAGGCAATAGCCTTGTATCTACTGCTCCAAAAAAACCCATCAATGTTAGGACACTTCTCAAACTTTGAGCTGAGCATAAACATTTCTCACAATGATAGATGACTGGAGAACCAAAAAAATTATTATAACATAACTAAAAAAAAAAAGATCATTGGTGGTGCTAAGGGATTATTTTTGGTTATGGTAAAAGGTTCCTCCCTAATCACAACAATAAAAATAATTTCAGAAAAATAAGGGGATGTTAGGGGAAACAGCAAAGTTTGATGTCAAAGGAAATATATATAGCAGGTTTTTGAAGTGAAATTTAGATAACGGATGTATTTGGCTTGAAGGCACAGATTGAAACAGCAAGCCACAACTTAATTTATGTATTGATTGCAGATATTCATTTATCAAATATGCAAAAAAAATCAATATGTTAAATCAAATGATTATATAGCACATTTAAACACGATAGGGAACTCAGATTTAAAGTTCTTTCTGATGGTCCATGGTAGTGTAAAATGGTAAAAAGATGTGTGCACACATACAGAAATAAAACTGAATGTATTCCACACCCAATTAAAAGTTCCCTGTAAGGAGCACTGCCATTCTCCTGGTCGACTTTAGGGACCATACTAGATAAAGAAGTTTGAGCATTGGTTCCCTGGATCCAAAGGTTTCCATTCCCTCCCCTAAGGTCAGCTGACCCACCTTGCCTCCAGCTGCATGCATCAAAATCCCCCACCCAGACCTGTGAGGGTTAGCACTGGACTTCAGACCATATTTCTTGTCACCTGTTGGGGTTTACAGCACCAAGGAGCAACAAAACTGCATGGTTTGCCTTCTCAGGCTTTCTTCCACTCTTATTATTATGGAAATGAAGAATTTAGTTGGTATGAGCTGGTCGGGGTATACCAGGAAAACTTCCTGGCTCCTACCACTGTTGGTGACGAAATATCCCATTGTCTGTGCTCTGTCACTTCAGTCATCTGATTTGAGGACAAATAGCTGGAAACCACACTAATTTGCAGAAAGCTCTCCTTCAAAATATGCAGAGGAACTCCTGAGCTGAGGAAGAGGTGGACTCTCGTAGCAGTCAGCATCACAGCACACAGGTGAGTGGGTTCCAGCACCGGAGGAGATGAAGCATTATCCTTTGAATGTAAACTCTGTCCAAGCACTTTGGAGAGAGCAAGGATAGTTAAGGAAATGAAAGAATGATAATTTTAGGGATCTATGGATCATGTTTTGTTAAGTAAGGTTTTTAATTTATTTTAGTGAGATAGGGAAATTTAGCGAGCATGTAGATGGGAGACACCCAAACACCATGATGATTGCTGTATGTGATACTAGTTCCTTTAGCAAAGCGTTAGTAAAGAGTGAGACAGAGCAGACTCATTGCCAGTATTCTTTCTCAGAAACTGTGTCACTTTCCTTCAGTTTGTAAAAGAATAAAATGATATGCTCTTGCCAGAAAAAGAAGGGAAAAATAATGAACCTTATGGACTATAGTGCAAAAGGACAGGGGTTAGGGGAGATCAAGCATAGGAGGAAATAGTGCAGCATTCTCTTGCTTAACTGCAAAGGGCTATGTCAGTACACCCCTAACTGAAAAGGATCAAACAAAATACAAAAACACAGGAGAGAAACTATAGCAATAAGTTTTTCACCTTAAGTTGGCTAAAACTAACCACAGGCTATAAGATCAGGCTACTTCATATAATTCTTAAAGTGATGAAAATTAAAATAAAATTGGATCTCATCTGCTAGAGATAGAATAGTAAAATTAAATATATCCACTTGCTGTTTATGTATTAATGCAACTTAATATTAGGGATCAGAGGATAAAAGAAAGGTATTCCTCACGATGAGGATCCCACCTGCACATGCAATGGTATCTTTGTAAGCTTGCTGCATCTCAGTTTAATCTCTGAAGCATGGGTAGAGTTATTTCTAACAGGATGTCATCTGTCAGCACTCTGAACATCTTAGAATCTTTTTGTTTTAAAATTCCTTTATTTTTATTAAATGTATATATATATTATATTTCTTGTGATGTTGAATGCATTGCTTTCAATTCTCTTGTGTTCCATGTGAAATGTTTTCTGTAAATTTCTGAGTCTTCTGAAGTATTTGATTTCTTTGGGGCAGGTTTCTTGAACTCTTTTGAATTCTCAACTCATAGGGAAAATGATGATTAATTACCTTCAACTGTTCTCAGAAAGCCACAAGGAGTATGAACTGCTATTCACTGACTTCTCTTCTCTGAAAACCTAGTAGAGCCAGTAAATTTATCCAGAGATTTTCTCACTTAAACTGCTTCAAGGAATCCAAACATAAGCCTTTTGGGCAATAGTCTGTTAGTAATTTAAAAGCAATCTCATCCTCTGAAGATCCAAAAGACTTAAAGAACAAGGTGTATCTTAAGAAAACAATCAGAGAAGCCCATTGGGGCATTCATCTAGTTCAAGACTAAAAGATAAGTTCAAAAAGACTTAATTGATGTAATTTTTCACCAAAGTTTTCCACTTTTTCCTTTCAATTTCCCAGGCAAAACCTCTCCTTCATTCTAAGTTTTAATACATGTGATCAAAAGTCATATTCATGTGCTGGGGAAGGGCACACACCTTACTCTTTTACCAACTTCACTCTTTTTTCTCTATCCCCTGAAAAGGCTTAGATAAACACTTAATTTTTTATAGTGTGAATCAGTAAGTTTATTCACAGTATGTATACGCACAATAAACAGGTGCATGAACATTTGGTGCATTAGAATGAACAGCTTCATTAAAGCAATTACAGCTATAGCTCTAATACTTACTATTAGCCATTTTCCAGAATCTTGGAGTTGCTTCCTGGCTCATTTTCATGATGGAAAACTTCCCAGAAAAGGCACACTCTCTTAACCTGTGAGATAATTAGCCAAAAGATGCAACAGGTCAACCTTAACTTTAAGCTGTTTTTGAAAATGGAGCTGCTTAGTATTCAGCACTTTAGAAGTCCCTTAGATAAATTGACCAGTGTCTGTAGACTTTTAATCTTCATGGAACAGCTTTTCAAGAATCTTGAAATACAAGAGGGCCATTAATTTATGGTCTAAGCCAATCCTTTCTAAAAGAAAAATGTGAAATCTAATCATGCACATGAAACATGTCTTTGGTGTTTCCAGACAATTTCATCTGTTGTGTGTGAAGAACGTGTTGCTTATTTATTTATATACCAGATAAGGCATTGGTCTTGTTGAAATCAATATCCAATTTCCATTGACTTTGAGCCATTTCACCATGTCGTATACAGCTGTCAAAAATGTCTGTAGTTTCTGTAATACGCCATGCATCACATTAAATGTGTTTTATTTAATCCTTTCTCTGTCAAGTTTCTGACAGCTTCCAAAGGTTCCTTATGTTCCTTGAGATCAGCTTACAAGCATAGCCAAAAGCATGCTTTGACATCTGTGGAGGTTTACAAAGTTCATTCTCTCTTCTACCTGAAGGACTTGATCTTATAAGCATCCTCAGAGTACATCCATCCAGTTGATCAAGCTTCACACAAAACCAAGCTGACAGCGATATCTTCTTATGATTAGAATTGTCCAGGATGTGCAAGAAGTGTTTTTAACTACTTTTTCAGCCTTTGGTACCTAGCAGCTAAGATATTGAGTATTCCAAAATAAAATGATACTCTAATCTCTCTTTCTGAAATAATTTCACTTTGCACAGAATTACTAAATACTCATAGCCACAAGAGAGAACTCTCTAATCACTAGTCTAGATAGTCAAATGATCTGGGAAAAGGGAGTCCAGTTCCAACTCTACTTAAAAAAAAAAAACAAAACAGTGAAGTATTTGCAGGTATAGGTTTCGAACTCAAGTTTCCCCACACATAGGCAATATATCAATTAAAGAGTTTTAAATTAATTAAATATATAATATTTAATAATATTATTATTATAATTAATACACTATGTAACATATTATACAAATCTAAATAAAATATAAAATATATAATCAAACATTAATAATAAATATATAAATAAATAATAAATTGAAGTATGTTTGTGGGAGATGTATTTTATCTGTGTAATCTTAGTTCCTCTCAATATTTAAGTAGCCTGTACAAAGTGCAAAAGTGTCAACAGGATTAACTGAAAGCTCTATCTTCATCCTTAGATTCTTTTCTAAGCTGCTGTAAAGTTAGTGCCCTGAGAAGTAAGTTAAAGTAAATAAAGTTAAGCAAAGGAGGGAATTGAACTGAGACCTCCTACTTCCTCGCTCTGCACTCTAATGATCACAGTAATGGAAGATGGGACAGGTGATGGCACTGGCAGCTCCTTCACTCAAACCACTCTTCAAAGAACAGAATCCTCTCCTTCCATTTTGGGTTCAAGCATCTAATTCCTGAAGGGAGCTTGAGTCCTGTGAACTTCTGGTAGTGTCTCCTGGCAGCTTGGAACACCTAAAACCCTAAGAAAGGCAAGATTTAAAACACAGTTTTGTCACTGACATTTCTGCCTGGCTGTCACTAATAGGCTTTTTGCTTAGCCTGCTAGCCTGCCTAGGTGCCTAACATGGCTTTCCTAGTAAGGAAAGCCTAGGTTATAACTTACATATCAGGCATGGCAGTACCTAACTGTCTAGTCATGAATTGTCTTTTAAGAAAATAGCTCTGAAGCCTTAAATCAAGTATTATTTTTAAATCCTTGACAACATATCAGAACACTTCTGTGCAATATCTTTTCTGTCTAATTCTCTTGCTAGACAGTTCTTGACACATTTTACATCAAAACTCATCCCCTGCATAGGGGTGTGAAGGCTGATTTTGTTACTGTATACCAAGCAGCGCAGCTTTTATATTAGATATCACTTGAGCTTTTGATCTTATCTTTGGTCTCTTTTTCTGCTTTGCAATATTCACATTTTTGTTGCTATAGTAAATAAACACTAATTTCCAAAAAGTATAAGTCCAGCAATAAGGGCATTTATTTTACTATTATGGCATCACAAGATCCTCTGAAATAAATTTGAAATGCCCATAAAAAAATAAGATTAAAATTCATCATATTGCTGGGTTGGCTACTCCATCTTGAAAGATGTTCAGTTTATGATTGGGAGGGACTCATAATCTCCTGAATAAGATTAGCCTAAATTTTATCATCTTTTATTGTCTGACATTCAGTCAGGTATTTCTTACCATTTTACTTTGTGTAAAGAGAAGTACTTTATGTACTGCCCTATGCTCCATTCACCATCGCAAAACCTCAAACCAAGTGGAATAAAGGGTATGAACTAACTCATGTTAAAATCACATGGGTGGCATTCAGCCAACTAAATGTAGACTTTTACAATGTAGACATTTACAGCTGAACTAGACACCCTCTGGTCCTGTTACAGCCAATGGAGAGGAACAGGCATTTCTAGGATGCAAGTCAGCTTATTCTAACGTAGACATCTAAAATAGGTTAGATGAATCATAAACTAAAAGTGCCTATTTCTGGTTCCCTTTAAACTCAGTGGGGAGAGTGACTATCTCAGATGCAGACATTCACATTGTAGACATCTAAAGTTAGGTGAGATGAATACAACCCCGGATGACTTTCCATATCCCTTGAAAAGGTCTGGTCTACGAGCAAAATGTCAAAGAATTCTTTTCAGCTAGCACTAGCCTCTTCCACTGTATCAGCCTACTGAATATTTTAGTTGGTAACTTCTTCATAACAACTCTTTTCATATGTCCAGATCATGATTAGTACCCATTACGGTCAAGTTACTCATATGGTTTTTTTTGTGTTACAATACTGTAATTATGTTATAGCCTTTTGTGTGCCAATTAAATGAACATGTCATGTACCTGATCAATGCTTCCCTAAACAAAGACTACAAAATACCAAGAAATTAAAATAGGAGATGGCGGTAGAGGGCTAAATGAACAAAGGTTGATACTCATACAACATGAAGATTAAAATGCTGCTTTGTAACTGCCCCTTGGTGGATATAATTGCAGCAGGCAAAGTGAGGAGAAATGCTACAAAAAGTGAAATAGTAGTATGATGACTACAAAAAAGATGCAAGGTGGCAGAGAATTACTCTGAAAGCTAATGTTCCTTCAGCAACACAAGTGCTGCTTACCATAATGGGCCAACGAGCCCACCTGTTTCTTTCTGCTTGATGCCACCATCCTACTACCAGTGGTGATGGCACAACAGCGGGTGCCCTCAACAGCAGAGGTAGCTCCTCGCTCTGTAATAAGCTGCATAAACCTTTGAAGTAACTTATTTATTAATAATTGTATGTATGACACCATTTGGAAAGTTCTGCTTTATGCTGTTGAATGTGTATATTTGTTTATCTCAGTAATATAAAAAACAATATGGAGTTTAAATTCTTAGGGAAATCATAAATGAGTAATCATACTAGTTGCAACATTTCAGCTTAACCAGATCTTAGCTTCTACATCTGAAAAAGGTTAAATTTTCAATTCAGGTCTTGCCCGTCCTTCCCCTGAAGCGTGCCAAAGTTTCTCACTCTGCTTCCTCAAGGTTAGGCTCGCCATGTTCCCTGGGAGTCCAGCAAGGACACAGATAGCTGTCTGAGAAGTGATGCTTCTCTCAGCATTTTATGTCCGTATTTTCTCAAAGGCAGGAGTGGCTACATATTCTCCTTGTGGAATGCAGTATTGTGGAAGCAAACTAGGCAATATCCTAACATTTTAGGCCTTTTGTTCACACATTGCAGAGTGTTTCTTTAGACTGCAGTTTTGTTATTTTTAAGATTAAAACAATTTAGTTGGGAATCTAGGAGTGTCATAGCAAGAATAAATGTAAGCAAGCAAACAAGAGTAAACATTTAAGGGTATCTAGTAAATTCAAGCACTTACTTGCCTCACTTTATAGAAAGGATTTTCTTCACATCCAAGTAATCTTTACATATTCAGGTCTCAAACAGTAATACCTTGGTCTCAGATTGATAGGAACTCGAATATCTCCAAAAACTGAAGCAGCAGTGCCTGACTTATTGTTTAGCCCTTGGATATTTATATGTATGTGCTATATCATTTATAGAGTCTGTTATTCATTTAGTGTGCTGTTTTTCAAGAGGTAAGCTGTTCAGATTTAACTTGCCAGAATCATAATGGCATTTCTGAGGAGACACAGGATAAGAGTTTTTTGCTCATCTCGGGTATTGTGTTTTGCACTATTAAGTTACTACCATAAAGTTCATCTTCAGAGTTGTTTCTTGGAATGTATAAAGAGTTAAGCGCTATAAAAGTTGCCGCCTTGCAATGCACAAAATGGTATATCTATTCCTAAAATGGCTGATTCAAAAGCAAGGTCAGCAGCGGTGGATAATCACATTTACTACATGTTACATGTAGACAGGGATTAATTTTGAACAATATTGAGCATAGGCTCTATGTTACAAGAAGTATTATGTTTGCTTTTAAGTGTCAGTAAATAGCAGTCTCAAAATGGTATTAAAATGCTTTCTGACAATGCATGTTAAATGAATTGCAAGACATGGAAGGGAAGGTGTATAAATTAAGGTGTGCACTGCGAGTGCTTAATTGAGAGGCGCATGGGAAAGAAAGGTTTATTTGAAATAACCCTCTTCTGAGGCTTTTCTCTAAGGGGGCTCACCCAGAGTTTCTCTTTAAATGATTAGATCCAAGTGTGATCTTCCTGAACTTGTGAACTGAGAGATTTCACCTAATTTAATGTTGTTCTCACCAGGGAAAACTGCATCAGCAGGGGCCGTGGGCAGGCCCCGGCAGTCCCCACCGCAGCGGATCCCACTGCCCCGTGACGCAAGCCTCTGCCCTTTTAAAGTCAGGGCAATTTACTGTATGGTTGTACCCGGAACGGCCGAAATTATTGGCTCCACTCCTGCGAACACTCGTGTTCAACTACACACATGCAAGCAGCGCTGCTGGGTTCAGCAAGGCTATTCTCGAGCGTGAAATAATATCCTTGTCTCCAGTTCGGGAACTAGCCGAAACCATGTATTTAGAGGGGGCACTACGAGGCTAAAATAGTGCCTCTATTTAAACACTGTCTTTACCAGGACGCGCACCGCTGGCGGGGGGGTGCCCCGACGAGCCGTTGGCGCTTCCCCGGCCGGGGCGGGGGGGAGGGGGAGCGGGCTGTCGCCGCTGCCGTCGCCCTACACAGGCTGCACGCGGGCGCCGAGGGAGGCTCCCGCGGGCCGTGGGACCGTAACGGCTCTTCTCCAGACGCCCTAGACGGGGCGGAGGTTACACGGAGAGAGGGGCTGCGACGGAGGGAGGCCTGGGACCGCCAGCAGGTCTGCAGCCAGGCCTCCTCGCAGAGCACGATGGCGATTTGACTTTGATGTTTATCCGGGCGGCGGCGGCGGGAGGAAGAGAGGCCGGCGGGGGGCTGGCGCTCTGGCGGCGGCCGGGGCGGCGGGGCGCTGTCCACGATGGAGGCCCCCACCCCGCCTCGCGCCACCTCAGGTGTGAGAGGGGCCCCCGCCGCGGGCAGCGCTGCCCCGCCCCCGCTCCGCGCGCCCCCGCTCCGCGGCGAGCCCGCGCAGGCGCGCTCCTTCCCCGCCTCCCCCCGCGGGTGCGCGCCCCGCGGTGCGGGCGGGGGCGCTGGGGAGGTGATAGGCGCGGGAGCGCGCCTGCCTTAGCTCTTCTTGTCGGGCTGCCGAGCGGGGAGGAGGAGAAGGAGGAGGAGGTGCGCGGCCGCGGGTCCCCCCGCCACCGCTTCCCGGGCGGAGGGGCTGCGACGACCCGTGAGTACCAGTCCCTGCCAACCTGCCGCGCCGCGGGCAGGCGCCGCCGCGAGACGAGGGCAGCCCCCCGCGGCCGCCCCGACGGCGGGGAGCCGTGTGCCCGCGCCGCCCGGCAGCCCCGGGCCCGGCCCGGCGCCGGTGTGGCCGCCCCGGCTCGGCGGGCGCGTCCGTGCCGGCGGGACCCCTGCGGGGACGGGCTGGGGGAGCGGCGCACGGAGCCGCCCGCGGGCAGCCGCAGGTGCGCGGCACCCCGCCGGTGCCCGCAGGACGCGCAGCAGCGCGGCGGGCGGGCGGGTGCGTGCGTGCGAGGCACCTGCCGGGGCCGTCTCGGCGGAGACGGCGCCCGCTGGCAGAGGCGGCCGCTGCCGCCGCTTTGTTGCGGCTGCAGGTGGGGACCGGGCGGTGCCGGCCCGCGTCCCCCCCCCGCCCGCCCGCCGGGGCCGCCGCAGGTGGGTGCCCGGTGCCGGAGCAGCGCGCGGCGGCGGGAGCCGAGAGGGCGGCGGGCGCCGCAGCCGCGGAGCGTCTCCGCCCGGCATCGCGGCGCGGCGGCGGCGCATTCCCCCCCCCCCCGCCCGGCATCGCGGCGGCGGCCGGGCCGCAGCCCCGCCCGCGCGGCGTTGGGGCCGGCAGGGCGCCATTTCGTGCGGGGCTTTTCCGCGCGGCGCGGCGAGGAGCCTGCCCGCCGCGCTCGCGGGGAAGGAGCTGTCTGTGCTGAAGCGGCGAGCTGGCCCCGGATTAGGGCTTAAGAGGCGGATGCCCGCGGCTAAGCGCCGCTCCATCTGGAGCGCGGCCCCGCGGGGCGGGGGCGGCCGCGGCGCCCGGGCGGTGCCGCTGATGTGTTCAGATGGCCACGATTTTTTCACGCGTTTATTTACCACGTCTTTTCCTCCTGCGCTTGGCTCTTGGCAGTGAACGGCAGTGCCAAACAGGCTTGCCATGACTAAAAGCTGTCTCCATCCTGAGGTGTTCGTGTATGCCCTCGTTTGTCTTTCCCTCTTCTAGGGGTAACTTAATACAGAAAACTGCAACGAAATCTGAGTGTCAAATATACTTGCCCTCCGGTTAAAAAGTAATAATTAACTAAAACCTTGAGCTCCTGCTAAACTTCTTGGCACAGATGTGTTATTCTTGAAGTCTGAAATGTGTTTAAACCAAGGCTTCTGAGTCTAAGTGTATATTCCATCTGATTAGTAATGAATGCCAAACTGCTTAGATATTTAAGGACTATAGTGTGCTTCAGCCCAGTCAATAAGGCCGTTTCATATTGACAAGCACATTGTGAACAGAGTACTACTTACTAGCTGTCGGTGTAGTCAGTTAAAATAATGGAAATGTGGTATTTAACTCTACAGTGAGACCTGAAGATCATGATGAGAAGTTCTTTTATTCATAAAGGTCCGGTTTTTCACTGTTCATTCAAACAAACTTCCTGCTGAGTCAAGAAGCCAAGATTAACCACTTGTGGTTTTTTGTTTTTTGTTTTTTTTAAACACGCTCATGGCCTTTGAGTTTTTCTTTCTCTATTTCTGAGTATTCAAGCACATTTCAATTCTGAATTCAAAATATTGTGGAAAAGTAAATGAAATGATAAAACTTCATTGAATCTGACAGGCACAAGATTATGCTAAAAGATGAAAGAAGTTAAAATGATAAATCAGCTTGACAATTCTGGATTGTAATTATGTGGGACTGTGCATAGAGCAGGTCCCTATGCAATATTGGAAGGCATCTGAATTTCATTCTGAAATTGAGAGCAGTATATGTGCTAAGAGACATCTTGCAGGTATTTTTTTGCATAAGATAACCAGCTGAAAAGAGAAAGATACTAGTCAGGTGTTGTACTAGTTCAAAGGACCTACGAGAATATATAGGAAAACTGACTTGCAGCACTCCTATTTTTAATATTTGTCTAATCTGTTCAGTATTACCATTCATATGAATACACCTCAGGGACCTGTTTAGTTGATGACTATCCTTATTTTTGAATATAAATTGCAAAGCAAGTGACCAGAATTGCTTGAGAATTTAATATCAAGTCTGTGAAAATAGCTTATTTGAATTTAGAAGTACTCTGAAATTCTCTCAGGTGTTTGATACACTTTGACAACTAATTTTAGTATAGAATTGGTAAGGTGTTGAATTCTGAGAGTATTGAATGTAAAAAAACAAGAACAAAAACATCATTGCTTGATACTGTCAGAATCTGCAGGATCCACTGAATGAATTTAAACTCTGAATTGTGCAAAGGAGATGTAGCTAAAGGAAAAGTGTACAGTTGTGTGACCACATCAGATGATGGGCTAGTGTGTACAAGCTGGTATTAATGATGGAGTAAAATCCTCTTCACCACTTGCAGAATAAATTCTCAATTAATCATACTCTTACTCTGACTGGTATCTTCTGTAATTAGTCTTATTGGCCTCGGTAAAAATACTCAAAAGTAATATTGCTCAAGGTGAATGAGATCACCAGAATCACATTCTTAATTACTATGCCTTATCTTCTTGCAGAAGCATATTTTTATCATGTCAACAGATTTTTTTTGAGAAGTGTTGTAATAAGAAAATTGGACTTTTTAAAATGGCTTTTATATTCAGGAATGGAATGAAATAATGAATCCAGTGGATATTTACTGATATCTGCTGTAAGCTTGTTGTGCTTTGACATTTCTTTCTGCTGCTTAAAAAAAATGATAGCAGAAGCTCTAGTAACCAAATTACAGTTTCTTGGAGTTAATAAGATGTCTCCCTAACTGACGTATTTCATTGCTTTGAGGGTTCCAATTTCAGTTCAGGGGAAGGTAATACTAATCTTCTCATTCTTTTTATTATACCAAGTGAGATGAATTTCTATACTATCTGGATATAAAACATACTGAATATATTAAGGGTTTGGTTTTTTTAATAGATTATTGCACAACTCAGATGGCTCCATCAGCCTAAAAAGTAAATCTGTTTTGCTTGGAGCTGTGAAGTGGCTGTTACTCTGTAGTTTTGTTCAGTTGTCCCAGATCACCTTGGACTGAGATTATTTACCTTCCATTATGTCTGAAGAGTACAGTAAGAACTGTGCTATTCAATTTTTACTGGATATGTTAATTTTGTTATGTTTTATGAACAAAGTTGGTAAAATGGGAGGTCATAGAGGAAAAAGTATATCTCAGTAATGTAAGCTGAGGCAATAGTGTAGGAGGTCATCTGCTGGGCAATATGCAGTGAATTTGGTTTCGCCTTCTTGAGTAGGTTGATAGTATTCAAAAAATTCAGTTATACTTTCTCTGCAGTCATAATTTGTTGCATTTTAAATTGGTAAATATATTTATTGCCTACTCAGTTTAGTATAAAAGATACTGTAACTTTATGCAAATATGAATATTGTCTCCCACATATAATACTAGAAGAATTTGTAAATAAACTTCAATAATAAGATTAACATGATGTGCCATAAGTTTTGTCATACTGTTTGTTAACCAGGAAAGCTTAGTTGCAAGCTAGTTATATTGCTTTTTTCTGAGCTGGTGAGGGCTGGCTGAGCTTTCAGTTATTTACCTCAATAGAAAACTGAAAGGAAAAAGTGAACAAAGGAGGTCTGTTTTGCCTGTCCCACTTGCTGGGCTGTTGTCTTTGCCCTTTTCAGTGAAGGAGGGGGTAGAGCTGGGTCAAAGTTGAGGAACACTGAAAAGGAATTCAAGTCTCATATTGAAATGTGAATGATAGCTTAGTTTGAGTGTTGAACGGATTTGTTTGAGCTGAAATTTCTGTATCTGTGGAAACTTTAACTGACAGATGGTGATGGACCAGCATATAGAGAACTAGAAGGTATAGCCAGAAGTGTGTTCAGACCCAGATTAAGATGCTCAGTAAACAAGTGCATATCTGATGAGACTTTTAATACTGGAGATACTGATGCTAGACACTGTGCAACACACTAGACATTTGATTGTGGGAATTAAGGGCAGGCCCCTGCAGCTGGCATACATTCAGACTTACTTGTCTAGCCTAATTGCATTGCAGATAGTTCTCTGGATTGCTCCTTAGCTTCTCCGTTCCAGTAAATGTTGAATAAGTACAGAAATGTTCATCTGGATCCTCTATTAACTGGTGTAAAAAGCTTTCAAATTTTTTTGTTTTGCTCTATGAATTGGGATAAACGTATCTTAGTATTCATTTTATGAATACACTGTTTTCCTGCACTGTTTCACTTTTGAAATGGCTCAATTCATAATGTGATTACAGCTTTCCCCTTGTTAACTTTTTAGTATGGAAGTATAACAGCTTGAATTATAAAATGTTTCTGTAAGAGCTCACAGTACCCCCATTCTACTTTAAGCAACCAAACTTTTATATAAAAAGCAGCATTTGATCCAAAGCATCTCGGATGTGCAAAAATAGCCAAGGGAGGAAAAAAGACCAGTTCAATTTATGAGGACGTGATAACTTTAAAAAAACAGCCACGTTAGAAAAGTTGTCCAACTTAGCTGCCTAAATCATCAATTAAGTAAGACAGAATTAATATGAATTTGGTCTCTCTAAATTCTGTAAATTCTCATGTAAGATTGCTGAATTTGGATGAGGCCTACTGGGATTACAGTTGTCTTAATACTTTATCTGCACCATTAAGTATATATGACCTTCTTATTTCCTCTGGTTTAAAGTATGTAATTGGTACTGTTTAACAACTTGCTTGAGGAGAACAAAAGTTGATCCATAACTTCCTGGTTGTGTGAGTTACAATCTTTGGCCACTGTTCAGGCCTTTCTGGACAGTCTCCCAAAATATTAACATACCATGTTACTTTACAGGTCGTTATCGAAATGAGGAACTGATGGTGCTTATACACCAATACAGATATCTTTGTCTTTCTGAACCATAACTCACTTCTGATTTCCATTTGTTCATATTTTCAGCCTTTCTGCATTTGTCCAACTTGATTCTGAGAGTTCAAGTAATTCCCTTTTCAGTGTCACAAAACTGTAAAGCTGTAGGTGTGTGTGTGTGCACACGCACATGTGAGTACACCAAATGGTATTGCATATAATCAGTTAGTGCAAAAGTCAACTGTTGTACAAGATTGGAAGCTAGGGAACAGCAGAGAACACTACCATCGAGTTAACTGACCAGTTCATAGGGAAGTTTTCCTGTTGAATATTACACTGTAGCATGGGCAGAGTGGTATAAATGACCAAAGTTTGAAGTAAGAGGCAGAAAAAGATAATGGATCAAAATCTATCATGAGAAGGGCTACTGTATCAGTAAAGGGATGAGGAACAGAATGTATTGAGTTTTGGATTAGAAAGAAGTGATAGAAATGAGGGAGCTGGGAATAAAATTCACTGGAAACCTTAAATAGAAAAGAGAATGGTCTTCTGGAGCTCCAGGTGGAATAGATTGAGAGGGAATGTACAAATTAGGGATAAAAGTTTGTGGGATGAAGTAGGGGATAGCTTCTAGGCATGAGGTGGGAAGTGCAAACAGTCCTGAAGGAGGGAAGAATCCTGAAAAGCATGTCAGAATCAAGGAGATCAACTATGTGAAGGGGAGCAGAAAAAGGGGAAAATGGAGAATTTGCCTTGGTGTTGGTCATGTGGCTTTTTTGTTTTCTTAAGGATCTACCAAATCAAGCAATCTGAAGGAAAAACATTAAGTGCCCCAGTTATCTTTGTGGCATATTCCCTGTCAGTCAAAGGACTTTTCAAAGGTATTTAAGAATTTAATATTGTTGGTCAAATTCATCTCATCAATAAGGTTGTACAACACATAGCTGGATAGACAGTCTCTTCACTATTGCTCCAGTGTTTGGAAGGACTAAAAAGAGCGGGATTTCCTTCCCTACTACTGCTCACATCTGTAGGTGAGTCAAAATGTAGGAGGTACCTTATATGCCTTCATCATTACAGTTTTCAAGTGATAAAAAGAAGAGGTAAGCGTAATGTGGGCCATGGCTATTCTTTGTGTAGGATGAAGAGATTTGGTGACTCATTTACTGCCTCTTCAAGTAAGCTGGAATCTGTGGATTTCTCCCCACCACACACTGCTTGAGGACCAATGCTGTGGTCTCTGGACAAGCTAAATACAACAGGAAATTTAACCCCCTTGAATTGCTTTTATTTTCTGGAAGACTGAAAGGTTTTTTCTTCATCAGCTTGCTGAGTTTTGTGATTTTGCCACGGTTGTTACATGGCCACATACTATTATAATCTGGTTTTTGCCATGGATGAGATGAGATGGTAATAGGTTGTACTAGTCCTTTTACTGTTTTTTAATCTGTTCTGACAAGTTATATTGTATTGTTTAAGCTTAGAAAAGGGAGATGCATTCCTTTTCTTTCCCATGCTGTCAAAATTGTATGTAATTTGAGTAGGTGTACAACAGAGGAGCTTTATATTGAGAGGAAAGTATAGAAATAGAGTTTTTGCATGCAATGTAGGATGAACTGAGACCTCTAGTCATTCTTATGTCTTGCAGCAGTAAGTTCCATGTTCTAGGTCCAGCTACTATGAAGAATACTGTCCTCTGCAGATGTGAGCCTTTTTCAGTTGTCAACAATTTGATGGTTCCAATGTGATTAGGTTGTTGTTGTTGTTAAACTAGTCATAGGCATAATGGCAACCCAATTCAGTTCTGAATTAAGTTCTGAGTAAACCTAAAAGCTAGGACAAGAAATTGCCTTCCCAGAATCTGCAGCATGATGTGTTGCAGAGTCTTTGGGCTATCACGTTTTGAAAAAGCTGACACTTTTTCTGGAGTGTGGGGGAAATCATTTCAGTATTGCTGTGATCAAGCCTATAAGTCATAAGGACATGAGCCCTTGTAACCTGGCGTGTTGGACAGGAAATGGCCTTGTTCGCCAGATGTAAAAGATTCCTACTTCCCTTTACCACCATATTTATTTAGGTGTTTGTTTACACTGAAGTTCAAAGATGCTCAAAGATAATGAATATCTTGGTAGTGAGGGTGGAAGGGGGAGCAAATATGGCTGGGTTGTCATAGGGAATCTACAGTCTTCCGAGCATTTCTTTCTACTGCAAACATCGTATTATTCTTGCCCAGGCACAACTTTGGTTAGGACAAAGGAGCTGATGAGGACTATTACCACTCTCAGTACAACACAGTCCAAGTAACACTGCAGGTTGTCTGTGATGTTTGTGGGGATGCAAAGGAATGCACCATTCATAGCAGAGCTCTACCTACTTTTTCTATTGTCCAACTCACTTTTGTCTACTCACAAGCAGATTTTGGTTAGAATTTTAAAACAGCAAACAAACAAAAAAAAAATCAGCCATTTTGGGTCTTCTCTTCTATGTTCTTGTGTCTGTGGCTTTTACCTCATCTGATGCATTAAAGGCATCAAATAACGAGGAGAGAGGATTGCACCCAGTATTCCTCTGAAGATGAAGGTCTAGAGTTGGAAAATAGTTTTCTGTGTTTTTTACATTGTACTCTATATCCAGGAGAAAAAAAAAAAAACAGAGGAAGTTGCACGACTGCTTCCAGGTTGGAGGGGCAGTATTAATAAATGGATTACAGACCATGGTTCTTCCTAGCTAAGTGTTTTTGTTCATATTGGTCTTCTGTAATGTCGTAGAGCTTTACTTCTAAAGTAATTCCAATGATTTAAATTCCAAATCCTCTCTTAAATATCCATCTTTTCTCTGAGAAGCACTTTATATATCTTTGGACCTTGGAATCTAATAGTCAACATTTCATTGTATTACAGGATATAGCATCTTTCCTCAAACGATAACAACTGTCTACTCTCAGTACCAATTGAAATTTAAGATATTACTCTGAGGAGTTTCCATAAGTTTTCTGCTTTCCTGTATTTTGAGAGTTTAAAAAGTTGGTGTCTAAACTTGGTTGCAGATGCTGACAAAACTAGGAACATCTTAAAAATTACAGGCTGGCTATTTCTGTGAGATAAAGTTGAAATATAAGCAGTTACTTCACTGAAGGGAGAAGCAGGCAAGCCCAAGGTGACTAAAAGCTAAACAATCTGCTAGAACTCGCAGGTGGCGGTTGGATAAAATGCATTTGTAACTTAAAAAAAAGTGGGAATATATAAAGGTGAGCTTGACCACCAGAGGGCAGACCTACTGTTTAATGAATGCAAAAAAACCACCACAGAAAAAAAACAGCCTATGCATATAAGAAATATAGGGAAATAATGATTGAATAAACAATCTGTAGATACAGAATATCATAAACATAGTGTTACATTCTGTCAGTAACATATGCAAGTAAATACATCTGCTTATAACTCAATTATATTTTTGTATTCATGCAGTGAAATTCAGTACAGACCATCAGATCATGTAGTTCGATCAGTAAATAAACTGTTAAACTTAACCCATTTACCTTTATATTGAATCCAGTAGTTTTAATTCAAGTGAGTTTTCCAGGAAGGTGTTCATTTGAAAATGAAAAATAAAACACTTTCTCAATAGCTTATTTCCTTTAAAGAAGAATTTAATTCTGTCTGAATGTGAAGTGGCTGGAAAATGACCCTAATGTTCATGTTATTATAAAGATCCCCCAGGATCTGCCTATTCTTCCTCTCCTTTTTGTTAATAATAACAATAATGCCCTTGGAAAATAAACAAATTTGCTTTTCAGAGTATCATGGTAAATCTTTAATATTATGGTCCTAAAATTAATTATTTCAATAAAAGTAGCTTTTTCAGGAGGTAAAAATGTAGTTTTCAGTGGAAAATGGTGTTCAGTGATTTTTATTTATTTTTTTTACTAGGAGTGTTAGGTGCTTAATTAAAGAATATCATATGTTGGCTTTAACTGCTCACGAACCTTCTCAAATTATTAGTTCTAGAGTATCTTTGAATTATTTTCTCCTAAAAAGTAGACAGTTCCTGTAACGGAAGTAGTACCAGTCCTTATCCCATTGTTTCAAAGTTACCGAACTCCTTAGAGGCAAGTCCTAAGAGCTTTGGTTGCTTTCTGTGGGCTCTTGATTCTAGTAGTGGTAGTTGCTGGAGTGAAAGATCATTGAAAGAGCCTTAAATGCTGCCCCAGATTTCCATTTTCCCCACTGTTGCTTCCAGCAGGCACAGTCCCCCCCTAGTAGCAGAACTTCTAGAGAGGACTTCTGTAAGATGATTTGCAGATACCATCTGCAAATCTTTAGCTGGAGGAGCAATTTCCCCAATTAGTTTCAAGACTTTAAGAACTTCTTCACAACCTCCTCACCCCTTTGGCATTGAACTATGGTAGAAAGTTTCTCATAGCATCATGGGAAATGTACTAGCAGAATTGACAGCATCAAACATTCAAGAGCGTCACCGAAATCCAAGACTTAAGATTTTGTCTTCATAGTTAGTGCACTTGGCTAATATGTCTTGGCTTCTCTCTTTTTTTTCTTTTTTTTTTTTTTTCCCCGTTATGACTAGAAGGGGCTAGAAACATTTCGTGTAACCCTGAACTGCTCTTAATATTTGGTGTTTTTTTTAATCTGGGTTTTCAGTAAATCATTAAAGTTATGAGATTTGACAGCTCTCTACAGGGACTGAATTCTGCCTCTTGAAGAGAGACAAACTATTGCTGGGAACACACACTAGTTCTAATCTACTGAAAGCAGATTATGCTTTTTCCTTCTCAGTTTGACTGAGATTGTATTGAAAGACATGCCAACTCTTAGAACCGTTTATTCTCTTCATTGCTACCTTTAACCCTAACTGTGACAAAAACATTTCTCACAACAAAATAAAGTAAATAAGTGTCAGTCTTTTTGTTATTTGAAATAGGAAAATTTCATATTAAAAGTTAATATGCAGCTTCCTGGTTTGATAATAAAAAGACATAGGAACATGGAATGGAAAAGGTAAGAAAATGCTGAAATCAGAAGAAGGTGTGGAAAAGGGCAAAAATAAGGGGAGACAAAGCAAAGAGACTAGATTTAATTACAGGCAAATTGCTATTAATAGGACAAAGCTATGATTTGTTGTTTACTAAAACAAAACCTAAAGCTACCATTTTAATGAATGATGCTCTTCACTCTAAATTATGGTCTGGACTGGCAAAGAAAACAGTTGGGTAAAAAAAAAGTAATTAAATGGTGCAAGAAATAATTCTTAAAATTGTTCTCAAACTACTGTGCATCTGTTCCTTGTCTTGCTGCTCACTAGTACAAAAATGATGGTATCTTGATCTAGATTCTAGTGGGTTTTTTTTCCACAGTCTAAGGGTAAATTGCCTTTTTTGATATGGAAAATTATTTCTGAAGAGAGAAAAATAATTAGACCAACTAAAGACTAGGAGCACAGAAACAGGAATATGCTGGTTGCACCCTTTTAATATGTGGGAAAAGTGTTTTTCTCTAATCAAGTATTATCCTGAGCCTCCTGCTTAAGCTGGAAACTCCCCCCCCCCCCAATTGACTCACATAATCAATTTTCAATGCAGCCATATCTGGGCAGGGGCATACTTTACTGAAGGAAAGGATTTTTGGCATAGGTAGGATAAGTGGGATAAAAGTAAGTGTAAGGAAAACAGCAGTTTTGAAACAATTTCTAATGTTTCAGTTTTATTTTCTGGAATGGTTTTCTAAAGCAAAATCATGAAAGCCTTAATTAAAGTCACTGACAGATAGATAGGATGCATCTAAAGCAACAGCAGCTCATACAGTCAAATTAAACTAGGCTTTTTCATCTTTTGATGATTGAAGCTAGTGGTGTTATTGCTCAGGCTGTCAAAGCAGAAAGAGCTGGGGGATGCAGCTACAGTCTGCCTTTTACACTTACTTTAGATTGCTAAACTGTGTATGAAGTCTGTGTATTTTCAGGCTGCAATTGGGAGTGCAGAGGAAATGAGGGATTGTATTTTCCTTAGCTGAGACTGTGTAGGGCAAGGATCCCATAGCCGCGTGCTCTGTGTGTTGAGCTGTGTCTCCAGGCTCCCTTTGAGCACACAGGAAGGCACTCTGGCTGTCTGAGCTCTTGCTCTGCAGCTTGATGCTCATCTCTGTATCTCCTGTGGCTGTACGGTTTGGCTCTCAGCAGTTTGTGTGGTATCAGTGGAAAAATCGGCTCGGATAAGGCGGAATTAGATGGGTAGTTCCTGAGTGTGCAGGGAGCATGTCTTTATTTGGCTCATCAGCTGCAGAGGCCTAGGCTCTAGGTGATGAAGGCTGAGAAGGCAGGGATGAGCAGGGCTGGGCAGTCAGGTCTGTAACTCATTTCTCAGTCTCCCAGGCTGGTTGTGTTATTCTAGTGACTAGCATAGTGGGTTAATATTCCCACTGTGCTTAGGTAGGCTGGACTCGCCAGTCATATCTGAACTGTAGGCTGTGCCACAGTTTGATGTAACATGCATGGATGAATTACACCAGTGTTACTGAGTTGGCTTCATTGAACAAAGCCAAGATCCTTGAAAAAGTGGTAATTGCAAAGGGAAGGAAGGAACAGCTATGTTGGATGACAGGTAATTGCTGCAACCTCTTATGGTTATAGCCTGAGAAAGGGATGAGAGAAGTTTAGGAAAGTTGTAGTCTAAGGGGAGAAACTAATTTCTCCATGAATTGAACTGTTGTGATCTATTCTGATGTACTGCTGGGAAAAGATTCTGTATGATGAATACAACTCAAAAACCTAGGGTGAATACTGTGAATCATTGATATTAACCTGAAATGGAAGGAAATAACATTACTGTAGTGATGAAAAGACATTAGGATGAAATATTGCACTACAAACATGGATCGCTTCCAGAACAGAAATCACAAACGTTGTCTTTCAGCTTTCAAATTGAAAAGAGCTGATCAACTTGAAATGAAGCCCCTGGGGCATACCAGAAGGCAAACAGAGGCCCCTGGGGTGGCCCCAAAATGCATGGGGAAGACTATAGGGGGCTCATACCCTGTTGTCTAATTATGTGTGAAAATATCTAAATAGACCATAAAAACAGTATTAATGAATAAGAGAAAAATCACTTTTGCTAGAAAGTTTAAAACCTCCTAAAGGAGTCTCTCTTGTGATCTCTGTGTAACATTTATTTAAGATCCTAATTGTGACAATATGCTGAAATGAAATGGCAGTTTAATAGAACCACATGCTTCTGTAAGGTGTGGAATAATGCTAATGCCTGAAGTTGTGTGTCTGACTTATCCTAGATGATAAAGGATGGAGTGAGACATCTGTGTCTGAAAACATGTCTATAAAAAATATTTGAATATTTACTTTCATTAGTGCCATGTTATAGCTGTGATTATGGGAAATAGTTCATAATTCACTGTGGTGAGGTAATTTCAAACTAATAATTTTTATTTTTCAAAAACAGAATTCAGATTAGTTGAATTATGAACATATATTTCATAATGAATTATTTGATTTATATTTAGATTGATATTCTTCCCCAGCTTCAATATTAATTTAGTCTGATAATTAATGAAAAGGGGAACTAATTTGCTATTGTGGCTGGCCCTGTGATGAAATATGACTTAGAATTTAAAATATTTTATCTTTTAAAATACATTTCTTTTCAACATTAAATTTTACTTACCAAAATACAGCTATTGATAATTTTTCAACACTAAATATATCTGGAAAAAATAACCCTTCACCTTTCTGAGAGAACACAAAATAGAATTCTAAACCTGTGTAATGCAATTGAATTTCTGAACACTAATCCTCAAAAAAAAATTTGTGAAGTGCCCAAAATAAAACACTTGCAATTCTCTAAGTAACACCAGAAGAGCAATATTTTTGAGTTCCCTTGTCTCCTTTATCCCTTTATTGCTGTTTCTCCCATCCTATGGTAGTTTTTTAAATACCTGCTATTCAGGCAGTGGCAAGTAATTAGTATGTAAATCTTACTTTTATGAGTGCAGTCATGTAATAGTAGGCACAGAACTGTAAAAATTTAAAGGTTCCTTCTAAGAAGGCTTGCATACCTAAATATAATTAGACAGCCAGACTTTGAAACATATTATACAACAAAGAAAGGTTTTAAAACGACTTCTGTGTTTTCATATAAAATAATTTTGCAAATTTCTGAAAGTTGTCTGAGGCTGAGACTATCTGTCTGTAAACTACCAGTCATAATGAGATTGTAATTTACAATTAGGGTTTCTAGACATAATTATTATGCAAGTACTATGTAATACAGGTTTTTTTAGAACTAACATCTTTAAAGAATATTAAAGCTGGCCCTGCTAAATATGTTCACACTGGGAGAAAAAATATTGTTGTTTGACTGCGCTGTACCAGAATTTAAGAAAATTTAAAATAACTCTGTGAAAGAACATGTTTATTTTGAGTACTTCTACTTTCAGATGCATTTCATGTAGTATACCTTACTCATCAGAAAGTTTTGTTTGCTATTAAACAAGGTGGATTTGAGACTCTTAATATTGTTGAGAATGGAGAAAGGAAGAAATGAGTTTATATCCAGCTAGTTTAATTCTGAATAGTGCTTCAGTTCTAAAAGACTAACAACTGTATTGTCAAGAAAATATAATATCCTGCAGATGGCTTAGGGAGACAGCATCATTATTCAGCTTGGAGAACCAGAATGGCCAGGTTATCCTCACCGACTTGATCATTGGCATGAATGAATGATATTCTGTTTTCAATAATCAAATTATTGATTAGACTAACAAATATAGAATTTGGTGATAGAAAGATGGTGAATTTTGAGACTTAATCTCATAGCATTTTGAAGGGAGAAAAGCTTCCATCATACATTCAGCCAACTGCCTTAAGAATTCCAAATGGTTTTAATATTACATTGGTAACTTTTAGAAGCGGTGTCACATAGTAGCTTTAAATAGAAAGCTTGCCACCGTACATATTTTTACTTATTCTCAAAGCTATGTTTTTTGTTAAGCTAAATTTATTTGGTTTGGGGGACACAATTGTTTTTCAGTATCATTACGACGTAGGCTTAAAAGGCACACCAGTATCTAAATATAGAAGCACAATTCACTGTAACAACAAGCAATCCAGGCAACTCTAAACACATTCTTCTTCCCTGAACAGTTTCGTTATTCTAATTTTTTTTTCATATCAGAAACAGAAAACAGCTTTGCAGCAATTTATTGGAAGTTGTAATGTTTGAGCTATGTTTGGATTAAATACAAAGTGAGTTCCCAGTCATGGGGCTGTTCATCAGATAAGCTCCATCTCCATGATGGGAGCAGTACCTCAGCACGAGTTTTTTTAATCCCCAATGATTTTGGGGAGGTCAGGTCTTTGGGGTGGGGGGAAGTGTTAACATAAATACTCTCAGAAACCTTCTGGTTATGATTACCAGCCATAGCCTTGAAACTGAGTATACTGAACTCTTGGTTATCTGTTAGTGGATCATCCATGTTCTGTATTAGCAGTGCTATAAATGTAGAGCTGCCCCAGTTGGCTTCCTGTGAGCAAGCTTAGGTCAGAAAGCAGCAGAGCTGCTCTTATGTGATGCTGACTGTTTTTAGGTCAGGATTAGTTAGACAATTTCTGTACATTCGTAGTCAACAGTATCACTGGCCTCTTTTGCATCTCATTGAGTCTTCTTCTGTAACTTAATACGTGTACATGTGTATTATCCGTGTTTTTTTCCTGATTATTTGACCCCTGTATTGCCTTGTATAATTGAGGATTAACTATGCTGTTTAAACTGTTGGGTGGGGGAAGAAGCAGGGAATGACACCCTGTGAAGTGACAACTGTATTGTATATCAGCTTCAGTTCCCGTCTGGTCTTAAGGTGTAATTTCTGTGGAGGATATACTGTCATCCATCACTATCAATTCAAGACAGTCACAGTATAAAGATCCATATCTAAAATTGAAATCACTTAACCCTTTATATAAGAAAATAAAAGGCAGATTTGGCTGTTGTTGTTACCTGATTTTTTGTTTTGTGAAGCCAGCTAGACTTGGACTTCTCTGAGAACTTGTAATGTAAGTGGTAGATGCAACCTTAACACAGGAAACACTTCTAATCATATCTGTGTAGTATTTTAAAGTACTTACAGGAATGCTGCTGGTACACTGAACTTATTTAAAGTATTTGAGAAAAATGTGTGTGAAATGTGGGGGGGATTTTCAGTCTGCCATCATTACTTCAGAATTGCATGAAAATATTCCAGTCTTCTGGGCTTTTTATGGTCTGCCATCTACATGAACTGGGAGTAATGCTTCTAGAATTGAAGTTTGAATTGGGCTTGTGAGTACCTTCATTCTGTCATTCATTAGTTTGGTACAATTTGATAAAACAAATGTTTCCAGGCTAATTGGGTATTATGCCTAAATGTTTAATCTGGAAGCCATTAAGGAAGCGGCACAGATGCAGATGAACCAGGCTTAATGTGACTGCAAAGGCTGGGAAATGACTTTAATGCTTTCCCTGAAAAAGACAATGTAATCCTTTGTCTTCAAATAACTTTTAAGACATTGTTGCACAGTCATACAGCTGTGCTGTGTGTGGGTTTTTTTGTTGTTTAAAACAAAAACACCCCCCCCCAAGTAATTTACTGGGATCTGTTTAGGGTAGTGCTCACCTGGGGAATTGAATCTCTCAAACTGTCTAGGGTGGTTAGTCACTGACCAGATAGTGATGGGAGTCCGGATAGTGATGGGAGTCTCTTCAGCTGGATTAGATGAGACTCCACAAAATGCTTTTTCTCTGCTGTTTATGCATGATCTGTTTCTATTGGTTATTTTAAACTCTGTACAAAATATCTCCTGACTTTATTACATATGTACAAAAGACAGTGCTACGTGACCATGGCTGCATCTGCAGGAACAGTTTCTGCTGCCTGGAGGAAGTCTGTGGGAATGGCAGATTCTCCACCCAGGATGCTGATCATACATTTAAACATATGAGTAGTGCCTGTCAGCTGGCCTCTGCATAGCAAGAGCTGCCTGGGGAAATCTCTGGGACTGTCCAAAATTCCCACCTGGAGAAGTCCTGTAACAGTTAGTCAGTTGCCTTGGCGTAAGAGCAGCTGAGAGTTCAGTCGGTCACCGCAGTCTCAAGTCAGTCCTTTGTCTCAGATCAGTCCATTGCCTCATCCATGCAGAGGTTAGCCGACGAGTTCCTGGACCACCCTAGGAACTGGTGACTAAGCGTGCTGGGTATGCGCACAGACACAGCTCTGATACCTAGCTACATCAGAATCGTAACTATAGCACAAACACAAAATTCATCCCTTTTATCACAATTATAACTTAAATTCCATAGATCTTGCCACAACATACAGTGTATTATTTTAGACCATAATCTGATAGTAAAAGCAAGATAAAGGAACTGATTCATACTTAAAGTTTGTGGGAAAATTTTACGGTGTTTTGCATTTTATATGAAAACACATTATGTCCTAGCTGTAGTTTCTGTAGTAGTGATTATTGCTAACTTTATGTGCTGTTAGTGACAGTGGCTGTAATGTTTCAAGCAGGTTACTAATACAGCTTATGAAATTGGAGGCCATTATTCTGATGGCAGAAATGGTGTGAAAAAAGTCAGTACTTCACTGAGACAGTTAAGCAACAGAAAAATGCAGGAAGCCTCTGAGTTTTCACTTGGTGAAGACTGGGAGAGTATCGCCATAGACATGTTCTTCTCCTATAGCCATTTGCTTTTAGCTGCTATCAGAGATGAGGTGTTGGCCTATGTAGATCTTGGTTGTTACGCTAAACAAATGCCAAACTTGGTGGGACTTGCAGCAGTTGTATTTGCAAATTTAAAGAGAAAATCAGACCTAAACTGAAGCAGCTAATGACTTGGAAATTTGCTGAACTCTTTGGGGTATTTTTTTTTTTTTGAGAAATGTTAGGGTAATAGAGCATATCTGTAAACAGTGGTGTGTATGTGTATGTGTGTATGTATATATATATATATAAAATAATATATGTGTGTGTATGTATATACACACACATGTATATATAAATGGGGGGAGAGAGAGAGAGAGAGAGAACTTGTAACCCTTTGTTATATGATCTAAGGGTGAAATCCTGTCCTCCTAACTTAAATTCATCTGTGCCAGAATTTGAACTATTTGGAACAGAGTAGTAAGCTAGCCTGCCTAATTCAATTGTTTGTTTTTCCCATTTTGCTTGATGAGAAATAAGAACTGTCTGAAAACCAATCCAATGAAGTGTATTTAAGAAGTGGGAGATCTTGGTTCTGGTTTTTAGTTGGCCTTAACATGGTCTCAGTTGCTTCTGTTCTGTGTACTGGATGCTGTCCTTAGTGCCAGCGCCAAGGGTGTGCTTTGTGAAAGTTCCCACCCACTCGGAGCCCCTGTGCGGCAGGGAAAGGCTGGGAGAACTGGTATGCAACATCATGCTTTCTGATGAGTCTGCTGTCTATAGTAAATCATCATGAGCCCTGCTCAGCCAGCTCTTCTAATACAGAGGTCGAAGTTGGTCTCCCACTTCTTAAGTATGTGCTCTAACTACCAGACTGCTGAGAAGAAAGCGGGCAGAGGTATTATTTCTGCTTCCTCTCATGGAACTGGTTGTGATCCACATCACATCTGACTTTTCCAGTTCTTCTAGACAATTTGGGTAGATTTCAGGTGCTTCATTGTATCTATCTAGAGAGCTATGGAGCCTTAGGCAAAAGACAAGTGTTTGTCTACCTGGAACACGCGCTTCTGAGTACAGAGGGATGAATGAAGTCAACTCCCTAGGAAATTCTAAGGCTAAATTGGGAGCTGTATAGTGTATTTAAGTATCTGCCTACATCCTGGGACTACCTGATGCTACAAACTGAATTGCTGTTCAGGATTTAAGTGGAATAATGTGGGTTAATATAAGTTTTTTTACTGACTTCCCACCCTGAAGTTATAATCTGCTTTACTAATGGCAAAACTTTGTGTTATGTATACTATCCCCCAGAGGTGTGAATAATTCATCAGAATGGAACATCGGACTTGTGTAGCTTAATTTCATAGGACTATTGATAGTTCTCTAAATAAATTCATATTTTCATTAAAGCATTAAAAATCAGTTCCTACCACTGTACTGTTTATGTATATCATAAATGCTGTAAAAGAGCTACTCATAAAATAGAAGGAAAAAAAACAATTACACTGGCTGAGTGCAACTCCTGGTTTGGACATTGCATTTGTGAATAGTAAACATTGATTTGATGTCACAAATATTTTTAACAGGATAACAAAATGCAAATGGCTTTATGTAAGACAGATTACCTATGGTTTTAATACAGGATTGTTTTTAAGCCAGAGGTTACATTTTGCTGGTTTATGTATGTTTGTTTATACCCCAGCACATTAGGATTAGGCTCTGCAGAATACTGTTTTCCAAATCCTCGATATTTTGAGGTTAGTTCGTTCATTTCATTTTTGAGTTTAAAGTTACAAACTTAAAATCTGAATAGTGATTTTTCAGTAGCTTTCAGGATGGATAGCTGCTTTGTCTAGGATCATTACAAACAGCCTGTTTTGTGTAGGTAAGATCAGAAACTGCTTTTGTTTGTCATACCCACTATAATTATTTTCTTTCCTAAGGCAGAAAACTACTCGGTTCCCAAAACAGCACAAAAGACCCAATGCATTTCCTGTACAGTAGAAAGTATATGGATGAAATGACATATTGCAAAGCAGATCACTGAAATGTTAGTTTTGTGTTGAAATACAAGGAAAATCTTACAAGCAGTTAAACTCCAAATAATTTATAAAAGGCCTCATACATACAGTACTGCAAGTTCTTGACCTTTTGGTGAATGAAATTTCAGGAAGCTCACCCAGCTGGCACAGAATAGCTTCATGTGACTCTGCATTGTTGTCATTGCTTTATTCTCTGAATGCCTGAAATGCGCCACTCCCTTTTACAGGGACAGGAGAAGGAACTCTCTTGCATAGGTAATGTTTCCTTTTAGAAAACTAAAGTCTTTGAAGTACTCAGCAGGCTCTGTTCTCTAACAGATTTAACTGGAAGCATGCCTTTTTCTCCAGCTACTTTCAGTTTTTGTATTTTACCGTGACTAATGCTCAGTTTCAGTCAAGTGTGCTGACATCTTCTAGTTCAGGCACCAAGGCTTCTACCAAACCTTTATTATGCTGGTGTTTTCCCAGAGAGGAAGCATTTGGTAGCATTTCCTGTGTTACAAGGTGAATATAGTATATACAGGCTAAGAAAGGAAATGTAGGAACTTCAGAGGAAGGAATGGATTTAAACTGTAGTAAACTATTAGTATTGCACATATGAAATGTGAAAGCAAAAAATAATTACAGCTTACTCTTAGATAAAGTTTCTTCCCTCTTGTTTTAAAGAATTGATAAATGTTTTCTTACATCCTGTGACTTCTGTTCATATCTCTTTTCCCATTGGCTCAGTTTTTACTTCAGTTCTGTTCTCAGAGGATCAAAGTATGGCTTCCATATGCTTCAGATTATAAGGAATTGGAATGCTATGGAGACATTAGAGCCTACCTCTATAAGAGAGAAATTCTTCTAGTATTCTCAATCTACCATTTCTAGGCAGTGTGCAGGCGGATACTGATGTGCTTCAGGGCAGGGAATATTCATTTCTGAGAGACCTGAGAAGAGGGATGCTGACTATCAGGAATTTTTGATGAAAAAATTCTGGTAAAAAGTGGCTGGAGTTTCTCTTAAGAAAAGCTCCTTTTAAATGATTACCTATGATTTCTACTTCAAAGATCTGAAAATCTAGTGAAGTAGGAAGTTCAGGGTTTCTTAAATACCAAGCAACCAGCTGAGAAAGCCCATGGCTTCCTACTAGGCTCAATCTCCTTGTTCCCTTCAGTTTCAAATAAACAGGAATTAGTCCGGGAGACATGGTTCACTCAGCTCTTAAATGACAATCTGATTAAGGACATAGCTGTGATTTGCATGGGTCTCACATCTTGAATATCTTGAATATATGGGACTAGTGGTGGTAATGTTTCCTAGTTTTGCTCATGGTCTTCCTTATGGTCCTCATTGTCCAAGGCACCTGCAGCATGTGCTGTGTCTAAAAGTGACCCATCTGGAAACAGAGAAAAGGGATAGTGTTTGAAAGGGGAGAATGAAAGCTGTATAAAATCTTCTGTCAGCTTGTTACAGGCAGCAGTGATACAGTTATTTCTTTTAGGTTAAAAAATGAAATGCAGGTGTTATCAATGAAATAATCTTATTCACAGTGGAAGAGTATGCTTCAATCTCTCATTCATCTGAAATAAGGAGAAATGGTTTATTTGGTTCTTTTTTTTCTCCCCTCTTGCACTTTGTTTGGTGGTCCCACACTTGTCCCAAACCTATTCAGTGCACTATTTTAAGGGTATTTGAGCAAATAATATTTTGATAGTATTTCTCACACAACCCAAGAGAATAAGTGCTTAAAATACTATTTCAGAGTTTCAGTTTTGAAGTGTGTCGCAAACGTACATGCAGTATAGACCAACTAGGCTGTTCTTGTTTGCTGCTAGACTTACGGATCATGAATTCCTGATAAGAAAAATTAACAGTTCAGTCTTAATCTGTGTGCCTCAGGACTATAGACATAACGTGCTTAAACAAGCCTTATGAAGAATTTTAAGATAAACTAAAAGCCGGAAAGAATAATAACAGGGAATTTTGTCATGTGGACTCTTCCTTCTTGCTGGATTAATGTTAGTGCACTTGTTGAACTTTGTGAATTTAAGCTGCCTCCTATGGTAAATCTCTCATGAGAGAGGATGAAGCAGGAGGAAATACACCTACAATGTAATTCCTTCCCTCTGTTCTTCCCCTCTCCTCCCTGCACCAGCAGCTGATTCTGCATGGGGAGGAGGAGGAAGAATTTTACCATCTTTCTGAAATGGGTTGGGCACAGTATTGCCAAATGCTTTCTGTGCTTAACCTAATGAATCTATAAAAGGCAAAATGATATGCGCCAAATGTTTGTGCACTTGTGGGCATTTAAATGAAATGGTTATCATTTCTGTGCAAAACTTAGGTACCCACTCTGGCTCTGCAGATTATTTGAAATACACACTATTTTTGTTTGTTTCTGTTCCTCTAGAGGAGGATTTATCTTGTAGAACCCCTAGAATAAAGTAGTCCTGTACTTAATAGGATAACCTTATGATGGTAGGGTGGGAGGGAGCAAAACTTCCTAGTCTTCCAGAGGTCTTGAATACATAAAGTAGTTCAATGAGGCCTAATTTCTTCCCTTTCCCATCCCCTACCTTTTCCTGAAGTAGATCTTCTGAAGTTTGACAGGTAAGCTCATAATGTAACTCTTCTTTTTGCGGGGGAGGGAGTGGGAGGGAATACATAAGGTCTGTCTCTATCCCATTGAGTGTGCCTTCGTACCTTTGTGTACAGAGGAAGATAAAATTATTTCTATTGGTCATTTCTGATATGAAAACCCTAAAAATTTTTAGACTATATCCATTACGAAAGTTAGAGCAAAGGGTTACCGTGGAATAGGGCAGCTCTCCTTCATTATGAAATGACTTTAATTAGAAAAACAGGGTTTTTAGGATTTTGAGCTAAATTAACTAATATTCAAGCATCACTTCCTCCAGGCTCAAGATCAGTGCATCCCTATGAGTAGGAAGTCAAGCAAAGGGGGCAGGAGACCTGCATGGATGAGCAAGGAGCCCCTGGCAAAACTCAACCAGAAGAAGGAAGTATACAGAAAGTGGAAAGGGGGACAGGCCACTTGGGAGGATTATAGAAACATTGTCAGAGTATGCAGGGATGTGACGAGGAAGGCTAAGGCCCATTTGGAATTAAATCTGGCAAGAGATGTCAAGGACAACAAGAAGGGCTTCTTCAAATACATCAGTAGCAAGAGGAAGACTAGGGAAAATAGGGGCCCTTTGCCGAATGGGGTGGGTGCCCTGGTGATGAAGGATGCTGAGAAGGCAGAGTTACTGAATGCCTTCTTTGCTTCAGTCTTTACTGCTCAGGCCAGCCCTCAGGAACCCCAGACCCTGGAGGCAAGAGAGAAAGTCTGGAGAAAGGAAGACTTTCCCTTGGTCGAGGAGGATTGGGTTAGAGATCATTTAAGCAAACCTGACACCCACAAATCCATGGGACCTGATGGGATGCACCCACGAGTGCTGAGGGAGCTGGTGGATGTCACTGCTAAGCCACTCTCCATCATCTTTGAAAGGTCATGGAGAACAGGAGAGGTGCCTGAAGACTGGAAGAAAGCCAGCGTCACCCCAGTCTTCAAAAAGGGCAAGAAGGAGGACCCAGGAAACTACAGGCCAGTCAGCCTCACCTGCATCCCTGGAAAGGTGATGGAGCAGCTCATCCTGGATGTCGTCTCTAAGCATGTGGAGGACAAGAAGGTGATCAGGAGTAGTCAGCATGGCTTCACCAAGGGGAAATCATGCTTAACCAATCTGATAGCCTTCTGTGATGGAATGACTGGCTGGGTAGATGAGGGGAGAGCAGTGGATGTTGTCTACCTTGACTTCAGCAAGGCTTTTGACACTGTCTCTCATAACATCCTCATAGACAAGCTCAGGAAGTGTGGGCTAGATGAGTGGACAGTGAGGTGGATTGAGAACTGGCTGAATGGCAGAGCTCAGAGGGTTGTGATCAGCAGTGCAGAGTCTAGTTGGCAGCCTGCAGCTAGCGGTGTCCCCCAGGGGTCAGTACTGGGTCCAGTCTTGTTCAACTTCTTCATCAATGACCTGGATGAAGGGACAGAGTGCACCCTCAGCAAGTTTGCTGGTGATACAAAACTGGGAGGAGTGGCCGATACCCCAGAAGGCTGTGCTGCCATTCAGAGAGACCTGGACAGGCTGGAGAGATGGGCGGAGAGGAACCTCATGAAGTTCAACAAAGGCAAGTGCAGGGTCCTGCACCTAGGGAGGAATAACCCCATGCACCAGTACAGGTTGGGGGTTGACCTGCTGGAAAGCAGCTCTGCGGAGAAGGACCTGGGAGTGCTGGTGGACACCAAGTTAAGCATGAGGCAGCAATGTGCCCTTGTGGCCAAGAAGGCCAATGGTATCCTGGGCTGCATCAGGAAGAGTGTTGCCAGCAGGTCGAGGGAGGTGATTCTCCCCCTCTACTCAGCCCTGGTGAGGCCACCTCTGGAGTACTGCGTCCAGTTCTGGGCTCCCCAGTACAAGAGGGATGTGGCACTACTGGAGCAAGTCCAGCGAAGGGCTACAAAGATGATTAGGGGACTGGAGCATCTCTCTTATGAGGAAAGGCTGAGAGATCTGGGCCTGTTTAGCCTGGAGAAGAGAAGGCTGAGAGGGGATCTTATCAACGTGTACAAGTATCTGAAAGGAGGGTGCCAAGAGGATGGGACCAGACTCTTTTCAGTGGTGCCCAGTGACAGGACGTGAGGCAACGGGCACAAACTGAAACACAGACAGTTCCATCTGAACATGAGGAAATACTTTTTCACTGTGAGGGTGACAGAGCCCTGGACCAGGTTGCCCAGAGAGGTTGTGGAGTCTCCTTCTCTGGAGATATTCAAAACACGCCTGGACGCAATCCTGTGCAACGTGTTCTAGGTGACCCTGCTTGAGCAGGGGGGTTGGACTAGATGATCTCCAGAGGTCCCTTCCAACCTCAGCGATTCTGTGATATATTCTTCTATCTTTTAATATATCTTTTGAATTTCCATTTTAAGAGTGAGGTCTAGGAATCTTGCCCTTGTACATGCATACTTTCAGAAATATATTTTTCACTGCAGTTGAAGTACGTTGTCGAGTGCAACATCAGTCTTTTAAATTGGAAATGTATTTGTAATGTTCAGTATTATTCTAGACCTTGCTATAAGAAATAGCTAAACCTACCATTTTGGTTCTGAACTAATCCATTCTATAGTTTAATATAAGTACCTGATATTCTCATGGCATTCTAACCTATTGATGAGCTAATTATAACTCTTAATTTTCTAGTAGTCATGTATATGCATACATTTTTCCTGTGACATATGGGGTACAAATGAGGACACTTTTGGATTATGAGGTTTTTCCTAGCTCTTGTAGTGAAGATGACAATAGTTGACATTTAAAGATATATTTAGTATCTGTGCATATGACTTAACTTTTTTCTGTTTTGAGTTCTTTCATCCATTTTCAAATTTGGCATTTATTAGTAAATTTATTTAGGTTCAGGACTGATTTGTGTGTTTGATATAAAGAAAACCCTTTAAAAAGAAATCGTGTTGGGTTTAGTTGTTGGGTAATCTCAATGAATGTATGGGACTCTCTAGTTCTCAGAGTAAACGGTGTATTGGCATGACACAGTCCAAAAGTTTTCATGAATACTTCCTTCTCCAAAACTGAGCATGCTTCGCCCTTCCTTGACTGCAAGTGCAAACACCTTGATGCATCCAGGGATCTGAGATGACGTAGCCCTTTACTGTTGTTGCTGGTTCTTGGCCTCTCCGGTATTCTGAAATGTGTGTGAGATGTATAAATGTGAAGGTTTGTGAGTACATGTGAAGGAGCAGGTTTGGATTCCTTGAGTCAGAAATTCCTTCCCTTTCTTCTGACTCATCTAGGGAGAGGGTAAACATAAAGGGCAAGAATAGGTGCACCTGTGGAGTGACACCTGTTAACTTCTACCAGGTCCTTATCCCATAGGTTTACTTGCATGATTTCATGAACGCTGAGGCACATGACAGCTCTTCTCATTTGTGCAAATGATCCAGAAATTGGAAGTGAGTTGTTTAACAGTAGGGCTGAGGTAAATACAGCATGTCTGGTCAGTTTTTTACTACCTCCACCTCACCTCAGTACATCTCATAAATTGAAGCTATTTTTTTTGTCTCTGAGAACAAAAAGATGTCCATCAGTCCTGAAAAAGTGGAACTAGTGATCTGGCAGCTCTAGAAAGGTTAGGTCCTGGAGCTGAGTTTCATCTTTCTAGTTGCTGCCTTTCCTTGAAGAGGCTGGTCTGAGTCTGACCAAAAGTTCACAGGTTTGTTTTACTATGTGGATGGGAGAATGATGATGATCTAGCCTTTTATACTTCTGTTTTCCAAAACTGTTAAACCAGTGCAGCCCAGTCTCCATTACTGCTTATTCAGCCTGTTCTGACAACTCAAACAATCAGCTGTAGATGATATCACCTAATTCCACTTTGAAATGAAAGAGAATGAGTGGTAATAAACCTACTGGCAAGAGCTGTTTTGCCTAGAATAATGGAAATAATGCATCCTAACCCAGTGAGCAGGGAGCTTTTCTCCTCTCGCCACAGGTCTTTGTTTCTTTTTCTGATGGACTGCATATCCTTTCATTTGAGTGATTAGGAGAACTACTACTGCTGTCAGTCTGAAATGTTGAGTGTACGTCTAGCTGACACTGTTCTCTTTTCGTGTAGGAAGAGACAGGAGAACATGCTTGTTTACATGTCTTTATTGTCCACATATTTTTAATGGACAGGAATAAGCCACTATAAATTGACCTGAAGATCACTGCTTATTCCAGTACTTCTATCATAAATGCGAGGAAAACCTGGTATCTCAGCATAATAAAACTGCTAAATGTATTGCAAGAAAGGGAGTATTTAGCAGAAAATCCTAAGTACAGTTTTACAGAGCTCATTAGAAGTCATACTGTCTTATTTCTGGTGAAAGAAATAACAATGTCTATATGTGGGTGAAAATACAAGACTGAAAAAGAGTTTGCAAAAATATAATTATTTCATTAACATCTTGGGACTAAAGTGTTTCTTTTGAATATTAGTGTAGCTTACTGAATTATCTCTATATTATAATGTAAAAATATATTTTAAAATTAGTATCAAGATGGTCTTTTAACTTGAGCATACACTATTATTGCATGCAATTTTAGTAACTATAGAAGTTGCTGGATGAGTGAAGCTGTACTCATTTATGCAAAGAAAAGTACAAATATACTGAAGAAATTCACAGACTTTGATATTTTAGCCTCATGTCTGCCAAGCCTCAATCTTAGGCAGTTCTGCTTGCTGAATCACATGTGTGGAGAGCAGGACCAGAAGAAAGGAGATTATATAAAGGCTCTTGTCTCATCTAGCTCACTGCTCACTGGTGTCATCCGTTTTGGAAATCTCTGAAACTCTGTTAGGGTTATTAGTCTCTGATCACAATAAGTATATACTTTAATTGCCCTGCAAGACAAAAATGGTGTGAATAAGTCAAAGCCTTACATGCCCAACAAAAATGCTTTGCAGATTGCTGTCATTCCATTTTTAGCTTTCAAATTTTAATTTAAAAATAGGTAACCACAACTTCTAATCTGGAATTGTTCTGCTAGACTAATATTGCCGTGGTCAAGAGCCTAGGGTTTACATATTTAGTAGGAGGATCCTATTATTTCTGAATTTTACTAATTTATGTGAGATGGAATTATTTTAAATATTTGAAAGTCTTTCTCACTTTGTTTTAAAGAGTCAGTCTTAAGAAATAAATTCCCATGGCTATCTTTCATGGGGTCTTTTTGCTGCCTGTAAGTGCCCCTGTCAGTATGCTTGATTACTACATGTATTTTATATGTAGATGTTCCCAGTTAGTCCTTTAACTGCTATTTGGGAGTGATGAAATCTGCTCCATCAGATATACGGGAGATGTCAGTTTCAAACTTTGTCAGAATTTATTCATCAGTTGCCCTGCATGTGGGCAGCTGCATGTGCTCTAGGTGCACACCTAAACTTCTAGTATAGTCAATGTAGATCGAAAATTCCACCCAGCAGACCAGAGAGCAATTTAGCTTACCTGTTGCATACATTAGGACAAGCTAAATCACTCCTGAGCTTTTTTGACTAGATTACCTATGACTATTTGGTATTTAGACCCTTAAAATTAGGTGTCAGAATTTTCAGCTGAATCACTGACTTGCAGCTGTGTTCATAGTGATCAGTGTTCCCACTGGGGAACACTCAAAAATCTGCCTTCTTTAAACCTTGCATACTGGCCCAGCATGTGTTAAGCTTCTTAGGCTGCCATTGCAGTCTCTTTCCTTGGCGGCTTGGGCATAGAGTCAGTTTGTTTCTTTCCTTAGTTGTTTGCAGTCGCAATCCCATGAATATGTTTATTCAGTGCTGCTGTAAAAGAAACTGGTCTTACGCTTCTATTCCTGGCTGATCATTCCCATCTCATACAATTATTTCTCAAGCGATGTATAAGTATTTGCATGATGAACCAAACCTAACAGAATGAAAGCTAGCTGACTGGGTTTTTTTTGCTGAGCATAAGAATGAGAAGTTGGCTAGAGAAGATGACTCACTGTATCTATGAAACTAGAGTCTTATGACTGATGCTGACTTCTTTGATTCATTTTAAATACATCATTTCATAGAATTCCAGCTTTTGGAAACTCACAGTTCACACCTTTTGGGGAAAGTGTGATACTGGAAACATATAGCCACAAGCTTTACAGAGGGTCCCAAAGTCAATTGCCTTTCTAGTACTCCTCTGCTCTTAGAGCCCAAGTAAACTCATAGCATCCACAATACCCTGTGACAAGGAGTTCAACTACATGCTAGTTGGGGAAAAACCTCTTCTTGCTTGTTTTTTATACTTGTTACCTGCTAGTTCTATTGGTGTCCCTAATCCTTGCATTGGAAGAGACAGCTAACGGTCATTCTAGTTATTCTCTCTGTGCCATTCAAGGCTCTATAGACTTTCTGTCTTCCCCTTTTCCTTTTTAAAGGCTGAAGAATCCAAGTCTATCAGGTCATCCCATTGTAGGAAATGATTATAATTAGCCATGAGAATAGGTAAAATTTGAGTAGAATGGAAATTAGAATTTTAAAGTCATACCTCTCATAACCATCAAAACTGGTAATGAATACCCCGGTCTTGAACTTTTTCTCCTCCATTATTTAATTCCCAGTCTGTATTTAGCAACTAGTGCCCACTGTTTTTTGAATGCTAATTCTCTCTCTTTCTTCGTTGCTGCAGTTCTGACTTGTTGTGGTGTATTAAAATACAAACCAAAGCCCAATAATACTAAGATATTGAAATATGGAACAGGGAAAGGAGAGAAGAATGTATAAGGAATGACATGGATGAGGTCTGTTTTTCACAGTAACTTGTTAGAAATTTTGGGGAGGAAATGCGCAAATGCTTACAAATCAATGTGTCTTTTTCCAGGCACTGATACTATATTATATGTTAGGGTTGTTTTTCTTAATGCATGTCTGTATAAAGTAATTGAAAGTCTGATACCTGATTTCCCATATTCTTTGATAGCAAAGCTTTGTTTTAAAATGTCAATTAAACATATAAAATCTTTTTATAACACAGAAATGCACACCCAGACTGACACCTACAATTATTAGTATAAATTATTTTAATTACTTATGGTATACATGCATCATTCAAAAGTATGTGATTTCTCTCCCTCACAGATGTAATCATTTAATAATAGTCACATTGTTTGTGTGTGTACATACATATATTTTATACAAAGACTTGCATTGCTTTAGTTGTTTGATTAACACATGTTAATGGTTGAAGTTGAGATCATTCTACGCTCATTCTTTTGTCAAACATCATTTGCTGTAGCATCAAACTAAAAGCAGAGAAAACAAAGTATGCCAGACTTGTAAAATGTCCTCACAAATAAAAAGTTATTTGTGAGGAGTGATAGTGTATTAGTTGTTGGTGTGTGCGTAGCTACTGGGTCCCAGAATCCAGACACCTGGCTGTGGAGACAGGGCAAGCCGCGGTACTGGCTACAGGGCAGAACCTCCCACCAGGGAAGGAGAAAGGTTTATTTGGCTTCATACTCTCAATAAGCATTCCTTGACTCTTAAATTTCTAACCAACCTTTTTTTTGTATTGAAGTAGATGTAACTTCAGGGCAGCCTGCCAGCATCGTCTGTCTTTACATAGTCATGTTGAGAAAGCTGACTGATTCAGTCTTCTGATTCTGCAATACCTTGGTTGTTATGTCCTTGGTAGGACTGGCAGCAGTACTTGTTGTAATGTAGGGCTCCCCAGTACAAGAGGGATGTGACACTACTGGAGCGAGTTCAGCGAAGGACTACAAAGATGATTAGGGGACTGGAGCATCTCTCTTATGAGGAAAGACTGAGAGAGCTGGTCCTGTTTAGCCTGGAGAAGAGAAGGCTGAGAGGGGATCTTATCAACGTGTACAAGTATCTGAAGGGAGGGTGTCAAGAGGATGGGGCCAGACTCTTTTCAGTGGTGCCCAGTGACAGGACGCGAGGCAACAGGCACAAACTGAAACACAGACAGTTCCATCTGAACATGAGGAAATACTTTTTCACTGTGAGGGTGACAGAGCACTGGAACAGGTTGCCCAGAGAGGTTGTGGAGTCTCCTTCTCTGGAGATATTCAAAACACGCCTGGATGCGATCCTGTGCAATGTGCTCTAGGTGAGCCTGCTTGAGCAGGGGGATTGGACTAGATGATCTCCAGAGGTCCCTTCCAACCTCAGCCATTCTGTGATTCTGTAGTCTCTTGTGGGTTTTTTTGTTGTTTTTCCCCCCCCTCTTATGATTCAAGTTTTCAGTGAATTGCAAGTAGACATCTTTATTCTTTATTTTCCCCCTCCTTTCCTTAATCAAAGTAAGTGCAAGAGTTTCACTGTACAGGACAGTAAGAAAGAACAGACAGTTGGAGGCAATCAGAAAAAGAAGATCAGAGCTCTCAAGAGATAAGTGACGGGTAATGGCAAGATGACAAACATTTTCTTTCAGAGTTGTGTGGATGAAGCAGAAAATGGAAAATGTTTTTCAGCCGTATTGAGAGAAGATACTGTTTGCAGACTAGAAAACTTTGAGAAGAGTTGAGAGGAAAGCCTCAGGGAGGGAACGGGGTTGTCTTAAGGACAAAGTAACTTAAAATGAGAACAGAAAAATACATTTATAGTTCTTATAAATATTTTTACATGATAACATAGTCTTCCGCATAATAAGTGATCATGGGGTTGAACATCAGCCTTGAACAGAGCATTTTGTGCTGAAGGATGTGCTATATTCCTTTTCATTTGATCAGTTGATTCCTGAATGTGCAAATTGATTCTGTATAGAAAGATAAAATCAGATGGCAATTTCACTTCTTTCATTTGTCATTGTAGACTAACATATATCTGAACATATGAAGAGAAACAAAGCAGTAGCCTAATCAGAAAAGCCTACTAGATGAAGGGAATTTCAGTTTTTCTGTGTCCAGAAGTGAGATTAGATACCAGCACCTGTAAAGATACATCTTTATATTTATCTGTAAGATATATTTAAGAAGAGATGGCCAGTAGAGTATGAAGTAGTTGATACAGTGCATTTAGACATCTGAACTACATGAAAAGCTGCTTAAATATTGCCCAAAGGATGAATTAGAATGAACCTTGTCAGCACCCTCTGGGAAGAGGGTGGGGATGTGCGGTTACTGGATTTATAGATTAGCAGAGAGATTTCTTATTGCTGAGGAATTGTATTGGAGATAATGGATACGGCTAAGAGATTGGAATCTGCTTTCTGATAGCATATTTGTCTGAGAAGACTTTTTATAGATAGTTTTCCTTGTTCCTCATTTGCTTGTTCTGAGGCTTTACATAATACAGTATCTCAGTTAAGCTAGTCTTATCAACAGATGTCCTGCTTGTTCTTAAGCCTCTGCTATCATCATTTCCTTATTAACCAGGGCAGCCAATATTTTTACTGATAGTGTTAGTGCTCTGGGCGTGCTTCGGATCTAAGCACTTATGGTTAACTGCAAAGAAAGCAGTTGCCTCTAGTGATTTAGCCAGATTTTACACACACGCACATGTGCACACACAGTTTGTGGATTTGGGTGTGCATCTAGTTGAATTCCCCAGTCAGGTGAAGGATCTTAAAAAGAAACAAGTGGGCAACCCTCCTTCCCTCACCCCAGAGAACACGGTTCCCAATTAGAGGCCAGCAGTACATCATGAGCCAGCTGTAAAATGTAAACTGCCCCTGCTAGATTGAAGACTTGTATCTGTGCTTAAAATCTCCTGTTTTGGACATCATCTTCAGGAATATCTGTTGCCTGACAGAATTTGAGCTCCCTTTGTTCATGCATAGTTTGTCTAAAAGTGTTGGTCCTTGCTTAATAAATCTAATGGAGATAAAAACTGCTTTTGTGGATGAAGGAAGAGGAGGAAACTGTATGTAATTTTTTTCCTACCAATTCGCAATACTAGCTGTATGTCTATTGCCTCTTACTATCTCATCCCTTCTGTTTGCATCAGACCCATTTATTCAGGTCTTCCCCCCCCCCCCCCCCCAAATTTTATGAAGCTGGCTCTAGTGATATCTTTTCACTATATTATTTAGTGGTAGGGAAAGCTTTTTGAATTGGTAAATCATTCTCTTATAAATGAGATGAGTGTATAGAAAGCACAGCTCTTATTTCTATGCTTTCTGATTCTTATTATGTTTAATAGCAGCAGGAGGTTTGCACAAAGCTGAGTACAACTAAAATATGAGGGAAAATAAGAGTTACTGTGGATGAAGAATGAACTGTTTAATATAAAATTTTTTATTAATGTGGTTTAAATAGTGTCTGGTTTTCTGGGCTTCTATGGTTTTGTCCATTCTGTTTTGCACTGTTTCTCACAGGTACACAAATGCTTGAATTTAATCTGAATTTGTTTGCTTTGAAAAGGAATTTAAAGGCTTCACATTGTCTCTAGTAGCCTAATGTGTGAGCATTTTTTTCCCCTCCCTCTTTTTCTTATCAAAGAAAAAAGCAATTAAACAAAACTGGAAGGAAAATCCTTCTGTATTCTTCTCCTGGGTGCAACTCATCAAAGGTGTAACAGGCTGTTGTGGCATCAGCTCTCTGATCATAGACCTGATGATAAAGAATAGACCTGACGGATCAAGGCAGTGTGGCGCACTACTGAGGATGAATTTGTCCCATGTCTTTTTTTTTTCCTCTTTCCCTGAGGCAGTTTTTCTCAGCACAGTAACCTATTTCAGTCTTACTTGGACCTATATGGCAAATCTCATTCAAATATGATTAAAATGAAATAGAACATTTAAGACAAATTTGTTTAGAAGATGAACTATTAAATTCATGTTATACCCCTAGGTGTTACTTGATAATTACATTTTATTTTTTATTGGTATTTGAGAGCAATTATATGCTCTGGTAAATTTTCATTAAAAAAATAAATTTTTATATCTTAAGTTTTGGAAGCTTTAAAATGTCTTATTTTTTAGTTGATTGGTTTGTTATAGGCAGATTTTTTTAAATCATTTTTAAAGATCATACCATGCATCATGTTCATCTTATGAATTGAGACGTGTCTTGGGTGCAGCTAGAAGTTATAATGATTCTTCAGTTTATCCTGTAGGTCAATCTTATACTTTTGAAATAAAAGTAATTTTTTGTTTTGATTAAATGGGCATAAAGCTTTACTGCTTTCCTGCGGTCCATGGGGTCTCTCCTATGTCCTGTGTTACATCACAGATTCAGGTCAGACAGGTGTATTTTATCTAAAATTAGAGACCTAATTTACCATCTGCAAGCAGTTGTTCGGGCTCCTGTGAAAGAAGGAAGCGAGAATAAACACTCCTCAAAGGTCCTCATCTGTTGTGTAACCACAAAGGGCCAGGTTCCCTCTGCCTGCTCGTCTCAGCAGTGCCGTGGTCGGTGGTGTGGGCACCAGAGCCCTTGTGAGTCTGAGATGGGCAATGAGCTGCTTAAACTCCAGTCAGAGAACACGATCCAGTATTCCTGCTTAGATCGTGCCCAACTCCTAGGGCTGAATTCTGCTGAATTGAATTCTGCCTTTCTACTGTTTAGTTTACTGTTCTCACTACTAGGCCATAAAGCAAATAAGCCCTTCTCCATTCCTTTCCTGGTGAGATACCTACCTGCCTTTGGCTTCTGTTGATTAGACAATTTTTTTGTCAGAATCAGCTTTTTAGACCAGGCACTTTTTTAGATGCGGTAGTGCCTAGTTAGTACTAATTAGCTTTAACGTACATATGAAGAACATGGTAGTAAACCTCTCTGCCAAAGGTTTTCTGCCCTGGAGCAGACGCCTACATTCAAAATTCAGTCCCACTTCCAGTTGTAGTGCAAGCATGCTGGATTAGACCAAAGGTCCTACCAGTCTGAGTCTGACAGTAGAGGTCTGGGAGAGGGTGAGTGAGAGCAGGCAAGAGTATATAATACTCTCTAGCAGTTTTTTCATCCCAGTAACTCCAGTAACTTTCTGAGGGCCACCTCCCTCCCCCCTTTTTAATAGCCTTCAATAGTTTCTTTCACTTAACTTGTTTGGTCACTTCATGAATCCCTGCACACTGTTGTTCAGTGACCTGTGTTAAAGTTCCATGGCTTATTTACACTTTGAGTGATGAGTCACCACTTGTTCTTAGGCCTTGTCTTGGATTTGGATTGGTTCGTCTAGCACAAAACTTTCATTTGATTTTGACTATATCCTATACTAGAAAGAATTGCTAATTTTGTAGCTAAAATTGTAGCTACCCTGTGCTTTGCTGTCCATGTAGACACACATTCAGGGAGAAAGCAGTCATTTGAGGCTGTTTGATGCCATACACCACCTCAGTTTTAATGGTAAGAAAGAACAAAGGTGAGTACAGACAGCTGATAACAAATTAGGGAGGAGGAGAAGCAATAACAAAACAGGAAAAAATGCCAAACCAGGTAAAACCTTTGGCCCCCTTTTCATGGTATTTTTACTCTTAAAATTACTACTTTTTTCTTTGCTTCTGCTTGCATTTTCTTGTGCCTGATTTAAAAAGCAGATTAGTATGGACATACTGCATCTCTCAACCAGCAACTAGTGGTTGATCCATTTTTCTATATTTTCTTCAAACTCTCCATTGTTGCAGTTAGCAATGCAATGCCTGAGAGTCAAATTTGCTGTGGTGCTCAGAGAGCTAGTGTATTATGTGGGGAAGAATCAGGTCCCTTCACTGAAACTGCTGGAGCATGCTGAACATTGCACTGCCTAGGAAGTGACAAAGTGAAGATACTAATGCATCCTTAGGCGCCCTTCTTTTTAACATTGTGCTAAACACAATCTCTCTGTACTGAGAGCTGGAAATCCTTTCCACCCTAAGACAAAAATACTCATAGCCTGGTGTAATGATGATGGCCTGTTGGCAGCCAGATGCTAAATAAAAGAAAAACTTTGAGACTTTTTGTTTTGCATAGACCAAATCTCTGGTGCTAAGAATTCATTATTTCTGTCTTACTGGCTGTGCCACACAGTGGGTGAGACCATTGCTTTTTCCATTTTAGTATGTGGAGCTGCAGCCCACCAGCTTTGTCATGTGAGAAGAATACTGAAAATGTGAAGTGTTTGAGTGTGTTTCTACACTATGGAGAGACTGAGATTTCTCCCTCTAGGAAGGAGAGAGGTTGAAAGTAATGATGTTTCCTGATTCTCAACCCTGGACTGTTTCTGTATCTTTCCTGTTTATAGTAATTTGATAGAAATAATTCAGGGAGCAAACTGTATGGTCTAGCCTTCAAGTTGAGTATCTTAGCCCTGCTTAGTGTCCTAGGCATGAGTGTCTGGCACCTGCTGGACTGAGGAATTTTTGTATTCTAGAGCATGAAGTGACCCAGCTGCAAGAAAAGAATTAAGAAGTACTCTCAAGTAGAAAAATGGCTTCCTATGGCTTAGACCAGTGTCCTGGGTATATTCTGCATCATATTCTGTCAGGGAGAACTGGACTTTGAACTAGGCACATGGTGCTGATGGTGTTAATGTGCCTAAGATAACTGCAGTCTCCACCAGTTTCTGAATCCCAGATGATTACTTACCATCCTGTTGCCACAGTCCAGCTCAAAATAAAACAATATTCCCACTGGGAATGCGAAGTAGGAAGACTCTTATCCCTCTAGGGAAGTAGTTACCTGAAACTTACCAAGAAGAAAAAGTTGTCCTTACTGTTTGGAATTTAGGATTTTAATTTTCAATTAAGTCAAATGTGCTGTTTAAATACTTTTTTAAAGGTTTGCCCTCATGACTGAGGAGAAAGAGAACCTCTTTAATTTTATGCAGTTGCAAAACAATGGGAAGCTTGTCTAGCTCTGCATGGGCTATTGAGCTCTAAGAACAGGAGTTTCAACAAAGTGCAGAAAAGTGGAGGGGGGGGTGTATGGTTTTGGGTTTTTTTGTTTGAGGCTAGGGGGTCTAAGAAAGTAAAAGCTCCAGGAAGGATAGGTTAGTTTTAGATGGAGAAAGGCAATCTAAGCTGCCTATTTCTATATGATAGAAAATGTCAAAATATGCATTTGTAGTTGAAGGCCTAAACATTTGAACACTTCTAAAATAGAGGAGATTTGGTGTTTTGAGGTGGGGTGGGGTTTTTTGGTTGTTTTTGTTGGTGGTGGTTGGTTGGTTTTTTGCCCTGTAGTAAGTTAAAACTTTCATTTCATGTTTATTGAAGCACAGGAAGGAGTGGAAAGCAGAACTTGCGCGTTGTGCTCTGCAGTGATTCTTATGATGTCCTTTCATGTTTTCTTCCTGCTTAGTCTCTTCAAAGTCAAGAAAAATATCTTGCTATGCTTCCACATAACCTCAGCATTTTGGGCCATGATTAGTGGGCTTGATTGACATCCTAATTTCCTCTGTAAATAACCATGAGCAACTAAAAATAAATCCTTTCTTTCCACTGCATTTTGTATGCTATTTGTGAGGGAAACCTAAATAACTCTTTATCTGGGTTTCCCTAACAAATTTTCCTGACAATGTTCCCTAACAAATACCTATTTTTTGTAGTTTTCATTCTATAATAATAAATTGTCATTGTTGTGCTGTATTGAATTCTTAGATATAATAGTCAGTTGTTTTGTGAAAACTCTCTCCTCTTCTCTGTGGAAGACAAATATGTATGTGTATCTGAACTACCTGTGTTAAAATGCTCATTGAAGTTCAAGATGATTTATAGAAAACAGCCAGTGATCCCTATTTGGTGGAGCATCCTTTGTACTCCTAAGGATGGCATGTCTGTGGTACAGCAGTGGGCTGTAAAGAACAAGGGTGCATATGGGGTGACTTTTATAGTACTGAAATTGTATGATATCAAGAGAGGCTTTTTTAAGCTTAATTTCAGAACACAGAGAAACTTTTTCTGCAGTAATAAACACTGTTGTGAGAACATGTCAAATCCATGTAATTATACATTTTTCATTTAGTGTTAAACCAGCTTGCACTAGTTCTTGAGACTACCTTCTCCTCTCATGGTAAGTGCCTTGCCTCATTTAACTTTCTGGCTCAATTGTAAAGACCTTGTAAGATCTTTTGTGCATCTCCAGACAGATGATGCACTGCATAAATACAGCTTTAGAAACATAATGATATCTTCAATGTCTTCCTTAGTGAAATTTGAATATAAAGGTTGACATTTTTAACTGGCAGGATTTTAAAGGACTTGCATCACAGTTTGAGCCTAAGTGTAGTTTTTTTTTCTTGCTGAACACTGCTTATGCTTTTGAAAACTGATGTAATGAGAAATGCTGTAATTTTCCTGATGCAGGGAAGAAAAGTACCCATGGAGCCTGAGTATGGAGTACCGTGGAGCCCATCAGCATTTTATAGTGTGAAGGAGAATGCTGACAGTAACCTTCTGTTCAGATAATGATCTCCAGTTTTAATCATTACTTGTGAGAACATCCCATTTTAAAATTGTGTATTTTCCTGATATCTCTTTTTACTGATTTAATAGCTGTTAAATTGGACTGGATCTCTATGCCTTGCTAGCATATATTGCTTTGGAAGGCCTCTTTCCTCGTTAGCTCTCCATATCTTCAATTATGTTCTTCCAGCATACAACAGAATTGTAATTTAGTTCATTATACTTTCTAGCAATCAATATTTGGTCAAGTTTCAAATGTTTTTTTGAAGAACTTAAGATTTTCTCTTCCCTTCAGATGACTTTTCAAGGATCTTTAAACCTGTGTTGCCTTCTAACACCTTGACCTGTTTGAGTATAGTGAAAAGAGCTATTCAGTCAAGGTGCAAGAGGAAGCATACTCAGTTTCTTTACGCCGAATACTTCCAGAGCCTTTACTGAAGAAAATGATCTGTTTTTCACATCTTTCTTAGGATGGATTTGCTCTGGATGGTTCCAGTATTGTTACTGAGAAGTGACTAGAACATGTCAATACAGAAATTGTAGACAACTGATACAGTAGGGAATGTGTCTTTTTCTTCCAAAAGGCCATCTCCCTATTCAAACCATTAATATATGACTAAACAGCTTGTTCTCAGATGAACAGCATAATGTGAAATAAAATTTTTAGTTACATTTCTATAAGTGCAGTTCCTTTTTTATTTCACTTGAAAGCAGAATACCTTTGTCCAGTCTCAACAATATTGTCATGATTACTTTTCTGTTTGGTTGTTTAAATGTCTCTAAATAAACTGCAGTCTCTCATTTTCTAATTATTTAAATTTCTTAAAGGAAACATTTACATCAGCAGATAATTTGTTAACCTATACAGGATAATTGGTAATTTGCAGGTATTCTCTTAACAGTAGTTTTTAAATAAGCCTCAGTAATAACCCCCAATGTAAATAAGTCCCCCTCCCCCCCAATAATCTCCAAAAGCTTAAGTGGTTTCAGTATTTAAAAAATGTTTTAAGAGATTTTCTTAACATATATCTGTCTAAAGATTGGATTTGAGAGCTATTTAGATTCATCTTATTACATTAATTTTGAAAGATGTGACAGATCTTTAAGTTCTCTTCCGTATTATTTTTGAGCTGTTAGCAGTGCAAATTTATGGCCACAAACTAATCAGAGTTCACTAATTTTTTCAATCCACTAGAAGCCTTTGATAGTATCTATTCATAGGGTGGAAACAAGACATATTGCCAACGAATTCAGAAATAAATATAACAAAATACCTACTCTAATATAATTTAATGTGTATAGCTTTGTTTATGTATGTACAAGTTTAAAGTCCATTAATAATATTTGAGAGACAAAAAAATTGACTTTTTTTTAAAAAACTCTACCTCTTGGTCTAAAATGGTATGCATGCCTTTTAATAATTAACATTAAGAATATTTTAATCCTTTTTGCTTATTACATTGTTGAAACAATTAATTACAAGCATGCATTATATGGAGTATATTTGCACATAAAACAATTTACATGTAATTCACTTGGTATGGAGAGTGAAAGTATGAAAAGTCAAAAAAGTCCCTCCACCATGTAGTCTCTGTCCAAGTGTGCAAACTACAGGAGACTTGTATAGGAACATATATATGAGAAATCTGTGAAAGACAACCTTCTTCCCCCAGTCACTTGGTTTTAATCAGACCGTTTATGTACAGGATTTGTGACAAGGTGATATAAGGCCCATGAGCAGGTACAGAAGGATATCTCTGCAGAGAAGGGAAGCTGGGGGAAAAATTAAAATGCAAAACTGATCAAAACAGGAAAGTCTGTACAGAATTGGAGCTGTCATTTTTAACTCATGCATCTAAATGAGAGAATCTGAATAAGTGTTCAGTGTGTCTCATCCTGGCATTCAAAGCTTCCTAATTTTAGATTTCTGCTGCTTCATATGAAAAGCTTCTGGATGCTATGTGGGGGAAGCTGAAGCATCAGTTTTTAAAGCATGTGGGCACTTAAAGCTGTCTCCTTTAGGTGTTTAGTGTTTTCAAATGAAAAGATAGCTGTTGGTTAGATTGAGGCACCCCTGTATCTAGAGTGGGTTCTCAGCCCCCCACATAGAGCAGTTTATAGTTTTCATTTTTCTAGCTTGTTATGTTATTATATTTCAGTTCCTAATTATTGCTCTATTTCATTTAATAATGTAAAATGAATGCACATGGTGTGTATGCAGGAGTCTGACTTGTATGGTTTTGCTGACCTAGTGTATATTGCACAGTTTATCTTTAAAAAATCTTACTGTACATATATGGCGGAGGTTTACTTTTGTTAAGGTCAGCCATTTGGGAGTTCTCTGTTTGGTGAATCATGTAGGTTGGTGTTATGATTAGATGCCAAGTCACGATCTAGCACTTTGAGCTAATTTTACTGCCAGTGTGCTGTTTTTGAATGCAAGCTCTTTTAAATGGCCCTGTCACTGACAGGAAGAGGAGCCTTCCTTGAGCTGATGGAGGTTGCTCCTTGGTTCAGAGCCTCTTGCAAGGGTCTGAGCAGTACTGCTAAACGGTTGGAACCGAGGGCATGGAGCACCCTGTAGGCTTAGGCTCTAAGGATCCTTGCTGCTCCTAAGGTTTAGATTCCCCTGTGAGTTTAGTGGAAGATATATATATAGCTGATAATTTTTTTTTATTTGATGCTTTTATGATTGTTGCATTCCTGAATTATATACTGTTCAAAGGAGGCTTCTTAGAATGTGGGATGCTTAGATGAAAGTTGTTAAGTATTACTTACTCTGACCAGAACAGATACTACTGAACTGTCAATCCTATATGCAGTCTTTCTTTCAGTGTTTTCAAAAGTATTTGAGAACAATTTTTATAGTTCAATACCTTGAATAAAATTCTACTTTCAAAAGAAGCTGTTACACAATGATGAACTAAAATCAGAGCTCTATTCAAAACTGGAGATTAGTTTTTGTTATGTGTTCATTCCTATTTTGAGTTATTTTAATTCTTACAGGCACAGTAATAAGATATCGTATTGTGTGGGAAAAAAATGTGATTTATAACAGTTTGTCATGTCTTACTCTTTATTATTAAGGAAGGGGGTTAGTGTTCTCTGTTAAAGCTGTTCGACATTAGTGTTTGCTGCAAGCCACATTTCTTTGAAAAACTTCAGCCAAAGTATTTCAGTCACTTCTGAAGATGAGGATAGAGTACAAGACATTAAAAAAAAAAAAAAAAGCCAAAACAGCTTTGTTATTTAGAAGCTTTTTGCCTTTCTGACAGAGATAGCCTTTTCTCATCTTCATGAAAATTTGCCTGCTATTGGCTAGGTTAAAGAACCTTCCATGTCTTTCAGCTTGCCCATTTTCAGTAGTAACTCATTAGTTATAACAGACAATGTATCTACACTGAGTACCTTCCAGATCATACCTGCAGATGCCTGGGAAAGCTTTCCTTGTAATTATAGTAAAAAGCTCTTAGGAGCTGGCCAAGTCTGGGGCTTGGCAAAAGAATGGGTGGCTTAGGGGGGAAAGGAGGTTTTCACAAAATCACAGAATCGCTGAGGTTGGAAGGGACCTCTGGAGATCATCTAGTCCAACCCCCCTGCTCAAGCAGGGTCACCTAGAACACGTCGCACAGGATTGCGTCCAGGCGTGTTTTGAATATCTCCAGAGAAGGAGACTCCACAACCTCTCTGGGCAACCTGGTCCAGGGCTCTGTCACCCTCACAGTGAAAAAGTATTTCCTCATGTTCAGATGGAAGCGTCTGTGTTTCAGTTTGTGCCCGTTGCCTCACGTCCTGTCACTGGGCACCACTGAAAAGAGTCTGGTCCCATCCTCTTGGCACCCTCCTTTCAGATACTTGTACACATTGATAAGATCTCCTCTCAGCCTTCTCTTCTCCAGGCTAAACAGGCCCAGCTCTCTCAGCCTTTCCTCATAAGAGAGATGCTCCAGTCCCCTAATCATCTTTGCAGCCTTCGCTGGACTTGCTCCAGTAGTGCCACATCCCTCTTGTACTGGGGAGCCCAGAACTGGACGCAGTACTCCAGAGGTGGCCTCACCAGGGCTGAGTAGAGGGGGAGAATCACCTCCCTCGACCTGCTGGCAACACTCTTCCTGATGCACCCCAGGATACCATTGGCCTTCTTGGCCACAAGGGCACATTGCTGCCTCATGCTTAACTTGGTGTCCACCAGCACTCCCAGGTCCTTCTCTGCAGAGCTGCTTTCCAGCAGGTCAACCCTCAGCCTGTACTGGTGCATGGGGTTATTCCTCCCTAGGTGCAGGACCCTGCACTTGCCTTTGTTGAACTTCATGAGGTTCCTCTCCGCCCATCTCTCCAGCCTGTCCAGGTCTCTCTGAATGGCAGCACAGCCTTCTGGGGTATCGGCCACTCCTCCCAGTTTTGTATCACCAGCAAACTTGCTGAGGGTGCACTCTGTCCCTTCATCCAGGTCATTGATGAAGAAGTTGAACAAGACTGGACCCAGTACTGACCCCTGGGGGACACCGCTAGCTGCAGGCCTCCAACTAGACTCTGCACTGCTGATCACAACCCTCTGAGCTCTGCCATTCAGCCAGTTCTCAATCCACCTCACTGTCCACTCATCTAGCCCACACTTCCTGAGCTTGTCTATGAGGATGTTATGAGAGACAGTGTCAAAAGCCTTGCTGAAGTCAAGGTAGACAACATCCACTGCTCTCCCCTCATCTACCCAGCCAGTCATTCCATCACAGAAGGCTATCAGATTGGTTAAGCATGATTTCCCCTTGGTGAAGCCATGCTGACTACTCCTGATCACCTTCTTGTCCTCCACATGCTTAGAGACGACATCCAGGATGAGCTGCTCCATCACCTTTCCAGGGATGCAGGTGAGGCTGACTGGCCTGTAGTTTCCTGGGTCCTCCTTCTTGCCCTTTTTGAAGACTGGGGTGACGCTGGCTTTCTTCCAGTCTTCAGGCACCTCTCCTGTTCTCCATGACCTTTCAAAGATGATGGAGAGTGGCTTAGCAGTGACATCCACCAGCTCCCTCAGCACTCGTGGGTGCATCCCATCAGGTCCCATGGATTTGTGGGTGTCAGGTTTGCTTAAATGATCTCTAACCCAATCCTCCTCGACCAAGGGAAAGTCTTCCTTTCTCCAGACTTTCTCTCTTGCCTCCAGGGTCTGGGGTTCCTGAGGGCTGGCCTGAGCAGTAAAGACTGAAGCAAAGAAGGCATTCAGTAACTCTGCCTTCTCAGCATCCTTCATCACCAGGGCACCCACCCCATTCGGCAAAGGGCCCCTATTTTCCCTAGTCTTCCTCTTGCTACTGATGTATTTGAAGAAGCCCTTCTTGTTGTCCTTGACATCTCTTGCCAGATTTAATTCCAAATGGGCCTTAGCCTTCCTCGTCACATCCCTGCATACTCTGACAATGTTTCTATAATCCTCCCAAGTGGCCTGTCCCCCTTTCCACTTTCTGTATACTTCCTTCTTCTGGTTGAGTTTTGCCAGGAGCTCCTTGCTCATCCATGCAGGTCTCCTACCTCCTTTGCTTGACTTCCTACTCAGAGGGATGCACCGCTCTTGAGCCTGGAGGAAGTGATGTTTGAATATTAACCAGCTCTCTTGAACACCCCTTCCTTCTAGGGCCCTAACCCATGGGATTCCTCCAAGTAGGTCCCTGGAGAGGCCAAAGTTTGCTCTCCTGAAGTCCAGGGTTGCGATCCTACTTAGTGCCCTGCTGCCTCCTTGCAGGATCCTGAACTCCACCATCTCATGGTCACTGCAGCCAAGGCTGCCCCCGACCTTCACATCTTCCACCAGTCCTTCTTTGTTTGTTAGTACAAGGTCCAGCAGCACACTTCTCCTTGTTGGCACCTCCACCACCTGTGTCAAGAAGTTGTCACCAATGCTCTGCAGGAACGTCCAGGACTGTTTGTGCCTAGCTGTGTTGTCTTTCCAGCAGATATCGGGGTGGTTGAAGTCCCCCATGAGAACCAGGGCCTGGGATCGTGAGGCTACTTCCAGCTGTCTGTAGAAGGCCTCATCGACTTCCTCTTCCTGATCAGGTGGCCTGTAGTAAACACCCACAACAGTGTCACCCATGCTAGCCTGCCCTTTGATCCTTACCCATAAGCTCTCGACTCGCTCTTCATCCACCCCTAGGCACAGCTCAATACATTCCAGTTGCTCTCTCACATAAAGAGCAACTCCACCACCTCGCTTTCCTGGCCTGTCTTTCCTAAAAAGCACATAGCCATCTGTGACAGCACTCCAGTCATGCGAGCTATCCCACCATGTCTCTGTAATGGCAATGAGATCATGGCCCTGCGACCGCACACAGATCTCTAGTTCTTCCTGTTTGTTCCCCATGCTGCGTGCATTGGTGTACAGGCATTTCAGAGAGGTGATCGAGCATGCAGGTTTCCCAGGAGGGGTACAAGAGGATCCTCCATAGCCACATCCCATGCGTTTTCCCTTATGCTGATAATGTTGCTTGTCAGAAATTTGGGGGGGTGAAAAGCTAGTAATGTGGAGGAGCAAGAAGAATAGGCAAAAGGGTGAATAGGGGGATTTGAAACTGAGAGGAACTGTGGAGCTGATGAAACTAGGACTGGGAATTGCTAGCCAAGAAGGGGATGCTTGGTTCCCCAGCCAGAGCAGTGTAAAGTGGCTATCTTGGCATTGCTCAGGGCTGCATCCTCCAGAGTAGTCTGGCCGCATCCACACAACATAGCATTTGTCTATGAGTCTCTTCCAAGTCCTACATGGTATTCCTGTGCCTTAAATCACTTGATTTTTGTGAGGAAGCAAGGAAGGTTCAGTTCAAAGTGTCTGATATAACTTGAAGGTTACGTTGCAGCCCTGTAGGATATTCCTTTTTGTAGTACGTATGTGGTTATGTATATCATGTGTCCTGGAGAGCTTGAGGGCATATCTGAGAGTACAAGAGCTGCCTCAGATGGTATTGGGGAATTGCCAATTGAACCCAAACTAATGCAGCCTTGTGCAAAATTTAATGCTGTCTATTGCAAATGGCCCCAGAGTGAAGTACTGTTTTTTTGGAAGCCTAGTTGGAGTGACCTCTGAGAGCCATGTAGTAAACTGCCAAACAGTATGGATGGTCTAGCAGCTCAGTGCTTAAGCTCCTGCTCTGGCCTTTTCTGTGAGTAATATGCTTTTATTCAAAGTGAATCTGTTTGCCGATTCTGTAAGGGAAGGAGTGGGGAGAAAGGATTGGCCTATAGGTCCAGAGGCTTGTTTATGCACGTGTATTTGGGGGAGGGAAAAGGGGAGTGGAATCAATAAAATGAAGAACTGGGAAGAGGGGGCTACCAGCAGAAACCCTGAGGGACTAGAAAGCTGAGGCCTGAATAGGGGCGAGCATGAGACTAGGTTAAGGAGCCTGCACTGTAAGAAGAGAAGGAACACAGATGTACAGAAAAGGTTCATGTAGGCTGAAATGTGCAGAAAAGGATCTCTGGCTTCTGAACAATATCTGTCACAGAGCTTCAAGTTGATTCCAAAATCTTGGGGTTGTCGTTTTACTGCTGTGTAATCCACTGCAAAGCATATGTTGTTTTGTCTACTGGTGTACTTTCACAGAAAGAAATTCCCTTCTTGCAGTTCCTCCTCTTTAGATCCCTGGAGAAGTTTGTAGTAACAGACCTAAAGTTTCTAACTCTGCTTTTAAGCTATGTCATTATTTATAATGGTGCTATTTGATAGAATTTCTTTCTCTGAAAATTTTTCCGAAAATCTGGTGTGAAAATTTTTTTGAAAAGAACATTAGAAAGCTTGCAAAATCAAGCACTCAACAGAAACACTAGAAAAAATTTGCTTGTGTGATGTGGCTTTAGTGTCTAATGCATGTTCATTATAACTGTTACATGATCAAGCATGCTGAGGTTGATGTAATGAATGATCTGCTTACATAAGGGAAAAGGATGAAACTGCTGCTGGAAATTTTGATTTAATTATTGATATGGAAATAGAACTCATCTTAAAGATAACACTTCTGCCATATGCTGTTTATGAAATATAGATGAAATTGGAGGGTGGGAGAAGCATACATATAATGAGGTGACATACACGCTGATTGTTAAATATCAAAACCTTCTGGAGAAACGTTTTGCAGAAACTCCCATTTCCTAGGCCTGAATCCCTTATCCCTTCCAGCATGAATGATTTTACTTTTCCATTTTCAGATACGGCCTGGTAGTTTTATGGGTCTTTTTCTCACTTTGTCTCCCTGAGTTAGATTTTGCAGCACTGCTAAGCTCCCCGCTTCCAGGCTTAGTGACAGTGCTCTCATTGTTGAGATGGCGGATGCGCTGTCAGCTCTTTTCCTGCAAGTCAGTGGGGGTTTGAGGCCGACAAAACCCCAGCTCCCTCTGGCTTTCTGGAGAGCACAGATCTTGTCAGTCTAATCACCTGCCAGCTCACAAAAGCTTGTTGGTTTTCCAACCTTGTAGCCAAGATAAAAATCAGCTCTGGAGAAAGTTTAATGTGTGTGTTAGTATTCTTCTCCCCTCTTCTTGTGCCAAAAGCAATACTGGAAGTTGTGAGGAAAAGGGATGTGGGGGAGGTTTTTATTTTTATTTTCCTTCTTTATCTTGTGTTGTGTTTCTTATTAGAGAAGCCAGGTGGCTTCTCTGGATTGCTCACCTTCTCAACAGGTGGTGAAAATTAATTTCATACCCTGTAGCTTTGACAGGTGTTATCAATATATATTGGTGTAAAAATTTATACAAGCAAATGAAAACCTTTTTTTTGTCTATTTGCACAGTATTGTAGACTGTTAATGATTTTAAAAAGGCGGGGAGAGGATCTAGATGTTTTACTATGCTGGTGCCTGTTGTAGCTGCCTAAGTCCAGACGTGTTAGTCACTTGCCTCTGACAGGTGAAAAAGGAGAGAATGGGTGTACTTTGCAGTGATTTCGGTAGGTGCAACAGAGTCTGCTTTGAATGGGAGAATAATTTAGACTGCGAGGTTTGCTGAACAGGAACCACTTCTTCATACAGATTTATTGTAGTGTCTGCCATAATGGGCAGGACTCTTATCTGGATGCACTGGCCACTGTAGTGATGTCGGTAGTTAAAATAAATACCTGGTTTGAACAGTAGATTGGGAACTGAAGATCAGAAGACTAGGGCTGGGGAAAAGGTGCTGAGTGCAGGTAAGTACAGGGAGAAAGGGAAACACGAAGCAGAGCCAAATAAGTCTGTGCAGGACCATGCAGAACAGGGCGAAGAACTAGTATCTATTACTGTGATGTTATTGCCTAAGTTCTTGTACTTTTTTGAAGCTTGTATAATTGTCATGCTGTAGTATATCATCTGTTGCTGGTCTTTAACCCTGAGTCATTTGAACTCCAATATGATATGTAAACTAAGAGCTGCTACTTGACTGTGTCAATTTAAATGGTGTTGTGAAAGTCTGTAAAATACTCTGTAAAATAGTCTCATATTTAAATTTATATTAAAAAGATTTTGTAACTTTGATTTACCAAATAATTAAGGTACTTCATTTTATATCTTGTTGTGCACATCTGATTTTATTATCTTGCATATTAACACAGGAGGGATGAGGGGATGTACATGATTTCTTCACCATCTGACAAGTACTATTCCTCTGCTCTCTGATGCCACCTAAATCAATACAAGTTCAGCATCATTTATCTGGTTACACTGAGAAGGTCAGGGCCTATGTAAGGACAGAGCAGAACAAGGTGAGATATTTTAACAACAGAATTGTCCTCAGCTTGAGGTTTTGTTGCACTAGTTCTAGATCAGTCTAAATATAAAACCAGAACTATGTTCTGAAACTATCAAAAATCTAATACTCAACATAATTTCCTCAGGATTGTTTTTACAAAATATATTTTGAATTACACTTTATTTTTTTTAATAAAGATATCTTCATCAAGTATTTTAACTGTCATGAAAGCAAAATTCTTCAAATATTCTCAGGAAGCTGGAAGTTGAAAGTTTTGCACTGAATGTATTAAACAAATCTTTTTTTAAAGAAAAAAGTTCAAATGCTCTTTTAATTTTTTTTTTTTTAGATAAAATAGACGTCAGTGTTTAAAGGTGTGCTGTTATTAAATATTGAAGGTTATTTTGACTTCAACTTATTGCATGTTTTAAAAGTTACTGGGCAGAAAAAAAAAAAGTTCGTTTGTGTGTTACCCTCAATTAATATATGCTTATAAGTGTGTTTTTCTGGTTTTTTTTGTGCTTTTTTTGTTTGTTTTTTGTTTTTTTTTTAGGAACCTGCAGTGGCTATTTTTTTTCTTATACTGTGGTTTTTTTCCCCCTTTATTCTATTTGTATGCCAGTTTCTATATTGAATTTGGCTGTGTCAAGTGTATATACTTAACTTCTTGATGCTTTTAGCATTTTGAGGGTAAAAATATATATTTTTAAAATTGTTTGATACTTGTACTTGTCCATTATGTATTTTTCTGATGAGAGAACTGTACATGAGTATCAACACTGCCTGTGCTGATGAATTACCCTAGATGTTAGAGATTACAACACTGTGGTAAAGAGAGGAAAAATCCAGTTTCCACTTGGAAAACAGTTCCATAGCGACACTGGAATGAAATACATTTTTGGTATTATTTACTGGATTGGTATAATATAACTTAAAGTCCCAGACCTTCACTTTAACATAATTATCCTTTAACTATTCCTAACTAATATTTAAACTGGTTAGTTTTATTTCAGCTACTATTTTATATTTCTTTAAAGTAAAATTTATTAACAAGAACAGAAAAACAATAACTAGAGATGTTTAAGTATATTTTCAAACAAAAAGCTAACACTTAGCATAGTAAAAGCAGATCTTTATTTCTGTATTTGTAGAGCTTCTAGATTTAAAAGAACTATTAAGAGCCTATTCACCAAGGCAAGAGGTGGTCTACCTGAATAATATCTTATTTAAGATCAATAGAAAGGATTTTCAGCTTTTTCAGACTAGTTTAAGTTATTTGTAATAGGATATATTTGCCAAGAAAGTTTCCAAGTACATCTTGCAGAATTCCTATAAGATTTGGGGTTTCTGTAACATGGCATTTGGCCTACCACAGCTTCTGAACCAAAATATTCCTTTATTCTTTAATTCCTCTGTCCAGGCACTGAAAGCCATTAACTCGTGCTTTGCTGCCTAAAAACGAACTGAAGAAATCAACTCAAATATGCTGTGATTGGTTAATAGATACCTGCTTCAAAGGAAAAAAAAAAAAAGGTTCCATGTATGGGTATTGAGTAGTCCCCTCCCAGTTCTCCCTAGAACTTAATTTCTCATTAAAATTTGGTCTATGAAGATAACGTTCTCTGTTTTGAAACACACTGCATTTGGATAAGTAAATCAAAAACCTTTGTCAACATGAAAGGTAAAATACACCCACCATTAGTAACGTTGTCTTCCTGATCACTGATTTGGCTTAATGTATTTTCAAAAACTTGATGTAGCCTTACATCCAGTTTGATGGCATAAGATTCCTCTTGACTTGAGGAGGCAGAGTAAGACCACTGAGTTAAAAGCAGTGATCAGTCTTAGGGTGTATTCAAGTAGTAGGTTAAAACACATCCCTGTGCCAGAAGCTGAGATGCCTGACAATGTGCTGTCAGGTCTGATGATGAAGAAACATCCCTGTTTATCAGTGTGTGATTTCGGGAAAGACAAATTAAATGTGTTTGTATCTACGGACCACAGCTGGAAAACAGTATAACTGTATAAGTTATAAGATGATTTACTTTGATTAAATTTCCAGGCCTTATTTTTCCTGTAAATACTAGTAAAGTTAGAAAAAGACTTGAAGTTTGTTGGAAAGAAGGGACGATATAACTCATTGGAACTAGAGACTTTATTAATTGGAAGAGGTGTTCAATGCAAAAAGTGGACTAGATCAGTAAAATTTGTTGATTTGTATTTTAGAACCAAAGTTTTAATGAAAACTTGAACCACATTTATCAAGACAATTTTTGTCCCAAATAAGTATACATCCTCTTGTAGTTACTGAATCTTAATCTCTAAAATAATCAAAGCATGCAAAAAAAGCTAGGAAGAAAAGTACATTTGTGGACCATGTTATGAGCGGATGTTAAAGCTTTAGTGGGGTCTTCACAGACCACTTCTACTCCATGATTTTCTGTCTGTGTGACAAATAATTGTTGATACCAGCATACTGAAAAAACAACACAGCAATGTTAGTCATGCCCTTAGAAGTCTCTCAGAGTCAAAAAACAAAACAAAAAAACCCACCTTCCTAAGATCACATTTGATTACTATATAATTTTGTAAACTCATCAAACTTCGAGGCTCAAAGCTGCATTTCTTACACGCATGCATTATCTGCCCTTTTGAAGGGGAACACTCCATTTCTGTTACCTCAGCAAACTACTGGAAATGCACTGATTTCTGGGCCATAACCATTTGGAATCCGACACTGCAGGCTTTTTTGTACAGGTAAAACCCATCCTTTATATGGAGAACTCCATTGAGTTTGGAAAGTAGGTAGCTGTTTTACAATTCTATATGTGGTATATAATTTGGTAATCAAAGAGTGTGTTTAAAACAGATTATATTTAAATAGGGAAATATTAGATGTAAATTGCTCTTCCTCAAAATAAAGAATAATGTATAATACCTTTAGGCTCGTGTAACACACTTCTAATGAAGGGAAGAAGCTCTGCATTATTGCAAAGACACATGCTTTGCTCCAGGAGTTAACCCAACAAGCTGTACCTGTTGGCTTAATGAAGCTACAGCTGTGCCATTCTTGCAGCTGCTCTTTCTGTGTAGCAGTTCTAGGTGAGTCTGGTCCAAAGCAGATTTGCTGTACGGAAGGCAAACTGTAAATAACCAAACTGGACTCTTGGCAGCTCCAGTCTCCTAGATGGAGGAGTCACTCCAAACACCTTTGTCCTCAAACTGCTATGAAAAAGTGGTGCATCTGCTGCTAATCAAGTGTGACTTGAAAAAATCTTTAGCATATCCAACAGTCCTTTGTGATAGGAGGATGATGATTGCCTCTTTGTCCTGCTGCTCCACAAGGAACATCACTTTAATGATGCACAAATTTCAAAGTAAAACTCTTTAAGTACCAGGTTTTCTACTTCATAATATACCATCTATTTAATAGTAAAACTGTAATATCGCTTTCAGTGGATTTGGTTGTAAATTTTCATCTCTAGGGTTTTGTTTTTGATCTTTCTTTACCAAGCTTGAACTGATGTCTAGACAGTCAGGTGGTTTGATAGCTGTAAAACAGACTTCTGCAAAGGTCAGAATCTTATGGAGACTTCTTGGTTTGCTTCTTTTAAACTGATAGGAAAAGTCCTGTGGCAATGGACTGAAATAAGGGGAAACTAAAATAAAAGGTGAACAACTTCTCTGGCCTTTGTAAACTGTACTAAAGCCTGTTTTTTGTGTGTGAATACTTTCTTTTACTGTAGAGAATACAGAAATCATGCAGTCTGTGCAAACCGAAGATTGAGCCTGCTGGGAGTTTGGGTGTGTGAGAACTTGGCTATAATGAATCTGATGTTAATTACTTTAATAAAAATTCTATATTAAATTATTTTAATAATGACTTTATCTCTACATGAATCAACCCTTCTTCTCTGTCCTTCTGCATATTGTATGCATCCTACGACCTTCCCTTCCCTCCTACTATTTGCAAACTTGCTGAAACTTTTTTGTGGGGGTGGGGGTATGCGATTTAATTATTGAATTCATATGTATTGCCATATGTTTTTATTGTCTTCACAGAAAGTGTTAGTAGTTCCATTTTCTGTTGTTGCAGAAGTGAACAAGACAATATGGATATGTGGTTACTGCTTATTACTCTTTTAATGGATATCCTAAAAATGAAATGTTTACTGTATATTCATGCAAGTTTAGAAAAGTTAGTTGCTACTCCAAGTCATTTGACAGCTTACAAAACATTGGCAAGTTGTGCTCTGTACAGACATGATTTTCACCTTGAGAGATGGTACTTTGAAATCAAGAGTATAATTATGAAGAAAAATATCAAATGTCCTCTTTCCCTAAGGAATATGGAGTTATTCAAATGTAATTAAACTCAAATGTGGTTCTGACTAGACTGCAGGAATGAATGATTTGAAGGTCCTGAAAGTTGGGGGGGGGGGGGTTGTTTTGGGATTTTTTTCAGCTCTAGGTAAACAGTTCAAACTTCTTTCAGATCAGTCATCAGTGAAATGAATTCACAAAAATTAAGAGTTGCCAGCGGGTCAAGGGCAGGGATCCTTCCCCTCCATTCAGCAGTGGGGAGGCCACAGCTGGAGTGCTGGGTGCAGTCCTGGGCTTCCTAGTACAAGAAAGACGTGGACCTGCTGGAGTTTGTCCGCTAAAGAGCCACAAAGATGGTGAAGGAACTGGAGCATCTGTCATATGAGGAGAGGCTGAGGGAGCTGAGACTGTTTAGCCTGGAGAAGAGAAGGCTGAGGGGGATCTTATCAATGTGTATAAATGTCTGATGGGAAGGTGTTAAGAGCCTGGAGCCAGACTCTTCTCAGGGTGCCTTGGTGCCCAGTGACAGGACAAGAGGTAGTGGACACAAACTGAAACACAGGAAATTCCTCTTGAACACAGGAAAACACTACTTTAATGTGAGGATGACTGAACAGGATTGCCCAGAGAGGTTGTGCGAGTCTCCGGCTCCTTAGAGACAGTCAGAACCTGATTGGACATGGTCCTAGACAACTGCTCTAGCTAACCCTGCTTGAGCGGGGGGGGTTGGACCACATGATCTCCAGAGGTCCCTTCCAACCCCAGCTCTTACGGGATCTGTTATCTCTACAGAAAATCCATATACATCATGTTACAGGATCTTTAGACAGTGGAGGGAAAAGGGGATGGAGAAGAGAAACTTTTTTTACCTTAGTATGTGCCCCACCTGTGATCTACAGGAGGTAGATAGTATCTTCACTGTTTCTCTGTGGAAGCTGTACCACTTAGGAGAAAATGTGAAGATTCACTGAGCAGAGACAGCCCCGCTCTGTGTAAAGGAGAAAGCACTACCATACGGTCTTTCTCTGGTTGTCGTTTTAATGAAAATCACAGCTGTGCCACTGCTTTGGGGAGCCCAGTCCTGCTGTGTTTTAGGCTTGCTCTGTGTGCACCTATTGAAAACAGCCCTTTAGGAGGTTTAGGTGGATAAATTTAGTCTCAGGTTGTCAGTCAGAATGTGTAGGCATGACTGAAGCAGAGAGCTGCTGGATTCTTTCAAATTGTGACAAGAAGAACAGTAGACTGCTAGACAACCTTCAAGTCAAATATAAGATACCAATGAATTTAGTGCTTCTAGGTTTGATGGCAGAGGAGTTTGGACAGGGGAACAGCAGAAATAGAGCTAGGCCCAGTTCTAGCCAGGTCCCTCTTTGGGCAGTTCACTTTTTCAGCCTTAGGTGCTAATATATACATCACAGGCAGAAGTTTAAAAAATACATTCCTTGTCCAAGAGTTTTCTTTTTCTTGGAAGCTCAAGCATCCCAAAAATATTTCTGCAACAAAAAAAGTTTTGTATTTTTTCCTCCCCTTGAGAATGGGTTGAAACTCACATACCCCAGAATCTTGGGGAGGTTTTTTGGGGAATCAAGATTGTAACCTCAGTTTGTAGCTGTCGTCTCCCTCCTTTTCCCCTCTGCCTTTTCTTCCTCAGACTTGATTCAGTTCCTCTTTTTTATGTATTTGTTGTGGATTCACCTGAGCCGTGCAGTAGGTGCATGCACTAGGTATTTGGTAGGGTTTTAGGTTCAGTACCTTTTCCCCTTTTTAGCTGCAAGCAGTTCAGCATCAACACACTGCTTTGTGGCAGAAGCTGCAGTCGGTAGTGCAGCTGCTGATAGATCTTCTCACCTTGGGGACAGGAGGTGTGCATTTGTCTTCACTTACACTGTGTTTTTGTGCCCCATGCATTGAAACTACCTTAGACATACTGAAGTCAAGGCTATTCATTGTGCACAAAGAGAAAGGGCAAAACATTTCTGCCCTAGGATAGAGAACAGTACTAGAGAAAATCTTACTATAATTGAACTTAGTGCTGGGAATCTTATTATGTAACATCCTCATCAAAAAGTAATGTGAAAGCAGAAAAGAAAACTTGCTTCTCTGAGTCTACAGCAACGCTAAGCTGTTTGGCTATAGGTGGTGAAATAAGGAGGGTAATAAACCTTGAGTTGTTTGAAGAGGGCTTTTCTCAGTCTGTCTTGCTGGAGTCCCTTCTGGGAAATTTCACTCTCCTTGATGACTTCTGTGTGCGATAAACAGTGTAAGCACCTTATGTGTGGGAACAAAGTCTCTGCCTGTCAAAAGAGCCAGTGGAATCAGACCAGTGAGTGTCTGCTTCCCAAAGCCTTCTGTAAGTGATTTTCTGCAGCTGGCAAATAGCCAGCTTTGGCTGTCACAATGAACATTAAGAAGATGTAGAAAGGAGAGAAGGGAGTCTAGGAATGATAATCAAGACATATATGCTGTCATGATTTTTGAAACGAGAAAGTAAGTTATTTGGATCTAATTTTTGTAGTGTCAGGATGCTTGAAAGAGGCAGAATCTTCCCGACCCTAGTTCAAGAATTGTAAAGTAAACTGTATTAATGAAGTATCCCTAACTCTGGGAAATGCCTTTTCATTTGAAATAATCCCTGTAAGTTATGCAGATTAATTTGTATGCTATTAGAAATGGTTGGAAAATGGAATAAAAATAGCATTCTCCTTTTTTCACTTAAAATCACTTAGCCTGTTTTGCTTATTATAATCTGCTGGGTTTTATAATAAGGAATAACTGGCTAAGTCTGGCATAATATCCCTATGTGTGTTTACAGAAAAAAAAACACAAAGCAAATTTATACTTAGGAAGTGATGGCAATGGGCTTAATTCAGGCATGTCCATAAAGTTTCAGTTGTAACAGCTAAAACCAGTAGAAGTACTTATGATGAAATTTTAAAATAATTTTGTTACTGATGGTGGCATCTTCTTTTTCACATTTCTTTTTAGACTGTCAGGCTCTCTCTACAAGCTTGTCATTCCATATAAATACTATTAGTTTATTTACATAAAAGAAAAATAACATTTTTTTTCTTATGAAATATTTTGGTATATCTAATACCCATATCTCCTGCATACTTCCTACTGCTAAATTTTTTTCTTGCAAGTTTTTTAGTTTTCGTATAAAAAAACAATCTTGTGCTTTGTTGTTAATCTAGATAGAACATTATGAAAAAAAAACACAATATATTTTGCTTTATCACGTTCATCAGAGGATCCTGATCTTCGTAATTGTAATTTTGGAATAGCACTTAACTTAACAGTCACTCTTCACCTCCTAACCTGAATATTTGGAATGGAGGATATACAGAGGACTGAATTCTGTTCTTATATGTCTTCATATGCCTGTGAAGCTATGTTGTCACGCCAAAACTATTTCTTCAATCTTTATTCTGCATTATTGTATGATGTTAGATGGTCCACATCTACCGCTCTTTTCCTTCTTGGAATGTTATAGAATGGCCTTAGTATGTCCCCCTGCCTGTGTTTTAGCATTTGGGGATCTGTTGCAGAACTGAGTCTCTTGCATTTCCAGAAAGCTCTTGCTTACTACTTCTTACTGCCTTGACCGCTTCCAACAAAGTAGGTTCTCCTAGGATGTACTGGGAAGGTCAGGAAGGATGGGGTAATTACCTGAGGTGAATCAATGCAACCAAATTCTGACACAAGGCATACAACTTACTTGAAGCATTCAGTTGTTGAAATGTTAATAAAAGGTGCTTACTGAATACTTATATTTTGGTCATACGCAATTCCATATAGTAGCAAGCTGAAGTATTCACATGTGATTTAATATTTCTTAATATATTTCTTAGAAATCATCAGCTAATGTGGTTGGTGATTAACAATTACCATGTATTTTTAATTGCTAACTTTAGGCTCCAGCCTTTTTTTCAGTACTGAAGAATTAGACCCTTTAAAACACAGCATATATCATGCATATGTTGTCCAGATCAGTCTTGTACATGCCTTTTTCCCCCCTCTCCCTCCCCCCCATTATGTATTATATTAGCACAGTGTCACTTTTATATGCAGTAGACTGTGCTTGCGTATGTCGTATTACTTAAAATTGCTTTTGCAGATTGCTACAGCAAGGGAGGTATTAGGAGTTTTTGAATGTCATCTATACTTTAATGTCTTTTCAAACTCTTTCAATCCTAAAGGCATTTTTCACAAAGAAACTGCAAACAGTATATATTTTACAGTTTTATGCACAAAATTATGATCTCAGAACTTTACTAGGAATCTAAGCTAAATTGAATGCTGAAAAATGAAAAAAATTGAGAATTCAGTTTGCATATGAAAAAATGTGAAACATAATAATAGCTAATCATGAAATTTAGGGCTCTTATCAAAACACGTGCAGGGAACAAGGCTGAATCAAGACTGCATTTTGTAAATTCTCACCTAGGAAATTGAAGTCTTTTCACTTCTCCTCTTCAAAGAAAGAAAGAATAATAATGAAAAAAACCTTTTATCCACCTATTTAGCATACCTACTCTTGACCCTTCTACAGTCATTAAAATTAACTATTGTCCTCATGTCCTCCAGGTGGACATGCTAGAAGACTTTATGGGTAATGATACACCCAAGCATGCCTTTTAATACATCAGTCTTTACTGTAAAAAGTGTAATACCTACATGACTTCAGCTGTAATCATTAGGTATGCAGAATCTTTTAAAACATTCAGTGTCCAACATAACAAGTGAAAACAACAGCCCTATTTCATTACAGTACCATGATTCTTTTGTATTACACAACTATTTTATGTCAGCTGCACTGACCTAACCACACAAGCGTCTTTTATTTTGGATTTATCTTTCCTATATCTTTCCTATGTTTGTACCCATCCCTGGATACTTCTGAATGACCCTATCCTTGCAGAATTACAGACCCCACACATTTTGACCAGTCCGACATACCATATTCTCAGAAGTGAGCATCTGGCATTAAATTCTAGTTAACTATTGAACTACTTGAAGATCTCAGCTGAGTATTACACTAGCTAAAGTTTGATGGAGTATGACTTTGATCTTAGAAAACATATATGATTTGTGGCTTTTTCTGAGTATTACCACCAGTCTAGAAAAAAATGGAGGACATTTGGGAAGGAAAACAAAAAAATCATGAAAAAAGAGATGGGTGAGAAATCAGTATCATCAGGCAATTCTTGTTTTTTTCAGAATCTGATTTGCATCTAATGGGCAGGTCTCAAAGTAAGGAATGACTTGTCTGTGTAGTGTATGTGCACATCACAGTTATTTGCAGTACGTAGTTTCTCACAGAAAACAGCTTCTGATGCTAACTTCATTCGCAGTCAAAATAGAATTTTGAAGTTAACTATGTGAATTATTTTTTAGATATCAAAAAGATCTTTTGTCCTATGATCTGTGTGAAATAGTTGTATTAATATGCTTTACATATCTGTAGTCATTCCTATTTTACTTTGCATAACTTAATATAATTACATTAAATACACGTTAAAAGCATTATACGGAATATACATTGGCAAAATATTTTACCTCTGATTTTTCCCTGTCACCATCTTTGACAATTTAAGAACTCTGGAGTCAGCTGGCACTAAAGTTTAGCGTAATGTTTTTATATTGTTGTCATTTATTTTTAAACTGAAACATGGCTAACTATGTTTCTTTGCTTGCATGTAGTCAATATAGTAAAGGGACTGTGTGAACCTTTTTTTTTTTTAAATGAAGAAGAGAAATTAAGGCAGTGTATATAAATCCAGTTAATCAGCTGTATTTTAGAACTAGCTTAAATAGTTTAATAGGTCAAAAAAGTAGTTTTATTAATATATAAATTGTGCAATAAGACATTCCTAATGGTTATATTTGTTAAAAGCTTCCTGAGGCTAAGATGGTAATAAGGTGTAAAACCGGATGCCGCAGATAATACTATGATTACTAGAAAATACATGTATCTCAGTGAACCTTTTCAGAGGTAGACATGGTTATTTTTGTTGGAGAAAAAATAGCTGCTATCACTGAAAACCTCAGAATAAAAATGTATTGCAAGGTAAGAGAATCAGTTCAAAGGGTTTGTTTGTAACTTTCCGTCACAAAGAATCTGTTTTATTATGATAGCTGCCGTCCTGACAGTCCAGTGACAGATTTTGTTATGGGTTTTGAGCTGTCAATTAAATATAGCACCTCATTTTTTGAATGTTTTGAGTAGCCCACTGCGTAGCTACTGTTTGAAAAGTATGAGGCCCAGTGGGAAGCTGAAAGGGAGCGAGTCTCCAGGAGCATTTAGTGTTTAATGGGTCCACAGCTGTAGTGAAGCAGCGTGCAGAAATAATTCTGATTAGGCTTGGTCAATCAGGCTACAAATTCAGACCCATCCCTTCTTCATTCAGCTCTAAAATTCAGAGAACAATCTCCTCTTAAACCCAGTTAAATAAAAAGTCTGTTCAATCTGTTATATTTTAACTAATTTCTTAATATTGTATGCTGTCAAAAGCAGAGGGGAACAACAGTTAAGATACTGCATTGGCAAGGAAGATCGTCTTTTTCGTTTGGGGCTTCATTTTTAGAAGGAATGATTGAAGCTAAGAAAATAGCAATTTTGAAAATTGAGCTTTTGCGAGAACTAAATGGTACTAAGTATGAATAATAGATTAATATTGTACCACATTTGTGGTGTGGTAAGTAGCTAATTGTTTACGTTTCATGTCAGCTGGTGTCATTAAAATATACAGCTGTAAATGTGCAATTAAAAAGGAATAACTTTGAGTGGCAGAGGTTTTGCCTAATCAACACTATATTATTTGATGATAAACCTTCAGATCAAAAACAAATTGCCTGTAATTGTAATTTCTCTTTTTCTAAGGTTCTAGTATTCTCAGCTAAGTTAGTTGCAGCTTTAGAAGCGTGATATATATGTGAAGTGGGAGCTCAATTAAGATGCTCTGGTTCTGTTTCGTTATGTTGAAGAGGTCAGGTGGTTGCAATCATTACTGAACCTCACTGGCAATCTGCTTTGAAGTAGATTCTTATGTTTAGATTGTGCTTTTGTGAAGAAAAGCATTATTCTAAATAAGCCTTGAAAACAGAATAGGTTTCAAAGGAGCAGATGAAGTTATTGTTCTGAACTAATGCTGTTGCTAATAAATGTTGTCAGAATACTTTGACTGTTACCTATAAAAAGCAGCAAATCCCTTAAAGTTAGAAACATTTTTATTGAACTTAAAAAAATCTTCCTTTGTGGCAGAACAGAAATTAAAGGTTTTGAATAGGGTTTCCTTCTTAAAGAGTTGAAAAAAACCACTATTTTGAGTCAGTGTTGCTTCAGGATAGTTGTTTGAAAAGCAAAGGTGGTTCAGAGAGATTCATGTGAAGTGAGAAATTGGTGGCCTTAATAGTGTGGCAAGCACATTCAGCTCTTCTAAAATGTTTTCATTTATTTCTGAGTATGGATAAATTTGCTTGCTTGTATTGGAATTTCACCTGTCAGCATAAATAGCAGCTTTTGTAATAATCTGCCTCTCAGGCACTACCGATGGAGAACTGAGTGCTACACTATTGGCAATTCATCAAGTAGCATATGAAGGAACAAATGAAATGAGATCTCTAAGTTAAAAGAGGCAAGCCACTGACAGTTGTTTAGGGGGAAATTCTTCATAAGGAAAGATCTCAAGAAAAATCTTTGTTGATTTGACTGGCTGCATTGTTTAAGTGCTGTGTATAATGAGGAACTGTAGGGTTTTTTTCTTTTCTTAGAGAGAAGCCACTTTTAAAAACAAACAAGCAGAAAAAAATCCTAATACAGTGAGCATCATTTTACTAAAAGATTCATGCAGCTAGGCAGATTTAGCTCTGCTTTTAAATAAATACAGGGAAATGTTTAACCCGTATTGTATTGCCACAAAGCCTGTGCTGATCACACAGAAGCTTGGGAGGTCCAAGGACAAAGGGATTGGCTGCTGGAAACAGCTCTTTTCTGTACATGCTTCTGCACACAGTCCAGCAACAGCAGAATTTGGTCAAGATTACAACGCGAAGGAGAGAGTATTACCAATTCTTATCTCTCACTAATAAGAAAATGGGAAGAGGACTATATAGCTGCAAGCACAAGGTAATAGCCAGTTTTCCTTTTCTCTCCTGTTTCTTTTTGATGGTCATTTAAATAGTTACAGTTTGTGTACCTTAGTATCAGTTAGTTTGGTTTATCTGAATAGGGAAAATGTAAGGATATGGAGTCTACACCTCTGGAAATGGAGTTTATACATCAAAGGGGGAATAAACCTCTTCTGTTTAATTTACTGAAACATTTGACTGTGGTTAATATTCAGTGAATTAAAATCAATACAGCTATAATTTAATTGGTATCTAGGGAGGAATGGCATGACTTTGCAATGTATTAAAGATAAATGAAATTCAGATTCCATTTTGATTATTATAATTAGTGGACTAATTTAAGAAAAATTAGCACATTGTTTTAAAGGATATAAATATAATCTAGGTTAGACTACGTGCCCTAGTAAATGTATTTGTGAGGATGTGTATATGAGAAGTGGAAAACTGAACAATTATTTTTGGTGTACTTCCAGGATATTTTTTCTATTACTAGTTCATCAGAATCATCTGGGGTTGGCAACCACCAGAAATAAGATAGATAGGACAGAAAGATGGATTACTGGCCTCAACCAACAGGGTAGTTTCTTCTTTTCAGAGGACTACTCATCAGTCCTTAATTCTGAAAGAAAGAATGACATGAGAATGAATAGTGGAGCTCTGTAATACTGAATAGCATAAAACTGTGCTTAGATATACTTAAATTATATATCACAAAGCAAGCTTTTTTCCAGTTCCCCATGAAAATTTTTTGTATTAAATACTTTCTGTGGCACTGTAAAATAAAAGGAAATGCTGAATTTATATGTATGTATGTAATTAATTTTAAGAGAAAGCTATGTACTTCCTTTTTCTACTACTTTCAAGGTTTACATTAAGAACATTAAAATATCTTAATTTTTAATGACTGTACTGAATGTTTTATCTAAAATGATGTCAATCTGATTATAAAATGAAAATGTAATTTTTTTTCTGAGTTTTTTATATTTGAACTTTTTGCATAATTTTGTATTAGCATCTTTGCTCTTTTCCTTCCAAATTGTGCTCTCCTGAAGTCTATCGACACAATATATATTAGCGTAAATGTTTTTAAAGCAACAATGCAATGTAAATTTTAGCTTTTTCACAATTTTTTAAACAAATAAGTGTACAGTAATTAATAAGCATAATGCTCAGGTGCAGAAGAGTAAAATTGTATATTACCCATCCACAGCATGCTAGTAGCTAATCTCATAAGAAGAAAATCAGAAATTACTTAACCCCAAATATGTCTAATACATTATAAAACATTTTATCTGATCTTTAGGCTTTCTTATAAAACCAACTGGTTTTGGATATGATTTTAAACCTTCTGCTTTGCTCCTCCTCTCGATCTTTTTTTTTTTTTTTTTTTGCACTATCTAATATACTTGTAATTGTTCTGTAAGGGTGCAAATACTCCTCTTAATCTGAAAACCGAACATCTGGTTATTAATTAACAGGTTTGGACATTTGGTTATCCTGGCCCCAGTAAAATAAGTGGAACTTTTCTTGTTGACTTCCATAAGATGATGTCACCAAGACATTTAAAGTATTGTCCTCATGTGATTAGGCCTGTGAATAATAATTTCAAGCTTTATGTTGTCTGTCAAAGAGCAAAAAATGTCATACAGCGTATTTGTAAACTGAGATTGCTTCTTTACTTCTCCATTTATATCTGAGTTGATTTTTGGACATTCAAGTGCCCTTCTGTACCTGTTATACCGAACAACTCATGGGCATGATTTCTTTGGAGTTTCAAGCTTTTGTTAAGCTCCCTCCTAAGAGACTATCAGAGAAAATAACCTCACAGAGAAAGAATCTGGTCATGGACTGTAAATAGGTTAAAGCAGCAGATGTCAAGAAGAACTATAGCAAATATTTATTTTTGGAGCAGAATGAATGTAGTCCAGACATCCAAAGAGACTGATATTCTGACCATTTTACACTCAACAGTTCAAAACAGTTCAACAGTTGCTCTGGTGCAGTTTCTTTTCTCTCAATAAAATATTAAAAATTGTGATTCATTAAAGTACATCCCAAGTCATATATATTTAGTTCAAAAGTATAAGGGGGGCTGTTTTTTATCTCCTCCTCTCTCCCCCCCCCCACCCCCTTCTTTAAAATGAGTCTTTGAACTCTCTGGTAAAAATTATCCACGTGTGGATACTGCAAAGCTGTGGTTTTTTCTGTGAAGTCTTCTGCACAAACCACCCCTGGATTTAAGACCATGTTCTTTACTGCTAATAAAAGGAGGAGAGGGACAAATCTCTGTCATCAAGGAAGGCTAATTGGCAAGGACTGGTCCGCCTCCACATTTCAGTCTGTTTTGCAAAACTAGTCTCTTCCAAAATAGACTGGCCTAATGCACCCTGCATAATCTGAGTTTCCTCTGGGTACTGTGATGTCCCTGCAGCCCTAAGATACAGCTATTTAGTGCTTTTAGTTCAGAGTGAGATAGCAAAAGCTGTGTTGCAGCTCACCAAAGTGATGATTTTGCAGCATAATCCAGTGTGGTGTGCCCTGGGGTATCGCATGCTGGTCTGTGGAGTGTTTGAGGGTTCAGTGCCTTGTTGGGTGGACCCATAGGACTGTCTAGGATGGAGGATCAAAATTTATGCTGTCTTATCAATACTGCCCTTTGGGAGTGGCCCCAGGGGTGGGACATGCCCTAAAACATGCTCTGCTTTTATCTCGGAGTTGGTGGTCCAAAACAGAGCCAGGAAGCAGCATGAGTGGCAGGGTAGATGTATCCATTACCTTCATGCAAGAGTAGACTGTGCATGATTATTGTCATACTTCAGGGTTTTGGTCACCCAGGAGTTTCATGCATACAGCATTTCTGGGTGCAAGTTCAGGGCTGACTTTGGCTAATTGAGGTCATTTCTGTTCACAAGTGGCTGCTCCAGCTGAAAATATAGATGGGGGTGGGGAGGGATTTGAGTGCCTGAGTAAAGATGAAGGCAATCACATGAATTACCCAAGACAAACTTGCAGAGTTACAAAGATAACTTATTCTTTCCAGTGCTTTGTTATATGAAAGCAACAAGTTGATTTGAAAGAGCATTTTAAAGAGTCGTTTATGAGCAAAGTGCTCTTTGCTACTGGAAGAAACAGTTACAAGAGAGTTCTGGTCAACAGTTAAGGATTTGCCAGGTTACAGAGCAATTTCACAATAAAAAGTCTTTTTAAAATTTTCTGAAAGAAATTGTATGATGACCACTTATCAAATTGACAGGAAGCTAAACTGATCTTACTGAATCACTAATATAAGTTGAGATTTTGTGTTCTCTCCTGCTTTACCTTTTACTATGGTGCTAAGCCGCCATAAAAGTGAACAATAAACTATAATTACTTTTCTAAAGATAAAAATGATATTTCAGTGTGCAACATATACAATAACAGGTGGCTTGATGGGTGCTAGTCTGTTGCTTTTAGCCCTTCACTCCACCAGCAGTTCACTGAAATAAGGGCTGCTTATAGTGGTAAGCATAGCTGAGTTTGCAGATGAGCACATGTACTGTAAAAGAAATGACTGTACTGGGAATTCTCAATTAGAAATTTTTTGAGGCCCACTTTCAAAATTTCTCATCCTACTTGAACCTTTCTCACTTGAAAGTTCAACTCCACACATACTTAAACATGGAAAAATAAGCAACAAAATAAGCTCCTTCTCAACAAAACCTCAATCTATTTAAAATAGTGGCTTAACGTAACAAATGGTAGGAGGAGAGAGAGGAACTGAATGAAGAATTCCTTTGAATAATGGAGCGAGGTAGCAGTTGATTTTCAAACAGAACCTCTCCTGCGGATTCCTCACTGTTTATTTTGTGTTTGTCATTTGGAGGATTTAGTGTGTGGAGGGGGTTGTTCTCTTCCACTCCTCGACTAGAATTTAGGATAATCACCTAGAAAGTGGGAGATCAGGCAGCTTCAAATCAACCGTAAGCCCAGATCCCTCGCTTTCTCGTGAAATGCTGTGAACACAAGCTTTTCATGTGGTAGAGGCACTGCTGCTATGACCTCTTCCAGCAAATGTCTTTTCAGAAGCCTATGCAGGGCGTAGGCACCTGTTTCCCAAAGAGCACTGCAGCCTTTGGTCCTGAGGAGGTAGAGACACCCAGTGGGCCTCAAGTTAGGTTACTGAACTTTAGAAAGATGTCATTGGATTTCCTATTGGATCGGTCAACATGCCTCTGAAGCTTTCAGAAGCACTGACTGTTTTTCATTTGATAGTATAGAAAACCTGGATACTTGTATGGGGTGGTCTGGTTTGATCTGTTGGGACTAGCTATGTTCATTTTGGGGAGCTAAATGTAGGTAATTTTGAAAGTTAGGAATCTTAGTTTTGTTCCTAATGTTTCTTATTTTTCCTTCAGCTCCACGTTCCTGGTAAAATACCATTCTGCTTAACTTTACTTAAGCTACACTGAATTTAGTATTAGAGCTATATCAAGACATATCTGATGTATTTGTCGTAATTTAATAGTGAATGTTATTACTGGCCTGTATAAATATTTCAGGTTATATATTATTTTTTCAGGCCAGGCAGTAACATAAAGACCTGCGATACAGGGGATAAGAAAGAAAGCAAAGACATAGACCATCTTGCTCTGAAGTTATTCATACAAAGGTAAGATAGTTTTTTCCTGATGAATTTTAATGTTGCTTGCTAACTATGAAAATAAAAACTACTGGCATTACGTTTACATGCTGTCAGGAAAGTCATATAATGTATTCTGCACTTCCATGTTTATCTGGGTAAACAGTTTGTGATTAGTATAAATTTAAAAATGTCAGCTCAGCTTCTAACTGAAGGGCTCAAATCAAGTATATTAACTAGAAGAGCAGCTAAAAGTATTTCATAGCATCACATATTTGAAGGTAAGCTTAATCATCTCTGATGTTCATAGCTGCAGACAACAGGTGTCAGGACAAGTCAAATAGTAAACAAGTGAGTTTCTGCAAAATAGAAGCTAGAAGGGTCTTGGGATATTTTGTACTGAAAAAGTTTTTCCTCTAGCATAGATCACAGTTTTGGTGATGGGTGCATTATGAATTCTTCAGTCCCGTGGTTTAGATCCTGAGATTAAAATGCCTGTTTTGGAAGTTTTGAAGTAAGTTTTGATTTTTCTTTTTTTAATCTTCTCCCTCCCCCACCTCATTCTTGTATTTGAGTAGCATAAATCTTTCAACATAAGAACAGAGATAGTCTTACTTGAATTCACTAGTAGCTGCTGAATAGTCATCAGTGTTTTAATATATGACTTTTCTAAAAGAAAAATTTTATTTTGGTGTCTTGAATGCAGTATTGTGTATAGTCTACTGGAACAGACCTTTTTTTATAGTGTGCGTAGGCGTGGATGGCTGCACAGTGTTTTATCCCTCGTTTATGTGTTCAAGCAGACAGAGCATCTGAAAGCATCAATAATAGGTTTAAAACAGAGAAAGGAGAAAATAAGCAATGAAATGTATTGACTTCTGAACTATATGCTGGTGGTGTTACTAAAAGTATCATTTAGGACATCCCTTCTCTCCAATGAAGTTTTTGGGTTTTTTTTAATCTTTCAAGGATCTCTTCTCACATGGTTCTTGTGTTAGTCACTCAAGAGTTAAATGTAGCTTTCCGTAAAGAGGATTCTTACTGTAAGGTTTTCAAACTGGACTGCCCTGAAAAAAGGATAACCACTGAAGATTTTGAAAAGCTTTTTGGATGATAACCAAGTTAAGGAAGCTCTAAGGCTCTTGGCTTTGCTGGCGGCTGCTCTTGCTCACCAGGATCCTGGCACCCTTTTGCTGTGCCCTCATTGCCTCCATAGCTCCAATTCTCCTGTAAGGCAATGCCACCATACAATAGGTCCCCTGAGGCTACTTGGATGAGTGACAACCAGCCAGCTCCAAAGTGACAAGTGTTTGAATGTCTAATTGGGTCAGTGCACAGGTGCTTGCTCCTCATGAGTGAGATGTTCTAGCTTTTCTCTGTGACATTTTATTGGTTCCTCTCATTTCTCCTGTAGTTGTAAAGTATAACTGTCAATACTTTGGTGCAAGAGAACAGGCATTATAAAAGGGAAAGGATGGCTTCCTGTCATACATTGGACTGTTCTGATTAAACTAACCTTACCACTTGAGTGCTGATTTCGTGAGGGGCATGAAAAAAAAATCCTTTGAAGTGATGGATGTATGCTGACACAAATAGACAATGTAATAGACAATGCAGTGATTTGATTGGTGAAAACAAATATATTGTCTTAATCTGTGTGTTATGTAGTTCTCATACTGGCTAGACCTTGAGTCTTGGACATCAGGAAATGTGTGGGAGAAAAAAAATAGCTGGTTAGACTGTAATTGCTTAGTCTATTCCTAAGTCTAATGAACAACTTGCCTTCATAGAATACAGTCACATACAGGCAATTGATGTGCAAGAGAACTGTTTTATCCTATTGAAGGCTTGGTCTGTGCAAAGAAAACAAGTGATATTAAACCCATGTTATTCAGACGCAGCTGCCCTTGTTTGGTCTCTTCCTAACAGAACCATAGAATATTTGGGTTGGAAGGAACTTCTAGAGATGCAGACCCCTCAAAGTACAGTCAGCTAGAGCAGGTTGCTGTCTGGACAACCTATTCAAGTGTTTCACCACCCTCACAGTATAAAAGCTTTTTCTTATGTTTAAGTGGAATTTGTTGTATTTCAATTAGTGACCATTGCCTCTTGCTGTTTCATTGGACAGTACTGAGAAGAATTTGGCTTCATCTTCTTTACAATCTGCCATCAGATATTTATACACATTGATAAGATCCCCCTCAGCCTTCTCTTCTCCAGACTAAACAGTCTCAGCTCTTACAGCCTCTCCTTGTGTGACAGTTCCTTCACCACCTTTGTGGCTCTTTAGCGGACGCACTCCAGCAGGTCCATGTCTTGTACTGGGAAGCCCAGGACTGGACCCAGCACTCCAGCTGTGGCCTCACCAGTGCTGAGGAGGAGGCAGGATCGCTCCTTGCTCCTCCTTGTAATGCTGAAGGAGCACTATTGGTGTGCCCTAACTCCTTCTCCACTGCCCATTTTCCTTCACATGACTGGTCACATTGGTCTGACCTGCTTGCAGAGGCGCAACTTTAAAAAACAGTTCAGCTTTACTAGGATTCTCATAACTTACTGCACTTCTGAGATGTGATTTGCAAAGCAAAATGAGAAGTTTAGTCCCAGCAACATACACATTCTCTGTGGATGCTGGATTGGACAGATAATTAATGTTCAGCTTTTTGGTGTGGACAAGTATATGAACCATGTAGACATTGTTACCTATTTGCTTGTCCTGTGACCACTGATCCTGAGCCTTTCCTCAGCCTCTCCTTTTGGGAAAAAGCTGATTTTTCTGCTTCCATATTTTCTTTTCATTTTTTACTAGCAAATGTTCCTTTCTCTCTTTCCATGTACAATCTGCCAAACGACTGCATTAACAGATAGTTTTCTTCCTCTCTTTTCAAGCCTGGTCAAAGACATTCTTGGGGCTTTTTATCTTTGGCTACCCTATGGTGCTGCATGTGACAGTGAAAGAAACTGCCTGAGGACAGATAGGGAGGGAAACTAGTTGGAGGTGTTTATCAATAGAAGATTAAGTTTAAAAATGAAAAGCTAGTCTAGCAAAAGACCATCGCCATCACATTTTTCTAATAGGTAGGCACCAGGGTTTTGTGGTTTTTTTTTTTTTTTTTTTTTTGAGGAAATACTCTTTCTCAGTTCTTTGAATGTTTCAAAAAATGTATTTTAGGAGTCTCATTTTATATCACTTATGAAACGCAATGTCTTCCATTTCCAATCCATGCTATGCTACAGATGTGTTCTGATATGGTATGTAGATCTGTAGATTTCATATAAACAAGAAGTGCTAATGTGTTCAATGCATATGGTTTTGGTTTCCATTCAAGACAAGTCTAAGAGGGAGATTCTTCTTGATGAATTTTATGCCTGCAAGGGAGGAATAAATGCCAAAAGTTTTTCCTGCAAGAAAATATGCAGTTTATCGAATTTCTTAGCTATTAATAACACATTTCCCTCTGTGTGCATGCACGTGTGTGTGTGTGTGTGTGTGTGTGTGTGTGAGAGAGAGAGAGAGAGAGAGGGAGAGGGAGAGGGAGAAGAAGTAATCTTGAAACCAAAAGCTTTCTGTGGATATAAAACAGTCTCTCCCTTCTGAGTATCACTCAAGGGTTGAAGAACCAATCAGTAATAGATCTCAGAACTTCCCTGTCTCTCGTGTTCTTTTTCTGTCTCTCTTCCTCCGTCCCTTCTTCTTATTCTTCCTCGTTGTCTTTACCAAACATAACAGGTGCTTCTCACAACTGCAGGCCTATGAAATGCCCTTTGCGGCTATAAATATTTGGTATGGGTATCAGCCGTATCAAATGGATCGATAGATATCAGCCAGTCCTATTCTTGAAGTGAGCTAGTTTCTGAGTCTTTTTTTTGATCATATTTGGCCTAGGGTATGTACTTTTAAATCCCATCGATTTCACATCATGGGAAGTCATCAAAAACTTACCAAAGCTTTCCCCCCCACCAATATTCTATATGCATTTTACTCAAGAGTACCTCTGTCCAGTTCTACAGAAAGCCTCTCCAGCTTTGTAGCCAATACTGTGATTGTAGCTTTGTGGCATTCACAGTTACCAGAAATTAGTGCCTAAAAAAATGCATGTTATTGTAGCAAATTATAGTGAAAGAGGTACTGAAATAATTTGAAGACTAGAAAAGCCCAAAGATGGCTATTAAGGAAGGGGCTATAATATTCTGCACAAAGAAAGATTTTATTTATTCAGAACAAACAACGTAGGTTATAATATAGAAACTGTATAAGGAAACTGTTTCTTTAAATACAACACTTTTTAGAGTAGAATAAAAAACCTGACTTCAGAACTTAATTCATGTTGTTTGGTTTTACTGTCAGAAACCCCAGCAGACACTTGCCTATATAGAATCCTAGGATTAAAAGAGGATGTGTCCTAATGGCCTTCTAATCATGTAACTGTTCTGTTAGTGTGATTCTAACAAAGTCATCCCATTTCTGGATGGAAGAGTAGATGAGAATTTGGTTAAAATTCGAGCTTCGAAATAAAAGTTAAACTATGATTAAATCCAGGATTTTTTTTTGAAATATGACTTTCATTAGTGTCATATAACTTTGAAGGTAGATGATACTCTTTATCTGACTACAGTTTAAAAGACCCCTTCTTGATCCCTATTCCCCTTCTTTTTCCTACATGTGTACATATATTTCAATATTTTAAAAAATCATGGAGAATTCAGAGACAAAGATCTGAGGAATATAGAGGCATAGAGATTGGAACTTCCAAAGTCTTTTTCATTTCCACTGTTTCTCCTAATTTTTTTTACCATATTTATACATTTTTTTTAAGATAAAACATATTTATCTTTTATTCTTAGTAACGCACCTGGTGCTCTGTTTTTTTCTGTGCTTTTTTAGCTACTGTGTTGCTAGGGCATACTCAGATACAGACGTTACAAAACACTGAGTGGGAGAAGCTTCCCAGTGAAGTGGGAAAAGCAATAAAATTATATTGTATTAAGATCTGAGCATAAAATATGAGAAGTAATATTTGAGCTACTTAAGTGATACCTTCTTTTTGTATTAAAGTATGGGTTTGTTTGCAAAATGCTTATCCTTGAATTAAAAGCTAAATAATACAGTTAAGGTTAGCCCTTCATAGGAATGTATTCCAGCACTGTAAACAGGCCTGAGTATCTGGTGTTTACAAATCTTAATTTTTTGAATTGACAGCTTAAAAAGAATGCACTAAAATATTCATAATAAAATGTCATGAGTGATTAACATTCTGTGTTCTAGTATAAACAATATTTTTTGCTTTGTAAAACAGTTGTTTCCAAACTATATAAGTTAACTAGGTTAGTCATATCATGTTAGACATTACTGCAATTCAATATTATTTCAATTTACATTGTCCTGTCAGATGATACATTTTCTTGAATTGGGTGAGCTGCATAATTTACAGTATTGTGCAATTGTGTCAGCATTTTGAGGATCTTTACTACTGTTAATCTGGCTTTGTCTTTGAAAAAACTTTGCTTGGTTTTAGCCTTCACATTTCTTGTGCTGCAGGAATTTTGAGTCCATTTGCATTGTTATGGAGGATTATTTATCTCAGAAAGCTACAAAACTGAGAATCTAAAACTGTTTCTGTAAATAAAAAAATATTAGCAATTTTATGCTCCTCTCCCTCTATCCTTCCTATGTTGTGTTATCATTTGAACCTTGGCAACTTGAAATGTATGATGAGAAGTAGTCAATTTAAAGGATCTGCCAAGAATGATAAAACTGCGTAACAGAGGCTAAATAACTGTAGAAGTCTAAATTGTCAAAAAAAGTATTTTCAAATATAAAACATTTTCAAATATGAGTTGTAATGCTTATGCTGCTAGATCCACTAATTATCTGAATAAATATCCTAATTCTCAGAAGTATTGCTTGAATTTAACTTCAGATTATATTCGGAGAGACATGCTAACTCCTGTATTTGCCTGTATTTAGTTCAGTAAGCTTAGTCTACTCACAAATAGATTTTGTGGCTGGAGGCTGAGAGCGCAACTCTACCCTCCTCACTGACTGTGGACAGATGAATAAGTATTCCAGGCTGTTCTCTCTGGAGTCTCTCAGGGCTGGTCTACAACTTGAAAGTTTTGTTGGCAATTTACTAGGCAATTAAATTCTCAGGAAGTACTTCAAAGGGAAAATGGATGTTTGGCTGGCAAGAGTGGATGCTATCCAGCCAGAGAAAAGAGAGTAAAATGTTACAAGGAGGATCTAAACCCTGTAGGTATTTTTTAAATAACCTACCATCAACTGTCATACCTTCCCACTTGTTTATGGTTGTTCAGACAAGTTTCTCTGGTCCTTTGACTGAAATAGTAGCTCTCAGGCCACACAGTTTTTGAAGGCAGTGAAGCTTCACACTGAGAACAGTAGAATGCAAAAGAACAGTGTGCTTCCACCAGTTAACGTCTTTCAAACAGTTGTAAAACTTTGAGATATAGCTGTATCTTGGATGGTGATATGGAATAACATACAACAACCATTCTATGAATTTGTTTGCATACTTAAAAGACAGCATCAATTCTCTTGGACTGTTTGCACAGCACTGAAGAATCAGATAATTTCAATTCATAGAAGATAAATGGATTAAGTTACTTACAGTATATTTTAACATTTTACCCTGAATTTACTGCTATACTTCTGCATGTTTCATAGATTCAGCTAACACAATACTTGCTATTAAAAGAGTAAAGATAGTATTTTGTTCTCTCTGGGACTTATTGTGACTTTTTTTTCTTTGGGATGGGTGGAAAATATTTACCAAAACAATGAGATGGTTGAGGAACCTGGAAAAGCATAAGCAATTAAGATGCAACATGTAAGACTTTGATTAGTGAAATGTTTGTGAATTCAGTTCATTCATAAAAAGTGCTGGTAAGAAACAAAATATTTCTGCAGCTTGCGGATGTTAAAAGTGGAGGTGGGATTTAAAGGGAACCATAAAAGAGTTCTTTTTCTAACTAAACAATTGAATTTTGTTTCTTTTCTTTACACAGCTCCCCTAAAACAATACTTAGTGTGAAATACAATTGCTGTTCTCAAAATTTTCATAAAGTATGATGCTGTCGGTTTTTAACTTACTTTGTAAATCAGCTTTGTAAGTTAAAGCTTTTGTAAAATCAGTTTGCTCACCACAAAAGTATGCTTTGTTTAGTCAGTTGAAAATTAACACAAGTTTAGAAAGGCTGATGGGGCATTTTGTTTGACTCATTTTTTGGCGCCGATATAGAAGAGTGATTATCAACTCACTCTTAAATTGTAAGGATTCTAGATCAAAACCTGCACTTTTTAAAACCAAAGTAGTCCTTTCAAGGTGTTTTGACACTTGCTCACTGTTCTCCCCAAAGTAAGTTATGACAAAGATTTTAAGAGTTTAATTCTTCAAACTGCTCTTACCATCATCATGCAGGTAGCCTGCATGAAGTTGCTGGAGTACTGATAAGTAGGAAGTGCAACTAGAAAGGGCCCATGTATTCTACAGAAACAATCATATTAAAGGCTTACTACAAATACTGATCGAAACAGTCATCACTGTCCTTGAATTTTCCCAGCATTATTGTGACATTTAGATAATGCATTTTGAAACTAAAATGGGGATCCATTTATTAATTTAAAGCATTAACCTTCAGAGGAGCTGGAAGGAGTGGTGAAGTGAGAGAGAATTTTATGCAATTGCATTTTGGTATAAAGACCTTCCCTGTAGTACTTAAAAGGGAAAGAACCACAATAAGCTTCCTTCAACCTCTGAATTTTTTGTACCATATCATACCGAATAAAGATATTTTTTATCACTATAACTCTTTGTTTTACTTGAAAGTTCCACAAAGAAAGCTTAATTTTATTCTTTCTCAAAAACCAACTCTAGCCTGATCTAGTATATGCTGAGTAGGACTGAGCACTCTAAGCATCAGAAATGACTTCCACAAAAGAGCAACTAGGGTATCAGAGTATTGATTCCTTGAAGAGGGCAGTCCTACACATAAAGTTACCTAGATTTTGGACAATGACATAGTGTTATTGCTTCTTCTTTGTATGTAATGAATAGAAGTGGCTACTCCTGTTTTCTTCACTGCACGGTGGCACAGCTTCAAGGGAAGTATAGACTCCTAGTATAGACTTGAAGTCTTGTGATCATGACCTTTCATTAGCTTAGGGACATCTGGACTGAAAAAGCCTAGAATCAAGGCTTCCTTCTACTTCATAGGTACATTACCAGACTGCTGTGCACAATGTTGCTGCAATGTTGCTCCTTCTTCCATGCTCAAAGTCATGGCATGGCCTCATGACTGTTATAGAGGTTTTAGGCTCTGATTTCTGGTTTCATGCTGGTATAATAGTATTTAGAACTCTCAGGAGAGAGAGAGAATTTTAAAATTTTCAGTAGTTTCTGTTGTTTGAGGTAGGCATGCACAAACACCTCTCTCATGTTTAATGTAATAGGGAATATGGATCCAAATTAACAGTGTGAATTCTGCTCTGGAACTCGGTGCTTTTGTCCTTACGGTATTCAGTGCTGGAAAGCCTGTGTCTGTTTTTTCTGGTTTTGGTCCTAGGTTTTCAGGCAGGATCTTGTGGCTTGTGCCTACAGTATTTGGAATTTTAAGGCTGTTAATCATCCAGCTGTTGAATATCCCCAGTGTTGCATAGGTTCCAGCAAGCAGAAGCTTCCAGTGCTGTATGATCTAGCCAGTCAAAAACCAAGATATTCTTCTCTGGAAGAATACATAAGTGATCGAATACTACAAACATTAAGTTGCAGATTGTAACAGCTCTTAAAATGTTCCTGTCCCTTTTCTCTTGCAGCACAACAGCTCTTCTTTCAGAGCTTCAGCTCTTTTCCTGAGCCTGTTGTTCAGTGGAGGTCTCTGCTGTTGGCTGTGAATTTTGTATTCAGGGCTGCAGTTAATCTTCAAGAAGAAAGGATATTGCAAGGAGAAGTGAGCATATGAGAAAAAGGTTATCAAAGATGCAAACTTAAGACACAACCATACTGTAAGGGCAATATATGGTATGTGCATTTGTACCTTGACAGATGTCAGCATTTATCTCTGTTATTCATGCAGTTACCTTCTTGTCTTTTTGGTTCAGTAACTGCCTCTGACATCTTCTGGGCGTGACAGTAGTTTCCCTGTGGAGTCTGTAAGATGTGGTTTGTACTGCACCTTTGCTATCAGGAATTCCATTGCACCCTGCTCTCTTCTCACACCTGTCAGGATAACAAATTACTTGATGTGTATATCTGTCCTGAATTTAAAACACATTAGTATAGCATAACCTCGATTTTGTTTCCAGGATGCACTTGCTTTGTAGTGGATTGTATAGCTCCTTTGGTACTTGTATTCAACCAGATAGTTCCCTTATTCAGTTTTAGAAACATGTTTAGATGCAATTCTGTCTAACTGAATTCAACATCAGAATTCCTACTGACCTCATCAGAGTTAGGATATTGATCATTATCATTGTCTGTCTGTGATGAAATCATTTTGATAGATGGTGTAGGAAAACTGAAGGAATAAGCTTCAAATGATTTAATCGCCTCTCCTAGTTGATTTTTGTCAAGTTCTTTTCACCTGTAATAGTCTACATATGTTGGATGACCCACACAAAGATGTATATGCTCTTTTCAAGTTAATTCATTTGAAAGGAGAGTGGCCATGAAAGGATATGAAAAACCTTCTGTGATGCAGTGTGGCACTTCGTATAGCAAATACACCTTGCCCTTATTTGAACATTTTCACTAAACAACAGTTATAAAACCTTTGCTTTCTAAGGTACCATGGTTCATCACCATTCCTTCACAGTAGGAAATGACTGAAGCAACACACTGCGTTGACCTAACTGTTGCTTTCAACACATCTCAACATAGCATGTAGACATAAAGATGTCCTTCAAACGGCTGAGCCAGCAAAAGATGTTATTGCCTGTCAGCCTGCCTGATTTCTCCTTGCTGATTGGTATTGCCTGCCTTTCTGTGACAGCCAGCTAAACTGATCATTTGTTCTTTTCCCTCTTTGAGCCTTGTTAATCCTTTCTATTAATTAAGCTAGCTGGAAGAGGACATTTGTCCATAACCTTTCAGAACCCCTAATATGCTACTGATGAGATTAAATTGGGCACAGGTCTACAGTAGTGGACCCAAAGCCAATATAAATTGAAAAAGAATTAAGGATAATGGCTCAGTTTTTCTCATGTGGATTTGTGCATGTGTGAGTCTAAAGATGGAAAATTAAAAGTCTTGTCCCTAAACTTATTAGGCAGAGGCAAGAAGGATAACCTCAGTTTAGACTGGAGGCTGATCTGAAGACTCATTGACTCTATGCTTGATAATAAATCAGTAAAAAGCTGGATTGTGCTGTATGGACACTGTCATCAGAGAAAAAAAATGCATAGAGTACGATTTCTGCACTTAGCTAGGATCAGTATTAATTAGTAAAATGTAGCAGGTGATTTCAGACTTTTAATTAAACACCAAGGATTGCTTGCTCTGTCTGTTCCAAAAGATCAAATCTAAAGTTTGTAATACTAAAATTCTCCAGTTATGCCTTTTTTTGCAACCCATATAATCCTTTTGTGAAATAGGAAACTATTATATTCAGGAAAGCATCTAAGGAGCACCATCATTTTCAGACTTTTATTAAATGATTAATCTATACAAGGTTTGCAGAATCCAAAGCAGAAACACTGTTAAATACTGCATGCTGAAGAACATGTAATCTCATATTTACTCCACAGAGGGATTCATGAGCTCTTGGATCTTCTAAAAATTAGCAGATGAGAGTACTCTAATGACTCAATAATGTCATGTGTCTGGCATCAGGAGCCCTCTTTTGCAGTAGCTAAGTGTCTTTTGATATGTGACATGGTCTGTTAATGTTGTAAAGCTTTCTGGCTTCACTAAAGAGTAAATGACAGAGTATCAGCAGTTTCTAAAGCCTTTTAATACTGCTGAAAGACAAATAATGAGAGTGTACAGTGCGAGAACAACAAAACAAAAACTGGATATAAAAAATGTTGATGGCCACTTAGTTTCTAAAATAATTACAATTCATGTGGTTTTTGGCTTTTACAAGTTTGGAGTAGAATTTTTATTGTTCAATTTCTATAAAGTGTTATTCAGAATACTTACTTCTGCAAGAAAACTGTCAAATATTTAGCCACAAAAAGCAAAAACATTTCTTTGAAAGCTGTCATCCAGTCATCTGTCAGCATACTCATTAGTTTTTGAAATGCCACAAAACAGCCATGAATTGAACAGTACAAATATTTTGGAAGAGGATATATCCTTCACATGTTAAAATTTATGCTGGTTTTGTAAGTAGATCATTGACCTAATCTAGTGGCAAAATGAATAAATGAATGAAAAAAATTATATATTCTGCTTGACAAAATACAATAAAATGGAATCAGTGGATTAATCAAAAATGCTTCCCCCCCCCTTGTTTTGTACTTCCTCAAAGCAGGTCGTGATTGCCTAGGGGAAAAAGAATGGAAAAGTTCTCTGGGCATTGTAGAAAGCACCTCTTGTGTCTGCTTACTGCAGCATTTAATCTCAGTCAAGTGGCGAAAGGAAAGACTACTTGTTCTCACTACCAGAGGAGTGCATTCACCTCTGTTTAAAAAATATACTTACTTTCATTAAAAAAAAGTTGATGTGATTTCCATTGAATTCTGTATTCATTAAGACCGTGTGTAAAGAGTTCAGTAATGAATTTCTGACTAGAATAGCTTTAGAAGTACAAGTTTAATAGAACACTTCCTTCAAAAGTTCTTGTGCATCCTTCTGTAATGTGCATCCTTGGACATCCTTCTATAATTGTTGGCAACACAATTTTTAGTTCTTTTATGTTTAAAGTAGTTGACCAGCTTTAGAGTACAAAATAGTTGTTTACTGCCATCTGGTAAAGCTTGATACTGATAGTCTTTGCTGCTGTTTTTTATTTGTGAGTGATATAAGAGAGCTGAACATCTTCCTAGGAAAAAATATCTTTCCACCTAAAAAAAAAATTAAAAAAAGGCTTCCTACAAATTTGGAAGAGGGATAGTTTGCCTGTGTGTGCTCACTCACACAGGCGAGAATCTGATCAGTTGAAGACAACAGCACACTGAAAGGGAGGAGAGAACTTCAACAGAGCCTGAAAAGCATCTCTGCATGGCCCTGGCAGAAGCCTAGGAAGTGAGCTTCTAAGTCAGGGTGCTGGCTCGAATAGCTGTTAGGCCTTGAGGACAAAAACTGCTTCTGTTTCATTTTTGAAAGACTGTCACTTTAGACTCTGGTAAATAAATGAAATGCATTTTAAACATCTCTATGTTGGAATAGCCTGCACACCTAAATACTTCTTGCCATGCATGTGAAAAATCAACATTGCTCTTACTTGACTATATTAAGACAGTGCTTTGAAAATTTCTGTTTTTCTTTTAAAAAAGTGTACCAATAGATGAAATGAGAGTAGTAGTCAAAACCTCTTGAAAATATTTATTCCTCTTACAAATTCTTATTTAACATGGCACACAGTTTAATTGATTATTTAGCAAAAGTAGGTTTAAATTTGTGATATAGCTGAGTGACTTTTGATGGAGAATCTTGGGTTATTTCTTCCGCTACATTGCATACCAAACAAAGTAACTAACCAGTGTTCTGTCAAGTCCCTTCTTTGTGTGTACCTCTTTTCCATGAATAGCTTAAATATGACTTACACATTTTCTTTTTAATAGCTGCTGTAACTTTTTGATAACTTAATGATTCCTATATCAATTGCAAACTGGTGTGCAAATGGAAAACTCTGTTGTGCCAGACATATACTCCAGATGCAAGTAGGCACAGAAATTACATGAGGCACTTTTTTAAAGGAGAGTAGTCATCAAAGCAACAGGCTCCCGATTTGCCAAGCTGATTGAGATGACTGAATGTCGTGTTCATATATATGTGAAAGTGTGTGTGTGTATTTACATATATATGTGTAACTAATAATATAAGACATATAGTAACATAACTAATTATATAACATATATATATATATATATAAAATTTTCCTATCTTTAGAGGGGAAAAAAACCTTCAAATATAGAATTTGCAGTGTATATAAAATGCATCCTGGTAAATGTATGTGAAATACAGTACTGTGATAGAATTATTCTGCAAGACACTGCATATACTGGTTTATAGTGGTTGCTTACACTTATTGTAACTATTTTATCCTGAATAAAAAAAAATGTTATTTGAATAAAATAAATGTAAAAGGTTGGTGGATATAAAACTCAGTAAGGGAAATGCAGTAAATGTTTGACTTTCCTTTTTACATACTTACTGTGTTTGCACAGTGTATAACCCTTCTTTAGAGGGTGCTTTTTTAAATTAAATGTTCATATACCTGATGGACTACATTAGGAACAATGCTGCAACTCATTACAAAGAAATACAAGATATGTTTTGAATCATAAAGACAGTAAAAATAAGATGTCAATACTAGTGTTCCTAACAGAAATGTGCAGTGAAATTTATGAATGTATCTGCTATCTTCTGAAAGTGGCTGAGACATTGTGAGAAAAGGGTGCATATGGGCTTTACAGGCTGCCATGCTTTTACAAAACAGGCATGTCACAGGGGAGCATATGAGGACAGTGGGCCTGATTCTGTTCTTCTTTCCAATATACATCAGGAGTAATTCCACTCAGGTTAGTGGAGTTCTACACATGTGAAGTGATACAAATAAAATAGAAGTAAGTTCAAGATTTAAATCAACAAATCTAAATATTTTATTTGGTTAAATCATGTTTAAAAGAAGGCACTCCTGGAAACTGCAATTTTATCTGAGAAGTGCAAGTGAAGGATTTATCAGCAGTGTGTTTAAACATTACAACTGTCATCATTATTTACATGACTGAGAACTTGGTCCTGTCAACATATATATGAATTTCAAGAATTCAAGGACTCCTAGTGAAGTCACCTGAACTACTAATATGCTTAAATTAAAACATGCATGTCTTCTCTAGTAACTTCAAGATAATGCCATGGGCATTTCTGTGCTGGTGTAGAGTTACTTAAGTTGGCTGAGGCAAAGCTTGTTGTAAAACTGTAAGCAGAATAGCATTGTCAAGATGGCACTGAACCCACTTACTAATAAAATCCAGCATGGTAACGCTTCTTCTAGGACCCAAACTGGCCAGGCATGCTCTGCATCATTGACAAGCTTGAGTTGGGCGTCCCTCAGAGACCTCCAGATCATGTTCTGCTATGTGATATGAGCAGGCCTTATTTCACAAAGCTGTTTTTCTTTCCATACCTATTTATGAACTTTATTTTTGCCATATTCTATACTCTGTGGGGTGAAAGTGCTGTTTCTCAACTCTCTGGAGCAAAAGTACTGTTTCTTACTTCTGAGAAAGCACTGGTAGTGATGCAGGGAATTCTCCTGTAAAGCTTTCCTTTTCTGCCTGACTGGTGAAGATTTAGTCAGAACGGTAGCAGGATGGCTGAGACCTGCAGAAGGAAATACTCATTCTTAGGCATGCTGGAGTCTAGCTGCCTCCTTTTTCTCATGTGCGTATGAGAATGTACTTACAAGGGCCTTTTCTGTCTCCTGTTGATGAGCTTGACTCTGTGGGAACCCATAATCTTCATGGGATTCTACTTTTCATTATAAAACCCTCCTGGGTGTCCTGAATTTTTTGTTTCTTCAACATGGCTGAAATATGGTCGTAGTTTTCTTCCATGGGTCTGCTTGAGGGTCTGACTAATCATCTGTTCCTTGGATGAGATGTGTTTTTTCTTGATAGCCAGATTGCTATGTCTGGAAGGATTTTTCCTGACAATTTTATAAGGCCAAAGAAGTGAAAATTTGAATGAAGGATTTTGATGGTAAGAGGACTACAGGAATATTTGCTTATTGCATCTTGCAGAATGTTTTTAAAAGCTAAAAGTGTTATCATCTAGAAGCAAATGGGATATGTCCAAAGAGCTTCTTTTTATGAAGGAAAGTGGGGAACAGTCCCAGTGTCTTTGGTTAAGGCCACACCTCCAGCCCTATTCTTGAAAGAAGTCAAGAGAAATTCAAAGAGGACATGAATCCTCAGGTTTAAGGTAAAGTGGATCCATTCTGAATTATTATTTACATGATTTGAGGCTACTAAAGCCTATTTTGAACCTATTTAAAGACCCAGTAGATAGGAGGAAGTTTATCATCCCTTCCTATTCTTAAGTTAATATGTTTGTAGCCTGCTGCTTACCATCTATCCCTGGATCATGTTTTATTCAACATCTTGTCCTGAACATGTGGAAGAGGTTAAAGACTGTGCTGTGTGTGTATTTTAAAATTGCTGAATATGAGATAAGGATTTCAGTGAGTTGCATCAAAATAAAATATATCTTTTGCTTTCCCCAAATTATAAGCATTAAATGTTTGAATGGTATAAGATTCTGCTAAAGTCAGCAAATGCAATGTTAGAGTGAAAAATATTTTTTAAAAGAGCGAATACTAGGAGGTATGGACATTAATCACAGGGACATGAAGAAACTATGTCCTAACTGAACACCATGCAAAAGAATGGTCATACTGAGTAACTGATTAAACTGAATAAAAGTGCTAAGTATAAATGAAATTTGAAGATTTTAACAGCAACATGTCAGAATTCCTTGTGAAATACAGTAAGACTGTGATTTTGAGAAGTTAATAGCTTTCTGTAGCAAAGTGGGTGAGGGGGGAAACCTATTTGGGAGTTTGTCTTTGAGTAACATCTATTTTTACCTTTTTGGACATTGTAGTGATTTTAAAAATTGCGGTGGATGTTGGTGACCTTCTTTTCCTTGCCTAAAATGGAGGAAATCAAAGACATTAGGATCTTTTTGATTATTATTATTATTTTTTAAAGAAAAGCTTCTGCTCATGAATATGTTTGCAGATGTTTTACTCTCTTCATTTTCCTTGTTTTTGCAGAGTATCCCTCACCAGTGCCTCAGTGGGGAGGAACAGGGTAAACTTGGAGTGATAGAAACAGTTTATTATGGTATTGTCCCAGCTCAGTTCCATTAAGACTTAGACTGAGGGTGTAGTTTCACATGATATGTCATGTCATTTAATTTCAGGCTGCCATCCAAAAGAGATAGTCCCTTTTGGGCGGTCTCTGTCAGGTCAGAAGCTAATATTTTCTTGTGTAGGTTTGTTTTCTCTTAGATCAATGAACTGATCTAACTTACTGAGGATACTACAGTTCTTAAACCAAATGGAAGGGGAGGGTACAGGGAAGTGCAGTGAGTCACAGGAGAGTAGTTCAGGACCTCTGCGTTTTCCCCTGTCTTTTTGGCAGCATCTTATCATTAGATCAGGGCAAGCCTACTGCAAAAATGCACCCAAACTTGAGTTAAGTACCAACTCTTTCATTTTCAGTGAAAGACAAAAATTGTAGAGGAACTGTTTGGACCACTCTTTGCAAAAAAAGGAGTATGGCCATTGAATGGATAGCCCTAATTTTTTTGCACAGTTTCCTATTTTAGTTTTGGGAGGTTAGTTAGTTCCATAATGCTGTGACTCTACTCAGGAGAGCAAAGAAAGGATGACTATAAGAGTAGTTGTCCTAGTGTCCATGAACCTCCCTATTCATAGTTGCAGTATTTCAGGTTGTTTCGAAGATTAAGTACCTAAATAAACCTTCAAATAAAGTACTTTGTTCAAGAGACTGCAGTAATTGCTGGCAGAAAAGAGAAATTCTGGCTCTTAATGCTGTTATAATAGCAAAGGAAATTTTATGGCTAGCTTCATTTTTTACTTTGCAGTCAAGTTAACTCAGATTTAATTGTATTTGTTTTCTCAATTCAGATTTCACTGGATGCTTTTTCTGGTACAAATACCTTGACCCAAATACATTAGAAGGGTTTTATTTTTAAACAGTATTTTAACTATCTGTTTTAAGTCTTTGAGCTCTTTCACCATGACATTCAATATCTCTGCTAAATCAGTGCAGTGACTCAGGTAAACTCTTTCTGATTAAACATATGAGAAAGCATATGTTTGAAGTTCAGAGTGTCTCAGTCATGCCAGCTATTGGCTTTGTGTCTGGAAATTCTGGTTTATATATTAAACATGAGATGTATCACACTTTTCCCAGCATATACTGATGAGAATACATTTTGCGATGTTGAAAATAGCCAAGATTGTCAGCTGTTGAGGAAGAAAGGAATGTGGTTTAAGCAGAGATCTCATTATCTTACCTGGCAAATTACCCAGCAACAAGCATTATGGTGTCAAAATTTTCTTAACCACTCTGTTGCCAGATTGGCCCCAGCCTAATGCTGGGAACCCACTATCAAGATTAAAGGAGAGTGGGAAAAGGGCTTCCTGCATCTCTACCATCTCCACAGTTTCCATCTAATGCCTTTTTATAGCAACCATCTCCAGTTATAGAACCAATTACAAAGTTTAAAATGAGTCATGAGTGTGAATTCTGAGATCCCCTACAATGCAGTACAAAACCTGTAACATTTCTGAATAAATAATAAGAAGTTGGAACAGGTCAGTTGTCTTTCTCTTCCACTTTCAGTTGAAATGAAAAAAAGCTAAAGATGTGAACCTTAAAGGAACTGCAGATTCTCTTCCTTTCAGGGTCATGAGAAGAGTATTCCTGTGCCCTACTGATATGTGATCCTAAATGTCTTGTTGCCTGTTTATGCTATTTTCCTTCTGGGGGGGGAAGCTTGCAAGGGTTTTCTTGGTCACTGTATCTGGTGACTGCTGCACAGGCAATCCACATGATATAATCCCTTTCATGAACTTGATCCAATTCCATCTAAAATATAATTTAAGAAGTTTGTTCTAGGATCTCAAATGACCAAAAAAAAAAACAAACCCAAACAAGTCCACAAAAACTAAACAAACCAAAAAATCCCAGAGTTAATGTCTAACTAATATCTAACTAATCTAATATCTAAACTTGCTATTAAAAATATTGTTTTCATGCAGTTAGAGATGTAAGTTGATTTTCTACGTTAAATTTTACTCTGATGATGAATGAAACTTAGATTTAGTCTAAATGCTGTCCAGGCAAATTGAATCCAACTTAATTATGGAATACAATTATGAACTAATTTAACATCTTGCAGTTTAGTCTAGAAAATGGTGAACGACAAGATCTTTGCAGTGAAACAGCTGAGTTAATTTCCTGTTAAAGAAGGAAGAAGTAAAGATCTGGGGGAGGAGTGCTCTAATTTTGCTGCCTTGTGTTATCAGCCACTTTCAGCTGTTGAAACTGCCCTGTCTAAGGAAAATTTATTAATTATTAATTCTGACTGTAAGAAAAGGCAAATCTCAGCATGGGGTAGATTGCGCTTTTTCAAAGTCTGGCTGACTTTTTCCTTGCAAGACTTTATTTCTCATGACTCTCCTTGTTCATAGGCGGCTGCTACTCTCAGCAGTATGGAGAAGAGCCTTCCTCCAGTCTGTTGGTGGCTAGCTCACAGTTTGCAGGGAGGAAGTAAAGGCAGCCGTCTGTCTGCCTCCTGGAAGGAAAGGTGCTTAGGAGAGATCAGGCTGGGGAAGGGCGAGCAGGTGTGCCTTCCCAACTGGGTGTCCAAGGTCCTGCCTTGACTTCTCACTCCTTGCTGGAAGGAGGTACTCCAGTCTTGTAGCATACGTGCACACCGGCTACCCTCAGAAGCACCACAAACCTACACGCCGCCTAGGTCTGCCATCCTCTTTCTCCATATTCTCAGTGCTGCATTTCCCAGGAGCCCTACTTCATGCATCAACATTTTCCCGTAGGCCATAAGGAAGATTTGGTGAGAGGTCCCTATTTCCAGAAGTCTGGTTTTCCAGAATTACTGCTTTGAGATACATTCTTCTGAGAAAATTTGAATTGGAAATTGAAGTCATGGAACCCTAGGGAATGATGCCTGAGGGGATATTAAAGGTGAGAATAAAAATCAGGTTGATTTGGAAAGATTTAAGAATAGGAGATCAAAAACTAGATTCATCCCAATGGTGCAATAGTTTCTGCATGTCCTTACAGACCCAATTAAAATAACATTTGATTGAAATGAATACAACAAAGCACAGTTTTAAATGGTACTAAGTCTCTGGATAAATTGAAAAACTGGCAAAATTTAATTTTATATTAAAAATAAAAGAGTACTTTCTGGTTTTAGTTATACTATGGTTTCTCTGGTGTATAAGCAGTAAGGCAAGTTAATGTAAAATTAAAAATCTGTGGACAATGGCATCTCTCTCGATTTAAATTAGCATGTCTGAGAAAATCATTTTAGTCTTTAATGTTGATTTACAGCAATTTTGCATTCTTAACATGTTGAAATCCAGAACAGTATTATGCTAATACAGCTGAATCACCTGCAGGTACTTGAGACTAAAGTGAGCAGTTGTTTGTATTTTCTTTGAAGGATCAATATTTCAAGATGTGCAAAGGAGAGGGGTCTGACTGACAAGCTGCCTTGATACACTGTTATTCTAACTATGACTGGAATGACTGAAAATTCCCTCAAAGAGTAAGATAATTTATCAAAACTCTAAAGCCAAGCCAAGTGTTTGAAGTAATCAGCTAATTAAGAATATGATATATTTTCTCTTTATAAATGTCTTGCTTTCCTGTTTATAGTTTGTTGAAGTTCAGAAATGTTCATATTTTGTACTGCATTTGCATGAAAAATATGCATTAAATGTTACAATTATACAAAAATTAAAATTGGTACAATATACTAAAATAATTTCTAATATTTGTGCTAAAAGAAATTGCTATTGTGTGTACCCATATTAAGAGAAATCTGTTTTTATTTTTTTGTGCATATTTAGAAATTTAGCAAGTAATTTGGCTTTTGTTGATTCTTTGTGGAAAAGCATGGATGCGTAATTATAAAACAGTGTATTTTCCTGAGAATAGGAGTCCTGTTGTGGGGTGAAATTATGCTGCCCTTTTTCTGTATTGGCATAGCGGTATTGGTGTAAAAAACAGATGTTTCTTTGAATGGCTCAATATATGATAAAAATATTATGTGTGTGTGTATGTATATATATAGTTATATATATATATAGTTATATATATAGTTAGTAAATTACTTTTTTATTTTTGTATGTTTAAATATATCCATTCTCAAATGTGGAAAAAAATAACGTGCTTGTTAGTGGTCTGCTAGTAAGAATGTACAGCAAGTTTTGTAGTAAAGTGTTTTTGCAGTAGTATCAGCAGAATTTCAGAAAGTTTTTTTCTTGGTGACTTTTGGATTTTGTTATATCTTTTTCTCTTGTAATGTTATTTTCCTTTCCCTTGAAAAGTCTTTCTTCCTTTAATTCAGTATTTATTACTGATTTTGTGGGATGATATCATTTGTATATAGCATAGTATTTATATAACATAAAAACAAAAGTATTTGATATAATTCTTTGAATGGAAGAATGGTTTTCCCTCATCCGTTGGTGTGACAGTGTAGAACTGCACTGACCTTAATTTAAAAGAGAAAAATAAATTATTATTCTTGCAAAGTAAAGTATGCTGTTTTAATTTGAGATCTTGATTTCAAAGATAAATTGGTTGTAACAAGCCAAGAAAACAGTAGTAAACATAGCAGTAGGAAATAAATTTCTTTGATCTCCTTGGTGGTAATGTGAATGTGAAATTAAAATGAGTCTGTGAACCTTGTAAGTTTTTACATCAAAGTGTAGTGTTTCCTTATATAATAGGTTTGAAACTCTGGGTAAGTTTCTGTTTTTCATTAATAGCATACACATGCAAAAAAAAAACCACAGGGAAAGCTATATGTGAGCTAGGGAACAAACTGGATTAACTTCTTGATGAATAAATGAGGGTTGGTTTTTTTTTTTACCCTAAAGGTTTGAATTAATGATTTGTATTAAAAAGCTTGCTCAGGCTTACAAATAGTTATTGCCTTTGTCCTATTGCTACTTTGTAAAATTGAACCTAAAATTACATTATTTTAGTGGTATTAAGTGCCTTCTCTGATTCTTGTAACCATCAAATGTAAAATATTCTTAATGTATAAAATATATTTTAAATGAAAGGGCAGCAGCCTGGCAATGTAGGTTAGCGCTTCTCATTTAGAAGGTTTCAGTTTGATAATGGTATTTTTAAAACTCTTATTAGAAGCACAAGGTTTATTGTGAGAATTAAGCTGCAGGGCTTTATTTTTCATACATTAAAATATATAGTCATATTAATTCTTTAACATTATAAAAGCAGGAAAAATTTCCACATTTGTATAAATGTGAGACACATAAAAATAAGCCCCTCATGGGATTACTATCTTTTTATGTCTTTGATAATGCAGATACAAGAAAATGACTAGGGAGGAGAGAATTAAAAGAATCAGCTGCAATAAAAATTATAGAACAAATCTTAGAGTTTTAATCAAGCCAAAATTTAGATGAAGCCAGTGGCAGATCTGGTTGAATAACACCAGCAACATGAGGTGTTAATCCTGTAAATATAGATTTAAATATCTTGTACCTGTTATTCTGGGTTGTTCCACTAAAATAACATAAGAGCACTGGGTCTATACGTTTGTGTATGGGATAGATGAAGTTGCCCCATCCTCTTCCAGACTGCTTTAAACTCTGCTGGAAAATGTTTGTTCTCTTTGTAATTTTCCTGTTAGTATCTGCTGATTTCAGCTTCTCTACATCCTTCTGGCTTCATGCAGGCAATTTTAACATGTAATTCCAACCTTAATGCCTTTAAGTATGTCTGCACTTCTTTTCCTTCTTGCCTTTCCCCCCTACCTAATGAAACACAAAAGATAATATTTGTTTGGTATTTTCTTCTGAATCCCATTTCCATGTTTTGCCTAAAGAGTTGCCTACCACGCTGTCCTTCACCCTCTCCTCCCCCAGCTCCAAACTCGGCAAAGCATCTACCCTGTCCTCTCTCGGTCAATCTGCCACCTAACGGAGGACTGACATTATTATTTATTTTTAAATAGAAGACACTGTATCTGGACTACTGTGCGCCCTGTTCATCGAAAATGGAAGAAAAACTCCTGGCAGTGTAGCCAGGAAGAATTTGCCCTTGTAGTTTATTATATCTCTGTCTCCCTGTGTAAGCTCTTGAGGGCAGGCATCAAATCTCCTCCGGTTTCTCAAGTGCCAGCCAAATAAGTCAGCTCTTAACCTGATGATACCAATGGACAGTGTGGTGGTGTCGTTGTTCACAGCGCGTTGTTGTACAGCCACAATCCTTGGTTTGTCAGGCTTTGCCTTGCTGTATACTCCAATTTAGAACTACCACAGTTTCTACTACCATAGATTCTTCAGCAAGCTGGAGGTATTTATTTGCTCTACAAGTTAGTATTAAAGGAGAGGCAACAAAAAATTGAATGCCAACCTTCACTGCTTTACTTTATCTCTACAGTTTAGGTTGCCAGCTGCAGCAGGCAGTTTTTATGAAGGTGATAAGCTGTTTAGCACTTCACATTTTGTTATGAAGTATTTGAGAGTGAGAGGGAACTAGAGATACTCAATTAGAGAAGTGATAATATCAGAAAATCTAAAAATTGGTTAGTTCTTTTCGGCTGTTTTTAGGGCACTAGTAATGCCTGCGTATAGGCTTCTGAACAGCAAACCTATGCATAAGTTATGAAATGGCCTGTTTATGAAATGTAGCACAGCTCTGGTGATATCTGCAAATTTTGAGGGGTTGGTTTGTTTGTTTAAGTGTTGCACTTTCCTGTCGGGAACAGCAGCAGCATGAATTGGTGTTGCCCTTTAAAGCTGGGACAGGCCTGATTTGCACAACTGTAATCATCTTGAGCATTATCAGTCCTTTTTAAGAAGAAGGTAGGCATCAGAAGCTCAGAAATGTTTGTATCTGAGCTCTTGGTTCATATTCATTTCAATTTTTAATGGTGTGCTAAGAGTTTCCAAGCTAACAGATATCATTGTAACTCCTTTAGGAGAGTGATTTAAAATTAAAAACAGCAAACATGATAACTTTTGCCTGTGCGTCAGCAGTATTTGTTTAAACAGATACTACATATAGGTGGCCAGTGCCCCATCTCCTGACAGCCTCCCCAAGGCAACTAGCTGGAATTCGTACAGCTTGTTCCCTCAGCGCTGTTTACCCTCCATTGTTAGTGTGCTTGTTAGGGCTTTAGATCTGACAGGATGCCTTAGTCCTCAGTTTCTGGCACTGTCCGTCTTCTGAGTGACCTCCTCCCTAGCATAACTATTCTGACATTTCATGCTAATATTAGTGGTTTCTGCTCTACTTCCCAAAGGGAGGAGTTTCCCTATCTTTGAATCAGATTCTGTTCTTTTGCACAGTAAGCTTTTCACAAGAATGTCTCCAGCATTGCAGGCAATTCTCCTAGAAAAGGCAGTGCTTTTGGTAGTTAGCTACAGGGATGTAAAGAAAGTGATTAACCAGAGTAATACAGAATGTCTTACCTTCTCATAGGCCCTCTGAAGCCCCTGCTCTGGATTCTGGATGATTAAAAAAAAAACAAAAAAAACCCTTCATCATATTTCCTAGTCAAAGAAATTAAGATTTCAGGGAGCATTTCAGCTGAGCATCTGTTCTGCATATTTACAAGGAACTGTAGACCTTGAGTTCTGAGCTCTCCTTCAGGTTGATGGTACATTTTCCTTCTGCCTGCTCTGCAGTTTTCCTTTGGGTTCTGTTTGCACTATATGGTTTTGCTATAATAGCAGAGTCTGATGATTCATACATGTTTTTTTCAGTAAGCACTTTTTTGCTGTAGTGCAAAAACTTTCAGTGGAAAAGAGGTGGGCTACTTGAAATCCTGTGTCTTGCTGAAACCCAGTAGAAATTAGGCCTTCTGAAAATGAACTTAATGGCTGCTGCAACAGTTGCATGCTTGTACAGATGTTGAAGTATAGCCTGAAAAACTACACTGATAGTACCATCATGTGGGTACCTGTTTCTAACATCTGACTGGCTGTAAGAATGCGTTCTTAATTTTTTTTATACCAGATTTCTAACTCCCTAAGAAATGTAATAGGCTGAATTCTTTACTTCTTCTCAGTTATCATCTCTAATAGTGATGTGCCTTAAACCAAATTATGTCTCTTTCAACCTATGCAGGGAATGTTTTCACTCCCTCCTGAGTCTTCAGCAGATTTGCAAAGTTGTGCTCAATTCAAATGCTTTAACCATGTCTTTGAAAGAAAGCAAAACATACATATACGTGCATAAGAGATGAAGCATATTTGCTCAGGCTGTAATTACTCTAAAGGACTACTGGAAAGAATAGCATTAAAACACTGTTTTTATACTCCATCCCATCTTCTTTTCTAAAGGAGAAGATAAAAAAATACGGTTATAAAGACTAATTCTGGTGAAGAATTTAGGACACCAGTAGAACACTTGAGCAAAATTGAGACATCTGGGTTTAAAGTTGCAATCCAAAAATACCCTTCACCTGCTTATTTGACTCTGGTGTTATCTAAACTTACTAGGCATCTCCCTGTTTGAGAGATATCTGCAGCTTTGCTCTGCCATGTATGCAACTGCCCCAGTCAAAGCATCTTATAACTTAATCTGATCAGGATCTAGAAAGTAAGTGGTCCTCTGTTTAAATCCTCTGAAGGGCCAAATAGGGAATATGAAGGTCCTCAGGGAATATGTAGAACAACTGTAAAAGGAAAGATCAACTTTGCTCCAGTCTTTTAAAAATCAACTATAAGTGGCTGCTCTCAAGAGAGGATTTGAATCTGTGGATCGTGACTGGTCTTACATGCTTGCCTGCAGCCCTTAATCAGACATTTGAACCTAGTGTTTCTTATTCTGCACTTCTGGGCACTTCTAGGCAAAGGACACTGGCACTTCTAGAGCAGCCACTTGAAAGAAGACTTTGCTGTGTGAAATTTTTAAGGACCAATATCCTTGCTTTTTTGGCTCTATCCAGTGCTCATAGTAATTTACCAATAAGCTGCAGCTAGCAGCTATAAGATTTTACAGCATTCAAGGAAGAAGAACAGTAACGACTCCCAAAAGAAAAAGGGAGATATAGTTGCAGAGAAGAAAATATAAAAAAACAAGTGAACAAGACTAGATCCAGGTTGCCTATGTTTTGTCAGTGTGGAAAAGACTGAAGCTGAGTAACTGCCTTTCCCTAAACTAGAACCCAGGTGTTTCCTCCTGCCTCCCATTCAATGTATGGATGACTGGAGTATGACTTACAGAATTTCCAGAACAGGCATACCTTCATTTACACGTCTTTAGCCCTAATAAAACGCTGTTACAGGACTTGATCCTTTGCTGACTATGCTTCAGTAGGACCTTCATGCCCTCGTAGGAGCCTGTTAGTTCTGACTGCGCCACAGGACTCAACCTCGTGCAAGGTTGTATCAGCTGGGAGAATGTCAGATGACCATGTACAAGTGCAGTTCAGTAGTGATACAAAAATGAACAAATGCATACAGATGCATGAATCTGTTTAAATACTAGTTTACACAGAAGTTGCATTAGAGGCAATTGGATCCCATTGTGCTAGAGCTGTGTAGATACATGGTAAGTACTGATCCATGTGTGAAAGGACTTCTATTCTAATGGCAGATGTGTTGGCCATTGCCATGAAGGAAATAAGTAGACAAGTGTTTGATTTACTTTACAGGGACAAGTCTTAAGAACACAAAGGGGAATAGCACTGTTTTGTGTGCTACTTCACAAACATTTTCTTCATTTACTGTTGATTTTAATTATTACAAGTAAGATGATGCATTTGAAGAAAAAGAATGATATATCAGGTTAGGATGAAGAGCTTTCTTAGTCACTAGTAACCAGTTAGGAATATTAAATAATAGGTATTGGAGATACATATTTTTCAATCAGCAGGTCTAGGTATGATAAGTCTACCTATGAGTTCAAAAAGAGCTGTTCACTGGTTTTCATTTTTAATACATTCCTTAAGACTGGAAGAGAGCTGATGATCTGCCCAGAATCAGAATAGACAGGCAGATTGAGCAGGGTAAATATAGGCTGATATAAATCACAGTGAACCTACAGAAAAAGCTGATTGAGGACACAGTTGGTAGAGAATTAAAGGCCATGAATGAAATTAATTCCAGTCAACATAGTTTTATGGAAAGTAGGGCTTGTAAAACAAACGATTTTAATCTTTTAATATTTGCTAATATTACATGTTTGTTAAGATGACACTGTTGATGTAATAGACTTTGAGAAGCATTTGACTTAGTACCATGTGACACTGATTAACAAACACATAAATTGAACTATATAATGTAACAGACCAGACTTGAATGAATAACAAACTACCTAGCTGGTCGTAATATATGATTGTCAATAAAGAATTATCAGTGACTAGGTGGTTTTCCAGTGACATTCTCATGAGGAACAATGTAAAGCCCAATGATATTTAGCATTTTCATTGCTGACTTTATCAGCTGTAATTTTACACTTTGGAATTAGCTGGTAGTCTTAAGATTGGCAGAACAACAACAACCCTGAAGACAAGACAATCATAAAGAGAGATCAAGCTGACAGAGTGAGCCAAATTTTTATTTTTAAATATTGAAAAATGTGAATCATCTGCCTAGGAAGAAGGAAGCTAGCAGGCTATGCTTGGAAAATGGGGGATGAGAGTACAGAGACAGGAAATTCTGTCAGGATCGTAATAAGAAGGCCAAAGTACAGTGTTGGAGCCAAAGGAGTAATGCTATGTGTAAGGCGAGTCAATAAGCATGACGAGGCTGGTGATTTTACACTGTATATAGAACTGCAGTTTTGTATAGAAGCCTGTTTAGAATACTGCACACAGCTCTGACATCGGCATTCTTGAAAACAGACTTAAAAATGGCTAAAGTACAGATAACTAGCTAACAGAAGTAAGTACCTGTGGTATCTAAATTAGTGTTCAGGAGCTCCATATCGTATGCAAAAGTTCTGTCTACACAGTAGACTTGTTTAAATGGATGTCCCCATAGCAGGTATGATGTAGCCAAAACCAAAGCAATGGACTTCATAAAGAGTAGGTCAGAAGAGAGAGTTTAATACTTTGTGATTTCTACTTTGGTGTATTTTGGACAGCTTTACACATCTTTTTATGGTACGCCTGTGTTCTGTCACCACAGAGCTGTGTGTCCTGTGTCAAGTAGATTAAGACCACCGAACTGTAGATGGTCCATACCTTGGACAATTTACATCTATTAGGTAAGAAGAGACAGGGACAGAAAGCAAACCATTCTGGGTCGAATTGAATATGTGATTACGCAAGAGTAGAGTTTTGAATAGGACTCAGGTCTCTTGACTCCTACATGAGTGCTTAGTCTATGAAGTCATGCTACCACAATAAAAATAAGTAGAATAAAGATTTATAAGTATATCTAAGGTAAGGTAAATATATCTAAATAGTGTTTTGTCCATACCACTTAGGTAATATGACACTAAGTGGATTATCTGTTTTTATTTGAAAGATTTCAAATGAAATAGTTGTTTCTAATCAGAGTTTTTAATGTTACCTAGCTTTTGCTGTAAATGCTAGATAAGCTGAAAAGAAGTATTAAATTTGAAACTGGTTGTTCAAAAAGGTTTCTAATGAAATTATTGATACTTGCATAGTTAACATATTTGTATAAAATACATAAACCTTACAAAAGATCTGTCATTAACTGATAAGGGAATTGTAGTTATCTTCAAAAGCAAGCACTTTGTGTTTTTTTCTGTTTAAAATATTATATAGATAAAATGTGTGCATTATATGTGCACACACACTCTTTTTTATGTATAAGTCATTAAATCCATTTACCTTATTTTAAAATGCTTTTCTTCATTGTTTCTATGGAGCTCTACAGAAGGTTGCCTCAAAACAGATTCCCTTGAAAAATGTTTATTTTCCCTATATTCTAATAATATATGTCTTTAGCTGTGAGAAAAAATAAATGCATTAGACAAATGAAGCAGAGGAAAAGTTTTGTGTTTGCTGTTAATTTTCCTTTCATATGTAGTGATTTAAGTTGTTTCCTGTTAATTTAATCAGAACTACATAGAACAGAATGCTTTTTTTTGTAATGTGCATGAAGTATTCTAATTGTTTTTTCTGGCAGTTTTATAACCCTTTCACTTTTCTAACATTAACTTTGATTTCAGTTCACATTCATACAGACCCTGATATCTTAGAATAATCTAATCAAGTAGAAATACGTATTCAGTTGATATGTCAAAGCTCCGTGGAACAAGATTATGTTTAAAAGATACATTCTGTTGCATTGCATTGCTCTAAATAATGGTAAATGCACTTACTTACACCTCTTACATCCTCTTAGAGAAACACTGCAGCTGCATGTCGAGGAAGTCAAGGCTGCAGTGTGCTTATGTTGAAGATGATGTGAGGCTGTTCTGCCCCTGTTGTAGCCACAGGAAAAGTATGTTCCCTCTGTCAGCTGGAGCCTTAATTGATTAAATTTTGAGATGTCCATTGAGAGTGTGTTGGTATTAATACACTGATTGGTGATTAGTAATGATAATTACTAATATAGTATAGTAAAATATATGTATTCTGTGTATGTTCCATGCTCATGGATACTGTTAACCCTCTCCCTGGCAGGTTTCGACCTGGACAAACCATAATTCTCCCAGACAGTGCCTGGGCAGGGGGCCTTGGGGGGCAGCACACTCACTGGCTGTTGGACTCACTGTGTAGGTAGTATGGATGAGGCTTCCTTATTTCAGAAGGGAAGAGAGTTTGTATAGATGCAAACCATGGTGTGTCATTTGCTCTTAAAGCCAGGAGAAGATTCCTGGCCCATTTGATCTGTAATGTAAAAAGCACTCTGATTCTGCCTCCTTTCTATATGCATACTGTTTTTGCTGGCTCCTTCACTGTTTTCAAAGTATCTATTTTTGTCATTCTGTTCTTTTTTTCGACCAAAAGTGTCCAGACATGTGAATCACAGCAAAGACATCACTGGCATCGAACCATGTGCTGTGACACTGCCAAACGTTCTACCTCAGGCTCACTGGGGCTTTCCCTCTTACAGTTATGTCTTTCTGTAGCTTGTTCCTGACATGTGAACATATCCTTAAAGAAAAAAGAAAAAAAATAGATGTCTCTCACTTGGTTCTAGTCCATTTCTAATATGCAGAAAGCCTACCCTTTGAGATTTGATATTATATTTTGTGATGAAATATTATTATACTTTGCTCATGCATTCTCATTACCTTGACTCTTGTTTGTTAAACCATAGCTTTGACTTTTGACCTCTGTGTTTTTACTCACTAATTAACATTTCAGCAAGAAGCATAGGAGACATAGTAAGTGATATTTTATTATGTAAGTAAGAGGTATGTAGGTGTATAGAATTTTGTACAAATCGGTGAATAGACTCCTGAATGAGCTGTCAAAATCTATTTGTTTTCCTATGAAAAAAGTAGGACAAAGAGGCTGAGTTATGAGGTGTTAGACAAATTATCTGTAGGAAAAGGCAGTCTGTTGTATAAGTATTCTGAGTTTTGAAACTGAAGCTTATACATTGATCTGCATTTAGACACTTGGCCTTATTTTGTAGCAGATGATATTATGTCACAACAGTGTTTAGTTCTAGTGAACAGCTGTTGTATTCATACTAAATTATGTCAGATTTAATCTTGAATATGTTCAAAAAGAACATCCAGTTGTGCTGACAAACTTGCAATCATTTTCAGTTAAATATGTTCTATCACAAAACATTTGGGCACTTTGCCTCTATGAAGAATGGCAAAGTCAATGTGCCAGCTCAGCTTTATAATTCCCATTGCATCTTAAATTCCCATATTATATCCAGACATCAGAGCAGTAGACTAAATAACTATCTGCAATAGCAGAGGTAGACAATGTGAAGTATTTTCTCAAGGGTATTATTTTCACAATCATTTTAATTGCACATGTATGAGCCTGATTCACCGCTGCTTCCGTATCCATTTATACTTGTTCAAAGGGAATGCAATTTAATTTTAAAATGCTTTCAAATCACTGCAATAAGATTTAATACTCATTTTACATGATGAAAGAACAGGACAGTAAAGTGGATAATCAGGTTCTCAGTGTTTTCCTAAAGAGAACTGAAATTTTGCTTGGAGAAGAAGCAATAAAAGTCAAGGCTCACTTGCAGAATCCTTCAAAGACTGTCCTGTAAATCCTGGGTCAAACACATTGTTCAGAGAAAGCATCTTTTAAATAGTCGTTCAGATATATAGTTCATATCTGAACTTGCAGTGATCTTGTAAAAGAGAATACTGCATGAAGATCAAGAGAGTAGTTTGTGAAAACCTGGCTTAACTAAAGGAGAACAGACAGCTACAGTCAGTGAAATGAAATCAGCTCTCTGAAGAGCTCTTCAGTGCAGGAAAACAACTCAAGTGCTTTAAATCATGCTCAAGAGAAGCCTTTCTCTTTGTCTTTACTGACAATAGAGGATTCACAGGAAACTAACCAGCTAGTTTATGTGCCTAAAATGGGATGGAAGAAACATTTTTCTTCTCCCCCTGGCCTCCCAAATGCACTTATGAGTAGGTTTTATCGGTTATTTATTTTGGTTTCATCTGCCAAATTGGGGGGAAATGGGGAAGTGGGGTGGATTTCATTGACATGATTTAAGGTGCACATTTAAAATGTAGGAAAGCCAAGTTCAGTTTCTTTTTCTGACTAAGAGAGTCTGAATCCACTTACCATGCTTTCCCGCTGTATGCCTTAACCGCTTGCTGGGTATTTTTGAGTTAGGCTCACCACGTTGTCTGTCCATACAGTTCCACTTTGTATAAATAACTATACAAAGGCTAGGACTCGGGCATTGTCTCTTCTGATGAGTTTTGTAATCTCTCTTATCTGCCATGTGGAATACTTAGTTGTTTCTTTATGGTGTGGGGTAGTGTAGATAGCTTTGAATGTGAATAAGCAATTCCTCCTCTCATGTGGTGCCTTAATCAGCAGTTCCCAAGATGTCCAAGGAGCAGGATGTGTCTTGGAGTTTAACCTGTTGGAACATTTTTCTTTTAAAACAAGCATCAGTGTTAGAGCCAGTGTGAGTAAGAATCAGTGAGTCTGATGTGCTACGCTAGGTCTAGAGATTGAGCTTCACACCTCAGAGCTGTTTTCCAATTCAGTCTCTGATCAGAAAGAGAAAGAGAAAGTTCACTTACAGAAGCAATTAGGAGACATCATTTCTTCTGTAACCTAAATATTAAGGCAAATTATTGGCATAGATTGGCCTAAGTAACCATAGGAAATACAAGTAATCTTCTTCATTTAGCCTAAGTCAGCTGCTTCTTTGCAACTTTTACTCCCTGTGGGCTTTATAGCATTGTGTTCTGCATTTGTATGCACGACTTGGGAAATGCTCTCTTCAAGGTAAGTTAATGCTGATCGCTGTGAACCTTCTGATCATTCTGGCATCTGGAAAGTGGTTTCTCAGCTGTTGTCCAATTACTGAGAATGTGTTGCATAGGAATTAGAGAGTTCTACCCTGGATTTCTAAAGCTTCATTCTTACAGCTCTTTGTAGGTCACCAGTAATGATGATGGGGCTCACAGGCAGCTAGTTTTTAATCCTTCCACATTCTTTTTGGTCCTGAATGCAGTAAAAATAAGGAGGGTGTCAGAATCATTCTTCTACCTTGGTTTGATCTGATCTCTCACACTTGCTTGAGGGGGAAAATCTAGAACATTTCAAAGAAGAACAGATTTCCCTTGAATTTGATTTCTGCCACCTCTTGACCCAGGAAAGGAGAGAAGAGAGTTTGGCAGTGTGGTGCCAGTTGATTAGATTTTGATTTGCAGGGCTAGGCATGACAGCATATGTCAGTTATCCATTTTGTGTGTAATCAGAAGCCTACCTAACCTTCAAGAAGGTTGTAAGTGTTATTCACTAGCTTCCTTAGGAAAGGGAAGTACCATGATCTAGTTTTCTTAAGAACTTCTCAATCTCCACTTGTATTTCATTAGAGCACATTGTATAATTGCTGTTCTCTGCTTTTATCCTTGGATATAATGCATAGAGTACTGGTACTTCATAACATTATTAAGATGTCATCATTTGAGTCTCCATAGTGTCTTCATGTTGTTGTTCTTATATTTTTATTTACTAGGTTTCTTGTCTATATTTACGTAACTGTTCCAAGCCACTAGTCTGATGAAGTTGGACTTCGTTCTTCCAGTGTGAGTTACTTAATACAGCCTAAAATCATGATGAAAAAGAGCACATCTGCAAGCAAAGCTTCCTTGGTTCTCTTTCTGTGCCAAATGATTTCTGCATTGGATGTACCTCTAGACTGTAAGTATTAACTTGCTAAATAAGTGCAGAGTAACAGAAGATTAGTTGTATAATTTATATACAGGAAGATTAAGATAACTCCAACATGGAACTAAACATGGAATGTGTTTGCTTACTTTGGTCAGGACGCTGATTATGAATTTTTACATGAATTTATTGAAGATTTTCAAAAACCGTACATATATCATTATTCACTTGAAAAAGGTTAACAGAGGATTCTGAGAAATATATCACACTTTTGTATGCCTTTATTGAACATTTTAGTTGATCAAAATGAAGAAAGGCAGAGAAGCTAATTCTTTATGGCACTAAGGTCATATTGGCAATTTGCTGAAAGCACCAGGACTGTTCCTACTCATAGCCAGTCAGGCACAACAGGAAGTTAGTTGTTGAATGGCTCATCCCTCTCAAGACTGGGCTAGATCTAGCTCTGTTTATGTGGGGAAAATTTAGAGTTAGGCACATTAGGCAGGTGAAGTTAGATAGCCCATGGGATATTGTATTTAGAGACGTAAATTCTATGGAACTGCCACTTTAGATACTGTAATTTGTCGTTGTATCTGGCTCTAATAGCTGTTTTTATGAATTTATTCATGCTTCAGGTTTTCTTTTCATTTTAAGATTAGCATGATCACATTTTCAGAATTCAGTGAGCCATGTTGCACCTCACATTGACTATTCATTTGTAAAACTAATTGCCAGAGAAGAGAACATCAGGTCTGCTGTTAAGTTGATGGATTAATGCGTCAGTAAATTCACCTATGATTCTAATCTGCATAGCTTTCTTTGCCCCCATATTTTTGGTACCTTTCTACCATAAATGCCTGTTTTTCTTTAATAATCATCAACATAATTTGCAACCGCTTTGGTGGCGGGGGGGGGGGGGTTCCCTGTACATTTTTCCAAGTCTCTCAAACCATTGACCTCTATTTCTGTAGCAAGATCAATATATCTAAATGACATCAGACTTGTAGTGCTGTGAATGCCTTTAAAACAGTAAGCTGTGGCTTATAGATAGCTTTAAAAACACAGTGAACAAATGTCTTATTTTCTAAACTTAATTTTTCTCCCTAAATACTTCTGCAGCCTGTAAGTAAGGTTTTAAACTCTTCTGATAGTTTAGGAATGTATATAATTTGTTCAATACTGTTGTAGCTTACACTTAAAGCTAGATTAACCAGCAATGCATCAACAGACGAGAATGAATAGTCCTTTTGTGTGTGTCATGTTAACTCTCAATTAACATGTTACCTGCTATATGATATCAATAACTGTGTTAGATCTGGGTAGATACGTGAATATGTAGCCAAAGATCATATTAAGCAAAATTATGTCTTTAATTATATATATTATAATGGTTGGAATGGCTACTGGGAGAGCACCACAAGGGAAGGCAGGGTTGTATTTTCTGTAGTTCTTCCCTACACAGCCACCACAGGGACCTGGTAGTAAGAACATCCTGGATAAGTCGAGCCTTTGGTTTCATCTAGGTTAGCAGTTCTTATGCTTTTCAGTGTCTCAAAGTATGTAAGGTATGACCAAAAGCGTAGCTGACCTAAAGCAGTTTGACTTGCTCTAAAATGTTATAGATGAGGGGCCATGTATGCAAAATGTTTAAAGTAAGAAATAAATGTGACAAGCTAGATTAATTGTTCTTTTTAGTTATTTTTCAAATAAAAGTACTTGCATGTCTGTTGAATAGAATTAGATGCTTTTGTCTTTGTAAGAGTAATTTTAGCCTGAAGCATTCCTTTTGTTCTTCCATATGGTCATTTGGGTAGATTGATTTTGGCTGCAGCATGAGGGCAATGCACTCCATTAATTCTGATTTCCTGTCTCCTCCGTATCAGTCCTTCTTGTCCTTGTGGGGTCGAAGTCACATACCCTGGTTGCCCTTAAAAAGTCAATAGTTCAGAGAAGTTTCTCATACCATGAAATCTGTGATAAATGTAGTATTTCTGACACAATGGAAATTGCTGGAATTTCAGGAATCACTGCATGGGTTACAGTGGTAAATGTTTTCTTTTTAATGGTGACCAATGTACTTGCCAGAGATACTTACCTTTCCTCTCAAAAATGCTAATTTTCTTTTTACTAACAAATGTTTCTCTTTAATCTCCATTTGCCCATTCACCTGCTGTTTCTGATGGGGGAATAAAAGCAAAACTTCTAGAAGAATGTAAGTTCCTGTCCACAAAAATTAGACTGTGTGCTGCTGAAAATTAATACTGATTGTGTTACAAATTGAATTTACAATACAAAATGTGTGATTCTGGCATTTTGTTCGTAATTTGGTTTGCTGTGGCTAAATGTTTTGTTCATGCAGAAAATACTACTGTACATAAGTCATTCTGGTATTTAAAGGAATGAATTGTGTATGGTTTTCAATTGTATGCTGTCTGAACATTAAAATCCATATTCAATATCAGCATGAGCAATGTTTTACTACTACTTTCAGGAGTAAAGATATTTGTTTAATTATTTTACGTGTCTGAGTTGGAGTCACTTTTATTTCCTTAAAAAAAAAGAGTGTGTTCAGTTAATTAAGTCGACCTAATCTTTTATGGGATCTCCTAACTCAGCTCTAGCGTCATGGTAAATTTAATGTTTTAAGTGCAGTGCAGTACACAGTCCAGGAGTGAAGACTTCAGGTCTTTGATGTGTATCACGTAGAATATATTATACATTGCACAGTGCTCATATCTTATGCCTTTTCAGAGTGTGTTTACTTTTCCCGAGTAAGCGTGTGATGCCTGCTGATTCTGAGAGAGAAAAACCTATCTTTGGAGTGCCCCTTTAAAAGAATACAAAAAATTCATCATCCTGTAAAAATGTTCCCTCCTGCTTCTAATCACTTTCCTCTCTGCAGTGAGGATGAAGAGCAAAATCTAGCTCTGCATGGCCTGTTTTTTTCTGCTTAGCTATTATATAATGTTACGATTCCATGATCTGAATTTTTTTTCTGGCTATTTCATGTGGGTAGTGCTTTACAGACTGTTGCCTCTTTCTGTGTGACAAAGAGGCCTTACTTAATGTTTAATGATGCTTAAAATAATAATCCCAGTTTTACAATTTTTACTGGCTAAGATAAAAGGGTGCGACATGAGAGCACAGCAGTCTCTAATGATTGAAATATTTTGCTCAAGTGGCTAAAACAGACCCCAGAGCAGTAGCAGAGTGTATTGCTGGACAGGTAGTTTACAGCATTTGCACAGGGATGTTCGCAGGGCTGCTATTAGCTGGTTCCTTTAGTTGACACTAAGCTATAAACAGATTAATAATGTTGAGGAAGACATGTTTATCACTATCTTAATGTCATAAAAAGAATTTTTCTACACAAAAAATGTCTATAGATAGTGGTAATAGATTATGAATTACTTCAGGAAAGCACCAGCTACTTTGTCAGGCAAATAGATTTCATTTTATGCTGCTCATTCTAGGAAGTTTCTCCTGGATCAATTCAGAAAATTGACTGTTTTGTTTTGTTTTGTTTTGTTTTATTTTGTTTCAGGAGAATCAGTACTAGACCTTTCTCACATGTTTACTCTATTTGGAAACTTCTTATTACTATTTTTTTCTTATCTGATTCTTCCTATCTCTTGGCTATTCAAACACAGTTTTTACTCCTGAAAAGTAGCTCCTAGGAGCATGCTTTGTAGATTAGTTCAATCTGTTCAACACAATAAATCTGTAAAATTTTTACACGCATAGAGAATATGGAAATACATCCAATGTTTAGAAATAACATATATTGTATTTTTTGTTATTTCTGTATGTTAAAAAACATCTTTTATGTGTGGAAATAGGTCCCATGGCTGTTTATTCAGAAATATGTATTGGACATAGAATTGAAGTGTCCTTTGACTTCTTGAAAAACGTTTGAAATCTGATGTTAGCAAATGATATTCATTAAACATTTTCATCCAGATCTTAATCTGCTGTAAATTGGCATAACTCAGTTTACAGGTAGTAGAACTACACTGATTTGCAAGAGTAGAGGGTTTCAGTCAAACTACAAAGGATACTTTAATTCCAGTCTCTCATTGCTGATTTTGTTGCCAGTTGTAATTCTGCTTTCCCCACTTACAAAACTGTTGCTGATGCTTTGAAAATATTAAATTCCTCTCTGTTTCTTAATTATATTCCACAATGAAGTGTCTCAGCCTCCAACGATAACTCAGCAATCTCCAAAAGATTACATTGTTGACCCTCGAGAGAATATTGTAATACAGTGTGAAGCAAAAGGAAAGCCACCACCAAGGTTAGCAGTATTTATTTTGCTTTTGTTGGCCTAACAGCATAGGAAAAGTAGGAGAAGATAATGTAACTTTTGCAAACTAACAAGTTTGTGCATATATGTGTGCTTGCACGCACACAGACATGCATGCACCCATCCTCTGTAATTTAAACAGCTACCAGAAAGTGATATAAATTTGAATATTTCTCATCCTGTAGTCTCATTTCTGTACTGTCAAGCAACTAGTATTTTTTTTATCCTCAAAGCTCCAATGACATAATAATACTAGATTATTACACTAATAGAGATAGGCAACTGCCCATGGAAAGTACTATAAGGCATACCGTACTAGGAATTGGATCACATTCCAGTCTTTGGCATGACGTCCAATAAGTATGCACAGTGAATAAATTCAGTCTGAATTTATTTAACCCTAATAAACTCAAATTTGGGACATTAGCCATTTTTTATTGTAGTATATTTCTTGTTTTCTAAATCACTCAATTCTGTGAGGTTCATCTTAAAGTACATAAGTATTCTGTAAGAAGTTAAGGAATGTGTGTCAGTTTAAATGATCAGTAAGCCTTGATTTGCCAGGTGCATTTTGCAGCTTTAAAAGAGTTTTATTTTTGGCAGAAATGGTAACCCTGTGTATACATCAGATTCCTGATTGTCTTCCATTAGAAAGCCCTGTTTCCAGTACCATGAAATAGGGGGTTTCCAAATATTTTTGCTGGGTACCTGAATTGGAAAAAGCAGTGGGAGTGATGCATTCTGTCATGCCATAACTGCTTCTGATTTCAGAGATTATAAGACAGACATGTGCATCTCTGTGTTTCCAGTAATGTGTTTCAGTAATCTACAACTTATTAGCAAGGTTAGCCTATAATTGCTTGCTCAGATTCACACAGAGCTCACTAAATGTACTTCTACTTATGACTAAAGAGGGTTTTTTTCTACATTATTCTTTCTGGTTGCCTTGGGGTCATGGTCATTATCATGCTGGGGAACAGAGTAAAGAAGATAGAGATTTTCTATGATGCTCTCACCATTTTTAATGTTCTTTTAATAGTAGGAGTGCAGTAACACTACTGTGTTTACCAGCATTTTAAGTTAACAGGCATAATGCTATTCTTAAGAATCTGGACGCTGACCTGGGTGATTACAATGTGCTTTGGAACCACTCTACTGTTTCTGCAGATGCTTCTCCTAAACTCCTTTTTGGGGTGGATTTAGCTAAGCGACTATGAGCGCTGTCTGTAAGACTCAGATACCTTAGTCATGTGCCAGGTCTAACTGCTGTACAGCCTCACCCTTCTCATCAAATCTGTTTGTCACCTTGTTCCCCTGCTACAGAGGCAGGATTCAAGTGCAGAATTTTCTAAGGAGGAAAATAGCTTGTACTTAGTTTTGCCTATTTGTAAGTTATCACATCCAGCTAATTTATTGGAATAAGTAACGTGGTCCATTAGTCTTGAATCTGATCCTGCAAATGAATATTGGAATTTGAAGAGCTTCAAAGCTCTGAAGCTGAACTTTCTCAGTCAGAATGAGTGTGAATTGTTTGTTAAAGCAGGGTGACTTTTTTGTTGCAGAGAGCTGGCATAAAGGCTTATGGATGGGCTGCTACATATAGCTTGAGCAGCAAAGATTCTCACTTTCAGATATCTCAAGTTCAGGATTTCGTACCCCATTTGCCACCTCTCATTTGAAGCTGTACTGTTTCCCCACATCCTTCAGTGTTCCTGGTAGCTGAGGGTTGCAGAAACCCCACAATCTGTGGCTTCGCCTGCAAATTCCTAAGGAATAGGTTCACACTTCAAGCTCGGAGGGCTCTGGTCCTCCTCAAAACACTGCCACTGTGTCACAGTGCTCCTGATCGGCCCCTGTTTCTCTGCTGTCCCACGGTGCAATGCACAGTGTCCAGTCCTGCCCTCCTACTGCAGAAGATCGGGGCACAATTTAAGTCACCTAAAATTTGAACTTTTCCAGTACTGCATATATTTATACTTTTAGGTAACATTCTAACCAGTAATCAGATGTAGTGATCATGTTTGTGTTTAAGGGTATGAACCTGATGTGTAACAAGTACAAAAACTGCCATTCGCAGTCTGGCAAACTGAGTGCTGCACACTTCACAGACATTGCTCTAGCTCTGCGTTACTTTGTTAACGGCCAAAAGTACAGTATAAGGCAGGAATTAGTGTTTACAATAGTAGAAGTTGCACACTATGAATCTCTACTTTTTACAATTTTTTAATGGTTTTTAATAGTCTTCATTTCTAGTGGCTCCTTTACAAAACATCTCTTGCTTTGAGTAACACCAGTATAAACCTACTAGATTAGTTATGGACTATCAGACTGCAAAATTTCATTTAATGAATCACGGTTGTTTGAGTTGGAATAGTGAAAAGAAATCAAACTCACCACTCAGTCTTTGATTCACTTCAGTAACTTAAAAATGGCCAAACCAATTAAGAGATGTGGTCTCCTGCTGGGACACATTTCAGCCCAGAGCAGGTTTTTAAAGGCAGGTTTATAAACCCTTTCAACAATAGGTTTTATAACAGAAATGCTAATGCGGCTTTAGCAATATCAGTTCTAGCAGATGTTACTGTATCATCTTTAGTAGAAAGGAAAGCAGTTCTTTTCAGTATATGATTAACTTTTGAATCTTTTTATGTAATTTTTAAAATAGAAGTACTGACTTTGAAATGACCAAGTTCTGCCAAACCTTTATCTTAAAGTATTGCCAGATTTGTTATATTAAAAAAGTGCTTTATTACTTTCTTTGTTGATTTAGTTTGAGAACAGATATTATTTATAAACTTAAGGAAAAAATGCAATGTGTTACTAAAAATGACTTTTTTTTTCTCCATATGATCTACAATAAGCTACTGAAGAAAAAATTTTTATTTTTGCCTTTGTTATTGTAGCTTCTCATGGACACGCAATGGAACTCATTTTGATATAGATAAAGATGCACAAGTAACAATGAAACCAAATTCAGGAACCCTTGTCATAAATATTATGAATGGTGGGAAGGCAGAAGCATATGAAGGAGTCTACCAGTGTACAGCAAGGAATGAACGAGGAGCAGCCATTTCCAACAATATTGTCATAAGGCCATCCAGTAAGTGAAACTCTAATATTCTTAAAATGTGAAAAACTTACGTTTGCTTATTTTCTTAGGGACATTTTGCTTTAATTATTCTCTTTTTTCCTTTCTTAAAAAAAGACATCTTTTTAATCATCAACAATGATTTAATAATCAACAATGTTGTTAGAAGGTATTGTATTTAATACATTTAATAAAGTATTGCATGTTCTCTCCAGAATTTCTTAGAATATTAAATACCCAGAATGTTTTCCTGATTTTTTCAATACATCTGGATGACCTGCCATGTTTAAAATTGGGTAATATATAAAACAATTAGAAAAGACAATTAGAAAAGAAAATTGTAAATCTCTTAATACAAATCTCTGATGAGGACAAGTTTACTCTCTTTTTCTGATGCACGTAGTTCATAGTTTTTGTAGTAGCTTTAATATAGAACAGATAGGGATCAAAAAGGAGATAAAGCTAATTTAATTAATGATAAACTGTTTCTACTGCTATTTCTGTCATTTTTATTTCAGCTCAGTTTTTCAAGCTTCTCAGCTTAAAATTTATTTTCCTCACGTTTCATTAAATCAGTTAAAATACTACTTCATGAAAGTCTAATTTTTTTTCTAATCATGTGCATCGCTTATCTTTTTTGGATTACCCAACTTCGAACTTTCCAAGATAGTGTTGTAGAACCTTCAGTGATTAGCCTAAATAATTTGAGTAAATTGATTCAATTCAATTGAATCATTGTTGTAAAACAATATTTTAATGAATACTTGCTTTTCTCCCAGGAAAACATAAAGAAGAACAAAAATTAAATCTTTAATAAATATTATAGGAGCTAAATTTTTGATGTATATAATTATCCTGTATTTCTGGAAATTTATGTGCAATTCTTCCTTAAATTTTGGAATTTTTGTAAATCCATAGTTTGTATGTTTGTTAAAATTACTTTCTGTAGGATCCCCTTTGTGGACTAAAGAAAAACTAGAACCAAATCAAGTTCGAGAAGGTGATTCTCTAGTACTACACTGCAGACCTCCTGTTGGCTTACCACCACCTATAATATTTTGGATGGATAATGGTAAGTTTGTTTTTTAGGTAGACTTACTATACTGGTCTCAGTTTTTCTAAGCAGTTCATCAGTGCTTACCAAGACTTACCACAGATGGTGGAGTTTCCCTCTAAGCTAAAATTCAAAGAATTTCCCGTTACGTAGGGGGGAAAAAAAGAGGGTAATGCATCCCAAGAGCATGAATGCAAAAGCGGCTGGAGATCTCAGTGTGTGTTTTAGACTAACACACTGGGGAGGAAAGGGAAGACAAGGGTGCTCTAGAAAAAATGCCCAAAAAACTACGGGAAAGTTACAAAGAGATAAGCTGTTACAGAAAGCATAGTGGAACAAATGTGGAGTCTGCAGGTCATAACAATAGTGTGTGTATTATAGTTGGAATAAATGTATTCTTGTTTTTGCTTAGCTTTCCAAAGGCTGCCTCAAAGTGAAAGAGTTTCCCAAGGTTTAAATGGAGACCTTTATTTTTCTAACGTACAACCAGAAGACACCCGTGAGGACTATATCTGCTATGCAAGATTTAATCATACACAAACTATACAGCAGAAGCAACCAATTTCTGTAAAGGTTCTTTCAAGTAGGTATTGCATTACCTAATCACATCCTAACATTATATTTATCCAGAATTCTTAGTTATTTGCCAACAGTTAAATAGTTTTACACTAGGAAATTTTGATATTTTAATTCTGAATAAGAAATTAAATTACTCTATAAAATTTAGAACATAATCTCCAATTTTCTTGATATATAATTTGTTTTAAGTGCTGTTGATTTTTTCCCCTTTATTAGGCTTTTTTATTTTGAAAAAATGTTTTGTAAGATTTGAGTTAATGAAAAATTACAGTGTAATAAATAACAGTTTTGAAATGGTTTTCATGTGCAAGAATACCAATTTATTTATTGTCATAACTGTTGAAACAAATTAATCGATCATTTGATTAACTCACCATGGCCCTATCATCACCTTTTGATTCCCAGTACTTTGATTTATCCCTCTTATATGCATTCTTCATGATATTCTGTTTATTTCAGTGGATTCATTGAATGACACTATAGCTGCTAATTTGAGTGACACTGATATTTATGGTGGTGAGTTACACTGGTCCCCACTGATACTCCCTGTTTCACAGTAGCATTTAGTCAACTAACTTCACTTCCACGGCTATTTAACCTTTGCTCCCTTTCCAGTTTCTAATAAAGGTATCTGTTAGTACTGGTGATAATAATTTGCTTTAGAAAGGGACTGCACAGTGTGATCCTTTAAAATATTTAGTGTTTTAATGTTATTGTAACATGGCTCATAAAAAAAAATCAACTTTTACAATAAATGAGTCCTTTCACACTGGGGCAGATTTTGCAAATTGTCTATTTAATTGCTTCTGTAATGTGTTGCTTGTTTATATTTTTCCTCCAATTTAACTGATAATTGGATGTATTCATTATCACTAGGACTATTCAATATCACATGCTGCATCATAAGTAATAACAGTTAAGTATTTAACAGATGCATTTCACATTTAATAATTTCCTGAATGTACCATTCATTTTTAATGTGTTTCATGAGTGGAAAACTAGAATGAATTAAAATCTAAACACTTTAACACTATCTGTAAAATTAACTTTGTAGGGGAAAAATTAGTTGTATTTGTTTGTTTGAGCTGATCTTTACATTAATCTAAGTTGAATGGTCTTCTTTTGTATATTGTGACTGAAATCCTCCTCAACAGGTATACATGTGTTTCATGTGGCTGCTTTGGAGCAAGACTGATTTCATATGGGTTGAAGTTTTAGATGCCCCCCCAGTTAATATTGTATGAGATAGATGACGAAATAGAACTAATGTAGTGTATTGTCTTTTTTTCTTGTTAAATGAGTCTTTGTAGATATTAAACCTTAACTTACTGAAATCTAAAATATAGCAGGGGCATGGAACCTTTTTAATTCTCTGCATAAAAATAGTTTTCTTTCAAGAACAAACAAAAAATATTTACCTGAACATAGTATGATGTAGTAACTACAATTAGTGGAGAGAAAACAACTCAGTTGTCTCACAGCTCAGAAATACCAGAGCTAATTCTGGATTTTTATAATCTTGTAATGTGAGTCAGTGGCCCTTTGCAGAGCAGAAACTGGACAAATTACTTATTGCCTGTGACTATTGACTGTGTTCTTCACGCTAGACTGCCTTTTTTGTCCCTCAATTTAAAGAGAATCATTCGTGTATTAGTTTTTAAGGAAGTCAAGGTACATACTGTATGAAAAAATGTTTTAAGTTTTCTATTTATATTAATCTATCAATAAATCCTATATCCTAATAAACGAGAGAAAAATGTTTGTTTCTGCCCACATTTTTTAAAAGGTACAATAACTTATTGTAGTGATTTAGACTACTACACTTTACAGCAAATTAATTGTATGTTATAAAACTGCTGTTGAACATAAGAGTATTTACAGAACACAGTCTATTATTTTGATTTTCATGAAGACACATGAAATATAATAGACTTTGGAAGCCAACAGAGTATAATTTCTGGCTGTCTGTTGACTGTGGTTATTTCTTGTGGAAAATGGTTCATAATTATCAGACTGGAGAATAGTTTGAACTAAACATACAGCAAGAGGAGAAGGCATGACTAAACTTTAAGAGAGACATCCTTTGCAGTCTAGAAAATAATGAACAAAGCATAGTGCAAAGTAGAGTATACCTTTTATCACTTTGGTTTATATTTCTGCATACAATAACTTTGCTTTATTTATGTTCTGATGGAAGTCCCATAACTTTTGGTAACTTCCAGTCTTACAGTATAACTCATATCGGTTGTCCCTCACACTTCAAAATAGTTCTGCTGAGGTAAATAGGAGCTGCTTAGGATTAGGACTCTGTGTGCACCCACCAGGCCACGTAGTTGCCTGTGTAAAAACTATATCAAATGCTCCCCTCTTTTATATAAGATTTTTCATTTATGTATTCAAAATTATAGCATATGCGAAGTTGAGATATGATTCTACTATGTCTGTCGAAACCCTAATTTGTTGAACTATGTCATTGTGTAACATGATGATTTTTAATTAAATGGCCAGTGTGCAGCAAAATTTCTGTCCAAAATGTGAGAATGGGTGTATGCATTTGATCAGTATTAAAATAAAGCTTAGAAATTCATTATTTTAATTTTTTCTTGTTCCAGCCAAACCAGTTACAGAGAGGCAACCGATTCTTCTAACACCAACAGGTAGCACAAGTAACAAAGTGGAACTGAGAGGAAATGTGCTTTTGTTGGAGTGCATTGCAGCAGGATTGTGAGTTACTTTTTAGCCAGTGTTTTTTTAATTAAAAATAAAAAAAACAGAGAGAAACAGTTCAGATGTACTTAAAAAGTTACCACTGTATAAGCCTAGGTGTTTTAAAGTGACAGTGTTAAAGCCTCAGAAACAGACATGTAAAATAGAGCGAATTTAAAGAAGTCAGCCATTTATGTGGGCATCAGTAGGTTTTAAAACTAAGAACATAAATATTATGGCCTCTGCTTTCTCATATCACCAACCCTCTATACACAGGATTCAGGTTGTGCTAGTGTTCATTTTCAGGACATAAGCAAGAAACATCACAGGGTTGCCTTGGACACACATCTGCAGAATTGTACCGAGGACTCTGTCATCATGCTCTGATAGAATGCCTGAATCAAGCCACTGTTTTTATTCTCTTAAATTTACCATCATTAGGCCCTCAAGTTATATTAAAATAGATAAGAGTATGCTGGTCTAATCTAAAAAAGCTACTCACACATCTGCTAATAATTACTTAACTAGATCAGCTAGGTGGGAGTTATTAGAACATACCTTCAGCTCCTTGCATCCAACATCCCACTGTAATTGAGTAATTGATACTTGTTTCTTTGATGTAATCCACGTTCGCCTCTGCTGGTTATTGTGCAGGTAGAAGATGACTAAATAGTAGTTTAACTTCGTGAAGTAGTTTGATCTTACATCAGTTTCATTCTCAAGAAGAAATCAGAGAAGTGAGCAGCCTTGATGCAGAACTGGAAAATCTTTTTTAGTACCTATTTCGGCACTGTGAACATGTTTACAGTGCACAAAAGCATGTGTTGCAGAGCTCTCTGAGATAGCAACAAGGCAAGCCCATAATTGCAAGTGATGCAGCAGAGCATCGTGCAGATGTTTGCACCTGTGTAAACTCCACAGGGCACGCTCAGGCATAGCTTGACACATGTGATACAAGCATGAGTGCATTGCTTCCAACTCAGCTGTGATCAATTCAGGTGTCTTTGAATCATGCACTACTGCATAACCACACCTACGAGTGGGAGTAGAATTGGCTCTGGTAGTCTTCATCCACAGTTTATTTTTGTTCTTTTTGGTAGCCCTGCAATAAAAGTATTCAGTGATCCAAGCTCCAGTAAAATGACTGAGTAAAAAAGGGAAAAAAATGGAATATTAAACAATATAACTAGCTTTGTGTCTTTAGCCTTCATGTAATTTTCTTTTTTAGATATTTCAGTGTGGGAAGCTCACACAGTTGTCCACAAGGGGCCAGATTCAGTTCTTCCATTTATTTAAAGCAACTATTCCTAATTATTGATACCATGATTTAAATTCAGCTTACCTAAGTGTCTCTGTTATAAAATATGCGATATTAGACTTCTAAGGGAGTATTTGCCTTGAATCATGGTATTTGAGAGGGAACATTTTACTCAGTAAATAACAACTTGCAATTTGTTAAAATTTTAGAAGTATATCTACATGAGTTTGGATGACTCAACTTCTGTGGACAACAAGAGCTTAGCCAAGATTTAGACACACTGCAGTGCCAGGTGACTATACCTGAGCAAGCACTGACATTTTTTCTTTAATTCTCATAGGAAGATTTTCTGTCTGCTAACAGCACTGCTGTAAAATTTATGATGATCATGAAGCATTAGGGTATTGCTCAGGTGAAGGACAATTATAAACTTGTCATTATTCGGAAGTTACCTTTTAAGAGCATCATTTTACCACAAGAAATTGTATTAAGTGCAATAAGATTTGAATTATATTTGTATTCTTTTGATAGCCATCAGGGATTCTAGATTATAAGCAGACAAATGTATTCCATAATTATTGAGCCTGCAAACAGATGGCCATTGACAGTGTTAGTGAGGCTTGTCATTTCCTAGAAACAAATGCTGGCAGATTTTGCGGATTTGCTGGACATGCCTCAAAATCTGGGTGAAGGCTCTTAATATAATTATTTTTAAAATATTTATTGAAAAAATGAATGGTCTCCTAGTCTTCCTTTTTTCCTGGTCCCTAAATATGATCTATGGTTTTGCTTCTCCAGACCCACACCAGTAATCCGCTGGATTAAAGAGGGTGGGGAACTGCCAGCCAACAGAACATTTTTTGAAAACTTTAAGAAGACTCTCAAGATCATAGATGTTTCTGAAGCTGATTCTGGAAACTACAAATGTATAGCAAGAAATATATTAGGTTCTACTCACCATGTCATTTCAGTAACTGTTAAAGGTAATACTCAAATAATCCCTTAAATAATAAATAATCCCTCAAATAATCCCTTGCATCTAGAATGCAAGAATGAACATATTCTGTTTGAAAAGCTTTCTAGGATGAACTATAGCTACAAGAATGAATGATAATGGTAAAAAAAATGTGAAGAAATGATCATTAAACCAATTAATTCTACCATCTGAGGGACTTCTCTGTCTCTAACAGATTTCTTTTTTTAATTTGTTATTTTATCAGGCAAGAAGCTAAATTGAGACTGTGCTGTAATAATTGTAAAATAATTTCTTAGCTTGTACCTGTGCGACATTTACTTTAGATCCTTAGATTACCTGTCATTAGACTGCTTCTTTCCCTTCTTTTTTATCTCCCTCCCCATCTTTCTTCTTCAGCCCCTCTTTATTTTCTTGATCCTTTCTGCTCTCCATTAATATAGCCCTGATTCTTCCTCTACTATATTTTTCTCATTTGTCTATTTGTCTCATGTTGTTATAGTCTTCTTCCTTTTTCTCCCTTAATCTGTATTTCTGTCATTCCTCCTCCTTCATGTTTTTTACCACTTGTATCCAATGATACTATCTTGCTAGTTCTAAAAACACAATATGTTGGTCTCAGTATGCCCTGTAAGTATGTGTTTTGAACATCATGAAAGAAAATATTTGGGATGAGAGCTAATTATTCTTTTAAGTAATCAGCTGTAGTGTTCATTTGGCAAGCTAAATATACATTTTTATTAATGTAATCTTTTTGTAGTCCAGTGTGCTTTTATGGTCAAATTCTACCTCCTTTTTAAGAATAGAAGTTTAATTTTCTATTTGCATCTATCCATCAATCTGAAATCTGAAATTTAATTGCAACATGTGGTAACATACGCTATTTGTGCTGGTTTATTGTACAAAAGGTAATGACAGAGATGAAGGCCTTTTGGTCAGGAAAATGTTTCATCCATTTTGATACCTGTGTGTTTTTCATCTGAGGTGAACATCTGGCCCTACTGCAATCATCCATTGAATTCAGAGAGACCAAGAATTTTGTCATTTCTAATTTTCACCCTTGACATTAAATCAATTTGCATAATCTACCCTAACTCCAATTCTATCAGCCTAAAGACTGTAACCATGGATATCTCTGAATTTAGTCAAAACATCACTCTATCTGCTGTAGATGCCATAGTTTGCTTTCTTTAGGAAAAACAAATTAGATTAAAAGCAAAACAAAGCAAATCTCGTTACTTATCTCAGAATTTTGAAGTAAACAGCGATCCCCTTTTTCAGTGCAGTGCATGGTCAATAGCTCTGTTTAGCCAAAGTGCAGTTTTATCAGTTAATTTTTGAGTATCACAGATACAAAAAAAATTAACAGTGCAAGTATATATCTATAGCTATATATGCTTTTTTGAATTATTTTATTGTTACAGTGACTGTACCATATGATTTTCTGTATATCATTTCGGAAAATGATTGCTGTGTTTCTCTTCCTAACGCCAGCTGCCCCATACTGGATAACAGCACCCAGAAACTTGGTCTTGTCTCCTGGAGAAGATGGGACATTGATCTGCAGAGCTAATGGCAACCCAAAGCCTAATATAAGCTGGTTAACAAATGGCGTTCCCATAGCAAGTAAGATTTTTAATTATCTTAGAATGAATAAGGGAATATGAGGAATGTCAGCTTTTTCTAATATAAATGAAGACTGTATATCTGAGTAGCTTTAGCCTGACGGTTAATACTAAATTATAAATGAAGTGGTAAAAATGCTAGAGTTCATAAAGGGGGAAAGAGAAAATGTGCCTTTGATGCGCTCGAGAGTGTTAGAATTTGTGAGTGTACACCTGGTCACCCCATCTGGTGTTCTACTGATGGTGTAGCTGCAGGGACGGGTCATAGCAACCAAGCTGTGCCACCTTCCTTTGGCAGGACTACTACTGGGGTCAAATTTCTACCATTGTGTTGCTTTGGCAGTCACGGTTGCTACCTCATTTGCTGCCCTAGTGGAAAACTAATTTTGTCTGAGAATTGAAAAGGTACCCTAAAAGGTTAGGCACTCAGATATACAGAGCACTTTTGCAGGGTTTACAGTTTAGAATATGTTTTAGCCGTCAAGGCTTCAACCCTAAAAAGCAGTAGCAAAACTGATTGGATGAGTCAGCAACTGCCTGGAAAACAACCTGTGCCAAGTAGGTGTTGAAGAAAAGGATCCGCCAAGGCAGTGAAACAGCTGGTTCCCTGTATATGGATAAGAAAAGCAACCCTGAATTGGTAATTGAGTCACTTAATTGATGAAGTGTTATGACTGGCAATGCTGTATGGCAGACGCAAGATAGCTGCTATATATATATATATTTATATATATATATATATAAAATGTAACTTGGAAAGAACTTGCTGGAGAAAACTGTGGTATGTTGTCAGTTCTTTTGGCACTCGGCATAGCCTGTACCGTAAAATCGTTCTTGGTCCTTTTACCCTTATCCTTCTTCTTTCATGAGACAGTGTTATAAAAACCAAACAATCTACCCTGTTGCCTTGTTAGAGATAGTATATTCTAAAATATTGGCATGTTGAAAGTAGTAAAGAGTAACTGGAAGACTGAGTTTCAGGAGAGGTTTAAGTATGTTGATGAAGTAAATGTCATGGAGTTTGAGACACGGAGAATTCTCTGCAGTGATAATCTAGGAAATAACAGCAGGAGAACAGGAACAAGATATATTCAAAGCATTTGGGATACAGGAGAGATGAAACTGAGCTGAAGGGAAAGAATATACAACTTTCTGAAAAAAATGAGGATATATGTATATATACATTTAAACAGAAGCATTTACCAAAGAGTCTCTTTCAAGAATACTAATTAAAGTTGAGTCTCTAGCCTGAGAGTTTCCGTTGGTTAAGTAAGTTATGTAAGCTGAAGTTAACTAACACCACCATTTCGGAGAGATATTTCTCACCCCAGCGAACAGTGATAAGTGTTTAAGGAAGACAGGAAAACGTCAATGTTTATATTGTATATATTGGACCTCTGCATATCTTAATGCCTGGTTTATAATTGAATTTTGTACCTGTTCTGATCTTTTCTTTCTGGGTTTTTGGGTAGTCTCATTTTCCTTTCTGTCTTTTATATAATCACCATTTTTTTTGTTTTGATACAATTAGACCCTGTCATCCTGATAGTTTAACCCATCTTTACAGCCCTCCTGATTGCTAACATCTTTTGCAACTGATAATGAGATTCCCCTTTGCCCTGCATTGCTGCCTTGTCAATGCCGTAGGACATGCTATTTGTCTGACAGACAAGTGCATTTGCCAGAACAGCAAGGATGTGTCTTGCATCCTGGCAGAATAGCAATAGAACATTAAGAAATATAATGTTTTCAGAAGCAGTTACAGGATGCCACCAAACTTCCCAAATACTAGGGCAGCATATATTGGCTGACTGGCCAGGAGGAATCAGTATACAAAGTCTGATGGAAGGGAACTCAGTAAAAATTGAGAGACTTTAATGAAATGACCCACTCAACCTCAGTAGGAAAAAAAAAAAGGAAAGGAAAAAGAAGACAGGAGAAGAATAATTTGGTGGCTTTGCCTTATGTAAAAGGTCACCCATTACTAAGCAAGACTGAAGTCTTATTCACTTTAAATATTTAAGTAAAAGTTTACTGGATGCTCCAGTACACTGAATCTCTCAGGGCATCTAAAAGAGAAGCAGCATGATCACAGAAGATGCAGTTCTTATGAATCTTTTGATTTTGTAATATTCTGAATTACTAAAAGCTGGTCTGGAGACTCCTAACTACAGTGTGCCCTTTTGTTCACTTGTTACTAAGTGATAGAATTGAGCCCCTGTTCTTGCAGCTGAATTATTAGTAAACTGTAAAAGGAAACTAAAGCAGCTGTTTCAGCTTCAGAGCAGCGCTGAGAGCGCTACACCCATGGCAGCATTTCAAAGAAAAAGAGCTACATTTGAATTTCAAAGCCCTGCTGTCATCATATATCTCACAATGTGCCTCCTGTGGCCCAGTAATCTGTTTGCAATACTTTAATTTTCTACTGGAAAGCACAACTGGGAAATGCCTAATTCTTCTGGTTTTGTTTTTCCATAAGTCAGACAAGGAAGGGGGAATGTTGAAGAAAAAGCCATTCGTCCATATCTCAGTCAAAGGGTGAGGCTTAAATACCAAAAGAGGAGAAGGAAAAGGGAGGAAAGATGAAGAGCAGCTTCATATCAAAATAAAGAAAAAAAAGTAATGTATTTTAAATATCTGTGAAAAAAAGAGCAACGGTGTGCATTTTGCCAGATTATATTATCCAGAGTAAAAACATTTTTGAAGGAAGATTTTAGGTTCCTTTCAGTCTTTAATTTTCATCAACAATAATACTTAAAAGAAAAAACTTTAAATTTACAGCAAGCTGTTTCAGACATCCTGGAGTGATAAGGACCTAACCTTATAATGTTTACTCACAGGAGTAATTTGAACTTACATGGACAGTCCCACTGAGGTCAATTAGAATTACTTTTGCAAGTAGCAGTTGAAAGTTCAGGCCATGACTCTGCTTTGCCTTGTGCTTCAATTAGTGCTGAAGTTCTGCATTGTTTATACTGCTGCATAATACGTTGTGTTTTACTGCTTAGATGTTCAGCATGGTTTTACAGAGGGGAAACCATGCATAAAGTATCTCAACTTTTAGGAAAGTAACAACCCAGAGTAATTGGGGAGGGGAAACACTTTCATAATTGGACTTCAGAAAGGCATTTCAAATACTGCAGAAAAGACTAATTTATTGGTTCAGTAGTTTATAGTTCACAGTGAGCTATTAAATATTAAATACACACACTTAGATTTAGACAAAGTAGTGCACTGAAAGGCGCTATTTATCTTCTTTCAACATGTCCTTTGCTTGTTTATATCACATTTCACATTAAATCTTAGTTTTTAGTTAGTCTCCATTAGTAATCACATTGAATTTAAATGAAAAACATTAGCCCTTAGTTTTGCTTCATGAAAGGACTTGATAATCCCTGGCTGAGAGATTTGTCATCCATTGCGTTCTCTGCGAGTATACACACAAGCTGTTCACCACAGCCATGGGAGCAGGGGGTGAAGTCTACTGGACTCTGATGCCCCAAGGAATTCAGTCTCAAGGGGGAGAGCGCTGCCAGGACAGGCATTTATCCACCACTTCTGCTATCATTATGTTGGAACTATGCATCTGGCCTAATAACTGTAGCAGATACTCAGTTTTATGTATTCTGCATAAGCAGTTGTGGCTAGCACATAGAATAGAGAGAGAGGCTGCAGGTAATATTGTGCTGTCCCTTTGGGGGTTAATAGTACTGTCAAAATCAGAAAATTGCCCTGGAACAAGGATTAGAATTGTCTCATGAAAAGATTTTTCTGAGGAGCAAGTTGGGTTAGTAGAAGAAGGAAAAGAACATCTTTTTCCATGTCCCATCTCTTCCAAAATTAAGTCTGACAGTTCTCTGTAAGGGGTAGAGTAAGGCAAAATTGGGTTACTTTACTAAGTCTCATTTTTATTGCTTAGTTTCAATCCTGGTTTTAATGTATAGTGTCTGAAGTATGTCTGCTGCACTATACTTCTGCCCACCCTTCTGCCCATCTATTTCACTACCTGTTTTTGTCCTGCCTGTATTCAACTCTGAAACCATAACCCAAGCTTCTGCCAGCTCAGAACTTCTACAGCTTTTTTGCATATGTCATTAGATCAGTGTTTATCTGCATAGAAATATGTCTGTAGTTCCATGTGACCATGAAACTTAAAGCCAAGTAAGGTGAACCATTGCTTAAATTCCCTTTCTTCACCTTATCCTTCCTTCCTCTTCTCTCCAACTTCCCCCAAAAAGGCAAAAAAAGGATTCTAATCCCGTAACATTCTCTAAATACATAATACGATATTTTGGCAATATGATCACAGATTTGAGAGGATGGATTTGTCTTGCAAAATATCACCTGATCTGAGTTAACTGGATGCTCATTGGTGGGCCTTATAGTAAACCAGGAGGTCCCTGCATTAGGGACATATCTTCTTATCAAGCCACCTCAATGACTACACACTGGAACGTTCTTCCCACTTTTATTGATCGGTTGGTTAATAAAAAAGCAAAAGTTACTGTAATGCAGGTGATTCTGCAATCCTTTCAGAACTTGAAAAGCATACATGAGCATCACTAGACAAGGACCATATGTTTCCAAATTCTTATCAAGTTTAAAAAAAACTATTGTCTTTGCTTTCTTAATTTTTTTCACAATAGCAGGGTCTTCAGAGCTATTTCTAAGGTTAGAGTTGTTCAAAATCGTCTTTAAGCCATGGCTGGTTTCAGCTACCAGTTTACTTTCACTATTATCTATGCATAAACTTAAAGACAGAATTACAGTAATGGTAGAACTACGACAAGCATTCTGTATGAAAATCTAAATCAAATAATGGCAGATAAACACTGCTTCTCTGAAAAAACAGTATTTTCCTGTTGATGCAGAATGCTAACATAACTCAGTTTTAGTAAAGACAGACTGACTCTGTGCTATAACACTTAAACAACAGACTTTGTTACTACATTGCTGTCAGTTTTTCAGAGGTACTGCATAGTTCTGTAGTCCAAAACCATATTATTCATAAACTTAAAAAGCTAACAATTACTGTATGAAAGGTTTTTCAACAATCATATATAGTCATATATAGTAAATGCATATCAGGAATGATTACCTGTGATTTGCAGGGGATACAGGCATCTAAAGACACTCAGTAATGAATCGTTCCGCTTTTTTTCCAAAGAGAAATTCTTCTCTTTTTTCACCATGTTTTTCTGTGACATTTTACTGATCTAGGTAAGATAACCTCTTCACACATGCCAAGATATTATGTATGTATTCTCATTGATATGGGGAAAAGCAGTCAAGTAATTTTGTTCCTTTCTCTTCCAGCTTGTTTTCGGCTAGGGAGAATCTCTAGTACATCTGAGGATGTCATCAGCATTTTCACTGTAGAATAGAAACAGTTAGTACTTACATATCCTAAAAACTATGACTAATTTCATATCTTAAGCATTTTCTGTCAAAAAAATTCATATTTTTTTTTAGAAATCAGGCTGACGTTTGTATTATTTGTTTGGACTGATAACATTATGTTGTATACTGTGTCATCAGTTGACAATTGTTCTGATCATAACTGTGTTTAACTTCCTGAATGTGCACAAATATACATCGAACAGCAATTAGAATTGGTCAGGAAAATGAAGTACTTCAGCAGAAGAGGGGGAAAAATTCCAACAAAATCTGTTATTTTTCCTTCCATTTTCAAGCATAGTGGTGTGTTTTAACCATATGTGTTCAGAAAGCATATTTGGTGCTTTCCAAGTTTCCACCTTTTTTTCCAGAAAAAAGAATGGTGCCATAAGTGGTTATTTAAACATACTAACAGAAGTAATTGCTTGGACTGTCTAAGGTTTATGAAAAAGAATGTGAATATGCGTTCAGGTGAACAGATGCTATTCGGGGTACTGATGACTAACTGTGACAAAAGTATCTGATGGAGGCTGTACCTTCTCTCTACAGGAATATGCTTATGTAGCTGTAGAATCAAAAATCTGTGTCATACAGTGATGGAAAAATAAGGTGAAACAAAGCAGTCAGGTCTTTGATGTAAGCATGTTCATAAGTCTTTAAAACGTTGAGATTTGATAGTTTGGGGAGTAAATGCTGGCTTTTACAGGCCATGTGTGCAACTATCTGTTATAGCAGCAGAACTCTGACAGCAAACGCTCATTTGTTATCCTGATTGTACGCACCCATTTTAAGTGTTAAGAAATTGTTTGATACTTACAATACCAATGTCTAATTCAGATTTGTCAAATTTCTCAGTAGCATTATCTTCCTTTCATCCAGCCATCCTGTAAAGTTGCTGTCTGGCCAGAATCCCACTGTAAAGGCAAATAAGCTCTGCCTGAGTATAGCCGTCAGCTGAATGTTTAGGATCAGTAAAGCAGCTGGGTGATATAACACCTAACTTTTTGGGCCTGGCCATGCAAAATGAAGTGTAGCACCTGGGCAAAGATATGTAAGGTGCTGTTTGTGATGTATGGGAGCATTAGGTGTGTCAGAAGACAATCTGTAATGGGCAGCAATCTCAACAGGCAGCTTGCTAAAATCACTGCTGTTCAGCTTGCAAATGGCTAGACTGGTCCAATGGAAACACTGATTAACCAGGTACTTTTCTCAGGTATTTTTTGCCCTCTAAGGACCCACAGCTTGAAACCCTTTTCTGAAAACAGGCATCTACTTCTTTTCCTTCAAAGGACTGAGGAGGGATTTCTCTTTTTCTTATTTCTCTTTTCTGTAAATGCAGCAGCGGGAAGAGAAGATGCTACCCTTCTTTTTATATGATAATTTAATGCTTAGGTCATTTTTTTAAGATCCAGTTCCATCTTCAGCTGGAGAAGATTGAACTAATTAATGGCTTCCATCTCCCTGAAAGGAGCAGCCATGTGTAAGTTGTTACATATGGGAGCGTGTGTGAGGGAGGTGTTCTGTGCAGCCATTAAAGCTGTGTCAGCATATAGAAAATGATTCAAGACTCAGTGGACAAGAAAGGGAAACAGAGCAAGGGGCCGGGAGTAGCACAGGGGTTAGAGCATCCCCTTGGGTGTGGGAAGTTCTGCTACTTTGGGGGAGGATAGTTGTAAGTGTTTTCCATTTAAAAGTGATTTGTATGCAGAGACAGACCACTTATCACAGATGACTGGCCAGCCTGCTAGGCTGCTCATCTGCTCCATTTTCAGGCCATAAATCTTTTAATGCAAATGGCATGTAAATGGAATATGAAGCAATATGGAACACAGGTTGCAATAGGAAGTAAAGCAAAAGAGAATTAAAAAGTGCTAGCAATCCAGAAGCCCAGAGAAAAGTTAAGCATTTAAACTTCTAGTAGTTCCTTCTTTTTCTTCTTTTTCCTTTTCCAATTTTTTAAATTTGTGTTATTGATTTGAACTCAGAGTGGTTTAAGATAAGAGTAAAACAATAGAGTTGAAAACTGTTCTTGAGGCATCTCTTTGGTAATTAGTGTAATTACTTTACATGTAAAATGGCCTTAGAATTCAACCAAGATGGAAATATCCTTAAGAAGAAGCTCAGAACTGTAGTCCCTTTCATCCAGTTTCTTCCCTCTTATAGGATTCAGTAGTAGATATCTCAATAAAAATGAGAAAATATAGGGAAAATTTCCCCCCTTTCTTCACAGTTGAATATAGATATATTGTCTGAAGCATAAGGAGTTATCACTTATTTTATATTAATATATCAATTTTATTAACATGTTTCAATATTAATAATGCTTTGATAAAATATTGTTTTAATATTTACTTAAAATATTAAACGATAGTTTGCATTTTTATGCATCATGGTATTACAAGCTAATTTTTTTGTTTTACCTCTGTAATTCCATTCAGTTGTATCAAAACTGATAGCTATTATTTTTCAGAAATATCTCAGAATTTTTTTTTTCTGTTATATTCTTAACTCTCCTGGGATACAGCTCGCAATACTACAGAACAGTTGAGGAAACGACATTGTTTAATACTTACTCAAAGGAAAGGGTGCCACCTACTGAATTACTATCACTGCTGTCGTGAACATTCTTCATTTCTTAATTTTGTGCTAAAGAATTAAGCTTACTTGTATTTTACTCTGAGATAGTTTTCAACTGAGTAAGGCTATTTTTATATTTGGAGAAATATTTATGCATATAACAACTTATTTGAAAAGTTGAAACCTTTAAATCACAGAAAATTCTAAAGTTCCATTGTCATTGTAACATCATTTTCTTTTGGTATTCAGAAATCTTCCTTTATTTTTCTAGATATTGTCTCTATTTGCCTGAAACTTGTCATATCAGTATTTTTCCTCCAAAATGCATGCAAAATATGACCTTAAATTCACTTCTTAAAAAAAAAACAAAAAACACATGCACACAAAATATGAACTCTGCCATCCTGAGTTAAATATGTGTAAAATTGACAGAACTTCCTTAAGTGCATTGGAATTCACATCTTAATGAGTAAATGCTCATCCAGGAAAACAGAATAAAGAGCCTGTGCTCTTTCACATTGTTTCTTCTTTTCACAAGTACAAAATGAATAATCCAACAGCAAGTTAAGCAAAACAACTTTTTTTTTTAAACACCAACAGTTGCCCCAGAAGATCCTAGCAGAAAGGTAGATGGTGACACCATTATTTTCTCAGATGTGCAAGAAAGGTCAAGTGCTGTCTATCAGTGCAATGCTTCTAATGAATATGGATACCTGCTGGCAAATGCATTTGTGAATGTTTTGGGTAAGAAACAAATTTTTCAATTCTTCAGTCGTCTTCACAGTATTCAGTTGTTTCCTGCTAATACAGAGATTGCATGCCCAAACCTTTCTTGAGATCTTTATTGAGTGGGAATGGACATGTTTCCTGAGCACTGTAAGAGCTGTATATATACCTTGTTCTTTGTAAAATAGTCATGGAACCTGGGGGAAACTTAGAAGAAATTTTATCCTTTTCTTGTTTATGTAAATCAAGCAAAGGTATGTATTATAAATAAGGCAGGAATATTAGCTTTAAGTATGTTTTGGTTCACTTTCATTGTTTGTTGGTATTTTGGATCAGTTAAATGATTGTTCCATCTAAAAATTGCAGTTTAAAACACATTGTGTTCCTTCTGCAAAGATCCCTCCTTCAGATAAGCCCCAAAAAGGACTCAGCTAATTTCCATCATGGAAGAGATTTTGTAAATTGCTATTGCAGGGGGCTGTGATTATGCATTTGTCTCAAAGGCCTCCAAGAATGTGTTTATAGGTAGGAGATACTGTGAACTCTCTAATTTTTTTCTCCGAATTTAACAAAACTAGTAGCAAAATTCTAGGCAGAATGACCTCTAAAGATTCTCCTAAAGGAACTGGCAGGTCCTTTGATTGAGGGTCACTGTCTTTTAAATGAAAGAGCTCCTTCTGAATCCAGGATTCCTTTCAAAAAAGCAGATGTTTCACCAAATATAATCCTAGCTTCTTTCTGCTTGCAGGTTTGGAAATATATCCCAAAAGTTTCTTTCCTTGAAATACGTTCTGATTAAGACTCTGCAAATGAAATTGTTTGTTTTGGTGCCCATCGCTATTACTGTAAGCAGGGAGGAAGCTTTTTTTTTTTTTTTTTTTTAAACAAGAAATTTCTCCTATACTACAGTTTCTTCGGCTACTGGCAGCAGAACATACTTGGACTTGGACTGAGACCAGAAATCACTTCAGAGAAAAATGTTAACATGTAATTCTTTAGACCATTCTTGATGTCTTAGTATTTTGTATTTTCATCTTTGTATATGTATGCAGATTTTCTTTGTCTTTTCAGCTGAGCCTCCAAGAATTCTAACTCCTGCTAATAAACTGTATCAAGTCATTGCAAACAATCCTGCATTGCTAGACTGTGCTTATTTTGGTTCACCTAAGCCTGAAATTGAATGGTAAGCTATTAAGCTATTGTTGTGTTTAAAATATGTAAAAAAAAAAAACCAAAAAAAACCAGTTATATCTATGAAAACAAATATTTAAAACTTTAAAACTGTTTTACTTGATTTACAATTTTAAAATAGTATATTTTAAAGGTAAGCTGATTATGTCATGTTAATACAATACTTATGTAACGTAACAACAGTTAAGTTATCCCTACAGAGTCAAGTTTACTTTTCAGTATGTGATTCTGTCTATAGCACCTATAGATTCTGTGGTAGTCCAGGTTTGTGTTTTCTGACAATAAAGTTCCATAGAATTAAAGTATGATGTTGGATAATGATATTACTTTTAATATAAAGGTTTAAGGGAGTGAAAGGTAGCATCCTGCGTGGAAGTGAATACGTTTTCCATGATAATGGAACCTTGGAAATTCCAGTGGCTCAGAAGGATAGTACTGGTACATACACGTGTGTAGCAAGGAATGAATTAGGAAAGATACAAAATGAGGTGCAGTTGGAAGTGAAAGGTAAGAAATTAATCACTGTTTCATCACAGGTTAGTGCGGAATTTCAGGCTTTTAACCTATCTAATACTGATCTTAAATTTCAGATCCAACAATGATAATTAAACAGCCAGAATACAAAGTGATTCAGAGAGCTGGCCAAGTTTCATTTGAGTGTACAATAAAACATGATCCTACTTTAATACCAACAGTTATATGGTTGAAAGATAATGGAGAGCTGCCAGATGATGAAAGGTATGGACAAAATAATATATATATTTTTTTTTTCCCAGTTTCTTCCAGTCACTTTTTTTCCTGGTCTGTTCTGAAAGACACGTATTGAAGAATAATAAATATCATCACTATCTCATATTTGGTGACTAAAAGCCATACTTACTGTGGAGACAATATTAAGATAGAATTCAAATAAAATTAGATATAAAATTTTTAAATGTGCACATTGATAATATATATCAATTGTAGGGAGAAGATAATTGGCATAAGAAGCCAAACAGATGATGGAAGAAATATTTTGCTGTAGATCACAGAAAATTAAAAATAGATTGAGCATATTTGGAAATAAGAACACATGAGAAAGAGAGGCAATTACTGTGGGAAGATGTTTAATAGCAATGCAGAAAAGGCTGACATAGTTCCATAGCTTACATTCATCTCTAGATATTTGCTGAAGTACACAAGTACAGGGGAGTTGACAATATTTTTGTGCAAGTTTCTTATAAAAGTACCAGTTATTGAAAAATTAGTGGCTGAATTTATTGTATTTACAGGTTTCTAGTTGGTAAAGACAGCCTGACCATTATGAATGTAACTGATGAAGATGATGGAACGTATACTTGCATAATTAATACCACTCTGGACAGTGTTTCAGCAAGTGCTGTGCTTACTGTTGTTGGTAAGAATACTCTAAAACTTTATAATAGCAGAATTGTGTTTAATTTCTGTTAAATTTGAAAACAGTATTAGATCTAAAATGAAAAACACAAACACAGTTTCAGTAGCTAGGATAGGACAAAGGAAATTTCACCACTTTGTATGCATTTCAGATTAAAAAAAAAAGAGTAGTCTTGCTCTCAAGTTCACCATTGAATCAGCAACTTATAAAACGGTTCAGATAACACATTCAGTTTCATGCTGTATAGGTTTTTATTTATATCCTACCTAGATAACACAGTGGATCAAATATTGCAGAATATTTGAACATAAACAGGTTATCACAAGAACCTTGTTGGCTACTAAATTCTGCTTCAGAAAGACTGGGCATGCTTGATAATAGGATTTTTCAAGGATTTCCTTTGTAAATTAGTCCTCTGTTAAGTTCTTATCATTGCAAGTGGCTGTAAAATGTGTTACTTTGCTCCTGCTCACAATTGGTAATAGTCTTGAATAATGTTCTGTGTGATTCTTACCTAATGAAGTTAAGCTGAACCAAAGTTCAACCTAAACGTTGAAGTCAAGTACACTTGTGTTTTAAAATTATATTGTGATCTTATACCTATTCAAGAATGACATACGTCAAACATTTAATATTTATTTACAAGTTTTTACAAGATTGTTACTTTATTTATTTTATTAAAGAAATTGGATAAAATATTAATATTTGTATCACTTTTCAGTGAAAAATTACCAGTATATGTTTTAAAGTCAACCATTTACTGTAAATATATTTTCTTCTCTATTAATTGTAGTCTTTAACTACCTGCAATATTCTGTTTCTTTGGCTACTAACTGATTAAACCGTTTATATTAATGTTCTTTTCAGCTGCTCCCCCAACTCCAGCTATCATTTACGGTAAACTAATGCAAAGTTCTCTTTCTACATCATCTGAAAGACATATTTCTCATTTGCCTATTGCAAACTGCAACATCTTTTTTTCCCTTTTTTTTCCTCTGTGTTTCTGTGTGTATGTGTGTGTGGGGGGGGGGGTATCATTCCGTTTTACCAACTGTTCCAACTACTGGAGTACTAGACTTTGGAACTGTAGAATCAAAGCTTTGTATTTTAGCAAATAAATAATTTGCAGAGTTCAATTATTTTTAATTAAGGTTGGTTGCAGTGTGGGTTTTTTTTCATGTTGAACACTGTAATGCAAATTAGTTATATAATAAATGAAAAAAAAGATTCCAAAGGTAAATTCACATCTTGGTTGAAAGCTAATTCACTATGAAAGATCTTGCACCCTCCAAATTATGGTATATTTTTCCACCGCCTTCAAAGACAACTTTATAGGTGTGATGTACTTTATTTCATAGTTTGGCTTCATTTTACTTCACTCTAGAAGTGGTTAGGACTGTATTGCCCAGTCAGTTTGTGCCTGATGAAGTTTCTGATGCAGATTTTTAAATTAAAGTTACTCTATGAAAAAAAAAATCTCTTGGCCACATACAGTCTTTAATTTGACGACATTTTTCTGAATTTGCATTTGAAGTTACAACATAATATGCCTGATTCTGAAAACACTTTAAAGTATGAGTAACTTGGGCACATTTATATAAGTTCTATCATGTTCAGTGGAAATGCTTATGTGTATTTAAATGAACCTACTCATTAGTCTTGATATTGAGTAACAATTCATATAATTATTTTCAGCAATTTGGAATGGACATTTATATCTTTATGCATGATGAGAATGTACATTAACAGCTCCTTTGATATTTCAGGGTTCTTAAAAAGTACAGCAAAAAATAAATTGCTCAGTGACTAGCAATTAGTTTCTATTTGCACTATATTTGTTTTGAATTCACATGCAAAATATTTGTAGGGATTCTGAACAGCTTCTTTCATGTCAGTGCTTCTTTATTTTCCATGTTTTATTAATTATTTTTAGTTGCAGTAGATTACCACTCATTCACTAAACATGCATTTCATATTTCTTTGCTTCTCATTACAATTCAATCAGATGTAGATAAAATCAAACGTAGATTCTTGTTTTTAAGTTAATAATACGTTAATAGGTTTCCAGTTACATCAGTTCTTCTGCATTTTCTAACAATTGCATGCTAATGGTCATTAAATCATACTTACATAATTAAAGTAGATCTGCATTGCTATATTATTTTAAACATTTTGATTTGAATACAAGGATTGTTTTGAAGAAGAAACTACATATTCTGGTCTGAGTATTTACTTTGTGTTCATTTGATTTACAGCTCGGCCAAATCCACCCTTTGATTTGGAATTGACAGGTCAGCTTGAAAGAAGCATAGAACTCTCGTGGATACCAGGAGATGAAAATAACAGTCCAATTACAAGTATGTTTGTCTGTATTTATTGTAAAAGCGTTAAATTAACTGTTCTTAGATTCCAAAGACTTCTGAGATAAATATTGTATGCAGCATGTAAGAATGGCAAATTCATTCACTACACTTGGCATTTATTTACATAACAAAAATTTACTGAATGTTCTCTACTATATGGTCAAGCAGAAAGATTTATTTACTGCCCTAAGAGCTGGGGTTTTGATCCAAAAAACTGTGCTAGCCAACTGTTAACATAGAAGTTGACACTGATATGGGCTCTTTCTGACAAGGTCGAGTCTTATGAATACATACCGAGTAAACTTGTTCAGTGGATAAAAAGTTACTTCTATATGCTTTTGAAGGAGAAAGAGATCTCTTCATAAGAGATGATACTAGGTGGTGTTGGCTCATGTCAGAGCTTTTCTGGAAGTGAGATATTGTCTTACACTCTGAAAAATAAATTTGGAAATTGAACATTTCCTATTAAATAATGCTGTTTTTAATTACAATACAATTCCAGTTGCTTTGTGATTCCTTGAGTGCCTGCAAGAAAGAGATTTGCTTCAAAAGTAAGCCTCTTGCTGCTGCTGTTATCCCTTCAAAGTACGGGTCAAGACTCAAGGATAGCACTTCGCAATGAATGATCCCTTTACACAGTTAATAAAGTTCACATGCTAGAATTTCTCTGAAAGCTCAGGTAGAAAATTTTTCTTTGAAGTATCATATGAATTGTTCTTCCACAGTTGCAGGCAGAATGACAGTTACAAGGGAAGCAAAAAACAGTAATGAAAATTTTGATGGTGCTTGTCCTATTTTTTTTTTTAAATATAAAATATATAACCTTTCAATGAAGAGTCTCATCAAGAAAGCACTGTATCCCAAAACCTTTATCTGTGAGCACCGAGCAACAACTATAACTCAGACAGTAATTTGGGGCCAGTTCTCCCTCTTTCCTTGCACTTAGATCAGGATTAAATCTTCCAGCTTTAAGCCCAGAAGCCTATACTTAGTACTAGTTAGACATCTTGGATCCTCAGATAGTTGTAGATCACTGCTAGATGAATATTATTTCTAAATAGTACTATCAGTTTTCTTCTAAAAGCAATTTCAAGAAGCCCTTCATAATTACCTTAGTAGTGCAAAGAGGATATATTCTAAGTCTTATTCTGGCTTCTTGTCCATATCTATAAATGAGATAGGGCAAGATTTTCAACATAGCACAGAGACATTTGATGCTGGTCTAAAGTTGAAATATCAGAACTTAAGGTTACGTGGAATGTACTTAGACTACGCATTCCTCTCCCTTTTCTTTACTGTAGCCTACTAACTCTTGTTAAGGGTTTCAGAAGTTTTGTCGCATATATCTAAGAACAGGAGGCTCTTATGGCTGTTTCACAGGTGAAGAAAATGTCCTTTTTCCTTTGATAATGATCTTCTTTTTGGGGTTCTACAAACCTATTTATCCCTGAGGTTATATACCCTGTAGGGGTGAAGCACAAGGCCCTGACAGCAATCGTAGTGGAGTTCACACCGAGAACTCGCAGGAAATTTAGTTGCTGTGCATACACCCCTTGGTTTAATTTGAAAATACTGAAGATTGCACTCAAAAACCTCCCTCAATTATTGGTTCTTGGCTTTAAATAGTTTTTTGCTAAACTGATCTTACTGGGGAAAATGGAATAGTTAGATAGTTTTAATATTGTACAGATACTTTATTGTCAGCTTCGTACAATTAAGAGCAATATACCTGTCTGCCAGAGATTACTTTTACATCAAAATTCCAAACTTGTCCCACTTTCCTATTGTGATAGTTCCATGTTCCTCTTGCATTTAAATCCAGTACCTGAGAGAGCTCTTGTGTGTTACCTGACAGCTACACTAGTAAGAATACTTAATAATAAAAATAAGAGTGTTTCTATTACATTTCTGTTTAGGCACTACTTTTGAGATCCCCACTGTAGATTTTGGGTGAGTTTTGTGTTCTTGGATTTCAATTTCCATGTTTAAAAAAAGTTGATTAGGTTGTTCCTCTCTGATTAGCTCATTTAAAAATGACTATGCGCATCTCGGAATGTATTGGAAATTTTGACATAAAATCGGATTCAATTTTTGTTCATAGATTTTGTTATTGAATATGAAGATGGACTGCATGAACCAGGGGTATGGCATTACCAGACAGAAGTTCCTGGAACTCAGACAACAGCACAGTTGAAGCTGTCTCCATACGTCAACTACTCATTCCGTGTGATAGCAGTCAATGAGATCGGTAGAAGTCAGCCAAGTGAACCATCTGAGCAGTACCTGACAAAAGCTGCAAGTAAATAAGTATTCCCATTTGTGAATGATTTATACTTTGAATGGCATTGATTTTGCTTGGAACACACACAGAAGTCATCCTTTTCACATGTAAATATTTAATTTTTAGACCCTGATGAAAATCCTTCTAATGTACAAGGGATAGGCTCAGAACCTGATAATTTGGTGATAACATGGGAGGTAAGCTTGGGCTTGGGGGTTTTTTGGTTTTAAGTCTGTGAGTAGCATTTTTTTAGAGAAGTAATGATGTAACTGTGAATACCCCATGATAAGCTATATTTGTTTCTTGTTGGAAATATTTTTGAAAAAGAATAAAAATCCAGATATTTCCCTTTCTTCACTTTCAGGGAAAAGCTGAATGTATTATCAAAGAAAATATTTTTTTCAAGGTGCTGTATTTTCATTGAGTGATTATTATTTTCTCCAGGACAAGTCATTAATTTGGTAATACAGGATGTTTTGCTGCCTGTGCAGAAAATCTTGAATGTGTACATTATGGTTTATCTCAAGTAGACTCATGTTTAGAATGAATTCCAATGTAAATCCTAATTCTTCTCTCAACTTTTGTGATAAACTAAATTATTGTGCATTCTTCCGCTACAGACTCTTATGTCTGTGTCTTGTCCTTACCATCATGACAGGAACTCATGAGAGTCACATAAACCAATCTTCCAGCCCAGGCAAGAAACATTCTCTAGGGAACATGGTTTATAAGGAATTGGTATAGGTCTGTATTTCCTTCTTTAACTTCTGAAGAAATATTTGAAAACAAAATATTTATACAGAAATTGTGCTGTATGGTTGCATGGTGATTAGCTAGTCTCCTATTCAAACCATTCTACAGGATTTTTACTAATGAATGAAAAGCAACTGAACTATATTCATGTCAAGATTAAATAGTATAGCTTGGGAATTTCAACAGTGTTTCTCAGTCATAGAATGTAGTGATAAATTTTCAGTAAAATTGTAAAAAAGATTTCCTTTGTGACTTTAGATTTTTCAGATGCTTCAAAGTAGTTTTAAAACAATTTCATTTATTCTTTTCGTTTCAGTCTTTAAAAGGTTTTCAGTCCAATGGACCAGGGCTTCAGTACAAAGTCAGCTGGCGTCAGAAAGATTTTGATGATGAATGGACTTCTGTTATAGTTGCAAATGTATCTAAGTATATTGTGTCTGGTACACCAACTTTTGTTCCCTATGAGATAAAAGTACAGGCTTTAAATGACCTGGGATATGCTCCAGAGCCTTCAGAGGTGATTGGACATTCAGGGGAAGACTGTAAGTTTCCTAGATTGACTCAATTTTACTAATAAAAAGCAACTAAATACATAACCTAAATGGGATTTTAAAATACTGAAATATTGGAAATGGGGGATAGTAGATACTTTTTAAATTAAATTGAAGTAATTTGAAGATAATAAGGCTTTATAAAACACTGCACTATTAATCCTGAGGTCAACTGTTTAACAAACAGGAACAACATTTTAAACTACTCCTTGAATGGAATGCAAGGAGTCTTTCTGAAAAAGTATATTCCTATGGTGTTGATTGCTAACTAGGTATTTGTTACATCCTTTCCCCGCAGTGCCAATGGTTGCTCCAGGCAATGTGCAGGTTCATGTTCTTAACAGCACATTAGCAAAGGTGCATTGGGATCCAGTTCCACTAAAAACTGTCCGAGGGCATCTTCAAGGGTACAAAGTAAGTACAACCAGAAGCTTTATGTTCCTCATTTATTAAAACAGATCACTCTAATATATGCAATTGTATCCATATTGATGTAACTGATATCTAAGAGGATTCTTCTTGCTTTCTGATGAGCTAAGTTTTGCTGCCAAGAGCAACAACACTGATAAGATTCATTTAAAGTTCTGCAAATTTTCACCCTTGCAGTATTAGTCTTCTGTGATATTGTTCTTGAAGAAAAACGGATGTGCTTGCAGTTAATTTGGAACACATTATATAGATTAAAAAACGATGATAGTATTACAGATCTTTTTCCAAAAAGATATTTAGAGGATGAGGAGAAATAGTTTCTGCAGGAATCCCTTCTGGGTCTACTGCTATTGAATGTCAAGTTTACTCATCTTTTGCCATTGTATGATTAACCATATCTTTAATTGTGACTAACTAGCCACTTACTAGCTGATGCTGGATGTTTTGTCTTTTTGGAGGCTAGGAAAAAGCTCAGTTTAAAAGAGGGAATGGTAGGAAATTGCAGGAAATTTGGAATGTATGTATAATTGAAAGAAGTTTAGTGTAAGGTAATGTGCTGGCTTTGATGATAACTGAGAAGGCTACATTGGAAACAAAAGGCTGCAATTAATAGAGAATGGGAGACAGAAGGACTGCGGGGTAAGAAACTGGGGAACTTCTGTCCTTGGGAGATCAGAGAAAATCTGACAGCACAATTTGCTTCAGAGGTTGCACTAGAAGCCCAGCTGAGGAAATTCAGGAGTGGAAACTGCGGGAGCATGGTAGACTTGTTGCGGAGGGGAAGGTGGAATGCGAGAATGCTGTGACTGCATTTGCAACAATAGAAGAAAATATAGTATAGTTACTTCTCTACTCTGCAAGTGTACTAATAAATATGTTCCAACCATACAGATCAGTTATACAGGCTGAACTAGGTTACTTTATAAGACAGCCTATTTTGGACTATTTCTGTTTAAATGCAAGGCCTCATTTAGAGGAAAAGAAATGTATGTCCTAAGATGGAAGACTAGCATTCTGGAGTGCAGTTATGTTGAATCCAAACTTGAGCGCATAACATCTGGTTACCAAATGAACGTGAGCTCCTGGTATGTAGATGTCACTTACCTGGCACAAAATATTGCCATGAGAGATACTTAGCTGGTTCTGTATGAGCTGTCATAAGTATTTGTAGTTAGCGTGGTGCTCTGCCCTAGATAATAAACCCTGCTGAGAAAAAGGATTTATTAGGTCTGTTAGACTATCATATCAACCTAGTGTTACATATACAAATGGGCAACCAAAAGAACATATATATGCAAGGATCAAAGAATTAGAATTTAGTGAAATTAATGCTTATTTTTAGTCCTGTTACAGCAATGCTAATGCCCATAATCCAGATCACCAAATTTCTGTTAAAGATCATTAATAATACAAAAAAAGTCATAGACACAAGCAGTTGGCCTAAATGGAGCCAGGGTTTTACCAATTTATATTACTTTATCAGTTTTAGTGTGTAATCATGTGTGCAAAAAATTGTCCTGTGAAAAATGAATAATGGTGTATTTGAGAGTGACATTTCTAGGAGTAAGACAAGTCTTTTTAGAGACAACTGCTAATGTCTTTCCAAAAGTTACAGTAGGGATACTGAGTGGTAAAGAGAGGATAGTCAAGGAGGTTCCAGTAATTACTTGTGAGTTTCTAAGAAACTGAATCAGCAAAATGGACACTGAAATCAGTCAGCTTTGTACTCTGATATTGTGATCATATAAAAGCAGAATAGTCTTCCTGCCTATCATTCCATAATTGTAACATCAGAGTCCTTTCATAACTTGCCTGTTTTTCCAGCCTAGAGAAATCATTTTGGTTCTTTCACATTTAAGAATGTCAACTTGGCTTCCACATCACAGGGAATATATCTGCATGGCCAGGTGCATGACATCTATTTGCATAACAAGGCAGCAGAGTGCAGGTAGCTTTAGAAGCTGTGTAGACACCTTAGTGCAAGAACAGACAGTATGAATAAATCCTACCTCTCAGATGGACTTGCTAGCATGAGAACTGTCAGGTACTAATGCAGCTTCAAACCAGAACTTGTGTCAAACTGACTTTGATCATAAGCGGAACTGGCAAGTGCTAATTTTCATCCAGTTATGTAGACATGGCCATTTCTGGACAAGGTCTGTTTCTGGAGCTGCAAAGGTCTATGCTGCTTTTACCTGAGCTTATTAAAATTTCAGTTGTTCCTGCCTATGATTCATGGATATTCATGGAATTTTTAGTTTGCAAAATTGAAACACCTCTATGCTCATTATAGATTTTCTCTTGTCTTTAGGTTTACTACTGGAAAGTGCACAGTCTATCCAGAAGGAGTAGGAGGCATGTAGAAAAAAAGATCCTGACTTTCAGGGGAAACAAGACTTTTGGAATGTTGCCCGGACTGGAGCCCTATAGTTCTTACAAGCTAAATGTTAGAGTTGTTAATGGTAAAGGAGAAGGACCAGCAAGCCCAGACGAAGTATTTAAGACCCCTGAAGGAGGTATGAAATGAGAAAGCTAGAGAATAAACTTAAGTGTGATATATTCAGAAACAGAACACTAAGGATGTAATTGCTGATTTTGCATCTTAGAAATCATAAAATATTAATCTTTCTTAATATAGTCATATTATTAATAATTAATAATTCATGAGCTGTTTTAAGGTCATCTGTCATCTACTTTGTATTTACTATATATTCGTCTTGTAAGTTCCCAGCTCACCCTCCTTTTTGAAGATTACTAACCCAACTTTGGACTCTTTGACTCTGGAGTGGGGTTCACCTACTCATCCAAATGGTGTTTTGACATCATATATACTGAAGTTTCAGCCAAGTAAGTTAATAATAAATCTATAACTCTGTCTTGGACTATATGCCTACCAAATAGTAATCTGTTTATTAAGAAGAAAGATATAAGATTATATTATATTTATAATGTGCAAAAGGTATGATACCTCTATAATTTGCATTGTAGAGGTTAATTTTGAAAAGATTAATATGTTGACAGTATAGATGACCCTTTTGGAAAACCTCACATGCTCACATACATGTTTGGGATTTTTCTATTTCTTTCATTTTTTCAAACCATGCTTCACAGAAAAATGGAGGTAAAGTCCTACATATAATTGACAGCTAAGTTAGAAGCAAGATGCTACCACCAGTAAAGCTTATGTTCTAACTGCAAAGAAAATACCATTAGAAGTAGAACAAAATACATCCAGTTCTATTGCTGTCTGCTTCTCCAATTTTCATAGTGTTTTAATTTTCAAATCAAAAATTAATAAATGTAGTTTTATAAGAATCCTTGATCACAGGACTGTTTAATAATACCAGAAATGTACTAGTGTTAAATTAAAATGTGCATTATTTCCATTCAGCTAGTCATTTCCTTAGGATCCACATGCCACTGTTTACTTGCCCTGCCCAGAAATTTGTCAGCAGTGACACTTGAAATCGTGAATCTCCTGTACATGGACGAAGTTAAGGCAGTTTGTTCTTTTCCCACTTACCAACTTCCTATGTTCTTTGGCATAAGATAGAAATCATGTCAGTATTTTTATTTCAAAACATACTGAATTTATTCTTAGGCAGTTACTTCACAGTCATTAATTACCAGTGTTTCAAAAGTGTATTAGTTCAGGTGATCTGATGTGGACTCAGTTATCTCAAATTCAGATGTTCAGTGTCTGAACACTTGCTCTCAGATGTGTCCAAATGCTGACATACCTTTGGACATTCTCAGCATACATTTCTTACAAGAGTGGAACTTGAACTTAAAAAATATGTAGGTGTTTCCTGTCTCCATGTTAAATTTTTGCCCCTTGCATAGATCCTATTTACCCCAAACATGACTTTCTTTGGAAATTGTAAATTATCATTCATATAATCTGAAATGAACAATGCAGCAAGCAAACAAAAACAAAAGATGAAGCCTGATTAAACACAATGGTATTTTTTCTAACTAACTGTGTTTTTTTTTCTTGTAATAACAGTTAACAACACACATGAATTAGGTCCTGTGGTAGAGATAAGAATTCCTGCCAACGAGAGCAGCTTGATATTAAAAAATTTAAATTACAGCACACGATACAAGTTTTACTTTAATGCACAAACATCAGTTGGATCAGGAAGTCAGATAACTGAGGAAGCAGTAACAATTATGGATGAAGGTAAGATGGGTATGTATAAAGAAAATCCACTGAGTTTTAAAAAATTGAGTTTTATTAAAAATATTACTACTTTTTTGGTACATTGAGGAAATAGTCCCTATTAAAAGTTTTTCTAGAGCTTTCTTAACTTTGGTGTGTGCTAATGAAAGATTTAAAATAGTTTTTAAGAAAAGATGTGCAAAGGTTTTTTACTGCAGTGAAAGCACAAAAGAGGTATAAAACCGCTTCATTTGATATAAACTTACAAGATCTAAGACTCTGCCTTTTCTGGGCTAGAATGTATCCAGAAACTTTCAAAGTTTGTTTCATGTAACTTTACATTTTAAGTGGTCTTCCTCCATTCATCTATTCTGCTTCAAAGACCTCTTCTGGTCACAGAAAAAAATACTGAAATGATGCAGCATTATGTCTAGTTGAGAAAATTATTTCTCTTTTGCAGTATGCAATAGCTTTTGTAAGGTCTAAACTTTTGCCACAGAGCTGGCAATAACTTGAGACATTGCAGTAATAAATTTTTCATCTAAGGCCTCAAGAAACTGGTGATATTGTGTGATGTTTAAAGAATCTTAATTTTGGTATTTGATTTTATCACTGTTCATTTTTACATTTGCAGCCACTATAGATCTGAAATTTTGGCAGTTCTTTTGTTGAAGATGTTATTTATTTAAATATGAAAATTCAATACAAGAATAGTAATTTAATTCAAGGGGAAATTTTGGGGGGTTAGCTTTTTATGAATTTGCACATCTTAATATTAAAAGCCTATTTTGTTACCATCTTTTCATGTGTTTTTTATGGTTAGTAAAATTGCGGTTTATTGCAATTGCCATAGGTGGGTTGATATGCAATACAATTCTCTAATAGTATATTAAGGTTGTATATGAACTGTTTATTTTAAACCATGAATCTTAACAAGCATGAAAATAAAATTTAATAAATGCATGTATATTAACTTTTTGTCTTGTAATAGTCTGTCAGTGTTCAGCATATTTGTATTGTTTCTAATTTATTTGAATTAGTACATTTTATTTAGTCTGCATGCTTTTATGTTTTATAATGAAATTATATATGTATGTTCCCTTTGGTGTTGTATCTAATTATATAGTGTTCCTATTTTTATTTTCCTCCATTAAAGCTGGTATTCTCCGTCCTGCTGTAGGAGCAGGCAAAGGTAAAATAAAATTGCATGATTTGTTAATGTGTGGATTTTTTGCAGTGTTGCCAATGGGGAAACTGCAGTGGTAAGGAGAGGAAATCTTGGACTACATTTTAGTATACAAAGTATTAATCAGTACTGGGAGGAAACATTTGTGATAAAAATCCAAAATACTTATTAATACCTTTCATCTGTTTATTTTGCCACAAAGTTCCAGGGGAATTCATTAGCTTTGCTTCACTAAAGTCTAATTATTTCTCAACATTTAACAGATGTTTGTCATTGTCATAAATATTCAGGGTCCAGCAGCACTAACACTGATTAGTCAGGGTGGAAAAAATGGCACTTTTACAAAGGATATTTTTTTACTGCCTGTGCCATGTGCTTTTTTTTTTTTTTTTTAAAGAAGTAGGTGCATTCTTGTTTTCACTGCTGATTAATGCTATCCATTTGATCACATTTATTTGATTTACAAGCCAACCGTGCATAGGAGACAGATGACTGACAACACCGTCTGTGTACTTCTTAGTTCAAATATCAAATTGAATACACAGGCAAATGATTTTCTGCTCTCTTTCTTAGGTTCACAAATGTTGTGAGTGTGCACTTGAGAATTTTTCATTGATTGAAACATATTATCATCTTTCTTCTTGACTTTAGTAATATTCAGTTTTTTGTGATGCAGTTCTTTTGTCAAATGTGGTATTCTTCATATTCTTGCACACAGTTTTTATGCATTTTGATAACTTCGTTGTGAGAAACAAAGATAGTCTTGAGGACTTCTAAGTAGTTATAAACCAGAAAGGTGTCTTGATATATATGTCTCATTTTACCACAGAGGTGTCATTAACACCTATGAACATCCATGTTTCAGATTCTCAGACTATAAAAATCTCAATTCATATCTGTACATGAAAGTATCCCATATGACATTTTTTTACAAACTTGAAAGAGACAGCATAAATTGTATTATACATATTTTTTCTACTTGATTATTATGTATTTTGAATAATAGAATTTCAATAAATTTGAATAAAATTTCATATAAGCAAAGTCAAACTATACATGTATGCATGTATGTATATATGTATATATCTGTATGTGTATATATATATCTATAATGTATAAATATATTTTATACATATTTATATGTGTATATAAGGACATTCTAATATCAGAATATTCTAATATATTTCTGCTAAGTGTATGAGGTTGTGGATTTATTTTAATGACAAGTCTTTCCTACTGCTTTTTAATCAGCCCTGGTAGCTGGCAGGTCAGCACAGAACAATAAAACTGGCTTGTAGTCCTGGACATTATAACAGAAATGAAAATTAAGTTCTTATCATTTGTAGCTAGCTATAAAAACTCATGCAAGGAAAAATGGATTCTGTGTGTGAAACTGAGGTCTAATTATACCTGTATCACAGTCCATCGTTAGAAGAAAACATCTTATTTGTAAGATCAGTTGGAGCAGCTTATGTTTCAGAGCTGTCGCTTTAGGTTCTCTGAAGACTTAAACAGATGCCTTCTTTTGGTTCCATTCCATTTATGTTTTCAAAATTTTCACGTATTCCTTTAAGTATCTAGCTCTTCTATTCACAATGAAAACTTTGTAACAGTAAACAGAACGGAAGCAAAGCCATGACATCTGTTAGGACATCTGAGTTGCTTCAGTTTTCATATGAATGTTCTCAGTGGTCACTTATGTCGGCATGATTAGCTATTTCACTACTGATCAGGGACTACCAGGAAGAAAAAGGAGGATCATATTACCAAGATCAAGTGCCAAATTACTTGGTCCCATGAGTGGGTGGGTTTGGAAGACAGAAATCCTCAGCCCACTTAAGAAGAAGCCATATCCAACAGTGAATTTTTCTCCTCTGTCAAGTGCAGCAGAGCACTTGATAATCAGTTCTCATTAATGTGGACCCAAAGCCACACCAGACAGAATATGAAATTTAGATATTCACAACTATTTTGTAATCTATCAAAAACATCATCTCAGTTTTTCTTTTTGAAGGGCTGGTCTTACTAGAACAATGCAATTATCCTTTCTTTTTACAATTGGAGCTCATTCATTCTGGAGGGTAGAAGGACAATAGGATCCAGATTCAGACAGCCAAAATTCAATCTAAATTTTTGTACCTGGTGTTATCTGCTGGCTGCCTGCCTCTGAAAGCCTACAGATGGCCAATCATAAATATTAGACGCAAGGTCCTGGAGGAATTCAAATCATTTAAACTTGGACTAGGTATGGTACTTGAGATATATTTCGCTTCCTAGAGTAAAAAAAAGCACAGAAGCAAATAATATTACAGTACTCCTAAGAATCTTATGGTGTCTCACTACTCTGATTGTAGTCCTGAAGTATATTCCCTGTTTCTTGGCACCATATGTATAGACAGAAGTGCCTCCCCCCCCCAACACACACACAGTGTACCTAGTCTTTTGTTACTTTAAAAATGATAAAATAACCAAAGACTGCTGACTACTACACTTGACATTCTTAACATTAGCCCTAGCTGAGTTTGTCTGATCATAATGACCTCACTGATGTAGGTAATTTTTCTAAAGATCCCAAAATTTTCTAGATCAGTAAGTGGAGAAGCAAGCTTTGTTGCATTTTTCCCATATGGTAAAATAACCATTTTAGATGAAAACGTGGAATATGAGGACAAGGATAAAAGGTTTGGACAAAGGAATCATTTTTTCTTGTGCCTTGAATAAAACTTAGAAGGACAGAATACTGCAGCAAATGGGGGACAAGATGAGGAGGAAATTATTGTCTTCCTTTAAGGTGACCACTGTCCTAACCAAAAGGTTCTTTGGACTAGAAAAGCTATTGCATCAAATGACAGAAATACCGTGGTCTTGGCAAATGACAAAGAATTGAGTTTCGGTCTTCTCTTAGGCTCTACATTTCAGGGAAACTTAATGGGACAGGGGAGATTCATGTCATCCTCCTGCAAGCCTAGATTAGTAAATCGTGAGACATACTATTCTACTGAACATGGGCAAGCTACCCTGTTGCACCGTTTATACTCCAATTTACACTTCCTTTTCTAACACTGTGATACTATGCTGACTCATGACATTCAAATTATGACACTACAGATTAAAAAAATGTGCTTTTAGCAACTTGTATTCTAAATGTATGTGTCTGAAAATGGTCTAGGTAAAACGTAATGCATTATAGCCAGTATTGTATAAGCAGTATGCATTGATATTACCATTATGTATTGACATCTGTCTGACAACAAGCATGAGACAACAGTTGTGAGAGAAGAAATTGGGGAGTAAGATGCTAATTATATATAAAATAATTATAGAGGCAGCTGAAAATTGACTGGAGTGATCGCTAGAGTCAAGTCTTTCCTACTGTCTTCCATCACAAGTTTTAAATGGACTATAGAGGAAGGAAGAGAATGCAGATTAGACCAGTGGCAGAAATGAAAGATATGATTAAAATAAATGTTCATAAGGGTTCATTATGGTGTTTTTTGTAAGCTGAAGTGTAGGGAGTCATGCCTGTATAATTACATGCCAATCTGTACATTTAGCAAGCTCTCCTGTTTCAGTATTCAGTTTCCTTTTTATATAGTCCATGTTTTTATTTGAAAGAAGTTTCTTGTAGTCTGTACGCACACAGACAATGATAACTGGCAGTTCTGAACTGCAATTAAAACAGAGTCGTGAAATCATAATTACCTTTAACTGAAACAAGCACTTCCAGTCAAAATGGTACTTGTTTTGGTCTGCAATCTTCATATAATATCTTAAGAATTATTGACAGAAATACTTTTGTTGCAATGAAAAAATACTCAAGTACTATCTTATGCATTTGAAATTACTCTTTTTTTGACAGAATCTCCAAGTGTATGATACATACTCTTTTCTATAGGCTAGAAATCATTCTCAGCTGAGTTCATACCTCCGATGTCTTAGTAGAAGACATGATCATCTGAATTGTCTTTGTTCCATACAAAATGCTCTTTTTCAAACCATTTTCCCTGCCAATTATGTTGTTTTACCTCCTTCTTTGAATCATTTTATGTAGTGTCTCCACATTTTTCTCTATCAAGTTCAACCTTCTTTTTTCAGGTTATTATAGTACTTCTGCATTGCTCCTTCGGCCACTCTGTCTTTGTGAACTTCTCCATCATGCATCTCTGGTATTCCCTTGCTATGGCCAGCTATGCAGAACCACTGCATTCTCCTTTAAATCTACTGGGAAAAATGGTGATGCTTGGGATGCTAGACTAGAGAAAATTATGACGATTTCTATGTAAAAATTCCTTCCATGCAAAAACCTTTCTCTTTGTAGACATCATGCAAAATCCATACCAATTTAAATGTTTAACAGTGAAACTGTTTATTGCATTTCTTCTTTTCCTTCTGTGTTTTTGCACTACAGGAATGCTCTGCAGTGGCCTACATAATCTCAGAGTTGACTAGTACCCATCTGTTAATGCCAACAAATGGAATTTGCTCTTGTTTTTATCTTGAGGCTTGAATTTCATAATGTAAAAGTTGTAGATTAAAAAGTAAACAAACAAAAGCAAAATCCCTCTCTATTTGTCTTGCAGATTCTGGCAGAATATGTTACCTTTTCCTTCATCTTTTCTTGTGTATTTTTTTCATTTGAATTTATTTTCCACTTTACATATGTATTTCAGCTAATTCTTTATGGTATATTTCTTTGGAGTTTTTCTCCATTTGACACTATCCTTTGAATGTGTGCTTATCACTTACCTGCCATTCTTCATGGAGATCTGGTGAATCCCATGAGACTTGCTAAAGTTTTAATCACTTTAGAGAGTATTTAATTTGCTGTTCTGTTAAACTAAATCTTGAGAGAGAGTGTATCCTGTTATTAAAATCCTGTCATGTCTCATGTCATGTCTTACTAAATTCTGTTGAATCTGCAGCCCAGGTGTAACTGTGTTATTTGGAGGAACTGTTCCTGAAAGGATGTAAGGTTAAATATATAAAAAGCATTAAGGAAGCACAGGAATTAATTTAAAAAAAAAAAGAAAAACATTACTTTGGACCTAGGTGTCTTTCTCAACAGTTGGCAAATGCTTGTATAATGTATCTCACTACCAGAAGGAAACCATACTCAGAGATGCCAACTAAATTTTGCATTGCATCATAGCATGCTTAAAGGAGCTTAATTTACTGGAGGTAGCTGAATAAGAATCTTTTTTTGTAAAAATTGTAATTTATTAGCAATCCAGTCCCACCTTTTTTAGAGTCAATCTTTTGTCAGTAATGCTGCACAGCACTGTTGTATGGCTACAAATCTAGAGAACATAGTGCTTTTCTGGTAAAAAAGCACTTCTCCCAGACACAAAGCTTTTCTCCCTTTAAACAACTGACACTTGCACACTGAGAGTTTCTTCCAACTGATGATTACATGTTGCATTTGTGAGGAGTGCTAGGAAACATATCAAAGAAAGAAAAGGTTATCTGTAATCAGAGGTGTAATTAGGTTGAGAAGGCAAGAGCCTGGCTAGATTTGCAACAGACTTTGAATACAACTACTTTGACTTTAGGCTTTCATCACCTCAGGATCCATCAGCCATGTCTTATCATGTTATATTTGTCACAATTCATGTTGCAAATACGGCATGTGCAACAGACTTAAAAACAAAACTTTCCAGGCCTGCTGGAAAAATTAGACCAATTAGTAGTGAAAAAGAGGAAGAATAACAAAATTGATGATTTTGAAAACAGGTGTGCTGCTGATCAAATTCTTTGGTGTACTGTCTTCAATAAGAAAAAATAGAACTTAAATTTGACTAAACATTACACAAAGATAACTATGCAAACAGCTCTTGGTAAGAATCAGATAAGAGTACAACTTAGAAAAGTAAGCATAAATCCACTTGAGAGGATTTGGAAACTAAGACACCAAGACAATGAAGATAATTTTCAGAGCCAACTTGTTACATTCATTTATTTAAGCAGAAAGAAAATTACTAGCTAGTAGGTATTTAATCTGGCAGACAACTGTTTAATCAGAGAAGAAGCTAAAAATCTGAGTTAAAAGAAGAAAGATGGAGATAAGATGCAGTTTTTCCCAGGGAAGGTAGTTATTTGCTGAAGGAATTTGCCAAGTGGTATCAGAAGCTGTGTATCATTTGGAGTCTTTCACACTAGATGAGGTGGTTTACTTCATCCGCAAGTGCCTGAGCTTGTGGAGGGAGATGTTAGATGGAGTTCTGGGACCTTGCTGTGCAAGACTTGCATTATGGCTAATAATTTCTTTTGACTTTAACAATGGTGACAAATATCAGTCTTACAGTTTTGCTGTGAGTCAGTTATGTCTTGTGGAAGACCAAAACATGGGAAAATATGGGTTTGAGAAAACATGATTTGATGAAACAAAACAGAACAAGTCATATTTAGATTACAGACCTGTAGTTTTCTTCGCACAGAAAAAATACTAAGATCCTGATTGTAGCTTACATCTGTTCCCATGCGCAAATGAGGAAGGATCCTGGACTCTGTGCCCTTCTCAGTTTAGAAGTTGCTGTTCTTTCCTCTCGCTACCTTGAAGTGCCACAGAGAAGTAGGATCTAATCCCCTAACACCACCATACTGTATGTGATTGCATATTAGATTCCCCATAGATAACCCTGGCTCTGATATTTCTTAGCGTTTTTGTTGTTGACTTAGTAACCTCGATGGCTTATTTTAAATCTACAGTTTTCTATTTGATTTTTGCTGAGGTCATTTTAGAGAATAAATAAATAAATGTATTCTTTAGTATTTTGTGTTGGTGAAAGGCATTTAGGCTGATATGTAAAGCATATAAGCACAACTTACCTACAATGAATAACAGACTAAAAACACTTTAATGACATAAACTTCAAATGTGGGAATAGTAAATTTAGTTCTCATTCAACATTTCAATCTGTATTAATGGGATGAAGTTAAGAAGAAAAATTTGATGCATGTGTGAAGATAAAAAACTGCTGTTGTGAAAATTTGTAATTGCTAGAATACATTTTCAGGAGAATGGATGGAATTTGCATTATTTATGTCTTTTTTTAAAAGACTAAGAAATTATAGTTTTCTCGGCATTGTACTATTATTTACTTTGTTTCAGTGTATTATATACAGATTTTTTTATCTTACCAATCTCTTTGAATCTAATTTGGAACTATTTCCTGTCAGCCATGTGAACAACGTCATCTTGTTTTGAGAAGAAAATAATTTAACCACATGGATACCAACTGTGCAGCACCACTTGCCTTGAGAACAAGCCCTCTCCTGTTTTATTTTCTAGTATAGATGAAGCCACTGGAATTCTGTTATTTGACTTTACTAAGGCGAGCATTTCACTTCTGATGTTTTGTGGTCCTTTGGAAAGCATTTTTGATGTGATTTCCAACTGAAAAGATATTTTTTTAGCAGGATAGAAATGTCAGGTGCAAACAGTGCTACAGTAATGAGGCACTTCCATTAAAAATTAATTTTATGCCTTGTTCTTTGAGGAACATCCCCTTCATATCTGCACCGGACTATTAAAATCTATTTTCAGTAATATTAGGCTTTTCAGAGATATGGACATTGCACATATTTGTGTAAAATACTGCTGTTGAAAGAAAGTGTTAATAAGCCATAGTACCTTAAAATACATAGCTTTTTGCATTCCAGTGGTTTGCATCCTACAAGTCAGAATATTTTGATACTAGCTTTCCAAATATTTTCCTACTACTACTTTTTAAGATAAGCTTTCATCAACAAGATGAAAGAGGATCATCACAAACTCAATCTATTCAAAATTAATTTTGTTATTTTTATTAATTTTACCTTGTCATAACTCAAACTTTTTCAAGTTTTGTTTTGTTTCTTTAATCATTGGCTGCATTAGCAGTGTAGTTATCTGTACCTGAGGTTTTTGACACTCAGATCAGTTTTTCATAGTCTAATTCAGTAATCAGGTATTTAATAAAAATATATGCCCTTTTTTCTGAGAAAGGATTTAAGCAATCTTAGTTGAGAATTCTAATCTTCAAAATACAGCTTTGAAAATGCTAATATTTTCTCAGTGACATCACTCATATCAATCACAAGGTCCTTTTATTTATATCTGAAAAGTATGAGTAAAAGTGACCCTTGGAAATTCTGGGCCTGTGATTGCCTCTGTCTTTAATAAATATATTTAATAAATAAAAGTGGTCTAGATTTATCATCACTTTCTCAGTTTCCATGTTTGACTGAGATTTGAATTAACATTCTGATACTTGCTGCAGGTACTGGAGCCTGAGCACCAAAAATACTCTCTGGAATAAATGGAGATTTGAAAATGTGGATTAAGAGAAAAAATTCTTACCACACAAAGAACCGTAACATTAGTAACCCTTTAGAGGTTTTAGAGTTATCCTGTTTTAACTGGTTTTCTGGAGCCAAGAAGTAAATTCTATGGCTAGTTGACCCCTTCCTCCTCTGAATATAGTGTCTATCCAAAGACCACTTGCCCTTCAAAGTGGTTTATGATTTCTTTGCCAAAACTAAAACATGCAAGGAGTAAATTTGGTATCCTTAGGTTTGAGGGAGCCATTGATGGGCAGAAGAATGTCTGTTTAAGGTTCAGTGAATCCCTAATGTTAATGAAGCTAATTTCAGGAGTGTTCTGTAAAAGTACACACAAAATTCAGTTTGTTTTCAAATACACGTGTATCACTTAGCCATTTCATATTTTAACAAGTAAAACCGATTGAATCCTGCATGAACGTAGAGTGTGCATGTGTTATTCACTTAACAGGTAAGGCCTTACTGTGTTATTTAAATGTTACTTTCTGATGTAAAGTGTTTTTACTCTCTATTTTTTCTTTCCTACTATCTCTGATGGTGAAGGATATTCAGAAACCCTTTTTGCAACCTCCCCAGTCATGCATACTGTCCGTCCAACATTCTATAAGGGTATTGTGTTCCTTTTTTATCATTACCAATACAATAGAGACAAAATCCTGTAAAGGGCTTGCAGTTGAGGCATTTGAAGTCCGTTCAGTGACACTTGGAATAAAGAGAGGAGTGTACCTCCTTTATACCTCCCTTCTCTCCTACCATTTCCTATTACCCTTAGAATATTTTCAGTTTTCAGCTGTATGCATTTTACTTTGAGATAAATAGAAATAATATTTTCCAGGATTTTGGCAATTAGGTATTTTTAAGTCTTTGGCAATCTTGGTGAATTAGGGCATGCTCAGTAGAGTACAGAGATTCTACTTTCTAATTTCATATTATAATAACTGCTTATGATTCCACTACCATATATGCTAATTTAGTAACTAATTTCCCAAAACAGAAACAATGATGAATATACTATACTTTCCCTGAATATGGTCTAAATTAGCATAGTAGATTCTTAAATTCAATTTTTTTTGTATATGAAGTCACAATTTCATATTCTGCTTTGTTTTTCTATTGTGTATTCAGTGCAACCACTTTATCCAAGGATCAGAAATGTTACAACAGCTGCTGCTGAGACCTATGCCAATATCAGTTGGGAGTATGAGGGACCAGATCATGCGAACTTTTATATTGAATATGGTGTAGCAGGCAGTAAGAAGTCATTTCATTAAATTATTCTAAGTGTTCAGATATATTTTCAAATATTTTAGTAGTAGATGTGGTCCTAAATTGATACAGTGTTTGTGATAGCTCTTAAATGTCTAAAAGAATTATTTTGTTAATTTTATTGGGAGATCAAATAATTTTCATTATAATAAACATGAATGTTTAGCAGCTATCTAATGCTTAGATAGAAAATCAGTCTTTGTTCCTTTGTAGTATTGTTTCAACTATTTTGAACATGAACTTCTAAAAACCCAAATTGCTCTAAGTTGTTTATCATACAGTGATTACATGTATGAAAATATGATTACTTATTATTAAAACAGGATATAATGGTTCTCTTAAATTTTGTCCAATTCAGGGAAAAATAAATAAATAAAAGAGCAAATTAAACTTTAAAAAGATATCAATGAACTTACATACTTTTATTCATATAAAAATATAGTTTTCAATCTTTGATAATACCTTTTTTATTTTACTCCTAGTAATCATTAAAACACAGCAGGTTAGTTAATAAAACCAAGATACTTCTGTTCAAATACACTGTCTTTCTAAAATCATGACTAAAGATGGTCAATCTGAGAATTGGAATATAAATGCTTTTTTCTGGATATTGTTCAAAGAAGCAGCTGAGACTCTATTAGAAAAAGACGCAAGAGAATGTTCAGGAAATACGATGTGTTCAAATTTTAAAGTAGAACTCGTCAACCAAGTAAATATTGACTAACCACTAGAATCATAATCTAATTAAGTGATTAAAATCTATTTTCATGTTTACTATAATTGAAAATTCAATAAGGTTTTAAAGAAAATAGATGAAAATAGTATTTCTATAGTACAATGGAACAAATGTCTAAAATAGTTCTCATAATTCATGTACAATGTCTTCTTGATATTGCATGCAATATATTATTCAGTTGTAATTTTATATAAGATTTTATTATTTTTGAGAGAGTAGTTACTTCTTTCAGCAAATTAATAGTTTAGTCAACTAACTGTTGATAGTATCTTGTCTAGAAACTTTCAGTAACACATAGAAAACTAAAATTCCAATATGTTGTTTTCCTGAAATTTTTGTAGGCAAAGAAGATTGGAAAAAAGAAATTGTAAATGGTTCTCGAAGCTTCTTTGTGTTAAAGGGTTTAACACCAGGAACAGCATATAAAGTCCGGGTTGGTGCTGAGGGCCTGTCTGGTTTTAAGAGTTCAGAGGATGTGTTTGAGACAGGTCCAGGTGAGGCACACCATACCAGTTCTGTGTCATAGTCAGAATTGTGATAGACCACGTGCTGAAATAATCCTGAACTAGTTCCAGCAAGGAGATGTTGTAGCTAACATCTATGTAAGTTCTTTTTTTAGAGCAATGTTGAACTATTTTATAAATTGCTAGAAATGCCAGCACATTTATTGTATAGGTTAGGAATGTTTTCATCCTTTCAACTCACTCGTCTGTTATTTATATTAGGGGCAAGATACTCACTGCTCACACTCTGTCTGTGTGCTGTGCACTGGAGATAAACGATTTCATTTGCTTCCACTTTATATTTTAATTAATATAATAAGACTGCTGTATGTAAATAATGTATACTTTCAGTACAAAAATCTGATCTAAAATGTTTGCATAATCAGAAGTGCAGATTCAATCTTATGTTTCATGTAATCTATTTAAACTACTGTTAAGGGATTTCTAATTATAAATGTGTCTTTTCCTGTCATATACCGGTTTCATGTAAATTTTCATTTCACAAACTGCCTGCTGTGAATCAGGAAGACTGTTTTAAATTCTTTATGTATATTTTCCATAGAAAAATAATTCAACAGTCACTGAAAGAAAGGGTGCAACAGTCATGTGTTCATAAGCAAATTAGTGATACTTGTTCATTTAACTCTAAGAAGGGGATTTATTGGAAGTTTTTTGATGTTATGCTGAATATGTTGTTGCCAACAAAGCATTTTCTTGGTTAGCTGTTATCATTTGTTGCCTGTTTGCTAGCCACTTCTGCTCATTCCAAGCATTTTGGCCCATGCATAGTTATTTAGCAGTAGCCTCACCAAATACAGAATGTTATGATTTAAGAAAGTAGTTTAAATATGAAAATATGCCTGAACAATATGAAATTATTATCAGACAATAATAATAATGAATAATATTGAACATGTCAGTTTGAAAGCGAATGCTTTCTAAAATCATAATTTTTTGCTTTGTTTCATTCCATTTCTGTTCAGTGTATCATGTTCCTATAGGAAAGCTTTGAAAATATGGTACCGAATAATAATGCCAAGCAAGTATGTATGGGCTAAATACAGAGGTTGTTTATGCCTAGAACAGCTAAGGTATAAAAGCAGATATGTAAAACTTCATGCAAATATACATCCAAAGCCCAAAGTGGCAGTAAGCAAAGGATCAAGACTGTAGTGTAATTCAAAACAAGCAGAATGGAGACTTTCCCAGAAGCACCTTGCTGAACAAAAAATACTGAGTCAGTAGATAAGCAGTCCTGTAGGTACTTCTGAATCAATCAGTTGCCTTGTCTTATATCCTTGAGTGGTTAAGGAAGAAGGGAGTTTAAAGGTAGTCTTTTCTGATCTTGATCAAGGAAAGGTTCAATGCACAGCGCTGTGATTCCTACCCTAGTGATATACATAGCATATTTCTTACACAAAAATGTTGTGTCTCACTGTAGCCTAGATCAAAGCTGTTAAACACTGGGAAAAAATAAAATGGACGAAAGAGTAAAATACTGGAATATTAAATGTGTCCATATTCTAGTTAGGAAGGAATTCTAATAAGGAAGGAAACTGCAAGATGTAGTATATGAGGCTTTTATCGCAACTTTTTCTTTAGCAAGCATTCCTATAGAGCATCTTCATAGTGTGTGGTTTTATTTTTTGAGCATACCAGTATAGTTTATTGCATTGACTCCTGCATTAGCAGCTTCTGCGTTCACCAAAAGTAAATGTCTTTCTGCCTGAAGCAGATAATTTGTTTAGAGTAAACAGGAAATGTTTTGCTGTTTTTAAAGTAGCACTGGGTTCTATAGGCTTTAGAAACCCTTTCCTACTGGATATGCAATAAGTTAAAGAATACAGAAAGCTGCATAAGTAAGTTTTCATCTTTACTCTTTCCCATCTGTCTTGCCTATTTTACGCATGGGTTGTTTTGCTCAATGCTACTTCTTAATACATTTGAATGTTAAATGTGCTTTTACGTCTTGCTATAGTATTTATTATACAACCTTTAATGCCTTATTATAAATGCACATTTGCAAAAATCAAAATAATTTTAACCTTAATGTGGAAACAAGAATTTGTATTAATTTGATTTATAGTTCATAGGAACATTGCCTTTGTGATTTTGTCTTTTAAGATTGCCTTTATATATACATACACACATATATAAAAAACTTCTAGACATTTTTATGCAAAAATGGTTTAAATTGTCAGGCATATAAGAAACAATTTCTCAAATATCAGAAAGCATAGTCTTTACCAAAAGCTGGGAAATCTCCTAAATGTAATCCTATAATAACCAAACACATTCATTTATTATCTATTTAACTGCAAATCAAATCATACCTGTGCTCAATAAAACCAAAAACAGGCAACAAAGTAAAGAGTTAATTTTAGCCCAGTACTTCTATGGAATAAGCATTGGTCTTCCATATGGAATGGAGAGCAGATACTATCTCCAAATGTCACAGGTACTTTTAGTTTTCATACAGCCCATGGAAAATCCTCAGGAATCTAGGGTCATACAGAGCTCATGTTTCCAAGCTAGCTCAATCTCAGTCTCTGTCTTTACTAATAAATAAAGTGAGACTGAGAAAGGGGTTTAAATTCTGGCCCGTAAATGAATATTGTTATATTTTATTGTTACTGTGCTTGCCGGCCCAGTGCCAGTCAGCTGTCTGCCAAACAAGGCCCAGGTAGTTTAAAGGACAGCCCCAGCCAGGGACTCTTCCCAATAGTCATCCCCCATGTTTTGGAAGGGGAAGAGAGTTTGTGCTGTATCACCAGAACTTGGGGCTAGAAAACAGTCAATGCTCCATTGAAAATAGGTTCTCTGTGACATGTTGCCATGAGCCTTCACTTAAAGATGCATTTTCTGTAAGGAGAGGTGAAAATCTTTATGGGGCTCTGAGACTTTCATGTTTCTGCGAGTACAGCTATCTATGTATTGTCCCCACCACTTCAGTGGACACAGGCCCAGAGACCTTCCCTAGCAGATCTGGGTGAAACATGTTCTGCAATAAGAGCTGACGTACTCACAGACCCCAAGAAAGAGACTGACCGAAGGTGGCAAGTATAACCCATCCTTGTGCAGAGTGTCCACCGAACTGATATCTGAAGCACATTTGATCCTAACTAAAATCCTGGGTAATTTACTGACTGCGATCCCTCTTACCTTATCACATGAAGCCAGAAAAAAACAAAAAATGCTGAACCAAAATGCCATGTGAGCTATGCATAAAAAGCCTTTTGCATGTGACTTTCCTTATTCATGTGGGAAGAGGATCTTTGTCTCTATCTCCCCATCTAGAGAGAGCTCTATTGGGCAACTCATCATAGGAGTTTTGAGGCTAGAGGCGAAGGTAAATAATGAACAAATAAGGTTGGATGGATGTCCATCTTCTTCCCGTTTCACGTCTTCTTCTATCTGTAGCACTCCTATCACCCTTCCAATTTTATCTCAAAAGCAAATCCTAAGGTCAGGTGTCTGTAGTGTGTTTCCAAATAGGAGAGTAGGAATAGGCTTCACCAGGAAAATCCACGTAATGTCTTGGAGACTAATAGGGAGGTTCCGGCCCCCAAACCACACAGATACAATTCCTGCCCTTGTTAAAGACTGTAGTGTTTCCTCTGTAGTTTGCTTCTCACTTGCATTATCTTCCAAGCAGCATCAGGATTTGGATAGAAAGAGTGCCAGTGAAGGGCTTCCCAATCACACTGTGCTAAGTCCTATAGTAATGCTGAATCATGGCAGTCATGAAAATTGTAGGATGAGATATGAGCTTGAGGAGAAGAAGAAACCATAATGCTTAATAAGGCTTTAAAGGATGCTTTGTTGTTGATTATTAGTTGAAATTGAATGTTAAGGTCCTGAATGACCCATCTGTTGCCCTGTTTCAGACTAATGGGTGTGCATTAGCTAATGAGTATTGACTTTTTATTCATTTTGAGAATGCAATCCAAATGTTTGTATTAATTATAATTTGCAATTTCATTTCAGTAGTTTAATCAGTAAAATGGTTCAGAATAGTTTTGAGATTTGTAAAAAGCAATGTAGGATGTGTATATGTTTTGCAAAGTAGTAGTAATAGTTGCTAAGCCTAAATGATGAACTAAGTTGGCAGAATGCTTATATATTCAAAAGGAAGTTCTGTGTATTTGTACTTGCAAACATTTTAAATAATGAAAATACTCACAAAATATACTACCATGTTTTTTCTTATTACTGATCTTCACAGTGAGTGTTATTCTTGTGTAATTAATGAACAATGGATACTGGCTTTTATGTGAATTACTATAACATTTAAATGCAGCAAAAAATCTCATGTTTCTTTTATTCTGCAGCAATGGCAAGTCGGCAGGTAGACATTGCTACTCAAGGATGGTTCATTGGTCTTATGTGTGCTGTGGCTCTTCTTATTTTGATTTTACTGATTGTTTGCTTCATAAGGAGAAATAAAGGTGGCAAATATCCAGGTATGATGTATAATAATACAAGTAAAAATTACTGGTAATCCTAATAGGGCAGATCTCAGTTTTATTGGAGAAATTACATTTGCTGGTGGTTTACATTTACATTGTGTCCATCCTATCATTTGGTAGGCTTGTTGGGAGCAATCCATCTATTGGTAGAAGACTCCAATCCATTTAAGTGTGAGAAGGGTATCTCCCTCATTCCTGGAGGGTAGTATTAGTGCATTACCACTCTAGAGAGGTTGGAGCTTTCTTTGGGGATACTTGGCTCTCCCAGGAAGTACTGTGTGCCCCAGTTTCTGAAGTCTAATACAGATGGGTTTAACCCACTAAATTGAGCTGAGTTAGAATTTCATTGGTCTGAAGGCCTGGAAACATATGCCAGATCATACCTGCCATGTTATTTAATGTACTGGGAAAACAGCATTTCATAGGAAAATTCCCTTCACAGATTATTTTGTTTCAAATAAATTCAGATTTACTCAGAATCTATGTCTTCTTCAGGCTGTGTATTGTTGGAGCTAAATTTGAAGCCTTCATCCTCCAGTTAGGTTTTTTTTTCTTTTAGAATGGTTTTTCTTTTTAGTTTATTTGAGTGTTAGGCCTAGCAATGGCTGAATATGTTTCATAATTTGTAATTTAAAATGGGACCTATGCAGTGTGCCTCTTCTATCCAAACTCCAATCCTTCTGGATGTGTATATTATAAAAGACATATATGTGTGTATGTATGCATGCATGTGTTTATATGTCTTATATATATCTTTCCCCAACGATTTCATGAAATTTTCTGTCCAGTGCTACAGACTCCAAAGGTTTGGAAAATGATACAAGTATCCAGATTTTGGAATGTTTATTCAAAGCCAACTCAAGCTTAACTTTAAGTGTATATTGTCAATTTGGACATGAACAATATGGATATACTTATACAAATATAAAAAAAATCCATACTATATTTTAATTTCTGCCACTTTTTTTGATCAATGCCTTATTGCAATTAACACTTCTGAAAACTAGTGTTCATGAACATTTAAAGCTTTTCTTCTGTATATAGGCAAATCTTTCATAGCAGAACTTAATGTATCAGATGATTTTTACAAGATAAAATCACCTTGATAAATACAAGACTCCTACTCTGCCCAGACAGTCTAAGTATTTCATTGTTTTATGGTGAAGACAAAGATTTGTAGTACAGCAAAAATAAAGTAAGGGAAGCTTCTGTCCCAAAAGCTTTTGCCCATGGAGAAAAGATAATTAAGGAATGCAGTATTATATACAAGTTGAATGACAGGCTGAAGACATTTTAGTTATTTTTCCTAATATTTGGAGTTCGTTAAGAGAAAATGAGATTAGAGAGGATATAGGAAAAGTGACTATTAGTTGAGAGAAATGAGAAGGACAGCTAGAGGGAAGGTGGAATAACTGAAGTGATAAAACTGAAAAGAGAGGGAGGACTTGGAGTGAGCGAGCATTCAGAAGAGGGTAAAACATAGCTAGAGTAAAAGTGTAGAAGGTAGTTGGCTGCTGATAATGTCATTCATCTGTGGAAGTCCCTGCTGTTGACTGTCCGTTGACTAGATGTGGTAGACTTCAGCTGTGTCTGGTAAGATTTCCAGAATCAGTCTATACTCGTTTGTACCAGTGACTCTAGAACTAATTATGTTTTTGGTGTCATTGCAAAATTCCTGTTCTACAGATGAACTGGCAAATGCAAAGCATAGTTATTAATGCTTTTTTGTCTTAATTTTCGCATGTCATCTTGAGCTTGCCTGTGGTTAAAAAAAAGAAGTTATTTCAATATAAGATTATAGCAGCCAGATGCATTTCAAGGTGTTATGCATTGTCTTCATTTTACAGTTAGAAAATACTCTCAGGAATTATTCATATCATGTTAAATAACACTGTATAAACTAATGATGTACAAATTAAGTGTGTAAATTACCAGAATATGAGACTGTATGTTGGACTGTATGTTGTATATAACTATCTGCTAAACAAGGAAAGGATTTGAATGATAACTAGAAAAACAGAAATGAAAAGGCCCAGGGGAGAACCGTTAAAAATAATTCTAGAAGTCAATATATTATTATACTCTTGTCAACAGTCTCAATTTATAGGAATATCTGTTTTACATAAACAACTGTCTTCTCAGGTACTAGTGGGTTTCAGTGCCAAAAGACAGTGCTGCATAGTTGTTTTAGGACTAGTTGCATGCACTTTTATCAGTGAGTGATTACAAGATTACTAAACCTATAAGGAGGATGTGTTTAATTGCGAGTACTGCAAGAGATGCAATTATGTTAAATTTAGGTCTAGTATAGGCATTTTTGTTTTGCTTTTGATCATGTTATATAAAAGAAAGAATGAACAGACTAAAGACTTTTTCCCAAGTTTAATAATTTTTAAAATACTATTTAATATTCCCCTGGAGTATCTGTTAGAGAAGCTTTACTGCGTTGTTAGTGCATGACATGAAAGGAGAGTGGCTACAAACTAACAGTGAACACATGTGACACTGATTCAGTTTTATCAATCAGTATGAGAGGAATACCAAGAGTGAATAAGGAGTATGGATAAGTAAAAATTATTCAGATTGCAATAAACAATTCTATTAATAACATAAGCAAAGCAAGTATTTTAGTAGGCTTTTTAACAGAAAACTCCCTTTAATGTAAGAAATGAAAGGAAGTTTTATTAATGCCAAATGACATACAATATTTTTTACTTGAATGAAGATAAAATTCTATAACTAATTAAGAGATTTTTTCCTTAAAAAGGAAAAATGTAACAGCCTAAGACCTCAGTTCAGAGAACAGTTTTTACTCAAATATGTTCTTGCCAAATGTGATCAGTATGTGAAATTAGGATCCTAAGGTTTCTAATCTTGCAATTTAATGATAAAAATTCCAATTTCAAATATTTTAGTGAAGGAAAAGGAGGATGCACATGCTGATCCAGAAATACAACCTATGAAGGAAGATGATGGAACATTTGGTGAATACAGGTGAGTAACTGATGTGATTTGTCATGATCACTACTCATATCACACATGTAATTCATATAATATCTCACTTATTAATTCAAAATTCTAACTTTTTCACTCTGACAAATATTTTGTATCCAGTGTTTTATAGAACTACATATAGATAGCATTTCAGTTAGACCATTAGAAGCAATATTAAACACCCAAGATTTATGAACTGAGAGCTTAGAAGGTGTTCTAAGGATTGTCCACTAATGCTAGTTGAAGTCCAAATTCAACTCAAAGTGTCTGAAAGTGAGGAATCTCTGTTTACAAGCCCATCTTTCAGATAATTAAAATATCAGATATTATGTGCTTTTCAGATACTGTGTGCTTGCATCCTTTGAGTTGCGGCACATAATTGCATTCTTTTTTTGAAAATACGTTTCTTACAGAAACTTAATAAAGACAACATGGTGTTCCACTGCCTGGAAATTAAATTAATTCAAAATGGCTGACAATACTAACACTTAATCCAATAGCAAAGAAGATATGTTAAACACAGAGGTGAGAGAACATCCTAAAAGAAAAACAAATCTCCATTTCATCTGTTTCTGTGCAAGAAATATAGCAAGCTGCTTCAAAGCATGCCGCACAGCTTTTATTCCTAATTATTTTCCTTTATCCTAAATATATGCTAACCGAATCTCCTTGTAACACAGAAAGCATGCTTTGGCAACTGTGTTCATATTAACAAATATGTGTGTGGTTGTTTATTAAAAAAGCAGGATTTTATTTGGTGTATTTTGATTAGGTCAGGAAATAATGTTATTATTTTCTAAATATGTCAATGCCATTATATTTTACTTGGGCGTTATAATACATTTTACAATGTATACCTGTGTCAAAAAATTGTAAAGGCCTTTTATTTTTTTGTAGCTGGAAAATTTACAAAAGTGCATGGAAATTTTGATTTTTTCAAGAAGGATTCACTCTGTTGTAATTTCTTTATATAAGGCAAATGGGCATCTTAATCTGACTAGAAGAGACTCACAATTCTGAATGCCAAAGAGCAGTTTCTCTTAATTCTTTCTTGATTTAAAAAAAAATACTCTAACCTGTTGTTCAGAATAGTGATTTATTGCAGCATTTTATTTTAAGTGCATATGGGTTAATTAAATTTATCTGATAAAAAGAGAGTTGTGAAGCAGTGGTTGGATGGAGATGTAAATAAGTATTGTGTAAGTTTTCCTAGGCAGTCCAGTTTGCATTCTACTTTATAGCTCCTCTGCCTTTCTGTGGCTGGAACTTTCATTAGCTGAAACTGATCTTCATACAGAATTGTACAAGTTATGTGGCTTGAATATATTTTTACTCAGGTGTAGAATAAGACTATTCAGTCTGTTTTCATGTGTGGTCTGTAGCAAAATTTGAATGTATGTGTCCATATTTAAATGGCTTCAGTTAATCTATTGAATCATCTAGTGCTTCATTAAATGATTTTATAATGCATTTATCAACCTTTTGTCTGGTGAATATGGACAATTGCATGGTTAGCTTTCAGAGTTGTTCGTATGAAGAAGCTCATCCTATTTACCATGCAAAAACTCCTTTCTACGTGTTTTTTTGTTTAATTAGTCTGGGCTTTCCTCTTTTTTCCTTAGAGACAGGGCAGCAGCAGCAACCAGTCAGATTACAGAAGATATCTTGGCACCCTCTCTGCAGCCCAACATCACTGCAGTCACTCAGTTCCCAGTTTGTCTGTCTCATATGGCACTGGTCACAATGCAGTGCTTCTTTGAGGAAAAAGGGTGTAGGTTTTCCCTTAAAAAAAAAGAAGTAATTTTTGAAAGATCTAGGAATTCGAGTATTTTGAACTTTTTTCATCACTTCAGGTCCATGTCTACTTGGACAGTAAAGAAAATGGACAAGGAAAAGAAAAGACAAGGTAGCTGTGCCAAATCTCCTGAAGCAGACTCTGTCTTTACCAAAGCAATTTCTGTGAGATCTGACAGATCCAACTTCTTCAGAAGGTCAGGGGATCAATACTGCAGCACCAGATCAGAGACCTCCTTCTCCAGGAGGAGAGCTAGGCAGTCTTCAGAGCTTACAAGGGTTAGTTCTGTCTCTGCTTCCCTCTGCCAAGAGGAAAAGAGGTCAGACGAATGGAAGTACAGGCATGGCTCTAGACATCATGCTTCCAAGCAACAGATAATGGGGTCGGAAGAGGGCTCAGGTTCTCAGGCAGGACAGCCTCCCCCTTTCCAGCAACGGCTCAGCTGCAACTCAGTTCGTGGCTCACTGGCAAGGCAGCGTTCTTCTCTCCAGCAGTGGTTCATCCAGACTCCAGACTACAGCTCAGATTCAGAAGACTCTCAAAGCTCCTACCACAAGAAGGTAAGACCTTCTACTACTACTCATTTCTCTGAATCTGAAAAAAATACATTAGTGAGATCTGTAATATTGCCTGAGTTGGCTACTGTGTTAAAGGACGCACTGACAGCAGCCAGACAAAGTATAACTTCTGTGGCACAGGCTAGCTCCCATTCAGTAAAGCATCCCAGGGTACCAATTACAGAAGTTCCTGTGTTTCCCCTAGAAGCAACTGGGAGCAGCTTCCAAGCTTTTGAGTCTGACTGTGTGGGCAGTTTAAAAGAGCAAACAGCTTCTAGTAAGGAGGAATCTAAGGCTGACAAGGCCTTGGAGGATGAGTCATCCATTGAAGATGTGGAGGTGTCATCTCAGTCCCCTACAGAAGACCAAGAGGAACCAGATCCTGTGCGTAAGTTTGACATGGAGAATCAGAATTATCTGTTCAAGCACATTAAGAGAGTGCTAATGTTGAAATCTTCCAAATCTGAATGCCCTTCAGAAGAACTGCCTATCCCCTCTGAAGAAGGCAAGGTAAATAATGCCCTTCCTATCCATTCAGCAGTGGAAAATCTTGTCTGTAGGATTTGGGGTAATCCTGAGGCAAAACATGAAGCCCCAGCAGTCCTACGTAAGGTGTATCCTCTTCCAGCGGATAAGGCTGCATTGTGGGGGGCCTTGCCTGAGGTAGACAGGGCAGTGGTTACTGGGGATTCTGTATCTGCTAATATGGATGCTCTACCTAAAGATCCTACTGATAGAAAGGTTGAGGAAGCAATCAAAAGATCTTTCAAGCTAGTTGCAGCCCAACTTGGAGTATCCATCTACTGCACCTATGCTTCAAGAGCCTTGCTAATATGGCTGGAGGAAGAACAAGACAGAGTCAAAAAGAAATGGGTCCAATCCACAGCCAGGCAGAGGACACAGAGGCTATGTAAAATTGCAGCTAATTTCATCCATGATGCAGCTGAGGATTCTCTAAGACTCACAGTTAAAAATATGGCCTGCCTCACAGTAGCCTGGAGAGCTATTTGGCTACGGCCTTGGACTTCATCGCTAGATCTAAAATGTCAGCTGCTGTCTTTACCATATACAGGTGGCAAGCTATTTGGTGAATCCATGGTAAAGATCATGAAGGATTTTTCAGAACGCAAACATTCCTTCCATCAGCTGAGAAAAAAAAGATCTATTGAAAGCTCTTTGTTTTCTTACCCTCACAACTGTCTGAGCTCCTTCCGTTCTCCTCCTAAGTTTAAAGGAGGGAAGGGAAAGTATAAGGTCTCACAGTCATTTCACAGCAACTACAAAAGGACATCTCATTTTCTGAGAGACATCAGAGCCATCAAGAGGAACTTTCTAACAATATAGACTTGCTTCCTTTTTTCTCAGGAGCTGGGAAAAGTGGAAGATTTGGAAATTTATGGTGAACGGGCATCAGTATTTCTGGACAAGTAATCTCAATGCTTAGGAAATTAGTTGTTTCAAAGTAAGATTTAAATAATTTTGCCACTAATTAACATTTTCCAGAAAAGTCATAGCTCTCAGATTTAGAGGGAGTTTTTGTCACATTCAGTTGCTAGGCTTCCTGGTATTTTTGAGATGGTCTGGACCTGTTTGAAGTTTTTCACGCTTCAGCTGTGTTTCTTTACCTAAGAGCATACTTCCTGCAGAACCTGCCAACATGGGATTTTTCTGCCATATCAGCCTAATGAAGGAAATAATGCTTCAGGAAACACAGTTGTTTTGGGAACCACAGAATAACTGTATACACAATCCCCCTGTGGCTGGAGACGTAATTGGGTCTTCACATAACAAGGGAAAACAGTGCCTCTGGAAGTCCATTTTATAGCAAAGCAATTGCATTACAATCCTGATGGTTTTGAGTTATAGAAGACTGATACAGTTAATTGTGAACAGTGAATGATTACTCCAAGACACTGCAAAAAATACCATAAACAAATGTTTGTTTAAAGAAAAAATAAAGACATAGGGCTCCTGTTCAGATCAGCACAGTCTATCTATAATAAAGCAGCCTAAATAAATTTCTGTCCTGGGCCATGAATCAAGATAAATTAAGGAGTTATAACATCTTCAGACTTTTGGATTTGAGGATGGGGAGAGATTACAAGCATGGATTTGTTAAACTTTATGGGAGGTATGAAAGGGAAGCTTTTCACATCTTTTATTATATGATATCTATGTACTTTTGTCCTCTCATTCCAATCTGTGAAATGTGCTCAGGAGGGTTGAACAGGACAAAGCATCTACAGTGGTAGGACTGCTAGGTGTGGTTGCACAGGCTGTTTGCACATTTCATTGAATTCTTTTGCCTCTTTTCTCAAGTGTTTTGATGCACAAAGTATTTTTTCCAGAAATTCCTAGCTACTCTGTGAGAGACTTTCTGGAAACGGTTGGTGGACAGCTCTGAGGTTGTTAAGTATTACAGTCTTCCATCTTTCTCTGGGTTGATTAACAATGCAGATATAGTTTATGACCTGCAATAGTATTTTTCTCTATTGTACTTTTTCAAATTTTATTTGCAATTCAGGTTTGTTTCCAGAGAATCTGCCAATAACTTGTGCCTTCACCACTCTAAGTCTAAACTCAGTTGCTTCTAACACAAGAGATAACGTCAATAGACTGCCTGAGGATTCTTACCTCTGAATAGTCTCTTTGGATTTGGCAGCAGTCTTACTGTGTCCTCATTCACACACACATGCTTTCTTTGATGGTTCCTAACTTAATTCTTGAACATCCGTGTCACTTCTTTTTTGAAACATTGCATTGATTTCATTTTATATGTTTTTCCTCCAGAAGACATAGTAAATGTGAAAAATTTGATTAACTTTATCTCAAGTAAATTTTTCTCTAAAATTTTCACAAGGAGAGAGTCAGATTCTTTGACTAACAACTTTTTCAGCCTACTGCCAGTTAGAGGAAGAGCTCAGGTTTCCAGTTTTTACAGCTTCTGCTAAGATTGAAGATAAGTATTGCAGAGTGGCTAAAGACAAGCTACTTGGAAAACAAATATAGATGCGTGTATATCTTAGCTAGATTAGAAATAGTAAAAAGTTCTGAAATCTGGATTGAGACATAACACATAGGAAAACATATGCATAGGTGCATAGGGAAAGAGTGTTTCATCTACCTGGTCTTCAGGATCCCTAACAACTTATAAGCATGAGCAGAAACATGTTAGGTATTAGGGCAGAGTTCCTCTTAAAATTTACAGGGAAGCCATAGTCTAAGGTACTTCTGTAACTTTATATGAATGCTTATACGTAAACATTTCTGGGCTGTTGACCTGAGGGTACAGAAAAAGGAATAGATTTTTTCTGCATCCTCTTATCCAGTAGCCCAGAATGCTTCACCCATTTTGTTTGTTTTGTGTTACCTTTCATGCAACAGTTGTGTTATACGGAAAAGTAGTGTATTGCTAACCATATATTGAGTTGTTTTGCATGTCCATTAATGTGGCAAAGTTTAGTGGGAACTAATTGCCTGCTGGACTGCAGAGGCATCGTAAAACTGTCTTTCCCATTCTGACTGGTTGCTGCATGCACCCATTTCTAAGGAAGAAAAATTAAAAAGGTGAAGAAAGAAAGGAGATTTGAAGGTAACACATTTCTTTCAATAACTGTGATAAGCTTGTGAAATAGAAGTACTGTTTTTTAAAGTAAGTTTGTACTTTATGCTTGTCATTATCACCTTCCTACTTCATCATATCTTTTAATCATTAGCTGCAAGTTTGCTGTTTGTTTCATGAAACTAAGAAGAAAAAGAAATATGTATTCATATATTAGCAGTACTTTATGAAAAATATTTAAATCATGTTTTCAGAGTATACTTTAATATTAAACGCACTGTTCTTACTAAAATGGCAAGTTACTTACTGAAATGGCCTGGTTATCTGTAAGTATCAGTCTTCATTAAGAAACTGTCATCCTTAAAAAGCTAATAGTGTGAAATTTATTTGTAAGGCAACAAATAGTAAAAGTATCACTGGACTTAACTTTCATGGCTGTCTCATCTACATGCAGAACTCATACACATGCTCACCTCCTGTTTTGTTCCCAGTACTTACTGTCTCACTATTATAATTGTATGAACAGTGTATGTGACATATTTCAGAATACTTTTAAATATTCCACAGTAATTTTATTCAATCCAACTTGTACTTTATTTTCCATTTCAAAATACTGCACTAGATAAGTATAAAAGTCAGCAAACAAAACCACAAGCGAAAACTAAAAGAAATTATGATCTATCCTGATTGCATTTTGGAACAGTTTTGTGAAAGATCATAAACAAGGTTAACAAGCCTCAGAGATACTATATCAGAATTTCTGGCTTTAACATGTTTCTGCAGTGGAGTATTACACATTCTAAAGCCAGTATTTTATAGCTCTTTGGGCTGCAGTATTCACAATGAGACAATCCAGCTACCTTTTCAAATCGCTTCTTGGCAGCACACAGAAAATCCATTCATTTCCCCAGAGCACCAGGGACCCTTCTCTGTTTTGCACCCCAGGGTTATACCAAAACACTGGTGTCTTCACTTCCACTGCCTCTGCCTCTGTCTCTGCCTGTCTGTCTGTCTCACTCTCTCTCTCTCTCATTTCTTACTCTTTCTTCCTCAGTTTCTTTCCCTTCCGTCCAAAATTTTGTATTCATATCTAATACAAGAGTCACAATCACAGTCCAATTTGATAAAGAATCATGGTACCGTGGCTGATGTTTCCTCTTCCTGAACAAGTGGAAAGCACCCTGGGTATTCCCACTTCTCTTTTTACTGCCAGAGTCCGGGCAGAACTTCTTTCTGGGTTTTTATGGTGCAAAAAGGGAGGGAATCCCCAGGTTCAGATTTGATTTTTGCATCTGCTGTAAGTGTGCACTTACACCAGTAGCCACGTCCATGCAGGTACACTCCTGGGTAAATCTGCAGTTTTGTTTGTTCATTTTTTAATTATACAGACAGTACAATCTGCATCCTTACTAAAATATAGAAAAATCACAGACACAATGTAACCAACTGTGTAAGTACTTTTTCATTGTTTAGATTATAAATAAACTTTATTTATTTATAAACAAATGCAAAATATTTATAAACAAAAAATGCGCACAAGAAGACTGTAAGAGCAACACAAAGCGAAAGTTCCTGTATCCAGATTTATCTAATTTATAAATTAACCTCTAGTTTTGTTTTGGATTAAACACAAAGATGTCTAAAATGTAAATATTTGTAAAGCAGTGATGATGTACTTTTTATTTATGGTATATTCCAGCCCACTGAATTACACTGGATAGGCTCACACTTCAGAATATTTGCACATTTTTCTGTCAATTTGGAATGTGATACAAATGCACTTTTAATTTATTTTCATTCCTACTTATGCTGTAATACCATTCAAAATTAAACAGTAAATCATATGTACAATATTCTTTCTCTCACAGAGAAAGCACTGAACACTCAGATCATTTTCCTTTAGGAGTAGGACCTAGTACTATGTAAAGGTGAGGGGCTGGTCTTCATCTCATTTGTATAGCCTGTTTCTAATGACTCTAGTGCACTCTAATGAGGATAATGGACAAACTACATTTCTATCCAACAAGGACATTCTTACCTAAGATGTTTAAATACTCTATTCTCTCTTTGACCTATTAAATGCAGTGTCCTTCCAAAATGATCCCTCTTAGATATTTTGTACGATGGTTGTGTTTGTAGTATTACAAACATTTTCACTTTGCTTCTGGATACTTGACATTTTGAAGTGAAATTTTTGTAAGTGTTAATACTCTGTCTGTTTGCAAAACCAGTGGGCACAGAGGATCAATGATATGATACTTATCCTCATGCCACATGCACAGTAGCAAAAACAAAGTCAAGCTGATAGTCAAGTTGCGAGTTTCTGCCTTCTTGTATTTTAATTTTAACATGAAGGTTTTCTTAGATGGAAATGCGATTATATTCCTACCATTTCTCTCTTCCTGTGTATGTGTAGAAAAATAAAACTTTTGTTATGCTTTTCTTTTTGTAAGTATATCCATATTACAGATGTATCTTTTTAGGACATAATAATTCAGTATCTTCCAAAGCCAAAAAAAGATGATGAAATGAAAAGTAGCAGCTTAATGGAAAATTGGTATAATGATTTTTAGTGAAATGCTTCTCAATAAGGCATTAATTAATCTATGTGATTTTGTATATGCTGTATAGTTTTGGCCTCTCTCTCCTTTCCTTTTTCTGTTGTCCTCCAAATCATCATCATCATTGCCAGAACATGTTATCAGTTGAGGATTAGGGTAGGGAGGTTGATCTGATAAGTAATGAAAGTGTGGAAGTACCATCAGGGTGAGGTTAGCAAAGATAAATGGAGTAAAACATTTCTTCATACCTGCCAAAAAAAACCTAAGCATGCTCGTAACTGCTCGATTCTAGCCAATATAAGCTAAATTGTTGTTTTACCTGTACACAGTAAATGTTTTAGCAGTTTTAAGAGCAACTTCATAAAATACTGATCACTATCAGGATATGGACTTTGCTTTTCTTCTTAGGCTATTTTCATTTGTTTCTTCTGCACCCTTTTAATGGAATATGTAGGTCTCTTGAAAGGTAAGGTTGAAAATTGCAAGTGTGGCCTGCATTATATAACAAATTATTTGAAATGCAGCACTTTTATTTTCTTTTTACTAGTAAAAAAACAGTATATTTCATTTAACCAAATTCATTCTTCATTCACATTCAAGGAGTCAATAAAATTAAGAAGTTTAACAGACTAACTTCATGGCACATTATAAGCTATTTTCTTTGAAGAACAAATAAATTTTTATGTAACTTTACAACCCACTTTTTAATGCTTGCAGTTACGTCTAAATTGCTTCTGAGCCAAGGGCACAAGTCTTATCATTGAAAAATCATGCACGATGAAAAAAAAAAAGAAACCACGAAAACCCCCTCCCTCCACTGAAGATACTATCTGTTTAAACCATTACTATACCATGTGTTCATGTCAACTGCATCATATTGATTTGCCTCTACAATGCGATGTGGGTTTTCTAAAGGGTTACAGGGCTGTGCACATGCTTTTTTTAAACTCTGCATGCATGGCTGATTTTGTCTGAATAAATAATACATTCATTAATTTTTTTTTTAATTTTTTTTTTTTGGTGCATATCTGTGTGTGTCTCCAGTGATGCAGAGGACCATAAACCTCTAAAAAAAGGAAGCCGGACACCTTCAGACAGAACTGTGAAAAAAGAAGACAGTGATGATAGTTTAGTTGACTATGGAGAAGGTGTAAATGGTCAGTTCAATGAGGATGGCTCCTTTATTGGACAATACAGTGGTAAAAAAGAGAAAGAACCTGCAGAAGGAAATGAAAGTTCTGAGGCTCCTTCTCCTGTAAATGCCATGAATTCATTTGTGTAATCAAAGAACTTGATCCCCTTGTCGCAGTATCTTCAGTTATATTTAAAGCACTTGTACATCCTCCTCCTTCTAATATGAACGTGCAGGTAGCAAAACTCCTCACCACAAGATGTTTATATTATGGGAATATGCAGGCCATTATAATTATACAGTATAATGACACATTAAGCGATATGTTAGTATGACTCAAAATAAGAAATTCAAATTTGGTTCCAAACTTGAGTATTCTCGCTTTTTTTTTTTTAAAAAAAGGAGCTGACACAAAAAATAACATTGACTGATAATATTATTTCCTGTTGAAAATACAGTATAATGCATGAAAAAATGCTACACAATTCACAGATAATCTTGTGTACACTATAAAAACATGGTTTGATAATTTGTTATGCGGTCCTCAGCTGAATCCCTGGATATGAATTCCGTTTTCATTGTCAGAGTGTTATAGTAGTATTATATAGAACTTCAATGTCTTTGTGGACATTGTTGTGAAATTGGTGACTTAATGTCTAGCTATCATATGTCTTTTTGTAAGACAGTTAGGAACAGTATGTACAGTATATAATTGCTAAATGATTTAAGTATGACACTTGCATTTGCTGATGCTTAATGAGACCCTATTATCTGCTCTTTGCTCCTATTACTTTATAGCCTTTTTAATCTATCAAGTGTTACAGCAGTACAGTGTTCTATTTTTACATCAAAATACATTGGATTGATTTTAGGGCATGAAAGATACGCATTGCAATGCATTTTGGAATTTGTACAGTCACTGAAGGAAAAACTTTAAAATGAGAGAAAATATTCCAGAAAACACAGGGCAAAATACATTCAGTGCCTTTTTACAATATGCATTCCATAATGCACTGTACTACTAAATCAGTTGGTGCAGTAAACTGTGATTAGCGGACTACTATCATTGCCAAATAAAGTAACAATGTGTAAAAAAAAAAAAAAAGTGTTATGAAACTGTTGTGCTAAAAAATGGAAGGTTTTCAATGTTTTAAATTACGCAAAAAACAGTATGATATTTTCCCCTTGAAAATAAAATATTCGCTTTATAGACAGAGCACAACAAGTTTTCATGGCCTTAGAAGATTTGTTAAAAAAAAGAAAAGTCAGAATTAAATTATTTACTAACACAGCAAAATTATAAACTCTTGCAAAATAATTTGTTAAAAAACAAACCAACCAGCCATACCAGCAAGAGTGCATTTCCCTCTGTATCATGGCCAGATGAACGTGGCAGCTTTGGAATTATCCACACCCAGAAACAGTGTGAGAGTTACCACTGGGAACCACAGAATTCAAGGAATCTGACAAGTGCTAACATGGTTTAGTGGTAAAAGATTACCATTATCAGTTACAAAATTATTTTCTCACAAATTATATCGATCAAATGTTTACCTCCAAATATAAATTTTTTATAACAACCTATGGTTGAAGGAATGCTCAGTTTCATTTGCCAATAAATTGGTTTTTCATAACTTGCATCAAGTTTAATTTTAAGTAAGCTTTTTATATGTAGATATTTTGTTGAATTTGTAAATACACATAAAGTGTAGATGCTATATGCTTCTAGATGTTACAAATAAAACAAGAAATCTTATGTTGTACTGTGTAAGAAGTACTATAGCCAATGGTGTGCATGGTATTTTAAAGCATCTACTTAAATATATATTTTTTTTGCTGTGAAAATGAAATAGTGAACTGTTCTACTTATTTACTGCAGATTCCTAATTAAACCATTCAGAGCTTTTGCCAGTGCATTACATTAGACTGTAGTACACCTTGCAGCTTTCATGTATATATTGTAGGTAAAGCACAACTGAAGTAATCACACATCTAAGTTAGCTGTAAGAAGCTTCTTTCGCACCTCTGAGCCTTCCATTGATCAGTTTTCTTAATGGGAGCCAAAATAAGAAATGAGTAATGCAAACAGTGATTACAAAGCACAAAGGGAATGTTTCTTAATAAGATTTGCCAACGGTTTTGGTAAAAGAGAAGTATAATTTTACTCTTATTTAATTATAGATGCTGAATTATCTGTGCATGTGTGGGTAAACATACAGGCTCACTTCTGTAATAGTGCAACAGATTTTGTATTAAAAATAAATGTGGTTTTAAAATTTCACTGTTTGTTCTGTTTGGATTAGTAGTAAAAATCTCATCTGATTCACCAGATATTTAAAAATTAAAAGTGGAAAAAGCATGAAACAACTCTGTCAGAAGTTATTCCCATGATATTGCAGTTTATGTTCTTTAACCAAATTATTTGCAGAATGTTGCATATCTTTACTTATTACCATTTGAAAAATGTGAATGTCTCCGACCATTTCCCATTGAAATTAGGTGCTATTTACATTTTCTTCCATGAATACTTTAGTCAAAATAGCAAGGGAGGGGGCAAGGAGGGGAGGAGGGAAGACATGTTCCATACCTGCAAGAGTGAGTAAGAACAAATAAGAGTATATATTCCAAAATAAGAACCCTCAGATAGGATCCTGAATCAGGAAATTGCCTGACATACAAAATTCTGAGAATTCATTTTTAAATAGTATGTTTAACAGTACATAAAGTGAGGAAAACATCTTTTACAGTACAGAAAATCCAGCGCAATGCTCTTTTCATATCTTGTCTATTCTGTGTTCGAATGGAAGCAGATGGGGCAGGAGGGCAGATACTCTGAAGAGAAGACTGAAGGAGAGGTATGGATTCCAAGAGATAGAAATACTTCAGGAAGTACATCAAAAAAACTGATGTTTGGCTATGATACGTGAAAGAAGGATTTTATCTGAAGCCATGCTGTCGGCTCTCCAAGCTGCCTATGTGATTGAAACCCCCTGGCTATTCCAACTTCTATCATCTGCTTAGTCACAGTTCTGGCGCCTTCAAATACTGGGCTGCCTAGTTTTCTGTACAGGTATCTGTTGATTTTTCCAGCAATATGCAGTGATTGGGATATATGAAATACTTTGTTTCTATTTTGATAATTCCTGGAAAGAGGGATCTGAATTCCCAGTTTTGTTGGAATAAAAGGTTTTGTATGATAATCATTTTTGGAGATGTACCTTATATAGGTTCTTTTGTGACTGTTTCCCAAAGTGTATTAATGCATAAAGTACCTGGATTTTCCTTTTAGTGATTTACTTTTGCTTTTGGTTTTATTCTTACTGAAGTGGTTGTTAAAATCCAGAGGGAATTAAAGAGAATATCCCAAGAATAGTTCCTTTCTTGTAATCTTCTCACATTGTTCCTTGGAAAATATGGTTTCCATGTGCTTCTCATATCAGAAGCAAAGTGGCAAAAGATTTGTGAACTAAATTCTCTTCACTTGCAATCTGACCTGTATTTAAGACAAGGCCTAGAGAAGAAATATGAAGGAATATGGTCTACAGCTTGAAAGCATTTTTTTTCTCTGAAGAAAGAATTAGAGAAGGAAACAAGCAGGAAGAAGATGAAATTTCAAGTATTTCTGAAAAGTAATTGTCCTTTGTTGTGTGTTGCTGTCTCCTCTCTCTCTCTCCGTCTTCCCCTCTCTTCTACCACCTTAGGAAGGAACATTTCAGAGAGTTGGCAGAAGCAATGACTGGTATCATAGGAAGACAGAAATAACTGAATGTGCTACTGTAGGGATTTACCTCTGCATGATGCTCCCCAGGATGCATAAGTACAACTGGCTCTTGCTTTTAATTTCTGAGGGGAGTAATTCCACAAGGTGGAAACTTTAGATCAAACTATCAAGATAAATACATGTCGACAGGACTTTGACAGACGATAGATGTGATACACCATGATTGTAAGCGAGCAAGCAAATTTTGACTCTTGTGATCTCACAACTTTTGATAACAAAAAATTACACAGAGTTGTTTGCTGTACGGAAATGTAGGTGAGTCGATAAAGCTTTCAAAACATGCATAATTAATAGCTAAAAAATGGAACCTTCACGTGGGGGTGGGAGAAGTTTGCCCAACTGTGAATTTGGCAGCACTGGCTTTGCCCTCTGGGGAAAACCAGCAAGACAAAACTGAAGCCAGCTTGCAAGTAATGGAGTTGCATATGTTACAAATTGAAGAAGGACAGAGGGCAGTAGATAATTCCTGTCAGCAGGACCTGGCCAGCCTTTCATCCTGTTCTGTCATACCCTGAGGTGCTCAGGTAAAATAAAGAAGTTTAAAAGACAGTGTTTCCCTGTCAGCTGTAGCAAATAGGACATCAAGTCATAATATAAGCTGCTAGTCTAAATTGGGTTTAATTGTGCCTGGGTTCTATTACATTTTGGATACAAATGAAAAGGAGGAAAAATATCCAGTCCCCAGTCTTTCCAAAGAGGAAATGAAAATGAAACTGTTGGGACAGGGAAAATGAAAGAACGAAAGGATGGTATTTGAGGTTTCCTTTAAATGTTTGAGAAGCGGCAATTTAGTTAGCTGGCCTGAAGGCAAAAAGGAAGAAAGTTGCCAAAGGCTACTTTTCTCATATCAAAAATGAGTTCTGTGAGCATTAAAGGTGTCAAAACCTTATTTTCTGTTGACTTCTATCAGCTAATTCACCCTCCCAAGCAGTAACCTCCCGTCCGTGCAGGAGACCTCAGGAGCTCTTGCTAGTCTGGAGGCCCATGACTAGCTGCCTGCCCAATCCCCTGCACATAGACCCCACTAGCTGTTGCTGACAAACATCATATAATAGATTAATGCTTCCTCAGCTTTCCTTCCAGGGAATAGTATTTTTTTTTTTCATCTATCCAGTTACTGTTTCAAGAGCCTTAAAAAACCTTACTAATCTTTGAGACTTCTATCAAATTTGGTTGAAAATGGCCAATAGGTTCATAGGTTTGACATGAGCGAAGCACTCAGACAAGTGGACAGATGCAAGGCAGTTGCTTTAGTTTCCTCGCTTTTGGAAGCCAAAGTAAAACCATACCTGGAAACACAGTGCTTTCCTTAAGTATAGGGCAAGCCAAATAAAGGGACCTTTTTCCCTTAGCTGATTCGACTAGTATTGTTCTAAGAAGAGCGAGGAAAGTGGGAATTTTCCAAGCTCATTAGATAATTGCAGGAAGATACAAGGGAACCATGCAGATTATTTGGTAAATGAGAGAATCTGCTTGATGAGGACTTCAAACTTGGAATACTGAAATCAGTGTTTTTTGAAGAGCTTCTTGAGGAAAATTAGGAAAAAAGAGGACAATTAATTGAAACAATTTCTGGCCTAGTCAGAGGACAGACTGAATAAAGAGCAAAGCTGACACAGACTAGAATATTTTGGTGTTTCATAAGGAGAGGAAAGTGTCCTTTGTTCTGTCATCTGACAGTCTGGAGAAACAAACACCACATAAGGAAGCACTAGAAAGAGGGGTTAGTTACACCTCCTATAAATGAATACTATAGCTTTAATTTTGCAAGTGTCCAGAAACCATAGTTTTAGGTATAATTATATATCTTGAACTTTTAGTGAACCAGTCATCTAGCAAGAACTTTTATTCAGCTGAAAGATTGTTTTTTCTTCCTGGCTATTTTACAACAGGTGCTTGGGTCAAAATTTTTGCTTCGATAAGACTCTGCTGTTCTATTAAAACTATGTAGTGACCATAAGTTTTTTTCAGAATGGAAGTTGATACATGCTTTTCTAAAACAAATCAATTTTTTTGATGCAAACAGGAAGCTCAGTCTTCAATCATTAGAATTTAGAAGTAACAGTTGGGCACTAGGGGGAAGACACAGTTGTTCGTTACCAGAAGAATATGGAAAACAGCTATCCAAAACAGTGCATCAGAGTTCATATCACATGTGACCCTGAACCTCAGTCATAAGCAAGCGACACTCCCATTGAAATGAGTGCCGACTTAAAAAAATAGTATAGGGTTGAGCTCTTCATTGTGCAGGACCGCACTGTGCCTAGAAAAGCGTCCATCAGAATGAGGATGCATGAGTTGCTTTTGTATGTGTGAGAGGCAGTGGGGACATGAGAGTAAACATAAAAAAGTACAAGAATTTGAGCCTTTTGATGCTGACTATCTGTACTATTTCCACAATCAGGTTTGGTGCTGTGTAAGCAATAACATGAATGATCTTGTTCTCATTTGCCTATTTGCTGCTGTTATTAGAAATTACAGGGACACTTTGGGCAGAATTGCTATTTGCAAAGTAAGTTGGTAAGAAGTGTGGGATCGTGAGCAGTACAGGGAGGGCTTGCCCTGAACTCAGTACAGCACCAAACCCTGTCCTGCGATACCGAAGGCAAGCAGAAATGGCACTTTTTGAAGGTAGCGGCAGCTCTCTGGATTACCTAACAGGACATTGGAGATCAAAGCTGGAGAACTGCCAAAGAAATGAATCAGGAGTCAGCTGAATACTTTGCTATTTTGTCAATTCCCAGATTAGTGTATGTATGAACCAGTGCTCAGCAGCTATAAAATAATAAAGGTAATAAAAAGGTGTTGGTTTGGTTTGTTTGTAGCCAATTAGCTCAGATCTTGTTCAGTTAAAGGCCCCAAGCACTCAGACTATGTTTAGAAAAGGTCGATGTATCACTCTCAGCTGAATTTGCCAAAGTAAAAGTGACACACACAAGCTTGTGACAAGTGCAGGTTTCCAGCTTGCCTTCATTAGCAGTTCCTCTCACTGAACTTGGTCTGGTACTTGGTCTCGTGAAGACTTTGCCAGGATTGTGCTTTATCTGTGTAAAAGAAGAAAGGATTAAGGTCTCAAAGCAAGAAGATTGGAATAGCTTGGCGCGTTTAAGATGTGTTTGGGTCACTGCTGGTACCACCGCAGCGGAAGTGAAGATGAGTGCTGTGCTTGCTCTACTCTGTGAGCCTGAGACTTTTATAAGTCACTCCTTTTAAAGTGCCTCCAAGAGTTACTGCTATAACCCCTTCGAGTAGCACAGCACTTACCCATCACCTTTCAGGCAACAAAGAGCACGTTTTTGGTATCACAACATGAGGAGTCCCATGTGTCTGAAAGGAGACGAAGAAACAACGCGTTGATTTGGCCTGAGCCGTTCGCGTTGTCAGACAGCGTTACCTTCAGAGCGGCTCTGCCGGCAGTAGCAGTCCAAGGCCATCAGGACCTTTCATCGGAGGAGCAAAGAGGCTTTGCCCTTTGGGATTAACATCACGTTGTCTGCGCGACACTGGCAGAGGTGAAGGGGAAGAGATTCACGGGACCTTCCCCAGCTTTGTAGCAGAAGACTTGTCACATGGATGGAATAAAACAAGAGAGCCTAAGACAGTAAGAAAATAAAAGTTGACAAAACGTTATGTAAAGGTCTAAACCAAACAAGATAGGAAAATCGTCTTGTATCAATATCACACAAAATACATAGGCGTAAGAAGATTGAGCTTAGAGATGGGAATAGACACATGGTTAATGTTTAATAATGAAAAAGATTTAGCAAATCAATTCTTTTAAATTATTTCTTCTGCTGGGGATGAGAGCAGAGTAGCTGAAAACTGGAATCCAGGGCAGATGTTTCAGCTGGAGCAAGCAGCCCCAGCCCCGCCAAAGCCAGCGAAACTGTGTTAATTTACACCAGCTGAGACTCCTGCTTGTGGCATTTTTATGCTGGTCTTTGGGCAGAGGTTTGCATAATGAATATTTTTTTACTGAATGACTGTCTAATAAAGTGTCAGGGTTTTTCCACTAATGGAGCATCCTCCAGCGGAAACATAACAGGGACATAACTGCCACGGCTAATTTACATGCTAGAAACAGCCAAATCACAGATCAGCAATCTTTGTTTTCTGAATTATGTATTTCAGAATGCAACTTAATAACATTGTAATACAAATGTTAAAAAAGCAGAACACTTCAATTGTGTGGGTAATTTTGGGTGAGATTATTACTGGTCAGCTGGTTACTAAAGATCTGTAAAAATAAAAATAAAATAAAAGAACCAGTGCAGAAGCATAGTCCATGTTTTCCAGACACTCATTCTCAAAGTGTAAATTTTAATCTTACGCACAAAAGCTTGGGGAGAAACATTGTAGCATCCTTCTTAACTGTAGATAAAATTCTCTATTTTTAATGACTGGAATTTGATCTTGTTTGTAAAAGATGACAGAAGGAATAAGATTACTTTGCCTCGTCACCAGTCTAAAAGTTGTCTGCAGATCTGGTTCTGTTTTTGATTGCCTGTCAGGCTTTTTTTTTTTTTTTTGATACATCTAGTAGGATAGGTCTCAAGAGTGATTTATTCATCACAGGAGATGAGGTTTTCAGCAAGATGTTCAGAGAAAAATTGCTATATAGCATAAGAAGATGTCTGTCAAATACCAGATCTATTTATGACAATCAATACAGCCTGGTCCCACATTTAGCATCAGTCTTTTCCTGTAATTCATTTTTTAATTTCAAGTAAACTTTCCATGTGAGACCTAAACATATAAAATACACAGATACTGAATCTGAAATTTGTAATTACTTCCACTGAGAAAATAAAGGCTAATGTATGAAATACATGGATTGCTATAATTCAAAGCTAATGGAAAGATGGTAAACTTTTCAGGGTTGATTTCTACCAAAGGCAATGTAAAGTGAAGCCTATAGGAACGGAAATGATGACTTTACTAAAAATTTTGTCATAAATTATGTCTCAGTCCAACAGCAAGAGTTATATTTCCTCTAATTCTATGCTCAACGCTGAGAAGTCAGGTCTTCCCTACAGGTGTCCATGTATTTCAATCCTCAAATCCCACAGCTGGGAAAACATTCCCAAGAGCAATAGTTATTGAAGAGACATGAAAGAAAGGTTAACGCTTAAAGTACGTTTCCACATATTTCCACGTACGCTTTTCCACCTCTTCAAAACCTCTTGCTCCGTAGGTTGGCCAGCCACTGGAAGCAGCTTCTGCAAACAGTGCTGCTGCAGCCACTCCACTTCACTATTTTAATAAATATTTTGTTACGTGTTTCAAGAAACTGGTATCTTTATAAAGAACTGACTAAGTTAGAATTATTTCTTCAAGCAGACAAGGAAATGGAGAATAAACCCAGGCTCCTAGCACCTTTTACTCAGGCCGGCAAATACAAATAAATGTGTTGCGTTGTTAGACACCAAGTCAAGGGCACTCTGAAAGCAAGTGCCGATGAATCACACTGGGAACACCCATTTTTCCCTGCACAAGGCGGAGGGAGTTTGCATCAACCCGTGCATAAATATTTATCAGGACGATTACGAGAGTCCAGTCCAGCCAGGGAAATGCAGATCAGGGCTGTGCAAACAGCCCGCAGAGCAGCCCTCACTTGCAGTCACACAGGTGCTCGCGCCTCCAGCCCGGTGATGCCACCGCCGCAGCCCATGGCACCCTGCGCAGACGCCTCCGCGGAGCGCCCCGCGCCCGCACGTGGGCTCAGGTGCTTGCATGCATGCGCACATCCATACGCGCGCCCAGGAGACCTCTGGCTGCTTGCGCCTGAGGTTTAATACATGAGACTTAACCACTCTGTTTTTAAAATGGTGGAAAGCCAGGTGTGTTTTAGCAGATAAACGCTCTGCAAACTTGATTTTAAGGAACACCTAGTTGCTGGGAACGCTATATCTTTTCCTCCGCTGGCCTCATCTTTCATGCTTTTCTTCTTAAAAAGCATGCTCCTCCACCTCGCTGCAGGAGCTGTGTTGCTCTTCATGGCACAGGGGTCTCCGCCAAAGCAGGGCTCCTGCCTTCGCTGCAGGGGACTGGCAGCTCCAGCGACTCCTGTTGCATTTCGGCTTGCGTGGAGTGGAAGAGATGAGTGAAGGGGAAGTAAAGAGAGCTTAAATCCCTCTGTGCTGTGTTTAGTCACAGTGTGTGTACCATGTAAAACTTTCCTGGACTCTTCATGGCAACCGCTTACATATTCAGGTATTTAGTGCTTAGGGTTTTATGCAGTCGTGTTCCTTTTCAGCTACTGAAACCCTCTTTCCACTGGCAGCCAGGTTCCTGTGCGTGGCAAGAGGTGGCTTGCTGTTCGTGTTTCTGGGGTCTGCCAGGCATTATGTTGCCATTTTCTTGTAGTTTTTCATTTTCAGATTTTAATCTTTACTAACTGCAGATTTGCAAAATGAATCATTCTCCACCTTAGCACAAGAAAAGAAAGTGCTGCATTTATTTCCAAGGAATGAGTTGATGCAGTACCTCTGTCAGCCTGGGAGAAGCCTACCTGCTCAAAGGAAGAGGCAACTACTGGTGTCTGGTTCAGATGTGCTCTGGTCCTTCTGGCTGGGGGGATGCTGGTGCTGGTGGTCGAGCTTTTGCCTTGGCGAGCCTTCAGGTCCTCTGGTCCAGGACAGAAAGGAATTAGATTGCCAGAGCAGGACTTAAGCAGAATTATACCTAAATCCACTGCCTAAATCCACACTAAATCACTCTTTGCCAGAGCTGATTACAAGTGGACTGGACTGAAGACCAAGAGCAGGTGACAGACACCGACAGCCTCATTGCTTTAGTCCAGGTGGGGCATGGTCTGGTGGGAAGGGCTGTGTTTCTTCTTAAGTGTTGTTTATGCATTTCCATAGTGGTTACTTTTGACCCCTTGAATAAGCACTGACTTTTTTTAAAAGTCAAGTCACTGGAGAGTTGTGCTGACTTTCTTGTTAATTCATACTGTTGTGCATAATAAATGCTTGCTATGTCAGCTAATGATGGGACAGATAATCAAATTCAGTACTGAAAATGAATCCTCTGAATATTTTGTGCCACCACCCATAAGTAATTGTTATTGACCTTGTGATAAACAGATGCTGATTTACATGTTACTTTGTTATGCTGTTCAATAGCAGACTTATTAAAAAAAGCCAAAGAGAATAGTTTTGCATAATTCTGATAGACACTTTAGACATCTATGAAGGACCTTTAAATAACACATCATCAGGGAGTTTTGTAATTTATAAACAAGTGAACCTTACAGTACACCTTCAACTGCAAAAAGCCCTTCAGAAAGGAATATACCATTATGTTATATGAAATGAGAATGATGTGGGATTATTTTGTCCTGGCTACATAAAACAGTCATAGCCCTAAATCCTGACAAAGCTTGTGTCATACAGGAATTCCAAATAGGAGCACACTGCTGAGGCACAGCAGGTGGCCACAGTCGTACGCTGTGCAGCCCATGTTGCTGCACAGAAGTGATCTTTAAATCTATTAGTGCTCCTAGTGAACAACACACAACAAACTGAAAATGCATTAGTGCAACTCTTCTAAACCTCAAATGTTTTTATATCGGATGGCTGGATAAATATGTTCATTGAGAAGTTATTGTCCAGACTGAATAACCCCAGGCATCCTAGTTCAATTATGTTATGGGTCTATGCATCATCTTTGCAGGAAGTGTTGTCAACGTCATTAAAATTTCCAGTATCGATTTTTCACCTTCCAAGATCCTAATAAGAGGCACACATGCTGAGGCTTGAAATGATATCCCAAATCATATTTGAGGAGTTGTCTTCTTGAATAAACCAGCAGATAACCTTAAAATATAAATTGATTAAAGTAAATGTTAAATAGCCTAACTGCATGTGATGGAGTGATAGTAACATGATATCGCAATTACCTGTTGCACCCCTACCTTTTCAACAGGCACGCTCAAACAGCATCTAGAGTATATATATTTCTGCTAAAATACACATATACGTATTTTCAGTCATAATTTCTCAGAAAGCTGGAACAAGGGCTGAGGACTCTCCTCAGTTCCTAAGCCATAATGTAATTTTGAAACCTGTTAGTCTTCCTAATGCTGCATTTGAGCAAACAGCTGAAGTTGTCCAATTCCTGTTGATTTCATATGAATTCACTGAGAATTTCCTCGCTGTCTGGATGGAGGTGCTGCCTCTGGGCTGGTCTCTGCGGGTTTGTGGCTGCTGATGGGAGGCTCCCGAGGCCGAGCCACCGCAGGACCACATGGCCTCATCAAAAACCCACTGGGGCTCCTGGCCTGAGGGCCACCACCTGCTGCCCGGCCCTCTCTTACCTGAGAGTGTAAGTAACACGGTGCTGACTTTCCCTGTTTATTGAGCTCACTGCCTCAACTGTTACAAGTATAGCAACCGTCTTACCCTTCAAAAGGGGGTGGGAGGAAAGGGGGACAAACCCCCTCAAATAATAATGACTTTAAGCAAAATAGCCCAAAGCCACCCAATCATATTTTCTGGCCCCATCCAGAAAATAGTTTGCTTAGAAAAACCTGTGTGTTTTTCTTATTCCAAGGTGAGTAATGGCCACACTTACCAGAAAGCAAGACAGCAAATCCTGCAGGGAGAATATCCTACTTTCCTCTGAAATACTGGAAACTCTCCACAGCCAATGACAGGACCCGGGAGGTCCTGATGACGTGAACTGTTTTCGTGTGGCCGGTGTGTTGTGCTCAGCTTTTGTCTGTTTGCGATCAGCAATGAGTTTTACCACAGGTTAGATTGTCACAGACTGCTTTTTTTCTCTTCTCTGACTCATAGGGCATAATCTGTTTCTTAAGGAATTTAATTGCATATCCTCTTTACTTGCTTGGGAGACAATAAATTAGCGCTATTACATATGTTTATTTAAAGTATACTTTTCAAAGAGATCATGAACATCTGTGCAATTACAGTGAAAATGAGTATCCCAAGAAGGCCAAAATATTTTGATTTAAGAAGACATGAATTAACAGTGGCAATAAGCAGGAAAAAGCACACAGGTCAGAGGACACAAATGTATTGTATGCATACCAGGTATATGGTATATATGATGTAGGAATACTAGATATAAGGTATGTATGTTTGATGTAGGCATTATACTCCCTGGTACATTCAAGTGCTAGTGCCTTAACAGCACTTAGGTGGGTGCCAAAGAGGAGGGCACAGGAGGAATCAGGACGGTGGTTAATTAGGTGAGCAACAGAACAGAGAAAATGGGTAGAGAGATCCTAGTGATCAAGACAAGACTTTTTCTATCACAGATAAAGTTACTTATAGAGCTCTGCAATACACAATAATATAGGTATAAGATCTTCACAATGGGTTTATAGGAATAGGCAAGAAGAAATCAATCTGGGAAGACCTTCTTGCCACTAAACACAATGAAAGAAGAATTAACCTTGAGGAAAGAAAAAACAGATGAATGGCTGATTGCCCAAACCTAAAGCAAGACTTCCTGCCCACTGCTGCATGTACACTTGCGTGATGCCTTAAAATGTTTTTGTTGTAGGGAGAAAAAGCAGTTTAGAGCCAAGAATTGCCACTCTTTTATTGAATGGTAGGTAATAAGACATCCAGGGAGAACTGGGTTGATTTAAATACTTTATTCTAAAGGGTATTCAGCAATCATGTTCTGACTAAATGGGTAATCAAATAAGTCACACTCTTCATTTAAAAAAATACCATCATTGTTAATAGGCCTAATATCTGAGACCGCAGCTTTTGTCACTGCAGCCAAATGCTGGGTCACTCAAAAGCACAGTTTCTTTGGGCCTTTGGCCCACATCAGTTCTGAAACCAGTGCTGAGCACCAGAGAAGCTCTTCCTAGAAAATTCTGCATTTATTTTGGAGAGTAAAATTATTATAGGTGGTAGACTATGAACAATTATGTTATCAGTTTCAAAATGAATAACTTCATTATTAATAATCTTTATTGTAAATTGATCCCAGTTAGACTTTGAAATTTATGTGGCAGTGAAGTTAATGGAAAGAAGATCACATTCTCACCTTGTTTACCCTACGCTTTGCTTTCCTCCTCCCCCAGAGGGTTGGCCAAACACCAGAGGCACCTTGTTTCCCCTGTGGTGCCTGTATCCTTCTAATAGCAAAAGTAGATCTTCAGCTAGTCTGTATCAACCTGCTTCCACTGAGCTGGTAGGACCAGACTGATTTAAAATAGCTGAGTAGTTGAGTCTACACACTTTTTTTTTTTTTTTTTAATGGGAACTCTGGACCATCAGAATCCAGGTGACTCTGAAAAAAGGATCTCAAAATAATTGCATCTGTCTGGTTTTCATCTTCTTCTGCATCTGTGGTTTTTCTCTTTTCTAATTGTTGCCATTGCTGTTATTTATTTACAACAGCTCGAAGAGGCTTTATGAGATCCCAATGTGTTATTATAAACATAGGGTAGGGCTTATCCCATCTAATGTAAGTTGTGTAAAATAGCTAGGTGTCTTCTTTAAGTTCAACTTTGTCCTCCCACAAGAGTCAGTGATGACAGATAGGGATCTCCAGAAAATAAGTCATTCCCCCTATTTTTGATAAATCTGTTAAGCAGCAGTGAACCATCAGACTCAGGCCCATCCCTTCAATACTTTTGGCAAGAGTAACAAGACACATTACAGACTGGGAGAGGAAATGGAGTGACAGAGGGACTTAAAACTTGCAGCTATCCACTTACCTGAGAGGTTTATTCTAAACTGTCTCCTCAGCAGGAGGAAGCTGCTTTAATTTTTCCTATACTTCAACAAGAACTAAAGGGGTTTTGATCAAGGGCCCGACATCATACAAAAAATACTCACTGCCAACCAAAAGCAGAAGCTAAGGTACACGACTTGCTTCAGGGATACAGTTCATAGACCCCTGAGCAGGCTGGGCACAGCAGTACAGCTACCGCAGCAGCAGGACAGCTGTGCTCTCCAAGGTTTGTCCAGGTGAACTGCGGAGAAAACCAGTGGGATTCTGGTAAGGGGCTGTATTTGGGGCGGTCAGGGAGATTTCAAGGGCCTGTCTGTGGGACTGTGACATGGTGGTGGAGAAGGGGAGTTGTAGGAGGTTCTCGGTGGTCGTGGGAAAGGCTCTGGTTTTCTTCTTCTGCCCCCATCCTCAGACCTCTTCTCCTCAAGGTCTCTGGGTGTCCCCTGACATTTGTCTCCATCCATTTCCCTGATCTCCAGGATCTTCCCTCACTTCTAGGATCTTTCCTCCAGCCAAGATCTTCACCTTTTCAGGTGTGTTTCTTTTCAGGAACACCTCTTTTTGGCACCACTGCTTCTTTCCGGAAGCCCAAGCCCCTCATTTTCCCAGTTAAATAGTCGATGTGCAGAAGCACAAAGCATGACCAGTCTCCTTCTTGTGGCTGTGTTTCAGGTCTCTTTATTGATAGTAGTATTCAGGATGTGCCACTTCTGGTTAGTCCAGGAGTTATCAGAATTTACACGCAGCCCACACTGGCCACAGCTAGCAAGTAGCAGGCCTGAGAGTTCAAAAGTTCAGTCTCAGACATTCACACACATACACACAATTTTCTGCTACCTCCTAGCATCTGCAAGACCCTGTATTGTTGCCTATGGCAGAGTTTCACTGTATTTTCCCTTTCATCCCCTACTCTTTTTTTACACCTCTGTCCTTCCCCACAACTAACTGCTTTTCTTCACACATTGCCAGATAAGTCCTGCTGAAAAGCCACCAGCTGCTAGTGAAACTTCAGTTCATAAGGTCACAGCAGCAGGATCCTGACTCACAAGGCAAGAATAAAGTACTTCAAAATAACGGTACCTGAGAGATTAGAAACTGAGAATCCTCACGCAAATGTCAGCAGTGTGTAATGAGGTCCCACATTTTGTCAGCTATCACTGTCGTTGCATGGTGTATATAATATAATCTTTTAGGGACTGATTAGGACAGAAGCAGGCTTGACCTGAATGAAGTTACAATACCAGTGAGCCATACGAAAGATAACTCCGAGAGGTGCTGAGGAGGGAAAAATATAGGCTCAAATGGTCTTGTGCTGCAGGCGTTGCATTCAAAGGTAACTGAATGGAAGTTCATTGTTGCAGTTTCACTGTTTGATCTAAGGGGAATTTAATTTATTAGTTTAGAAATGGGAGCTTCCCTTTATCACCTTTTGGGCATACAGCCACAATGGTAACTTGGTGAAAGCTGTGAACAGTATGTATTTGTCTTGTGACTGCTGTTAAGCTCTTGACCCTAGAAGATCTGACTTCTGTATTCATTATTAAAGTTCGGGTACTGGTTTAACAAAACTTCATGAAAGCAAATGAAGTTCCTGAAAGCTTAAACAACCCAACACTAGATTTAAAAGTAAGAGGATGATTTAGCAGCTCAGGTTAGCAAACTAGTTTAGAAGCTGTGCTCTAAAAAATCAGTTCAGGGAAACATGAATTTAACACCAAATTCTGGATAGTTTACATTCTGTATAGTAACAGAAATCAATGGGATTTACAGGTTCTAAACACCTACAGAGTCTGTCTATGGGTATCAATGATTTGCAGTCTGGTATCAGAAAACTCAGCGTGTGGGGAAGTTCATCAGTGTAGGAGGATAAATGGGCAACTGCACAAAGCATTTCAAACATAAGAGACACTTGCTTCTAAATCACTGATTCTAAAGGAAGTCAAATCTATGACCTTGGAAAAAGTGAGACAGATATTTTGATCTGTTAAATCCTGGCAAGGGCAATTTGAATTAGTTGTGTCAGAAGTATAGCCCTCCTATTGGAAGAACTCCAGAAAAGAGATTAGCGGTTGTTCAAGCAGGAAGCAATAAAAGCAATTCAGCCTCCTCCAGGGAAAGGTAATACCACAACAACGTGATGGTCCTGGGATAAAGGAACATTAGGCTGGAGACTGGAAACCATGATTACTCCTGTGAAATAAGTTTCACTCTAACAGAAAGGGCATAAATCATGTCATATGCCTGAAAAATAGCCTGACAGTACCTCCAACAAGATAAAATGGCTGCAAGAGCACCTGGGTATAATGAGAATGTTTTAAAGATTATATTGATAGTGATATTCTATCACCTAATATCCTAGGTATTAGGTGTGAATCTGTAGATATCATCAGAAATCCATGGGTTACAGACAACAGATAGGATTTTATAAAACTTCCAGTTGTCCTTACAATTGCGGAGCAAGAAGCAGAATGCCAACTCTGGCTCCCTTAGAGACCAGTTTTGTTGTGTATTGACACCTCTAAGAGCTCAGGTCACACACTCCTCTCCCACACTGGGCCCATAGCTATTCATGATAGGATTTGTGGTGATGTACTTCGACAAATAAGCCGTGGGATCGAAGTAAACATCCTTGTCTCCTTCTGGACTTGCCAATTAAAAAAAGTATTATTTCTAACATTACACACTTTTTAATTACAATTCCTGAAAGAACACAGAACACAAAAAGAAATGTTCAAACTGACCCAGTGGAATGCAAAGATAAATATAAACTGAGTAAAAATACTGATGGCAATTTGCCAACCTAAAGAGTACTGGAGAAACCAAGGAAGGATGATAATGAATGGAACTGTTTTTCCAGGCACTGAATACAGCTACTGTGATTCAGATTTGGAAGCTGTAGAAAGGTCTTGAAAGAGTATGTGGAAACATTATTCAGACTCCAGTTCTGAGCGGATCCTACATAACCCCAAGGGGCAGAGCCTGGTGCTGTGATAACAAGAATAACTGCTTAACCAAAATGTTTTCTCAGCAATATAAAATGATTTCTAGGAAGATGGACCTGCAGCTGAACCATTTATCACTGTTTATCACCTGGATGGGTCCAGACCATGTGTTATAGCAAAAGGTGGCTCTCACGGCTCTAGCTTCAAAGTGTTCTTATTAGCGTATGCATCTTTTACTCCTATAGTCCTTATTACTAAGCCTGGCACTCTTTCCCTCTGTTTTGGAAAAATAACAAATCTGCACTCTGCAGTGGTAAAGGACCTCTTAATATCCTTACTTATCCAAAATATTCCCTTTCCAAATTTCATGGGATCCACATTACCAAGTATGGAAATATATGGGAAAAAAACCACCCCAAAGAACTCCAGTTACTGTCAGGATGATAACTTTTCTTCCCCAAGAGACAGAGAGACAGAGAGAGATTTGACAGAACTAGAAATATTTGGACTGAGATAAAATGTAAAGGAAAACTCAAATATGACTGCCAAATTATGGAAGTGTTAGAGGGAGAATAGTAGTGTTTTGAATTGTGCCAAGGATGAGAGATCAGGGGAGAGTCTGGGAAGATGAAAAGATATTCAGTTTTGAGCCCATGAAGTTTGAAATGCTGGTACTCATATCCAAGATAAGGCAGAGAGACTGGCTGAGATGCAAGTCTGAATGGAGGGAGGCAACAAGCAGCAAGGTGTCAGGTTAGAAGCTGAAACGAACTCCAAGTAACGAGATAAACTAAGTAGGCACAGGAAGAAAACTGAGCTGAAGTGTAGGAGAAAGGAGGATTAGTCACAAAGGAGAAGGAAATATTAAAGAGGGATTAGAAAAATGAAGGTAGGCTGGGATATCAAGAAAAAAGATGCTAGCCACTGTGCTGAATGCAGAAGAGACATTAAGGCAGATGATGCTAACCATATCTCTTTCTCCAAAAAGGTTGTAAGAACCCTAGGCAGAGGAGTTTCAAAAAGGTGGTGGAATCAAACCAAATGGAAGCAAGGAAAGAGCTGGGAAGAGGAACTCAATACAGCAGTCGTAGATGGCTCATTTGGTAGAACTGTAAAGGTAAGGTGGAAAAGGCAAGAGAAATGGAGAAGGCCAGGAACCGCTCTTTTGTAACAGAGAAATCAGCTACTAAAGCACAGGATAAAATGGTCTTTGTATTTTGATATGTCTATTGCATAAATATAAAATGAAAATGCGTTATGAGTTTATATAATAAAACTGGCACATAAGCATTTAAAAAATGAGATAACCAGTATATTTCAGAATTATTCACTTAATAAGAGTCTGCATTTTGCAAGTATGAAGGCCGTAATGTAATTAAATGGGTGTATAAATCAACTAGATATCATGGTCAAACAGATATAACCTACTGCAGGGAAATGCAATTGAACTTGCCCCATATAATTAACAACCAATCATCAGCTTGTTCAGCCCCTGCAGAGATGGTGTTTTCATTAGCTTGAAATGGATATTGATAGCTTCTTGTATTTTCAACATCCCCTGGAGCACGAAGAACCCTTTCACACATGCATGTATTCAGGACTGGTTGATCAGATGTGGGGAAAGAGTGCCAGGGGCCAGGCAGGGTTATGATTTTTAAAAGCTGAACTACAGAATTCGAGAAGATTATATAAAATGAATTCAGTCTGTGAATCTGATGAAAAATATGTTTTAGCTCAATGAAAGAGCAATGTTTTCTACTGCAACTCATAGAAATACTTTTATGCTAATATTTTTTTTCTTACCATAATGCAAAACAATATTTAAGGAATACAGTCCTGCCCTATCAGCAGTCCTTAAATACTGTTGTGCTGGTTTGAAATCTCAACACAGGTCAAGTGAAAAATGAAGCTAGTATGACCAAGTTCCCATATAAAACTAGAAAATGGATCAGGCTTTTGATTTAATGGCTCGAGGAGCTACTGAAGGTCTGTAGCAAAAGAGATTCTCACAACTGAAGAAGCAGCTCGTTGTTTAATAATTTTAAGCTGCCCATTTAACTGGCTGGCGGCCATGGTTAGAAAGTAAATGAGTGCAGCTTCTGTAGGAGTGAAAAAGTGGCTCCCAGTGCCTGTGTGATTATTGTTTTTGGCATTCATCTAATGAACAGAATCAGGTTATATATCCTAATGTAGCATGTCAATGTTACACAAAATGTGCTCAAATAAGCCTGTAATAGTCCACTTCATAATGATTTTTTTCTGTTGCTACTGCATGCAATATTGCGCATCTTTCTCGTTATCAATGTGGCACAGCAAAAATAATAAAACCAAAAGCTTTTAAAACACTCTCATTCAAAATTCCTTTGAAATGTCCTGTTTTCTTAATTCTTATCGGAATGAGTACAAATTTAGCATTCAAGTCCATAGACAACCTTGTCAATCTCAGTTTACGTGCCTCTCTCTTCAAGTATAAGGATAAAGGGTTTCAGGATGAGAGATTCCTCAGAGATGAAATATATCTTATTTACAGATAGCACTAGATATATGGGCTGGCACAGACCTGCTTTTCTTGAGGATGGGGATGACTGCTCTGAGTAGGCAGAAAAGAGCTAATAATTGCAGTGGAGTCCTGCACTTCTGAATGTTGGAATTAATTAGATGATTAAAGTACATCTGAAAAGATCCAGATATTCATTGTGGCATTTAATTTGCAATTCTTATTCAACTGATTGGATTTCTGGTTCTTGCTGCCTCATGATGGCAGACAGCACAGCCACAGTTGCTATTTGCAGATAATTGAGTAGGTGGAAGACCCACATAGCCATTTTCCCTCACCTTCATTAAGTCTCCTCTTTTTCCCCATGTCTCTTTAAGGCTGGCCTTTCCATGATCACATAAGACCTTGTATTAAATCCGAATGTTTTCAGGGCTTTTTGCTGTGTCCTCGCAGTCCCTACCAGCCTTGACCCAGTATTTAGCCTACAAGACTCAAACAGCTCCCAGTCAGGGAATAAAAAAATGTTTGACAAAATGTTGCCAAGCAGTTGGTGCTGGAAACTTTTCAGGAACCATAGCAGGGCTTGAGCAACATGACACTTCTTGGAGAGCTCTGTTGCTCGGGCTGTGCGCTAATTTTGAAAACTGAATTAGTCAAAATCCTGCTACGTATATTTTCATGCAGCTGGCTAAGACTGGAAATGGGGGTTAGCAGATGGACTTACTTTTCTCTATAGTGGTTTCACGGTGTGTTGTGCACTCCTGTGCAAAGGAGACAACAGGGAATTTTGCTTCTGGGAGCTCTGGAGGCAGGACGAGCATATGGAAGGGATCTAGCACGGAAGTGTGGGCTGCCCTCAGCACAGTTGGACTTGGTGAAAATGGGGTTGGCAGACCAGCCCTTTCTGAAAGCAGAAAGCTTTCTGCTTTTGAACAGAGCTGCTTGGTTTCAGCTTGAACCTTTTTCCAGCGCAACCTGCATTTCTCAGACAGTCTGTCTTCTACGAGCAGTAAGATGCCATGGATTTCCCCTGTAGGGTTTTGAGCCCAGCCACCGGTGAATTAAGTGCTTCTGCTGCACAGGCGTGAGACACCATTACTTTCATCTGAAGAAAACTGCTATAAAGTGAAATATTCAGAGTTTCTCAAAAAGGACAGTAAACAAACCTGGTGTCTTTGAATTTAGTAAGGTAAGATAATGTCCTTCTATCTTAAGGAGGATGTGCTGTGGATATAGTATGGACATGATGAAAGATAGGACCTTTTGCTGAGAATATCTGCTCCCTTTCACCAAAGCTGTGAATTCACTGTGGCCCCATCACCCTGTCTATGTTTAGCTGAGTTATCTGGACCCAAGCGAGCCTGAAGTCAGGGGTATCTCCAAGATGCCTCTGTGCACACTCTCATTGCCCTTGTAGGTAACCTGAAATCAGAGCTGCATCTCCATCCCTGTATTATGCAGACCAGGCAATGGATGCTAACCCTCTAGTCCCCAAAAATCTGCACCTGCAGAGAAATTCCACATTCATTTTGGTAAAAGGATTGATACTTAGAGTTTAAAGCCCAGATTTTAAGAGGCATTGAAGTACCAAGGAGTGCAAATAAACATCTACATATGGCCTAGGCCACATCTAAGAGGAACCAGAAGGCTGGAACAAGAGTGCCTGGATAAGAGCCTTGCGTAGTCAAAAAAATTCACCATTTTGGCCATGGACTTGCACTCCTCTGATTTTAATGTAGCTATAATTTGAATGATTATCAATTTTATTACTAATCTCTGCTATTCATTGAGAGCAATTCTCTCAGTCACGCATAACCACACAGTTTGTCTAATTGCTCCTCAATGGGCATGTGGCCACAGTTAATTTTGAATTTTAATCCTAACTGTGGCCATTTTTTTCCTTCCTTGAAACAAGCATACTTCCCAAATCCCAGTACTAGTGCTGTAAGAATCCAAGCATCACATGGTATTTAACTGCTGTACAAATGCACATTAATCTGCTGGCTGTTTAAAATGCATCATGACCAACATGTCGAAATGGTTCAAGAAAAATAAAGGCGGTTCATGGTCAGGAGATGGTGCTATTATCTGATAGCGATGTTAACCTGTGTCCTCACCGTGGCGCTGCAATTTCATCAGTGCATCCGACTCTAAAATACACAGAAGAGTGTGAGGAATCATGAAGTGTGTTCTTATGAGATAAAAGGACAGTTTTTATTATTAGGGAAGCGTCTGGATTTGCCTCATGATATGTGCGTGGATAATCCATTTCTTATGGAATTGGACTCTTGCATTTTAAGACATGGAAATAATTACTGAATGCCAGATGTGACAAGAAATTTAATCATCCTGGGTTTGACCCTATTTTTAATCTTGTGTGTTAGATGATTGTTATTTAAAATGTACTTCTGATTGATTTCAAAGAATGAGGGGGGTTATATTGTTGTGACAGGATGAGTACCTACTGTATGTCCAAATCTCATAACTGAAATATGGGGACTGATGAATAAATAAAATTTAAAATAAGCTCTGTATTAAAAGGTCATACCATTCAGCCTAAGTCTCTCCATCTGACCAATTATCTGGGAATCTCTCATATTGCTACTGTAAAGCAAAGGCTAGATTATATTAATTAGTTTATAGAACATCTGATTTAATTAATATTTAAAAGAGTTCCCAATCCTTTGTATTTTCTTAGCACATTAGAGCTCATCATTTATATTTCTGTATCTAAAACTCTGCAAAGTTTTGAATTAATTATCTGACACAGCTTCCTTACCAAAAAAAGCAGGAAGCATTGTTGAAGGACAGTCGTCTCCTTTATGAATAAAATGAACACTGACTTTCTCAGTTTTGAAGCTGCACAGATTCTGATACATAACTAACACAAGAGTTCAAGTAGCCTATCTGAAGGCAATTCCTTAAAAATTTAACCATCAGTGAGTCCTTAATTTTGCCATCAGACAGACTGTGTGTCAAATTTCTCCACTATGTCTGGTATCAAATACAAAATGTTAGTTGCAATTCCTATTGGTATGTTTATAATGAACTACAAGCTGTCTTTGCTTTAAACTCATTTTTTCTGTATTAAAGCAAAACCCTGGTCAGCAGCTCATTCCCACTGCTGTAATTTGATGATGTTAGCAGGTACAAACAAAGCAATGCAGTAGTACATGTTCCATCCTTCCAAAATGCTATGTAAAGGATGGTCTACAGCAATTTTATCTGAAACAAAAAAGCAAAAAGTGTTTAAACCATTTAACTGCAAAATTTCTTTAGTTAAATTTGCCATTTCTAAAAGGTATTTCCTTGAGATTTCTGGCTTTAACAAGAGCTGCACTACCCAGAACACTCATGTCATCCTTGAACAGAGAAAGGATAGCTTTATGCAAAGAACAAATTGAAAAATTTATGAGTAAAAAGCTATTGTGCACACCAGCAAATGCACATACACATATGCAACTGCATAAGTATGTGTGCCTTAATGTATACCCATACAGTCACACATGCGCATTTTTATCTTAAATTAAAAATAAGCCAGAAAATCTGTTTTAAAAGTACATTATTAATATTGGAAAGACAAACTATGGTGAAATCAAGCTCTCCTGTGAAACCTTGATTTGCCCTTTCTATGTGAGGATTATAATAATTTTTGATAATATGACCACCAATTATCTTTTTCCAGCAAGATCTTGCCTCCTCTAGCACCCTGGGTAGCACACAGAGTAGCATCATGGAGCTACTCGGCTACTTGATGGGGATGGGTTGGGACTTTTCAGGAGGCAATACTCCTCTCCCATCTCCTGCTAATGTCCTCTCATGGTATCCTTCGCTCTGTCTTGCCCAGAGTCCCCTCAATCTGCACACCAGATCTAATGTGTAGTTACCCACCATGTACTGGGTGAGGGAGTGTCTTTCTCCATGATGCCTGGACCCCAAGTGGGGAGAAGGGTTTTCTAGAAGGGCAAGAGGAGCCATTTCAAGTAAAGTTTGGCTTTCCACTGGTAATTCTGGGCCAAAAAGTGTGGGGATGGTTCATATGCGATTCAGTCTTGTCTAGGAACAGTGGGAGTTTGAAGCATGTTTGAATGCGAGGACGACACGTGGATAAGTTGTGGCAGGAACTCTGAGGTTAAAGCTGTACTAGTTAATTAAACAGCCTCAGGGCACTGAAGCTCAGTAGTCTACACGGTTAGGTAGTTAGAAGAGTCCCTGGCCTAGTTTTGCCCTGGGTCGACTAGCACTCTGACAAACAATTCACACAATTTGGAAGTTAGCACGGCCAGGGACCTTTTGCAGTAGGCAGCAGAGACGAGGCACCCCTGCTTTAGGAAGAAAGAGAATAGAATAATGAGGTGGGCAATGCCAGGCCAGCTGGTCTCTGCACCAGATACAGGCACATGTAATTTGTTAGCCTGAATACAGTCTCAGACGCTCAATCAAGCTGACTCACCTTTAACTTGTAAAGCAGAAGCAGTCTTTATTAACTTGGGCAGCCAGTTTGCCTGAGTTTGAGTCAACATTATGAAACAACAGTGCAAAAAAAAATCTCCCTATCAGATGACACATCCTTGTCATCCAAGAGCCTGGTGGTTCCTAAAGAGAAACATTAGCATCTTTTGAATACACTAAAGGCTATATGCTGGGCACCTGGGCATGGAAAAATGTCAAGCCATACACTTGAAAAAAATAGTCAGGAAAAACTATATGCAAATGGAATAAAATTTCCTAATGCAAAATATGAGGAAACATTGATAATAAAGTCATTCCATTAGCCATACCTGTAAAAAGCTCCTTTGCATGAGCAGTAATGCTACAGAATTTAGATTTACTTTTCTAAATACCACTAGGAGAGCAGTGGAGCTCATCAGTTTTAAGGATATGTTTAACCTGTGGTGGTGTCAGAGTTTTTGTTCTCTCTAGCAGGCAGTTAGCTAGTAATTTATCTTTAGGATACACTGAAGCCTTAAATGATTTTCAGCATTTTTGACATCCTCTATCATGTAGACAACACAGAATTCCTTCCCCAGTATCTCTCTTAAAGGTCAGACCACCAAGCGTGGCAGTTGGAAAGATGCCCAAATTGCATGTGGGCTGCCACATGAGGAGTCTGCAGCTGTGGTTTAGCAGCTGGGAGATGAAAATTCATATGTTACTTTGTTCCATTTGTTTCTAGCTTTGCAATCAGTATAGTCCTGAAAAAAGATTGCTTTCTGCCAATATGTTAGGTTTTTTTGGATTTGTCTTACCTAGCCTTTTTGAGCTTGGCTTTTTGCTTGTTTAATATAAAGCATTAAAATTCTCATTTGCTATGCAACCATTACTGGCAATTCTGTCTTTTGTGCTTTACTGGTGTCAGGTTTGTACATAGAGGGAGCTTTTCTGGAGAACAGCTGTAGCATTTTGCAGAGATTACTGGTTCTGTCAGAAATCGTATCACTTAGTATCACGGTGTCACCCATGATGTTTGAAACCTATCCTCATGCATTAAAAAACTGTCAATGCTGTTGGACTTCACTGGACAAATCATTTTCAGATTCTGCTGGGAAACAGAAACTTGGTGCTGTTTATCTGTAGTATCATATGAGAAGTTCTTTGGCAGGACCCAGGAAAACAGGATCAGTTGGTATAGCAGGCCGTAAAAATAACATTTGAGCTCACTCATCACCCATGGCCCTGATGTGTGGTTGCTTTAGGGGTATTTGCATAGCGTGGTAGCATTCACCATGTAGCATACATACTGCAGCTTGAGGCCAGGTGAGACGCTGCACCCCAGCCGGAAGTAATATTCACATCTGCTTCTGAGGGGGTAACTGCTTATTCACACAAGAACAATTCGCAGGCTGCTCTAGCCCAAGACAGATACCGGACAGAAAAGCAGTGTCTGCAGTTACTTCTGCACTCCCTTCTGACTTGCACTTGTTCTTTTCACCGATATTTTATTTTTATTTTGTATTTCTGTTGCATTATGAAATAATCTCACAGGTATTTGTGTTCTCTAACTTGGAGCACCTTTTCTTTTTGGAAAACAATTTAAATCAGTAGTGACAGGATGTATCTTAATTTCTAATGTTATCTCCAGAGAATGTTCACCATGTGGAAAACTTGCACCTACTTATTTACCCACCTGTGCATTTAGCTTTCAGTGTCTATATTGTTTGTTTATAATGCAATTTCAGTGACTGCCGTCTGGAAGACCTCAGTTATTTGGAGGCCACTGGAAAAATAAGCAAATATGCAAGTAAAATACTGATGGATCATTTTTCCTATGCTATTTAAAAGCAGGAAATTAAGAGCTTGCTCCAGCAAACTTCACCATGGAGGTAGTTTCATTGACCTCAAAAGAGATGGTAGGCCTTTGCGTGTAAGAGTTTTTTCAGACTTTGTGTGCGACAGAGACACGGAAGTGCTTTAGAAATGAATAAATATCACTAGGAACTTCTGAATTTCAGTTGCTTGGCAGTTTACTTTAGGGAACCATGACATCTTATTTGTGATGCATTTCAGCAAAGCCACATTCAGTGTGTTGCAGTCTGAGAGGACCTGTTGATGTTTAGTGAATATTAGCATGCAAAGGTCATACAGTCTTTTCCCAACTCAACACCAGTCCTCAGTATTTCAACATCAATACTTTACAACTTGTTTGTAAGGAAGCTCTGGGGACTGCTGCATAATCCCCTGTTTATTCAGACAAAGGTTCTTCAGTTTGATTTTTCAGGGCTGCAATGTATGTCTCTAATATACATTGAAATCTCAGAAATCTTCTTGGGATGCCTAGTTACTTCATCGTGGCACTTATTTTGTTTTATATACAAACTATTATTTCCTGTAAAACCTGATGGATTTTATTGGAAAGCTTAAAGGGATCCAGTCTGATGCCATGTATATTTTCAGTGGTCCACAAGGTCTAGAGCATGGTCTTTGTCGATCTTAATCTGCTTCTCCATTTTGGATCTTCGAACAATCAGATCCTGTCTGCACTTGAGAAAACACTTATCTCTAGTAACCCCAGAGCTAAAAGTTTTCTTCTATTTTTCTCCTGCAAGTAAGTGACTGCCTGAGAATGACTGCAGCACTGCGGAAAGCAACATTCAGAAAGGAACTTGAAAATTAAATGCTTCTGTTAATTGGGTTCACCCACTCTGGCCATTAGCATGGTGTCTGAGTGGCAAATGCAATCCAAGATCAGAGGACTATAATAAATATAAGAAGAGTGGAATATATGAGTGGAAAATGCTGAAGAGGGAGGAAGTGAGGAGAGGGGAAAAGGGCGAGCTGGGAGACTCAGGGGTCACGGAAGCAGTCAGGATGCCTGACTTTTCAGGAGGAGACACTTATGGTAATACCATGTGAGTTCTTGGTAAGATTTCAATTTTATTTCATTTAACACAATTGTTGAGTTCAGAGTAGAAGAAAACCATCCAATCTGGAAGACGTGAGCAGGGTTAAAGCCCCAAAAACTGGGGCTGAAAAATGCATTCTGCTCTTTTTTCAATTACAAAATACAGTTTTATTGAATATACTGAAATAGCAAAGGCTGCCATTTTCCAGCAAAAAAACTTAGGGCTAGAAGTGACATGGAGTGCTTCTACCTTTAAAGGCAATTTTTTGTAATGATTGAAAATATAATAATCTGGTAATGAATATATAGCCTCAAGCGCTCCATGAACCTAGTCTTAAGACCTTGGCTGGACTGCCCCAGAGAAGAAATACTATCTTTTTCAGGATAAGTTGTAGTTGTAATCTAAAATAAACATCAGTACACTGCTGAAAGATATCAGCCCTGACCTTATATATTCATTTTCTGGTTTTAACATAATTTGAATGATACTGCCTTCCCATGGGGTCAGTCATTTCAGCACAATTTATCAATCAACTCTATGTCTTAGCTTTATCTTCTGTTAACAGCTGTAGGAGTTCATTGAGAGGTGGAGTGATGTCTCCTCTCTATTACTTTCCCTTTCAAATAGTTGCTAATCAGCACTGTTGTGCATCTAATGCTGTTATGCGGAGACTGTTGAACATGGAAATCGGCACACTGGTGGAGTTTATCTGGCAAAATGAGAGCGTTTGCCATGTAACCACCCTGTCTGAGCTATTCATCCGGTCTGCCTTTATCTAGTCAGCAGAGAGGAATAGCACTTCTGTTCATTTCACCCTAATATAGACATCTAAAACAGGTCAAATGAATTGCCTAGTCTTTTCTATTCATCATGAATGGAGATTAGTTTGGGTGGTTCAGATGTAGATGTTTATACTTTAGACATAGGAAGGTAGGTGAGATGAATCTAGCCACTGTCTTCTTGTTTTCTTCTCTCTGTTTCATAATTGATGAGTTATGCTATGGCTGAGGATGTCCCTGGAAGAGCAACAGATGAAGTAAGCACTGCCTATACCGCAATATGTTCTTACTGAAAACAGTAGGTGTTCCTATTGCCATTCAGTTACTGCAGAACATACATGCACAATAACCTTTTGCAGGTTCAGAATGCAATATTGTTATGGTTTGGATAACATAAAAAAAACAAAACTGAAGACTAAGTTTTCAAGTCTAAGTTTTGCTATTACATGAGGCTTTTGCAAAAGGAAAACAGTGTAGCTGAGATTTAGACATCAGTAAGACAGTCAATCAGAGGGCTGAAGGAGCTTTAAAGAGATCATCTAGTCCAGTCAAATTCCTAAGGCAAGATTATCTTCAGTGATACTATTCTTGCTTTTAAAAAGCTCCCAATTTGGAAACTTCAAACCACCCAAGCTTGTCCTAGTATCTAAGCTGATGCTTCCTCGTTACAGTTTACACCCATTACTTCTTTTCTCTACTATGGGCCTGAAGAACAGATTAACCAGCAGGTCTCTTTTGCCTTTGATTTATTTGACTAGTATCATGTCACCATGTGGTCCCTTTCCTCTAGGCTAAACAATCTCACTTTGTTCAATTTTTCCACATGGGATTTTGACTCCTCAACATACATCTCTCAGTTTTGTTCAACTGGTCCACATCTTTCTTGATAGGCGGTGTCCAAAACTGGACACAGTATTCTAATAAGGCCTTACCAGTTCTGGGTAAGGTGAAAGGATGAGCCCACGTGTTCTGCAGGTTTAACTATTACTATTTATTTATATTTATTATTTTTAACATCAAAGTCCCAGTTTGATGTTTACTTTTCTTGCAGCAGTATGATACTGTGTTTACGAGTCATCTTGGGTAACCCACAGATCCTTCCCTGCAGGACAACTCCTAAACCAGTTGAATAACTTTCCTGTATTTATGTACTAATTTGCATTTGTCAGTGTGCAGTATTTTTCTCAGATTAAATCTCCATTTGTCAAGACTCCATTTTGAATTAAAACTTGTCCTCCAGCAAGCTAGCTCCCTTCCATCTAGACCATCTTTGAATTTAATAAGCCCTGCTGTCTCTTCCATCACCCATCTCTTCAATGCAAAAATTAAATAATACCTTTCCCAGGACAGGCCTTACGATCAGCATATCTCAGTACACCTCTCCATTTTGACTCCGAATTAGTGATAATTGCCCTGAATAAAACTGGTTGCAGTGCTATACCAACCAATAGCACTTTTTTATCTAAACCGTCTTCCCCAATTTGCTTGTGAGATAGTGTTAAAAATTTTAATAAATTCCTAGTATTTGCATCTACTACCTTTCATCTATCTGCAAGATCTATTAGGTTGTTATATAAGGAGATTAGACTGGCCTGATGCAATTTGTTTTTGATGTATCTGGAGAGGAGCACACAGACAGGTTAACAAAAGGACTAAAGTGCCACCTAAGATGCCTGAGGCCCATATCCTCAAAACTCATACCTTCTTACTAACTCCAAATAACCTAAGTTACCTGGTTTTTAAGTATGTTCCAGGAAGCATATAGTCTCCCAAATCCAGGCTGCACCCCACTACCATTTAGTTCTTAAATCCCAGCAGGATTCAGAATCTCTAATTGAAGCTATGCAAAAAAAAAAAGGGGGGGGAGGGAGGGAGGAAAGAAGTTTCAGTGGGAGAGAGATGAAGAAGAAGTGATGATGTCACTTATCCAGAAGAGAGAACTTTAAATTCTGGTCATTGTTCAGAACCATTTTTCTGCTTTACTTTAGAATGTCACTGGATTGAAAAGAATACATGGATATTAGGCTGAGTTTAAATTTCTCTTTCTGAACCACCCTTTTAACAGAGGAATTGTGCGTACTGCAGTGCAATGATGCAGCTTGTTGTGATTAGTCACTAAATTTGTTAGGAACTATGGAGGCATTAATTGTAATTGTTTAGTTTTTTTTCCCTGAGGTACAGCGTTTGCTAAATGCAAAAATCACCAAAACACCAAAAAACCAAACGCCAACCTCACTGGAGTCGTAACTTCTGACTTCACTGATTTGTATAGACTTGTTGATATGAAATTAAATATTATATGGATAATAATGCATTTGTCTTAGAATTTTTATTTCTATTCTGTTTCTGTTGGCCTTGGTCGGTCAGGGTTAATCAAGAAGAAAAGTATACAAGCAACATTGTGTAAGCAAAAAATCAGATAGTGGTGGAGGGAATCTCAGACTCTAATTCATCAAGGTTTATACACAAAGCAGACTGGATCATTAAACTAGGCTGCTGTACCTTTGTTTCACGCTGTGAAAATCTCAGTTTTGAATTAGTACTACATTAATCCTACAGACTCAGGTAGCTTTTTCTCGTGGATAAATTTAACAAATTATCCTAGAAACAGCCTATGTTGAATTTCAGACTTTTACAGGGACTTTCTGTTTCATGAAGATTTTCTAATAGAATGCAGCTTTTTGTTAAAGCAGGCCATTATAGAAGTATTTCTCCTTTGCCCTGTCTTCACAAAATGTGTAAGAATTTGACACTTCAATAATTCAGATTTGTCAGCAGGTCAAAGCTATTCAGATGGTCACATTTTAATGCCATATATAGCAAACTAAAGACATTCAGTGAAAGAAGAAAAAATTCAAGTGTCACATACCATGCAAAGAGAAAAGGGAAGATCAAGGGTATCACTGATGTCTAGACTCTTGAACTAGTGCACGTGCGCGCGCACGCGTGTATGTGTATGTATATGTGTATATTTCTCCTCAAAAAGACATTATTTTTGCCCTTGCTTCTGAAACTCACTGTGCAGTGTTCCTAGTTTAGAGTTGCTTATCATGACATAACCCACTCAGGAAAGAGGGTGTATTTCAGGGAGGAATTAAGTAATACAAGCTGTAGAAATATTATGATATATGTAAAGAATACATATGAATACCAATAATGAATGCATATAATGAATGAATGAATACCTAAAAAGACAATAAAAGCCTCAGTTCTGCAAATATTTATGGTCGTATTTAACCAATATCAAATCTCTGTTCCTCTTGAAATATAAGGAGCATCTTTCATGTTTCATTATATTATACATACATATACACATGCAGACAAATATGTATATAAGTATCACTGGGATAAGACAAACAATAGGTGTATATTGAACATACAGCATGAGTCAGATCTTGAAATTATACAGAGAAGTATCATGCAGGAGTCCTGAATATGTAAAGACTGCAAAATTATATTCCCTATATTTTAAAAGTTTGAATTTCTGTTGTTAAAATCACCATACAGGACAAGACACTGAATCACAGAATAGCTGAGGTTGGAAGGGACTGCTGGAGATTGTCTAGTCCAAATCCCCTGCTGAAAGCTGGGTCACCTAGAGCAAGTTGCTCAGGGCCATGTCCAGCCAGGTTTTGAATATCTCCAAGGATGGAGACTCCACAACCTCTCTGGTAATCCATTCCAGAGTTTGATAACCTTTACAGTAAAAAAGCTTTTTCTTATGTTTAAATAGAATTTCCTGTGTTTCAGTTGGTGCCCAGATCATCTCACCCTGTCACTGGGCACCACTGAGAAGAGTCTGGCTCCATCTTCTTTACTCCTCCCCCCGTCAGTTATTTATACACCTTGATAAGATCCCCCTGAGCCTTCTCTTCTCCAGGCTAAACAGTCTCAGCTCCCTCAGCCTCTCCTTGTATGAGAGATGCTCCAGTCCCTTAATCATCTTAGTGGCTGTTTGCTGGACTTGCTCCAGCAGGTCCAATGTGTCTCTTGTACTGGGGAGCCCAGACTGGGCCCAGCACTCCAGATGTGGCCTCACCAGTGCTGAGGAGAGGGGCAGGATCCCCTCCTTCAACCTACTGGTGATGGTCTTCCTAGTCCAGCCCAGGAGGCTGTTGGACACCTTTGCTGCGAGGGCACATTGCTGGCTCCTGAGAGTTGATTCCTGATGGAAATCTGACAGTTCCATCTTCTTTCGCTGAACATGGAAAAATATTTGAATATGTTCCTTAACGTTAAAGCACTTGAAACTTGAATGTTTGAAACACATTATGCAAAATATAGTACAATAATAATGTTAGTAGTTTCACAAAGAACATTATAAATGTCAATTAAAATTTTCACATAACCAAAGGTCTAAGAATGTTTTTTTCTGTATCTTACTCAAAGGTAATCTTTTCTAATTCACAGCTAGTATTTCCCCTGGGATTAAAAAAATGTTAAGTCTTTCACAGATGTCTACAGGTGTCGGGAATATGTATAAAGTTAATTCACAGCTCCAAATCATGAATTTCATATAAAACTCTGTCCTTTTTAATACACATTTAAAAAACTTAATTTCAGTGCCAAATTTCTCTTAAAATAGATTATCCCCACTGTTATTTGGTCTTCCATAACCTCCATTTTCCACACTGTGTATTCTGAAAAGATGATTAGAATTGTTTGACAGTTTATGAGTATTCATATGATGAGATTTTAAACAGAATATTACAGATAGAAGTACTGAAGGGCAAAAAAATTTCTCATGGTTTTCACAAAATAATAATGTTCTTGTTTTCCTTATAACAGCCTACTTTATTCTCAGCAAGGACAGACAAAAAGGACAGTAAAATTCCTTTAATAAGAAGAATCCAGAAAATTGTGTTTCCACCCCCCAAAAAATTATGAACCTTGTGAACCCTCAGATATTGGCTGGGAAATCATGAGAAAGCCACCTGAATGAGATTAGGCTTTCACAACAACAGCTAAGAAAAATTCTCCTTAAGAAGTTAATCATCCAATATCAGCAAATAAAAAACAATGCCATAGAAATAAGACATGGCAAATTCATGAGCCACAGTGTTAGTTAGAAAATGTTTGTAAATGGTTATTATATGGATAATGAATGAAAATAATAGGAAACTCAATAATAATATTATTCCAAAGAAATTATCTAATAGGGCAGAAACCTCACCTATGTTCAGCCACTCAATTTCAAATTGGTTTCGGTGTCTGAAAATAAGAGCCTCTGTATGAATATTGGTTAAAGGCCATAGGAATGAAGTCAAGGTTTTTAATCCCTCTTTATTACCTTAATCATATGAGTAGCATGGAATATCTTAATCTGTATAATATAAACAGATATGATCATGCCATCATACCAAATAAGGCAAAAGTATATTTACTGGCTACTTGGAACTCAAACAGTTTTTTCTAACCTTTTGCCTGTGGGAAGTCCTGGCATGTCTCCGTCTCCTGCTTTCAGTATATCTGATCATAAAACTTCTGCTTACCCTAACTAAAAGTTAAGTTGACTTAAGATAATACGAATCATTTATATATTTATATTTATATTTATATTTATATTCTTTATATTTATATTTCTTTATATTCTTATCCTGTTGTTCCTGTAATGGTTATTTACTATTTCCTACATTATTTTATACAATACTTTTAGTCTAGTAAACAAGTCAGGTTAAATAACTGATGAATAAATAAATTCATACATACTTTTTTTGCTTTTACTTTCTAATATTATTAACAGATATCTTTTTTTCTGTGGGGTTGGGTTTTCATAATCCCTCATCTCAGTAAACCATTTAAGGTCTCTGTTTCTTCTCTTTGTTTTATGGGGGCTTGATATTTCTGCTGATACATAGGGGGACATATGTGTATTCTAATTATACAGTATATTTCAGCCATACCTCTATATGATATGCAGGCATTCCCTCTAGTTAAAGCTGGTTAAAGCAGCGTACTTAGGGTCTCATCAACCTCTAAATTCTGTTTTCATGAATGTGATTTATTTATTATAAAAATATTCCAGTGAAAGCAGAGGAATTATAGCTAAGCCATTCATTAGGCATAGGCTGCATCTCATCTCACTCTAGGTGAGTGATCTAAGCTAAGCATCTAAGTTCCATCCCAGGAAAGAGATGGGGACTTCCAGATGGTGAGTCATCCTGTCCTAAAATAATTTGAGCTGGGGATAATGGGAGGTATACTGCCCTCTGAAGACATCTCTCTCTCCCCCACCCCAGTAAACACAAAAGCCACACACACACAGAGCTTAAATTTCTAAGATTTAGAACCCTAATATTAAATACAATGAACCTAGATATGGTGAGCATGGTGCTACTGCTGGATGGGTGACTTGTCTGAGCTAGGACAGCAGTTCATAAAGCCTGTTCAAAATGTGGTAATAGTTAAGTAACAAAATACATAAAAACAAACTGACTCCACAACTCGCAGTATATTTGCAGTACTATCAGTCCAATCTTGCCATTAGAAAGATAATATTCCAAATGTTGGAATAGACAACTAAACTGTTCAGAAACTATGACAGGTGACTATATTCACCCAGTGAATAAGTGACAGAAATGGGTTTGAAGGACAGGAACTTCTTGATACCTAGTAATATTTTCTCATTATTAGATATTTCTATCCGCTCGAGATTTCCATTAATCTTTTCTTTTCTAAACTGAACTAATTCATTAAAATAAATTCAACAAAATTATTTGTAAAAGGTGTTAAATATGCATAAATATTAAAGAAGGTGAAGGAAACTAAAATATCTGAGGCTTTTAATGTATGCATTACATTTCCCTTGCTTGCTTGCTTGCTTTTGCATCCTTTTAGAAAGAAAACACATTGCTTAAGCACACATCAATGACTAATACAATTTTCGAGTGAAAAAAGTATAACCTTTTGAAGTGGAAGTTCTTGGTCTTTATAGTTTAAAGATTAGGCTTTTATTAGATGATCATGACTACTGAGCAACCAATTTATGTCAATCCCATGAGCATTCTTTAAATTAAGTTCAGCTGTACATTGCTGAGAAGATTAAAGACTTTCTGGAGCCATACAAGAAAAGAATGTATTGGGTGAAAATTAGGGCATGGACCCTTCCAGTTTTTTTCTGATAAAATCTGTTCTAAATTAATTTATACATACATGCATGTATGTGTGTATGTACGTGTGTGTGTGTATATCTATATCTATTTATACACACACAGAATTAAGGCAAGGTGAACACACAGATTTCAGGTATGGAGATTCCAAGCCTTTAACCTTCCCATTAGCACTGCTAGAAGCATGACAAATTCCTGTGTCGCTTAAGTTGTAGCTGTAGGATTTGAGCATGCCTTAGACGATGTATATTGCTCACATAAAAGCATGCTAAGACATTCACACAATGTACATTCTTATTGGGACAAAAGGAAAGAAAAATTGTACTAGATGTAGGATGATCCTCATAAGGCTGGAATAAGAGTATCTAAGACAGGATATAAAGAAAAAAATGATAGATATAGATGTATATTGAATGTAATGCTCAAGTTGTGTTGTTCTGATCATAAAATAAGAATAAAAACTAAGTGATGATTGTGGCAGTCTTAGGGCATGCCTTTTGATGCTATGCCAAACGCCTTACCACCAGTAGATCATTTTCATGGGTAGATATAACTTAACTCCCATACTGAAGATCATCAGGCAAATGTTAGGGTCGTGCTAGCATGCAGTAAACTCAGCCTCACCTTTGCCACCAACCTGACCTTGTGGTTTTGTATAACAAGTTTGAATGCTGAGATCTTCTCATGGTGACTTTGCTAGCACTGCAGCACTCCAGATGTGACACGGACGTGTCAGTAACCCCCAGCTGAAGACAACAGCAATAACAACACAGATTACTGATCTTGATGGCAACTAACAGCACAAACGACAGTAGCCATACAGTTTTTTAGTGCTAATGTCTTTCTCCCATTTCCTCCAACAATCGGATGGGGGCTGTGTCTTCTTCTGTACCTTGTCCTGTCAGACTGATTTCAGATCAGATTTAGGAAACAAGGGAGGTTAAATCCCAAGTTGCTAATATGTGATGACAAGCACACTAGTGAGAGTAAAACTAATAGCGACCCTCTGTCACACCTTAGTGAAAAGTATCTAACAGCTAATGCTAAGTACCTAACGTCCAAATGCCTAGAATGACTGACAGTTCTCCTATCAGAAATGCTCATTCTAAATGAATTTCTGAAAATATCATCAAAGAATAATTCTATATTCTTTAGAAATTTGGAGCATCTTTGAGCCTCCACAGATATGCTCAAACCCTACTGCACAATGATTCTTATTCTTTGAAGTGAATTCTTACTTCCTTTTTGAGCCTAATTCATATTTTCTCTCAAAACCAAGTAAAAAGTAGCATACAAATATGTGTTACATAATTCCATCCAAAAATTACACTGAAAGAACAACAAAACAGAAAAGTTCAAAGTAAAGATTATATGTGCATTATTATTGAGGTGTGAATGAAGCTATTTTCTTTGAAATCTCTGCCTAGTTTATTGTGAAAGTTTTGAACTGAGTGATTTGGAACAGCAGAAAGTGATTAAAACAAGTGTGCAAGACAAGAAAACTAGGCTATATGTCTGGATTTTCCACAGATTATGTACTACTGTGCAAACCACTCAGTCATTTTTTTTTTTTCAAAAGGCAGCAGACACATGTTCTTCCTTTTCTGATCAATCGGCTTGAGGTACCAGCCTAAGGCCTGATTCTTGGGAATCCCTTCTATCCTCAAACCTACCTGTAAAGAATAAGGAAAATGCTCAGCATTTCTGAGAAAACAGACTCTTAGTATTTGTGCTGGACATCCAATTGCTGAGACAGTTGTGATTTACTTAGGAATGTTCATATATGTCTCTTTGTGTCTCAGTTTCTTACATGGAAATGAAGAGACTAGAATCTTTTCCCACCTGTGTTTTTGGAAGAAAAGTTTCAAGGCTAGAGAGCCTTGGAGAACTCTAGAGAACTGTACTCATCAGTACAATAAAGAAAGAACATGAGGAATTTTTATTTAGCACCATTTAGATGTAAATAACACCCGAGAGGATGTAAACATACTCTCATTTCATGCTCTTACTCTCTGATCTGCTCAAATTCTTTGCCAGATCTGAATATTTTCATTGAGATAGAAAAATCCAAGCCCCAAACTATCTTTCTGTTAGATCTCAAGTTCCTGTTACTTCCTGTGGAGGACAATACAGGGGCATTATTCCTATTCAAAGATGTGGTTAGAAAAGGTATAGCTCATTGAAATTACCTAATTTTGTCTTTTCTCATTCTGAAAAATGCCTGAATAATTTTCCATAAACATTTAAGTCACGAAAGAGGCCAAGCATAGGAAATATTAGCCTGAATGATTAAATTACAAGGTATTGAAAATAGACTTGGAAGGTACTGAAGCTTACTTTAACCGTAGGTGTTGCCATACACTCTATTTTAAGGCCTATAATTAAAATGACCTGACACACTTCATTCACTTTGGGGAGTTTAGAATTCAACTAGAGTAGGGTTCAGCTCAATGGTGTCTGACTCTATAAAGCTTTCACTTTCATTTGAAAATCTTTAATAGAAAGGGAAATATTTTGCGTCATTTGGGAGCAACAAAAAGGAACTTGCATGTGTCAACTTTATGGATGATAGATGTAGTGTAGAGTTCAAACGATCTCTGTAAATATATATCTGGAATTCAATATGGAAAAAGTGAAAAACCATGGATTTTTAAATGCATTGCATTGTTAACCTTGTTATGATAGTATAAACTGCCACAAGATTTTTCAAAGAGAATGCTGTTAAGCCATTCCAATAAATATATTACTCTCAACAAGACAAGACTCCACAGTAAAGTTGAAGAGCAAATTAATTGTTTCTTTTTGTAAAATTTGCAGTTGGAACATGATTGTCAATCTTTGCTTTTAATAGTATTCTCAAGGCAGCATTAGAGTGGGGGGTAACATATGGCCATTTCTGTATGTTTACAAGAAAAGCCGTTTTTCAAGTAAGCAGCCATTAGCTAAACAATAGGGCTTCTAATCTTATTAATCCTTTAAAAGATTGCTTGGGTAGGGGTGAATAAAGCTCATGCTGGCCTGTGTCTCCACTTTATTATAATAACAAAAAGCTGTTGTCCCTGCTTCATTTTCCTCCTGCCACCCGATCCTTACACGGTGGATGCTATGAATGTTTGCGGTAGGAGGTATAAAGTGAGGTCAGTGGTTGCTGTTCTTCCTTGGGTGCTGGCTGGCTGCATCTCTGCCCATTTCATCCTTATGATCAGGTGCTTAACGACCTCTGCCTCTTTCCAGGCAGCAAGTTCCCCACAGGAATCAAGTATACGGGAATATTGGTATGTGCATGAGCTACAGAGATGAACTTCTAGGAACAGAGAGTAATTACTGAAAGTTAACGATAACAAATGCATAGTTCATTGAATCCACTGTGTTTCTGCTTTTTGCATGCTTTCTGTTCCTGCTTTGCTGAGTCCCTGGCTCTAGCGAAGGATGTTTGAATCACACAAGGAGAAAGAGAGGGATACGCTGCTCGATGTAGAGACACCCACTGGTATACTTGAAGCAAAAAACTACACTGCCTCAAAACGTGTACGACAGCCATCTTAACTCCTGGCAGTGAAATCTGGAACTAAAATTATTGAGTGTTATGAAATAACATCCTTCAGAGAGGAACGTTAACCCTAAATGTTAAATATACAGCTGCAGTATATGGATGTGTGTTGCACATCTGAGAGGACATGCTGAGCAGTCTGGTGCTCCTTCAGCAAATCTTCATCCTAAAGTTGACTTTCTTATTTTAGTGCTGCTTGCTGTAAAATGCACCCTGAGGCAGTTTTAGAACTGAATATCACTTAGTGCTGTCCTGAGGCTGCTCTAAACTGTGCAGAGGCTGAAATGGTTTTGTAGTCCTCACTGTAAGAAAACCGCTAGGGTGTCTTAAAACTGTGGTTTAGCTGAAGTCTGCGCCAGAGTTTCAAAGCTTTTTTTAATTTTAAAAGCCTTCTGTTCTGTTACTATACACTGTTTGCCAATATGTATCATCATCTAACTTGTTTCCACTAACATGGTCTCCTATTCACCCTTCATTTCCAAATTTCCTTGTACCTTTGGTAGTACATACTTTGCTCCTTGGTATGTAAATTTTATCTCCATCCTTGTTGCTTGAAGTGCACACCCACAACGATAGCTCTTCTCCTCTTGTGTGTGTTTGTGTACACAAGCACTGCTCAATGTTGGATTAAGACACAGGAATTAAAGACCTAAATCTCCAACTCTGGAGTGATTAAATGAGACTCTGTAAGGGTTTTTTATATTCAAGTATTTTTTTTCCTTAAGCCACAAGCTTCTGACCCATATGGTTGTGAGAGTATGATCTCATAGTAACTGACATAATGGTATCTGCTGTAATCTGCAGACTGCAAAGCAGTAAGGTGAGTGGTATTTTCTGTTTTAGGGGAGTGAGTTCAAATTCTTTCAGACATGCAGTAACTAACTGAGATGATGGCTCCGGGTCGTGAGCTGAGGTGAAAAGTGAAGCAGGCCTGACTTACTTCTCTCCTTACCCTATTCAAGTTGCTGAAAAATACTGCAGACACCTTTGGTAGAGACCAGATTTCTCACAGGGGCGAACGTATGCCCTTTGGTGTTACTCCTCACAGCAAGGATCGTTATATGCGCTTGACTGAGGCATGGAGCAACAAGGGGCCGCAGGATGTCAGGCCTTGAGGGCTTTGGACTGGCTGAACTTTTCCACCCTCTGGTCCTTACTGCTGTGCAAATGGCATAACCTTGTCAAGTGTTACTTGTGCTCTGCCAGTTCGTGACTGTGTGTTATCTGTCCCTCTCTGTAGATATGAAGTGTCACAGTTTCAGTCCTGGCTCCCCAGAAGAGCTGTGTTTCACACACGCATACAGTGGGAACTCATCTCTTCTGGTTGTGCAGGCTCCATGTTCAACCCTTCATGAGTCCTTCCTGCAGCAGCTGCCACAAATCTGCGGTTTGTGCCGGCCCTGCTTGCCCTCCTCCAAGCAGGTACCCAGGAAGTCCCATACTTATTTTGGGACAGGACATCTTCCTGTCCATGCATTCATGCAAACCCTACCTAGTCCTTTGCTATGTTTCTTTTCCCTGTAGGAGTTTCAGTTCCTGCAGCCATTTACAAAGTGGAATTACAGGACTTGCGCTAGAGGGAAAGAAAGGAGGAAGAGTTCTTAAAAAATAAATTTCTAGCCTTTTTGATAATGAAGAATTATGAAATATGATCCTGCTATCACCTAGAAGATCCAAAGTCCAGAAAATAAATAAAGGGTGCCCAATTTGTTGCTTAAGAAAAAATCCCGTCATTTTTAACAGGCCTTCCTGATTGGGGAGGAGGGTATTATTCTGAAAGCTTGGAGCTGGCGTTACTGGGCGCGTTTCTCCACAGCAGAGCCTTCCACACGCGGACTCGCTCTGCCCCACGGGGCGTGTGTGCCCCTGTGCGTGTGCGGGGGGGCACAGCCCACTGCTGCCCTCCTGCCGCGATGTGTCACGGGGCGGGGGCTCCCCCTCGCCCTGCCGCTGCCCCCGGCCTGCCCGCCGCCCCTGGCCCCCGGACGGCCGCCGCGGGGCGGCCGGCCGCGGCGCTGCCCCCTCCCGCGCCTCCGCCCCCGCACGGTGCCCTCCGCCTCCCCCCTCGGCGCACTCCCCCCACGCGCAGCCCCCCCCCACGCCGCGCTCCCGCGCGCGCACGAGTGACATCACCCGCGTCCAATCAGCCGCCGCCGCTCCCCGCGCCCCGCGCGGCCCCGGCGGCCCGGCGCCCCCGAGCGCGGCGGGGCGGGCGCGCGGGCGGCTGTCAGGCGGCGCGCGGGCGGCGTGCCGTGCCGTGGGCTCCCGGGTGTGCGCGGCGGTGACAGCGCGGCGGTGACAGCCCGGCGGTGCAGCAGCACTGCACAGGTAGGACACGGCTCGCTGCGTGGCGAGGACGGGCGTGCAGGGGTGCCTCCCTCCGCGCTTTGCGCAGCGCGTCTCGGCTTTGAAAATGCAGTTGCCGTGGGGATGAAACGGGCCGCCGTGGCGCCGGGTGTTGTTAGGGGAGCGGGGAGGGCTCCAGGTAGCGGGCCCGGGCCCGGAGGGCTGGTCCCGGGCGGAGGGCAGCCGCGGCGGCAAGTCAACTTTCCCGGCGCGTTCACGGCGGCGGGCTGTGGCCGGCGCCACTGGAGATGCGCCCGGAGGAGCGGCGCAGGTGCTGGGCGGGGGCGGCCGGGGCCGCAGGAGGCTGCGCCGGCGGGGGGCGGCCGCGGCCCCTCGCCCTGCCGGCTCCGCGGCGGCGGAGCCCGGAGCTGCCTCGCGAGCCGGGGCCGGGGCCAGGGCCGTGGCGGCTCGGCCGTGGCGTTTCTCCATCGGCGGTAGCGCCGCGCCGCGGCTGGAGCTGGGGCGACGGTTGGGGGCGGCGGTTGGGGCCCGCTGGCTGGCGGCGGTTGGGGGCGGCGGTTAGCACAGCGCGGGAAGGGCGCTGGGGGGCGCCTCCCCCTCGGGAGGGCGCCCGCACCTCGTCCCCGCGGTTTGGGGGGCTGGACCGCTGGAAAGCCCTGCCCGCAGAAAGTGGGACGCGCGCCCTGGGCGATCCTTTCGGAAAATGCTGGCCCCTCGCTCGTGCAGTCCGGCTTCTTAAAGCGGGGGGGGGGGAACCTGCGAAATGCGATGTATCCGTTCCGCAGTCTTCTGTCTAGCTCCTTGGCATGAGCTAGAGGAGGATATTGCAGAGGAAACCTAATTCTCATTTTCATTTCTGGCTCTTTACTGGCATAGGCATGAATTTTGGCAGCTTATGGAAAATGTATCTGTATTCTGTTCTTGTAGCATCCTTTCAGCAGCACTGTTGCTGCACGGGTGTCTTCAGAGCCAGTCTGTACACCCAGAGGCAGCCTTACTCTGTTTTATTTACTTGTTTGGATTTGGGGTGTATTAATGGTAATCAGTTAAAAAAAGATTTTTTCATCGCTCCTTTTTGCAGTACGAATAATAGCATTTCACTTTGTTTTCTCCTTGTAAAATGCTAATTATGCTTCTTTTCTGTGTCACTTTTGTATAAATGGCAGTAATTCAGACTGTCTGTAGTAACACCTGCTGGTGAGAACAGAAATATCACTTGCCGACACTGCCTTTGCTGAGCACTGCTAAAAGTCACCTGAAGGGGCTGAGCGAGCCCATGATGCTGTGCCTGAGCTGCAGGTTGAGGAGCTCTTTAGGAACTCCATCTGGTCTATGAAGCACTATTTAATGTTGCTTATAAAATGTACTGGAGATTATCTATGCAGTTAATCGACCATGCTCCATTTAGTAATTAAAGTAAATGTTGACCTGTGGGCTAAGAATATTTTTAATGGTTATTATATTAAAGCCCATAACAATAATTTAAAGGGATCTTTCAGGTTTTAAAAATAAACCATTATAGAATTACTGGTGTGTACAGCTCAGCCAAAAAGTTACCAAAAAATGCAATGCAATTCTGTGCCGTGGAGCAAAGGAGATGTTAACAGATACTTAGTATTAGTCTTTCATATAAAATTACTTGTTAAATAGTAAAAATAATGAACACAGGATGTGAAAGTGCTTAAGCACAAGGGAAACCTTTCTGAAATAACTTGAAGTTTAAAAAGTTCTACATTTTTCTTTTCTATCATTAGTAACTTTTTGATGTCTATCTTGCAGTGCAAATGTACAAATCCATATGTCATGATGATCTTTGGCCCTTGTTTTATGAATAACTGCCCCAAACTTCTTTAACAAACTTTGCCTAATTTTGCAGGACCCTGTATGTAGTGTGGAGCTTTTGTGTATTTGTTTATCTCTGAATACATATTATCTCCATTTGCATCAGTTGCTTAGTTTTTACATTTGTCTTTAGTGATAGTTGAAGTTGCATCAAAATATACATCATTCATCCTTAAATTTTGAAAAAAAGTACAAGTAAGATATTAAGCAAAAGACTAATGTCTTTTTCCATGTTTGTGTTATTTACAATGCTGTTCTAAACAGACAACAGATTTTCATTTTGACTTCTGATGGACAGCAAAAAGCAATACAACCTCAACACAGCTACATCATAATGCAAGAACTTAATAAGTTCATAGGATCTTAAATCCTCATGTATATATGGCATACACACTCTGTAGAAGAAAACCCTCATTAGTAAGTTTATGAAGTAAAGAAATCATAAGTGCTTTTTTGAGCATGTCTTTTTGATACATTCTTTAACTACATGATCACATACTATTTTTTTTCTACAGGAACCCTGCCTCAGTCAGTGCACAGGATGGATGGAGCTCACTTTACACAATTCAGTATTTTGCTTTTGTTTATCTTCCTCATTGATCACTAAGTGGTCCCATGATTTATTTACTCCACATTACCCTGCTTTGAAGACAGAACTGATAACGTCTGTACGGGCTTTGCTAAAGTGCTTATCATTACATGATCTGAATGCCTTACAAATAATTGTTCCTGTGTCAAAAACTATGCCAGATGAGACGTTTGCAGATGGTGAACAGAGGTACAGAGAGGTTTAGGTAAAAAGTATTCACTAATTTTAGGTGTCTGATTTGAGGCTTCTGCTATTCTTTTAAATAGCAATATTTCTATGTATGCTGAAGTTAAAACTGCTACTGATTTTAGTGACAGTCCAGGATGCTCCACAGATCTGAATACATCTGCAGAGTGGATAGTAAAAAGAGGAATTCACAGTTAGTTACGAACTATGGAAAGTTTGGTTTAAATTGTGTGCATGAGCATGAGAGGGATGGGGGAAAATGCAAAAGACCTCTTTAACCCTTAAAGCCTTTGTGGCTTATTACAGAGCCTCATCCATTTCTCTTTCTGCAAGCCCTGCCTCATTCACTACACAATCCTGTCTCTTTGGTAGGTGAGACAGGAATCTTACCTGCATAAATATCCTGCTTCATTTTCTGTGCCTGTTCATCCTGTGCACTGAATGAGGCAAGGTAACTCTGAAGAAGCAGTATGTGATTATATATTTGAATATTGTATTATAATGTACGCACTCAAGGGAAATGAATTATGGTTGCACAGGTAACACTATTTCTGTCATTTCATGACTTTTGAGTATTTGGTTTTGCAACCTTAACAGTATTGTTTCACATTATTTGTGGGGTAAAATGTGCATAGGTGTCCCATATACTCTCTTAAAACCTAAAAGAAGTAAAATTTAAAAAAAAATCAAAACCAAAACAAGAAAACCTAGAAAATTTTCAACTCTAAAAGTAAATTTCATCTTGTGTTACTGTATTGGGCCCATAGTAGTCATTAGCAGAATTGGAAAAGTTGAATCCTTTGCAAAAGCTCTTTGCTCTAGAACTGAGAGAGTTAGCATTAGGAGAGTGTAGTTGCCTATATATACTACTGATAAAACAGAATGGAAGAATTTGTCCGTGGATTTCCACAGATACTTTTAGTAGTGGAGATATGATGAAACACTGGAGTCCTTCACTCTATTTTGGGCTTTGATGAGAGTGTGTCACAGTGGGTGGGGGCTCTTTTGCTAGTCCTCTGCAAGCACAGTTCTGTTCACTGCATCACCCATACACGTCTCCTCATGACAGTCTCTTTATCCTCATGTAGCCAGTCTCAGTCTGCTCTTTTTAGATATTTCTGGTCTTGACCATTCCAAATTTTTCTTCAGTTTCTTTTCTCAGTCAGTCCTGTGTCTCCTTGCTTTTGCTTATCAGCAGTCTTTCAACTTACTTTTATTCTCCATAGCTTCCTCTTCTTGATTTGCTAAATCAGTTCAGTCTTCTCTCCTTCCCTTTCCCTCCTCTCTCTCCAGTCACTTTTTCTGCACTTTTACCAGGTCTTGGTCTCAATTTTTACTTCTCTTCATAGCCCATAGTGTGGCTTTTGTTCTTCTGCAGTGAGACCACACAGTACTCTCCTTTTGTAACTTGGTTAATTTCTGGTACATTTTTAGAGATACAGGAAAAAGCATATTATTAAAAGAAAAACTAAATAAGATTCCAGTTCTGCAGGATTACGTGTATGAATAAAGTTTCTTATGGTTAAATCTTCTCAGTATAAGAGGCTTTGATAGTAATTTATAGGGCAGGAACCATATCTGTCTATTTGCTTTGTGATGCACCTCCAGTATGAATTCACAACTAACAATATTCAATTTTAATTCCTTGTGAAAGCAGCCTTCAGCTGTGGCCAGTATGAGTTATTCCATACGACAAGTGTCTGATGAGTTAGGGTTGGTTTGTGATTATATATATATATATTTTTTTTTCATATGATGTTTATGTTCTGTGGTTTTGTTACAGCTATTTTAGAGACACATTTACAAAATGAGGATGTAAGCCTTTTGCTGAAATGAAATCTAACTGTGACTGGTGGAGTTACCACTACACAACCACTACACCGCTGCACAAGTTAACCACTGCACTATAATATTTTGTTTGCATAAGCAAGCCCTTTTCTTACAATAAAATATTACTTTCAATAACTTAGTAACTCTCATGTCTGAAATGGGGAGGGATGGATGAGTTGTAATTCCTACCATAGACTGAATATTTTAATTCACGTAAGACAGTATGTAAAAACATTTTCATATGTATGGAATCTTCTAATGAACTCATATGGGCAGCGCAATGCTGAAATGAAGAAATATGAATATACATATTTGACAAGGTCTTTGCTTGTATTTCTGTAATCTGTTCCCTTTTATAATTGACATGCATTGGCCAGATTGTGTTGTTCCCTCCAAAGGAGTTAGATCCTTACTGTAGTGTAGAGATCATGACTTAGTCATGAGACCAGTCTTCTTTTATAGCTTTATTGGAAACATCCTGCATTACCATAAGCAATTCAATTCTCTCTAGTTTAGAAAAATATTTGAACACAAGCCTAACTGTAAGGGATAAGTGATGCTGTTGATTCCTGATCAAGCCGGTACTCAGAGTTAGGCATGTACTTGAATGCTGTGCTGTATTAGTTTCTTCATGCATTAGTTTTTCCTCCTCTGTAAAATTGGAGTAATACACTTCAGTTTAACGACTGCTAAATTTAATTTGTTTGCGAAGATCAAGGAAAGTCAAGCATTGGAACAGGTTACCCAGAGAGGCTGTGCAGTCTCCATCCTTGGAAGTTTTCAAGAGCCAACTGGATAAAGCCCTAAGCAATGTGGTCTCATCTCATAACTGACCCTGACTGGAGCAGGAGATTGGACTAGAAACCTCCTGAGGTCCCTTACAACCTGAATTATCCTATAATCCTATCCTGTTGTCCTGTATGAGGAGAAAAATATCAGTATACAGTCTGAACAGTACTTTCTGAAGGGGGAAGGACAGCTGTGCCGACAAAACGTTTAATGTCTGACTGAAATTTTTCATATCACAACTGCCTCCCCTTTTAGGTTTTCATTGGTAACTGGATTCAAGTGCACTGTTAGATGTGCTGTGCGCATTTGTTAGACTTCATGTTATATCATAGATCTGTTTTATGTGAGAGGGTTACAGAGGATTCAGTGGTTTGGTCAGTATGTGTAGAGCGGTTAACATTTATACGTTGTTGTAATGAACTGTAGTACTGAAGCAATGATTCCCCTTCAGTTTCATCTAAAGAAAGGGTCCCTTTTACTAATACAACTCTTTTATGTTATGAAACTCGTATTTTTCAGACAAAATCTTACACATTTAATCTGATCATGCTGATTGTAAATGTTTAAAACAAACACTGGATGTTAGTAAGTAGAACAGGCTGTTAATGTTATCTTACTATTGTACCTTGTTAACATGTGCTAATCTTTGATAAGTGCTTGCTGAATGAGGGAGATAACTTGGTGCCCTGTCTCAAGCAGAGACATGGGAAAGGTAGAAGAGTGTCTGGTTCTAGCACATCAGCTGTAGTGGGGTGGGGAATTGGGGAATTACCACAACTGGGAAAGAAGTCCATTCTTAACTTCAGTGTTAAATCCAATGCTTTTTTGGAGTTCCTGTTTATAATTTGGGTAATAAGTGATGCAGTAATGAATTAACCATTTTTTTCTTTTTGAAAGTTGTCTTGATTTTATGAATACCCATATAAATTCACCTTTTCTCATACAGTTTTTTCTCTAAGTCTCTTCTTCAGGGTCTTTGTCTTCAAGCCTAATCACAATATAAGAGAAATAAAATAATTTGTTTTGTGCTTCTTGTGTGAGAAAAGAGAAATAGCTTTATACCATAAATATTTCTTAAGGAAGACTTCCTTTTAGATAACCAACTCAACTAGTATGCTTTTGTGGAACCTTGAAATAAAGTTGATTTTTATTTTGACAGGAGTGAGTTGTCTTGCCAGCCACTCACTGGTAAGACCTAAAAAGCTGGAACAGACATACAATATTTTGGTGTGTTTGAAAATCAAAACTGTATTTTCCTTTACCCACCATGTTGAGCCATTATTAGTGAACTTCTAGTTCCTGGTAGGAGAATTTATCTGCTGATAAGGTTACTGTTACTAGAAGTTAGAAGCTTCTCTGTTACTACTGTTACTAGTATTATTTTTAGCTGAAATACTTTCACTACAAAAATTTTTGAGCAAAGCAAAAAAGTAGTGATTATGATAGATAAGAAAAAGCAGCTAGAAATAAATATTTTTTGTTTTCTGTAGTTCTTTTTTATGAAGAATAAGTCCATCACTCTTTTGTACTATTGCCAGAAGCCCAGCTTTTCTTTCATCAGCTTTCTACAGTTTAGTTCTTCTATAAAAATGAACTTTGGGATATTGAGCAGTTCCCACTTTAGATTTTTCATTATAAAGGAGCTCAAAGGGACGCTAACTGGGGCTGAAACAGGTCTTGGGAAGGCAGACATTCTGAAATGCGCTTTTTTCGCCTTGTCACTTCCTGAACTCTGCCTCTCTTTGCTCTTGATTTTTGTTATACTTTTTCCCTCTGAATTTTCCTGACCCTGTGATTTTTTTTCAATAATTTTTAACATATTAATGTTTTGACAAAGTATCCAGTTCTGCCATTCACGGTAGGTATACTGCCATGATACCACTGGAAGAGGCCTAGTCAGGCTATCACAATGGCAAAAGCAGTTCACAGCTTGAATGTAATAGGCTGTTTTTGAAAGTCACAAACTGAAGACTGATTAATGTGCGAGTTCAGTATTAGCTGAGCTTAAACAATTATGTATGAATTTCATTTTGATTGCTTTCACTTCTTCCTTGACTCTTTATATAGCACATGAGAACTGTGCAGCATCTGCCGGCTATTGCAAAAATATCACTAAAGAAGTAGTGGAATAGTGCCAATGCTGACTTTTATTCTAACAACTGGCGTGATAGCTCGGTTATATTTGGTTGTTTAAACATCTTCCATTTCAGTTTTGCCTTCAGTCTTGCCAGATAGTTACAGTACTCCTCTTCCCCTCCCTTCCCCTCCCTTCCCCTCCCTTCTCTTTTTTTTGTTTTAAGTCAATCTGGGACAAGAAAGATTATAGCTGGAATGATGGAGTATATGCTGAGAAAGTTCCTCAGATCTTTGACTCTTCATCCTTGTTCCCTGGCTCTTCCATTTCTTAATGTCAATCTGCCCCTTTGGAAAGTAGATTTTTTTTAAAGCTTATTGTTATATTAACTGAAAAATTACAGTGTATAGTGAATGGTTCATGATGCAACCCAGTCCCTTTAAAATTCTTGTCTTTTTATAAATTGGTTATCTGTGTATTCATAGTATTGGTGATTTAGAAGAAGTGTTTACTTCCTTTTAAGCAGTTCTTATTTGCAAAATAAAGGTCTGGAAAGCATAGGACAAAAAATAATTAAAATTATAAATAAAATACATAGTGGAAAAAAAGTATATAACCGTCAGATCTGACACAGTGATCTCACTTCTATTTATCTGAAGATAGTGGCCTTAAGGAGAATGTTATCTCTAATTAATATCTCAAAATTAGAGAAGGAAAGAGAAGCAAACACTCTCAAGTAGAATTATTTCCCATGAATAAGTTTAGAAGTTACTAATTGCATTATTAAAATTTTGAAGTAAATAATACTTTGATGTACCTGCATTGTATTAAGGAAGCTAAGAGGAAAAGTAAATTATACATACCTGATAATGGATGCTTTTTATTCTTCTGAGGACCTTTCTTCACCTGATATATGCAAAGAGTGAGTCATTACTAGAGGAATTTCCTTGATATCTGAAGTATTTCTGTCTGTTTCTTCTTGGAAAAATCACATTGAGTATGAATCAGTAATAGAAGTAAACACGGTTAAAACTACTTCTTGGATAGCGGAGTGGTTTAAAAATGTTGAATAGCTTTTTTTTTTTTTTTTTAATGTGATGGTGATCTGTGGTAGATTTATTAGCTAAAAATACTTGGGATAACTAAAGGGTTTTGAAAGAAAAAGATTTGTTTGTATTTTCATTACCAAAGAGTTGTTAGCTCGTTTATTATGAGACTGTGGGATTACAGAACATGATATTGGGACTTGGAGAAAGTCATATGTCTGAGAAGAAAAGATTAATTTGCACTTTGTTATGTAGATGAGATATACAGAAAGATAAATTCGATGTCTGACTGAATCAAGTATTTTGTTTTTGTGGAAATGGGAGCTTTGAATGTCCTGCTCAGAATGGCATTGAGTCCTACAGAAACCTACAGGCATAAAGGAAGTTTTGTAGTTAAAACAACCCCAGGTTTGTAATAAAGCACAGCTGTTCCTGTTTCCGCTCACATTCTTGTATTGCAATATGTTCTGTGGGTTCTCTACAAAGCAGCTGACCCAGTCTTTAAATGTGGCTGAACCATAAAACCTATTTTGTCCTATATCTATGAGATCGTATTTGAAGAGTTCAAAAGATATAGAGACTTTTTTTCTTCAGAGTGCTTAACTCCACTCAAATGTGGTATTTGTATCGGAAGTTAACAACAGCTTCATATAATACCTTGCCTATATGTATACTGAAACACAGGGATTTGGGATGGTTGTTCCAGCTAGAACAACTTCTGAAAGAACCATACTTTTGCATATTACCATATATTTAATCATATCTCAGTTTTATTTATGTTCATGGAGCATGCTTTTATGGCCTGCTGAACATTTGTTGGTTGATTTATCCTTGGCAATTTTGCTGACAGTATTTAATCTGACAGTGATTATATAAATCTTGCAAATAGTCACTAAGATTTTCCCTGTTTTGTTTGTTTTGTTTTGTTTTGTTTTACCAAACACTCTATTTCTATGTCTGTGCTAATGTTTACTGGTACTAGTGTGATGGGGAGAGAAAGGAAAATGTGGAAGGAATGTATCTGCCTTCTTGGCTTCTGTCAAATAAATTATACTGTATTGCACAACTCAAAACCAATGAGAACTGGTCAAAATTTATTTTCCTGCTATTATTTAACACTGTCAGAGCACCTGCAGTATTTTATGTTACAGAACTACTCAGTTTGCAGGCATTCTTTGTGTACCAGCATGAAGAAAAATTTTCTATTGGTGGATCAGTATGGGTACAGTAAAGGATATGGAGCATCTTGAAATGTAATTTTCGCTTCAGCAGGTTTGCACCTATCTCTACATAGCCTCTTGCTGTTTAGTGCACGTCTACACAGAAATATGTTGATATTTGTTTGTGACTGCCTAAGCTAAAGCACTCCAAATGTTTAGGATGTTCTTGGCCTTTCAAGGATTTTCACGGTTAATGAGTTTTGAATCTCTTTTCTATATACAGGAAAAAACTCTAGTGTGTGGATACTAGATTAGTGGAGTATACAACCAGCCAAAGAGCAAAATAATTCAAAGGAAAATCTGTTGAAGGGAAATGTGGTTATCTGTGCAGCGAATAAACTACATTTTGGAGATTTTTGTTTACCTGATAAGTAGTTCCAGTCCTAGCTTCATAAAACACAGGTCATCATTTCACAGAGAATTCAGGAGCTTGTTGTTACTGCTTGGGGAAGATACTGTTAATACATTTTTCCCAAGAATTTTTGATTGTTGCTTTTCCATATCATGCAGTCCTTTTTGGCAGAACACAAATTTCGGTAAGGGCTTCCAGATCTTAAATATAGAGGGAATTAAGAGTTGTGGGTTTTTTTGTTTTTTTTTTTGTTTTTTGTTTTTTGTTTTTTGTTTTTTTTTTAAAGCTGTTAGCACTAGGCCTTTAAGCTCTATCATGCAGACAGAAGTTTTGGACTGGACTGACATCTGCCTTACTGAAGATGTTTACAGTATATAAAATAACAATATTTAGGTTTTTGGAGCTATCCTGCAGAACAGACACCTGTGCTCCTTCTGAACAATTCTGTAGGATGTTGCAAAGTACATACATAAAAGGTGTATTTATGTTTGTGGCTTTATGTCTGTCGCGTGAAAGGGAGGGACGGAAGGCCCTTCCTTATCTTTATAATTTACATTTGCCTGCCAGAGCCCCCCTGTTTGAGGACTTTCCCTGGGTCAGTTTCGCAAAGTAAAAAGAATCTTTGTAATTTACGTTTGCCTGCCAGAGCCCCCCCTGTTTGAGGACTTTCCCTGAGACAGTTTCGCAAAGTAAAAAAAAGAATAAGGTTTTATTAAAGCGACAGATACAACAGGTTCGGAATTGCCGTTGATAAATGCACTTGCTGCTACAAATGTTCTTTCTATGAGCTCAAACTAACAATTAAGCGCTTTCAATAATAATATATTTTCCCGGGTAACGTCCAACGTTTGTCGCAGGCGCAAGTCTTACCAAAGAGGTGTCCCTGTTTGGGGGAGGGAGAAGGAAGCTCGCTCGTCAGCAATCTCTGGTGAACAGGTCAGCGGTTCAACTTTCTTCCCTTCCAAAAACTTTAGTGAGCTATCCTCTGCTTTATAGTTGCTGAAGGTGGGATGTGGAAGTGCGGCAGACATACGTCATTGGCCAGATTGCCATTTGCGCGGTTGTTGGGGGTATGCCTCCCTTATTTACATATCATTATGCAGCAAAGGGCGTGATTTTTAATATGGTAAGCAGGGATAATGAGGCTGGGGGCACTATAGGTCAACAGTTAGTCTGTGAGCAGCAATTATTTTTTCGGGATGCAGCCCCTTGTGGTCAGGGGAGGACTGTGATACCTCCATATCGCTCCCTCCTCCGCCGTACAGCTGGAACAAACTGTCTGGCCTTCACCAGCTAGTTCGTTACTCATGTTGCAAAAGGGTGATGTGCTTTGGCTGCCATGTACTGTTTTTCCCGTGTGCCCCCTTATCTTTCTCCCTGAATTCTCTCTTGTTCCCACATCAGTCTGTTCAACGTGTAGTTTTTTAATGCTAATTTCTCTTTCATTTCATTCCTGCTCTATGGGATCTTTCCCTGGGAACTTATTTAGTACATGTGAAAAAATGCAAGTGTGTGATTTTGGGTTCTAATATTTTAATATGTTACTTAATCTTCCTGGAAAATAGCAATAGTATCTTACTGGGTATATTAATACTGGTTGTGCTTATGCTTGTCTCTTAATTTGAATTCATGGCCCATTAAAACTTGTAAATCTGGCTTTCCCATGGATGCTTCTCATCATCCCTAGAAGTTCTCCTGAAGGCCTGGAGAGAGCCACATAGATGAACTTGATCTCACAGTGTAAAGAATGGTGAAAAGCTGGGTGCTAGGAAGCACCAGCAAGCACTGTCAAGCACTTCAAAATCGGCAGTTGTCTGCATGAGCTTAATCTCACTTCTATGATGATTTAAAATAGATAGTCTGACTTTACTCTGGGTTGGATTGGGACTACTCATAAATTTACTGTATCTCAAAAACAGTCAGCTGAGACAGGTTTTGGCATATGGTTGAAATGCAGCCAGTTCATATGTTCCTGCAGTTGTCATGTTAGGCCCTTCAAAATTCCCCCAATTTGGAATGCAATTACCTGTAAAATTACCTGTCTCCTTACTTGCAGTCATCTTTCAAAGTCTTTGTTCTTCTGAAAGGCACACCTCAGCGACTGCAGGCACCCCAGGCCTGGAGGGGGGCTCCGCCATTTCTTGAAGTCTGTGGCCATGTTCACTCTTAATTGAAATGGTAACTTCAGAACAACAGCACATCAGAAGGTTTGCCAATCCAAGATTACGGGCTTCGACCTGATCCCTGTATGTAATGTAGTAACTTGATATCTAATTCATAATTTGAGCTGAAAACCCATCACATCTCAAAATATCTCAAGAATAAATAACAAAAATGAAGAATGATACTAGATAAAAACAGATTTTCCTGTATTAAATATACAAGCATATAACCAAAACAAAGGCATAAATTAATATTGCAGGATAATTATTTATAATCATTATGTGACGATTCAGCAGAAAAAAATCTGAGACTTGCTTAATTCAAGCCAGGCAGAAGCAGTATGTTGACTGAATATACTAAAATTATGGTTTTTGTTATGTCCTTTCTCTTTTGAGTGCACAAAATGCCTTCTTTCTGTTCAGTTGTTGGTTTTATATTTTAAACACTTTCATCGCTCTATCTATGCTGCTAAAATAATAAATATGTCCAAATAAAGAAGATCATCTTTATTTGACGCACTAGACACAGCTTTGGCATACATTTGTGACCCTTAATATATATTTAAACAACTTCTGTGCAGGGAATCATAGTCTGCCAATTAATTTGTGTTATGTTTCAATCAGTTTGTAGGAAGATGTGGACACTTATAATAAGCAGCAGCTTTTTAGTTGCAAAATTTTGCATTATTGCATGGAGATAAGTAGAAACATCTGTACTCTTGTTTTTCAGTTAGCCTAGAAGGCTGCCTTAGAAAACATCTGGAAGCAATGAAAGAATCCATAATAGATAGGTTTCTTATATTGGTGATCCAAATCTTTGGGTTTAAATGTCGTCTTAGTTCAAATGTGATATGAAAGGAAGAGTATTATTTATTTTCAGACTTCTGGAAATATTTCTCTTATGATTTTGACAGACAATTGAAAATAGTGCTTTCTTGTGTTAACTTTGACTGCAGAACTGTATATATACATTACTGTGTTTCTTTCTTTCTCTGTTGATTTGGTGACAGTTGGCAGGTGCTGGCTTCCAATAAGTGAGAGTTGTAAGCTGCACTGCTTGGTAATTGGCATGAAAGTTGGGTAAGGAAATTGCCTCCTTCTCTCATGCTACAATATAGTCTTTGAAGACAAGTTCTTTTTCTGTTCCCTTTCCAGAGAAAATCAGCAATTATTCAGTTTTCTCAAAGAAAGAGCGCATAGATATAAGCAGCATAAGGAAAGAAGTACTTGTCCTCAGAATGGCATGTGTTTTTCTGAACCAGTTAAGGGTTGACAGCTCAGTATCACCAATATATTCGAAAACCAATCTAAGAATGTTTGAAAGTTAAAGTGGGTGCCAGTTGGAAAAATAGGGGATACGTGTGAAGAGAGTGGCAAAATATAATCTTGTAAAAAAAAAAAAAAATCAACTTCAGTTAGGGAGATAATGGCTCCTTTTCTCCCTCCATTAGGAACAATGTTTCTATACTGTGCATCTCAAAATATGATTCTTTTTTCTTTTTTTTTTTCTGCCTGCCTACTAGAAAATGAGGAAAAAGAGGTTCTCTCTCTGCAAATTAGAGGAGAGGTAAATGTATTGGTTAGTTAGTGAGATTAACTTCTTATCCTGAGATTCTCTTACAAGTCATTTCTATCTTTAAGATGAATGCTTATTAATTAACTTTCATTGGAGCAGCGCTTTTATGTGTCAATCAGAATCACGATGGTATACAAACGTACTTTGTGTGAATGTCCGCTAAGTAGGTGTAGAAAGATATGAAAGACTGGGAAGTGAAAATGTTACTATTAGAAACATGAAGGCATGTGTGTAAAGGACAGGAATATCTTGGTGTCTTCCTCATCAAATACATAGATTCCTCCTTTAGATTCATGGTACAGGGAATTTTCTTTCAAGAAATACATGATTCTTAGGATAGGTGAATAGCTCTATTGTTTATATATAATTATTTATATTTGAAACTGTTTAGGAAGTTCTAACAAAATACAACTTCTGTCTTTGCTGTTTGTTTAAAGTAAGGTAATTACATATATATTGCAGACTCTAAAGCATTCTTCTTGAAAGTTGTATCAGCACATGCCAGAATCCCTTTGTAATGCTTTCTGACTAGACGTGTCCTATGTGGCCTATATTACTGTTGTTACCTTACGACAGAAAATTGTGGTCATATTCATCCAAAAGGAGAAAAAAAATCTTTTAACAATACAGCTTTTGTACAGCAATTATGCAACTTATTTTGTTAATACTCTATATATTCTGGCAAGCTATGTAAAAATAATATTGCATAGTACAGTCGTATTCTGATATCATTTGAAGCCTATTAATTACCTAAGAATTTTATTTGTCAATATAATACTTCTGTACAAGGGTTGCAAGGGCAGTCTTCACAGATGATTCAGCCATGTGCCTTACATGACATGAGTTACATCTGTTATTTATTTATTTTTAATGGAGCACTCCTGGAATTAAAGGTGAGTTCTGTTTTGCAGGATCTTACTGCTGAAAGATGTTTAAGTGCCTTTTGCTTCTGACAGCTTTTGAAGATTTTGGCAGTGTGAATAGGTGTAAAATCACAGTGTGCTTAAAGTTAGAATGACAGAATTCACAAAACTCTGGAATTCCATGAGCCTAGAGGTGTGCATCCCCTCATGCGTCAGATACAAGATCTGATTTGAAAATGTCTTGGAGGTTGTCATGCATTTTCCTCCTGCTCTATTAATAAATACTTCTTTGAGTCTATTCTCAGAGACAACTTCAATTGTATGAAAAAGAAATTCATATATTAAAAAAAAATTATTCTGCTGGTAAGGTAATGCATGCCTGTGTGTGTAGAAGGTTGTGTTCTTATCTCATTTAGAGCATCCAAACACTGTTTTAAATTCCCTTTTCCCTGAACAGGGGAGCGAGTCAGGGAGACAGATCACAACCAATATTTACTAGAACACCTTTTATTAATTAAGCTACTGTTATTAATAGAATCAAATGGTTATTAAAGGCAGGTCACTATTTGTGCAGTACATTAATTTTTTCCCTTACATCATGCACACGGTCACTCATAGTTACCTGGTTGGAGGCCAACCCAGTCTGTTTACTGAGAAGTGGAGAGTTGTACTGACATGCCAGTGGCTTGTAGGCGTTCAGAAAGTCCCTCACGGGAGTCCCTTGTTTCACCAGCTGTGAATGTAATCCTACAGTGCTTGACTGCAAACAGCAGCCACCGCCACCTCGGATGTGGTCGGAGTTGCACAATCTGTTGTTGGTGCTAGCTGGTGGCCGTGCATACATTGGGCTGACTCTGGGTTTTCAACAGGACCACAAGTCTCCAGAGCTTATCAGCATGTGCGAGACTCACACATTTCTTCTCAGCACATATGTTTTCCTCTCCTTAGCATGCTATTTTCTGGTGACCATTTCTCATCCACACCCATAGAGTCCATTTACACAACACAAACTTACACAGACAGGGTTTTTATGACAACACAACTCTGGGACAACTCTTAATGCAGTGTGAAACTCAAATGAACAGTCATTGACTTGTGAAACATTTTTCTCAACCTTCTTTCAAGTATAGCTTTACATTTGGAGTTGAACCTTAATCATTTTGAAACTTGAATTTTCTTTTTGTATTCTCGTGTACCTTTATGAAAGTTCTGTTGTGTGTTCCATCAGGACCATGCCCAATGCCATTTTTGAATGGTTACAAAAATAGTAATGAAAACTTGTCACATTGTTTCATGACAATTATCTGTAGCTTCTTAATCTTATGTAATTCAAAAGGCTCTAGCAATTTCATTTAATGTAACTGAGCGAACTATTTCTGTAGTAGTCGCCTTTCTTTCAGGATGGTCCTTCCCCTTTCTCAATCACAAATGTTAATAACTTTTCTGTTTTACTAAACTTCTATAATTTAAAATTCTGCTCTTGAAGCTTGTATTACTGTGAAACTGTCCAGCTGCTACTGATAATGTAAAGAACTTCAATCTAGCCATTTACCATGACCTTAAGGTACGTTGAACCCTCTGTGAAAAAGTATTATAATTCCTAAAAAGAAATAGCAGAAAATGTTATGGATGTCTACTCTGATTAGCTGGTTAATAGGTCTGATATTAATCTCACGTATGAAAGTATACATTGCGAATATGAGTGAGCTGACATCAAGGGAGTAGCACTGGCATAAAAATGATTTTAATGGCTCTTATCTGCAGAGTATCAGAAGTAATTTACATGGCAGATCTTACTTTACTCACAGAAGAGTAGATTAATTCAACTTTTTTAGGTGCTGTTAAGAGGACAGCACTCAAAGTACTATTTATTTGCTGTAAGACAAAAGGATCTGACCTGGAAACAGTAGAAACACTGCAACTACTGTTCTATTAATAATAAAACTACTTTTAATATATAAAATTATTTTCATATATTGCTACAGTAACAATGCCTGAACCCTCTCCTAAGAGAATCCCATTATAGCTTAGTCTCTTAGTTGCGTGAAGTTTTCTATAAGTACCTGTGTAGAGTCATGTAATGTTGGCCATTACATGATCTCTGAATTTCCTCATGTAATGCCACATTACAGATATGTATGTAGAACAAGGACAGTAATTTTAACTTTATCATTTTGCAGAAACCATTTTGCTAGCTCTGTTTCAAACATTGATTTGGCTGCAAATGTGATAACAGTGCGTTTGAAGATAAAATTTTAAATACTGCCTCTGATCATTTAATTTTTGATGCTTGCTAAAGACTGCTTGAATGCTCCAACATGTCGATAAATACAGGCCAAGCTTTTCACCTCTGAAAAAAGCTGGATCTGTTTTGAACATTGGCATTGGACATCAAACTGGTTGGGTTTACTATTGTACAAGTCAGGTAGGTTATTCTGTGCTTTTCGGTGTGTGTGGGGGGTGTTTAACATTTCATATATCCTTTAGATACAGAATGCAACACGAAACTGTATTTTAATTTCATTTCAAGACTCTTGAATTGCCTGAACATTTCATTTGGCACTGAATATATGTACCTTCAAGCGTTCTGGCTGTGGAGTGTTCACTTGATGGTTTTGCTGTATGAGGTTGTCAATTTTATGTGATGAATAGCTTGTTAATTATGGAGATATTTTGTAGTTTGTAACTGTAGAGTGAACTGTGAGTTCCATTCATACTTAAAAAGCTAATTCAGGTTCTTCAGGAATCATTACAGTATATTTTTATATAGCACATTTTTAACACTTTCTGTGTCTTGAGATGATTTTCCTGCAAGTAAATTAGACAATTAGTTTGAATTAAAATTAACTAAACCCTGTGTCCTTTCAGGTAATTACTATCTGTATCTATCTTTTTTTGCTGTTTTTATTCTGAGTGATTATGATAATAAAACTATCTGAATTTGTCACCACTGTTAAAATTGACATGTGTGTAAATATTTGAATACATTAGTTTGTAATAAGAAAAAAATATGACACTATGGGCTACAAAAATGCCATGCAACATCATCAGCAGTGCTTAACTAAGGGTACTGTGATGTTAAAAAAAATTGGCTATTCTGTGACAGCCAATTTGTATGTAGCAGTTCTTGGCTCCCTAAATGGACAAAATTAACATCTATTCAAGTTGAGTGCGTAAAGACCAGGCATTAAAGTGTTTCAGTCATATTTATATTGTTGCATGGTGACATGAAAGAAAAAAGTAATGGCTGTCCTACAGTTATCCTACAGATAATTGTACCTTTGTTCTACTAAACTTTCTTTGATTTATGTGTAAACATAGTGCTGAATATTTGGGGGAGAGGAGAAAAGAGGTTTTTGTAGCATTTGATTTTTGGATAGTTGTGACACTTCTGCAGTATTTCTGAGTTTTGACTATTGATAAACAGTTCCTTATTTTAATGGAGTTATTCTGTTTTTTCTTTCTCTTTCCATATTACTAATCCTATTTTTTTAATTCTGATTTTTGCTACCATAAAGATGCAGAAAAGGAATTTACCGAAAGATATAGTGCCATATTTTCAAAATGCATGCTCATTGTTCATTTGGAATAGAATTAAATATGCTGTTTATAAATGACTAACATTTGAGGAGGAAAAAGTAAAGTGCTTTCAACACTGGTCTGAATACCTATTTCATGGCTCTTTGAGTAATAGTTTGAGTATTGAAATAAATGAATAAGTCAAGGGAATGAATGCTGTCCCAGGTGATTTCATCTGTTATGTGCCGCAGATGTAATGTATTCATTCTGACTAAAATGCAGAGAGTGATTATGTTTTTTTCAGTGGATGAGCTGATGAAAAATTTAAAACCTATTGTCCCCCACTTAAAAAAAATCAAAATAATCACCTTACAATATCTTTGCTTTATTAAATAGCATTGGGTTAGGTCACGATTTTTAAAGCTGTTATAACTGTTTGGTTATTCAAAGTATTCCTTCATATAAGGAGAAGTAGAAGAACAGGAAGATGACAAAGAATACCTTATAGGGCTTTTTTTCCCTCCTGAGGCTATTTTTTTTATGTGAACAGGCTGAAGAGAGGTTGAGCCCCTTTTTTAATCAAAATGCCAACCTCCTCACAGTTTAATGTTTTTTCCATATTTTAATATAAGCACCTGATTGCACCGTTTAGTTTGAAAGAACGAACTCTGAGTCCTTGGCTGGAAAAAAAGAAACATGCTCCTGGGAATCAGGAAGAACACACTGACCCCACAACTAGTGTCTGAACAGTGAAAATCTCAATGCTCTTTTAAGAGCAAGTTCCCTGAAGCTATTTGCCAGTGTCGTTTGTCTCCTTTCAGATGCCTCTGTAGCTTTAGTTTAGCTCACAGACATGCACAAAATCTCGCTAGATAATCCCCAAAAGACAGTGCTTGTATTTATCTTCGCGGGCAGTGTTTCATTGCCTTTGAACCCAAGCATTTAATATGAGCGTGTCGGGCTCCTCACATGAATAATTATATCAAGTAATGCTTTTAGTTGTTCGGGTGGAGGACTATGATGGAGCATGCTGTTCTTGTTGATGTAATTTTCCTTTTTTTTTTTTTTTTTTTAACAGCACTTGGAGCTATTGCAAGGTGTATGCACAGTCAAAAGATAGAACAAAGTTTGAAAAATTACCGTAGATGCAAAGAAGGAAGAAATTACCAAGTTTCATTGCATGACAAGAAGATCTATTTCAGTTTAAATTAATAGGGAATGCTTTATTTTACTGTATAATGCAGTCATTTGGTAGTCTTAAAACACTCATTTTGTTTAATCTAGAATAAATTTTATGTTCTGTTCCAGGCTTTTGGTAGCTGTTCAAAGAAGAACATTCTATATCGACACATTGGGACAGATGGTTGTCCTGTACAGTGTGTGCAAGGATGTTCTTTTCTCAGGGATTGAATTTCAAGCTTGACTGTTGAGAGTTGGGGATTATGTTCATTTTCTCTCTCTGATTTAGACACTGATGTGGTCCCTGGAGAATAGTCTTCTGGTTATCGTTAGAGGCATTAAATGAAAACTCTTAAGATGGAAGAAGTAGGTCTTTTTTTATGTTCTGTTTTTGAGTTTGTCACTAAATGAAGTAATAGAAAAGTCAGTGCATATTGAAACCTCAGGGCATCATTTGCTGGTGCTGATACTGTCATGAGGTGGGGTTTGCCAAGTCCGTGATTAAATATTTGCATGATTGGATTTTATGAGAAAAGAGATGATGTTGATGTTTCCACTTGCATTTGTGTATGATTCTAGTCTAACAGAAGTGGTTTTTGCCCTTGACTTTTTTTCTGGGTAGATGTTGAACTGATTTTAGTTTGTCTCTGAAGAATTTACTTTTAAAAAGAGATGACCATTTTAATGAATTGGTAAATTCTAGGAAGGGAGCATTAGAGAACATTTAAAATAACTGTCACTTACTGCATCTTTTATTTAAGAACCTCCTTTCACTTCTAAGTTGGGTAACTCTTACAACAAACAAACAAAAATCCCTCCCAGATGCTTAAATTATTGTTATTGACATAAATGAATTCATGACTGAGCCATCTGAATAACTGATGTGCTCTCAAAATCCTGAAGTAAAAAACATCTCCCACCGAATCAAAAAGGATGCATTAATAGTATTATTAAAATATTTTGGTTTACTTTAAATTTTAGTGTTCCTTGTAAATAATTGCATGAAAGATTTGTAATTTTATTCAACCATTGCTTTTTAATAAAAACAGAAGGCAGTAGGAAATTATTTCAATATCTTAGAATTATGTTTCTGTCCTACTGAGCACAGTGAAAGTAAATTGTTTACAAACGTTTTTATGGATTTAGCAAGCAGTACTGCAAAATCATCCAGTAGAACATTTAAAGAAATTAATTAACATAATTCCAATCTTCATCATGGTAATAGTTTATCTTTTCACTTTCATTTGGTAAGACATAGGTCTAAGGAAAAAACGAGCAGAAGAGCATTTGACAAACATGCTTTCACATGCTAAATTTGTAAGAGAACAAAAGATACTAATCATGTATCTGTCAGCTCATTTCAGATGAACAAACATGAATGTAGCTATTATCAAAGATTTTTTCAGTCATTTCCAATTTTTTATAATTGAGTACTTCTGAGTATTTTGATTTGACACTCTCCATTTGCTGATGCAAGTAGCAGTCATGTTGCATAAGCAGATACGTTCACCAAAATATATAGTCGCCTGGCAACGAGAGAGCGAATTTACTAAACACACAGTGATACCAGCTAAACAAAAAAACACTGACTGAAGCTTAATGTTCCAGTGGGTTTAAAAAAAAGAGGGGAGGGATTTGAAGATTGTGAAGAAAAAAACTTGCTAATATACTAGTAATCCTGTATTCCAGCATGGAGAGCAAACAAGCATGGGTAACTTATTTTACCTGTTCTCAACCAACCTAAGGCAGTGGGGAAGCAATATTGTTTTGTGTTCTTGTAAGTTTTTTTGGTTATTTTGTTTGCAGAATCTTTTTTCTTCTTTCTTTTGTTACTGCTGTGGATTTTTGAGGAACTTTAAGATTAAAGAATTTTCTCAGTATTGTGCTTTGGATTTCTTTCAAAGTAACAGCCTCATGGATTGAGCCAACTAACTGAGCAAGGGAAGCACCTGACGGGCATGCTGAGCTGCTCAGCCAGGTGAACTGCAGGATAAGAGATTTGTGGGTGGTTGCGTTATTGTAGATAAGTACCTGTAATAAATAGTGCTGGTAATTATTAACTGTCACTACCATCTTTGCAAATCAAACAAAATATAAGTTAGCCTATCTGAGTTATCATTTTATATGTATTACAAAATTATTATTTTGTCATAGTGTTGTGCTATAAGTAACAGTAACTGGAAGTCAGCATATTTCAGCAGTAGTGTACTGTTTGTAGCACACTGATGGACAAGAATTTGATAACCTTTTACTATTCATAAATGGCAAGAGGTTAAGTTCCCCCTCACAAATACGCATGCTAACCTAATGAAACTCTAAGAATGTCAGCATGATAGCGTGCCTCGCTTTGAGCTGTCCTGTTGTTTTGGATAGTTGTGGAAAATGATCCCTTAATTAATATTTACTTTATTTAATAGAAAAATAGGATTATGAGTTAAAAACTCATGTTGCTGAGATATTTTTATTCCTTCTTCAATCTGAGTATACTTGTGACTTGCAGTTAGAATTTATATTCCATAAGGAAAGCTGATAGTCTGCCTCAGAAAATGTAAGTGAGAGTGCAGACTCTGCATTGGTTTGTTAAACATTGCTCTGCCACATACAAATTTCACAACTGGCTTTAGTTAGTAGTCCTTTCTTCTAGAGTGTCTGATGAACCAAATTTATCAGATTCACTTTTGGAAATGTTTAGCCTGAGATCAACAAAACAGAATAGCTACCCATCTTGTTTTACCTACTGGCAGTCATCAGTAAATAGCTTGGACCTACCTCTTGCTGTGCTGGTAATTCAGGATATAAGAGGCTATTGGAAAGCTTTCAAGAGACTGGATGAAAACTGGGAGGTATCTCAGGGGTAGGTGGCATCTTTAAGGAAAAAGCCTGGGGGATCTACATTTTGCTCTAGTAGAGCATAGAATATATTCCTAGGAAACCTCAGTAGCTCTTCTTACGGAACAATTTGTTTACTCCAAAGCCATCTTTTACTGAATGACAGTAGTTCATTGTAAAAGCATCTTGTTCTTTAATATTTATATATTTAAGTCTCAGCTCTTTCAAATCCACTGAAAGCATGAAAATATATTTAGAAAAACATGCTTGTTGTTTAATGTCCTATGTGTGAAATGCTATGCTGTTTAAGTCATTCCCAAATAATGCCAAGTAAACTTTATGCCATATAAATTTTATGTTCCATAAGCTGTCTTGCTTTTGTTAGCTTCTTTATGTAGTGATTTTTTTTATATATATATATATATATGTTGGCCCACTGTTTTGTAGTGTCATCAAGATAGTCTTGGGCCATGTTACCTACTTGGAATTGATACCCGTGTTGCTGTGCTTGGTTTCAGTCTTCTCTCTTAAACAATCAGAGATTTTTGCCATGTATTTCAGCCCAGATAATTAGGTTGCTAAGCCATGCTTTTATTAAACAGAAATCATGAAGATAATAAAGCAGTGATAAATAATGTGAGGAAGGAAAACTGATGCATTGGGAAGAAGTAATAACAGGCTCACAATCCAGGGGTTGATCAGATGAATTTCATAAGGTGGTTATGGTATCTGATTTCTTCTTCAGTGAGAAGAATGTTATCTTGGAAGTCAAAAATTAAGGTTTGGCTGGCAGCACGATGGCTGATCCTGAAATTTCAGCAAGTATAGGGAATGGTGTTAGTTCTGATGATAAAGTTTCCTGCTGCAGACAGTTCAGTCCAAAAGCTGACTGTTCAAACTATGTAGTTTGTACTATAAGTACTATAAGTCAAGTTTAATTGAGCTTCACAAAATGATAGAGGGAGGAAGATTAAAAGCTGTTTAGAGCCTGTCTCCCCACTGTGAGTAATTTAGGCATCTAGTTTGGTTGTGGTGGCATCTAACTTTTCTTATTCACTGTCTAAGAAGCCTGAGCATTTAGTACAATATTCTGAAATGCTGCTGTGGATGCTAGACCACTGCAGGCTGTATGTAGTGGCTCTCTCCTTTCTTGTACTCAGCACAAAGTGATTCTGAGTGAGGTAATGATCAGAAAAGGGCTGTAGTCTCTCATCAAGTGATATCAGTCAAATTATTTGTGTGATATTTCTCATATGGAATCACCTCCTTCTCTTTTTTGAGATTTCTCACCTCTTCCTTTTGACATTCTGTGTCTGTAATATCATTTCTTTCATGTGAAACAAATCTAACTGGTATGGACCTATTTCCACTTGTGGGATTTTTCAGCACAGAGACGTGAAAGGGGATGCAGGGTTAACTACCCTGAGCTATGCTCATTTGTGTAATTTTCCGCCTCTGGAACATCAGGTCTGTTCTAGGTGGGCCCAGTCTCTCCTCGAGTTAGGGTCATTATACCTTTCCTTGAATTTCCTGTGCTCTGAGCAACAAATAGGCAATGCTGCTCTATTGGCAGCTTTCTGCTAAGGTCAGTGCTACTATAAAAGAAAAATTCCTTCAGGGTGAAAACCTTTCTCTAGTGGTTACCATGGAAATGGAGAACTGAGTGAATATATAGATTAATATTTCAGTTACATGTAGATGTTCTGCAACTTTTTCTGTGTTATCATTTAAGAGAAACGCTCATTCTATAACCGCCTGGCCATTAGTGCTTTCAGCTCCACTAGAGCTAAGATTTGGGCCATCGTTAATGCAGAACAGTACCTACCTATTTAAATAAGTGGTTTGGTTTCATAGAGTTCTGCTGGTTGTTCAAGGTTTTATAAAGCAAGACTGTTTTTCTGTTGTGTTGCAGAAGATGTGTTTTGTAGTTTAATTTCATATAATCAATGTTTCAAATCCTGGACCAGTCCCTCCCATTTCCCAGTGACACTTCTATTAAAAATGACACATTGAAAAGGAGCTGTAAGACAGGAGATACAGCTAAATTTATCATAATTGCCTCAATGTGCTTCTTGTTATATATGGATGCAAATTATTCTGGTGCATTCTGGTCAGATAGATGAGTCATAGTACAATGCTGGCCTGTCATATTCCTCCGTCCCAGAAAAAATTAAACTTTTTGGGGAAAAAATGGCATGTTAAACTTAAATTACATACTGTCAACTGGTTCATCTTTAATTAAAGTACTGTACTAAATTTAAAACTTTTTTAATGTGGTGTAACTTCATGACACTAGCAGCATAATACTGTTTGTTCTTTTTTTTTTGTATCTTCTCCCATTTCTATGGGGTAACTACCAGGAGATGGTATCTTTTAAAGATATTTTTAGTTTGACGAATTTATATGTAGAACAAGGTTTAGCGGTGTATTTGATACAGAGCTTTCCACTTTTTTAATAGCAAGATTTTTCTTAAAACTGACTCTTACACTACAGGAAAAGATTTCAGAAAAAAATCAATCTTATTCCATTCTTATTTTGTTTGTTGGTTCTAAGTTTTGCTTTATATTTGGATTTAATTATTTAAATGCTGTTTAGATTTACATCAAAAATTGCAGTGTTTCCTTTGGATGTGCTGGCCTTTATTAGCTTGTGCACTCCTCTCCAGCAAGCCTTCGTGAGTCTTCATGGTTAGGTGCATAAGTCAGGTTAAAGTTGAAGACATTTGCGGAAATTCAGTCACAAAAGTGTGTGAGCTGCAGAAATTTCAAGTATGAAAGTACTTCAGGAATTGATTTCAAACTGTCAGCTTATTCTACTTTGCTGGTAGCTGAAAACATAGCTTGATTCATACTAATTTTATGGTGATTCTCCTACCTAACATCCGTGCTATTTTTGTTTTCAGACGCAAAAAGGCCAAATTGTGTTTGAAGTGACATTTCACAATAAAAAATTCATTCTCTCATAAAGATGTGACAGTGAAGATAGAAGAATATATAGAGAAGGTAGTCTGGAACCAGAGAATGACTTTCGTTGTATCTTGAGAGCACTGCATTCAAGAATGGAGTACATAGAGCCACAGTGACCTTGATGGGGGGAATTCAGATGCACAGTTCTCGGCTGATAATGTTTGTTATTTGTAAAGCCATTGCAGCCAGTAATTCAAATGTCAGTTTCTTATAACAGCTAAAAATTCATATTGGCATTATATGCTCGTATGAAACTTGTATGATTATTCTTTCTAGGTGCTCTGTAGCTGTAAGGCAATCTTGGCACTGTCAGCGAGAGCATCTCCTTTTTCAAGTGCATTTATTACACTGAGGCAAAGTGGATAGCACACAAACTCAGTTAGCACCTATATCCTGAGAGATAATGTTCAAACTTGTAGGCTTTATAGCTCAAGATGAGCATCTTGAATTTGATAAGAGTCTGACAGCTTACACTTGCTGTCAAACTGAAATTGCCTGTTCAGTTTCTCTGATGAAGACAGCAAGATGAGCATTTGAATATTCCAAAAGAGGTTAGACAAAGGTCTGAATAACCAAAGAAAAAGGTGTCTTTTTAAATGGAAGAATGCAATTTTCACAATAGCATCTAGATATTTGAACCATAGGTGCTATCAGCGTTCAATTAGAATAAGAAGCTATTAACTGTATGAGATCTGAAATATTGGTTCTGTCCATTGTGTATGTAGGAGTAATATTTTGTCTTTAGGCCTTTTGCTGGAGCTGATCTCTGGGACACTTACACTGTAACTGTACTACTAATCAAAGAGTCATAGGGAATATTTTTGTGCACAAGAACTCAATTGCCTGTACTGCTAACTTGCTAGAACAGCTTCTGGGGCGGCCACGCAGTACCCTGCAGAAACAATTATGAGTGTAGTTCAGGAATTAATATGGACCAGGAACCATTTCCCAACAGACAGTTTGAACATGGCCACCCTCTTCTGGTGTGTGGTTTTGGGCTGTTTGATAGCATTTAACCTCTGTGGCTGCTTCAGAGCATCTTTAATTTCCTTGTGTAGTCAGAGCCATAATAATGTAGAGTAACTTGAAGGATATACAAAGTTTAAACAATTGCTGAATATTGTATTGATTAGACAGAACTATAGCAAAAGTGACACACTTGTTTGAAGTTCTGGAAAATCTTAATTTGCCAGTGTGCCTTCCCTGTCCCTCTGAACAATATGCTACAGCAGTGTTTTTTGTCTTTTATTGCAGAAAACTTTAATCAGTAACTGGGTCCTGTATTATCATTGCCCTCATGGTGGTCATAGGATTTATGCGTATGTCTGTGGATAAAATAAAGTTACACTCTTTGATGTAATCCCACTTCAATTTCTTCTTCATATTTTTTCACACACTTCTCTAATTCAATAATTTATTTCACGGTCCACTGTTCATTGCCTGGGGCTTACTCTTCTGGAAATGTTAGCTGTAGGTGGTGATGCTCTCTATTAATCTAGCAAATTATCAATCCCAGTTTGAGGAAAAATTTTCAAAGCAACCTAAGTCCCACTGAAAGGCAGTGCAGTGTAGGTGCATAACAGCAGGTGCCCATTCGACCATCAGAAGCATTATTAGCACTTTTAGACACGCATGAGCTAACCTTAAGTGAGCTTAATTGGGTTAATTGCTCTGAAGGCAATTGAGGAGAACAGGGTTCAGCAATGGCTACAGAATGTGCCTGAGGTTCTGGGTAAATTCTTGAGCAATTAATTGAGTTTCTCCCATGCTGCCATAGTGGTGCTGCTGTCAACACTGGACTTAGTGTAAATATGCAATTTTGCATAAATCACAAGAGTCCTTTTAGAAGTGGTACCCTACAATCAAAGCACTGATTTGTTTTGAAGGGAGATTTTGCAGCCAAAGTAGAGTGTTGTTTTTGTCATAAACTAGCGCTTCTGTTTTGTCTTCAACTTCAGTTCAGGCTATGTACTGTAGTAACCTGGACAAAACTGTTCTGGAGGTGACACATACAGGTTTGGTGGCAGACTGCAATTGAAGGAGGAGACAAATACTGTCACTCTGCAGAATTATGCCGAAGAATAATTATGGGAAAGCTAGAAATGAGCATTTTGGAATAACAGGGTTCAGGGCTGTTTCATTAGTTAATGCATACCTCACCTCCCTTACCCAGTAACACCTACCTCTCCTTTGCATATGTGTGAGGGATGGTGGATTTTTGTTTTGTTTTCGTTCAGCTCAGGGTAGATAAGTCCTATATCCCTTTAAACTGTTCCGTTCTGTCATTAATCTTATGAATTAGTTCTTCATTTGAAAGCAGTGTCGGCATATGAATATTTTGAAGTAGGTCACATAGTAGCTTTTCCATTTTCTCAGGGTAAAAAGATTCTCTAAAGCAATGACCTTGAAACATATGTTTGAACAAAGACTTACCCAGGAAGGCCTAGTATAACTGGTATCAAAGAAAAAATATCTTGTTTGGTCCTGGAAACATTTTTCCAGAATGTAATGTTTATGCTAAGTGAAAGCACTAGCACTTAATACAGATAAGACCAGTAAGACATAAGGTGTGGTCATGGAGAATCCCTGATGACCACCAAGTAAAAGCCATTCACGCTAGGCATTCACTTCTTTCTAGATTGGAAGTAGAACAAGGAAAGATGGGAAAGGCAAAGAGAATAAGAAAGCACCCAGGCAACAATGATGGGCTTTTTTCGTGTACTGGTTCTCATAAATTTCATCACCAGCTGTATTAGATGTACTGGTTTATTGTTAGTGTGCCAATATTTGATTATTTTGTTTGGTCTTGTAAACTGATCAATGTTTACTTTGTCTTTTGAGTACTGGAAGAAGTATCATAAAATCTTTTAGGCTTGCTGTACTTTTCATTTGTGTACCATTTATTGGTGTCTCTGCAGAGATAAATGACATAGTAAAGTGGGACATTAGATTACCTAATTAAGTATTTTGGAGGGATATGCGCTAAAAATAAAGCTGATGAACAGTGCCAATTCACTGGTCTTAGTAGTTATAAACGTGTAGAATATAGAACATGTGTTCAGGCCTATACTTGAATAGGATTTATTTTAAGGGCGTTATGTACAGCCTGCATCATCGGGGAAGTCTTCAGTGATTTCAGTCAGACTTGGATCAAGTCCAGCAACAACTGAACCGCTTACAATTTCCCAACACTTTAATTGCCAATTATCTATGTGGTCTAAAGACCTTAGTAGGATACTTTATACAATTACAGGCATGGGAGTGGTAGTTAACCCTCCTAGAAATATGACTTGCCAGTGTTTTGCATGCAGCAGTCATGGCACAGCATGACGCACTGAGCACTCTGTGACATTTGTTTGCCAGCAATGAGAATACGACCCATTGTAGTTCTGCTGACAATCTGCAAAGTGACTGTGAATTTATCTAGTACTGTAGAATTGCGTGGCACGTGACTGACAGCTGGAAAAATGATTTAATTTGAGATCAATGCACGCATACAGCTAAGTGCTTATTAATAAAGCAGCATTTATAAAGTAAATATTACGGTGACTTTATATGCCCACAAAAGTCTAATTCATTATTCTGTTGAAAATGAATGTTAAATTACGCATATCATCATATATGACAAAGAATATTAGAAAAGAATAAGACATAGGTAGATGAATATAACTAATGCTTTTGTTGGTTTAACACAATATAAAGTTTGCTAATCCTGTGGAAAAGTGTTTCTCTTTCTTCAACTAAAGAGAGCTCCATTAATGGCATTCAGTATTCCATAAATCTAATAAATGGAAGAATCTTAGGATTCCCTTGTTTGAAAAGAAATATGATCTGTTGTGTGTTGAAATGTAATTATTACTTAATAGCAGTAATCCTAAAGTTATTACAAAAGTTAAATCATTGAGTGGGCACTGTTAAACAGAAAGAGTGTGCATGCGTGTATGAGAGCATCAGTTCACACAATGTTAATCAAAATGTAACACTAGAGAAATATCTAGTGTTTCCTGATGTTTGTGGATTAAAATGTTAAGTATTAAATGTTGAAGGCTAAGCCCAAGAAAATCCAATGGACACTTTGAGATTTTGTTCAAAAATAATAAAATCATTTGATTTAAAATATAGTTTTTGTGTGCATATGTAAAATTACTTATACAATCTAACATGAAACAAAATCTGATCTTTACAAAAAATTTAGTAATGAGTGCAGAATAACCTGTAAGATTTTGAGTTGAGTTATGCAAATTGGGAAGGAATGTAGCTTCTGATTTTCTTATTTAACTTTGACTCAGCACAGACAGGCTAATGAAAAAGGCTGTGAGTGACCCCTTGATATTCACCTTGCAACCTGCTTCTAATTTCTTTTGACCAGAACTCAGATAAATAATTCACATTATATTTCACAAATAGTTAAAAAGGGGGGCGGGAGGAGGTTCACAATTTATGCAAGCAGAGAAAAATTTTCACAGGTTGATTCCTTTTTGAAATCATCAGCCTACCTGTAATAGTAATGTAGTTCAACTGGTGAACTGCTTGTCAATCAATTGTTTTATTTTAAGAATGAGAAATTTTTGATGTTGTGGTTAAGATAGATTGCCTAGTATCCTCTCATTATATAATTCATAGACTCTTACTACTATTTGAGCTCTTTTGATCTGTAATTTCAAAGGGTATTCCATCAATACTGTTTTTTCTTTTTCAAGATCAATTAAAGTAGTCCATTCCTTTGAAAGTTTTAGCAGCATTTAAAGTTATCCTAAAATTATTTCTTATACACTGGAGGTAAAGTTTGTTCAATATTTAGAATGAACGGTAGGGGGAAGACAATTTCAAGTGAAAATACTTTATTTAGACTGAAGTGGGGCATTGCCTGAATGAATATCCCATGCATATACTGTACCTTGGACAGGAATTGCAAAGCTCCATTTAATGCAGATGGCAAGATTTCCACATGGTTGTTTAATGGGCTGATAGCAGACTGTTATTAACATGAGATTTGCAGATCACTAGAAGCAGTGAGATGTTCTGGATTGGAAATACTCTCTATTTATTTCCATTGCCCTCTGTCTAGTTTAGTTATATAGCAATTAGCCTCTAAAACAAATGTACTAATCTTGACATCAATACCATCCAGACTGGTGGAGAAAAATTCCAAGATGCATCTTTATCAATTTTCTTTTGTTTCTGTGATTGATTCCTGCTCCTAGTAACTGAATAATTCTGTGTCATTTACCCAAATCAGAGATGCATTTTGCATCTCAGTAGCTTCATTTTTTTCCTCAATTAGAATCAATAGTTGTTGGGTTGGTGTTAGTAACTGTAAAGGGAAAAATGAATAAGAAGCAGAAAATAAAGAATGTTGGTATTTGCTTCTATGTAGCGATTCATTTTAGTGTATATTAAAAAAAATTACAACAAAAATAATAGGCATAATTATTGCTAGAAGTCCTGCAACCTTGAGGAGGCTTATTCTAGTACAAAATAATGCTTGCCAAAAGAAAAAAGAAAGGCAAAAAGAAGTCTCAAACTTTTGCTTAACATATCAGTTGGAGGAAACAGTATAGCATCTTACGTGCAATTATTGAGAATTATTTTAAACAAGGTCTTTTTTTCTTCTATGATCGTCCTGTATATTCTGAGGGAGCATTTACTGAGGTGAAAATCTTAAATGTCCTTGCATACAAGTATCCTTTGATCAGTTGGCAGGTGTCTCTCTGGTTCTTTTGCTTCTAATTCGTTTTTCAAAGTTGTGGCTTGTCTAAATATTTACTAATTGCAGGTTAATTAATGCTTTATTTTCTGTACTCATGGATGATACGCTTGTAAATGCTCTAAATTTTGCTTGTGGTTTTTTTTTTGTGGCCTTTTGCTTTTTACTTTTATGCATAGTGATGGATTTTGAAATATTCTGTCTTGTGTCTGTGTCCAACTCCTGAAAAATTTCAGATATTTAACATAAATCATTGGGAAGTCCATTCAGAAATGAAAGGAGTTGGAAGAATTGGAAGGAGATGCATATAATCCCACTTAGTTTCCCAGGTCCTTAAAGAGGATGGTACTTTGGAAATCTGTTCTGGAGTATCTTGTAGGCAAGAGTACTTATTGCAGAGGCGATACGTTTTTCTGTGACATTTATGGTATGTGTTAGATGTTGTGTTTCCTCAACATATACCTGCATGAAAACAGTGTGAATTCATAATATATCCATTATCTGAAATAATAAATGTTAATTATGTTACAAAATTATGTGGAAATTTTGATTTAGTTCTCTTACCTATATTCAGGATACATGCAGATTTTAAAAAAAGGCAAAAGAAGTGGAGTTTGGAAAGATCACTGTTTGTCTTTCTTTCCTTTCTTTTTTTTCATGATTGTGTTTGTAGTAGAAAGAACTGAAGGTACTTAGCTCATTACAAGAATGATTCATGGTCTAGTAAATATGCCTCACAGTGATAGACTTAAAGAGCTCAATTTATTTAGTTTATAAAAGAGAAGTTCAGAATGGCTTGATTAAAGATTGTAAGTACCTACAGTGGGAAGAGATAACTATTACTAGAGGGCCCTTTAATTTTGCAGACGAAGATGCGGTAAGATGCATCTGGGATTTGGCAATGCAAAAAGTTACAGTAACAATACATTAAAAAGCTGTTTTTACAAGGATAAGGGTAACTTACCGTTAGATAACCTTAACAAAGATAGAGTATTTCAGTGAAAAAGAGATATCTTTGTGAAGGTTGTGTTTCAATGTTACCAAAAGTTATTAGACTCAATGCAAGAATTACTGGTAAGGGTTTGTGACACGTTACACAAGATATGAAACTAAACTATTACTATGGGCTTTTTTTGGTCTCATAATTTTTATTTCAAGTGCATGTCCTAATGATACTATTATTGCTTACTTTTACAATCTGCAGGAAGGTAGAAGTTTAATTTGTTGTTTACTGTCCTTAAGAGTTAATTACATTCTGTATCACAGAAAATTTCTCTTTTTGGCCTTGGCATATGTGGCTTAGTATATTATGGGAATATATTGGCAGAGAAGATGAAAGCAGAAGCATGTTGTAGTAGCTGAGACATAAGGACGAAAGTACTAAACTTAAAATAGTAGCAGTATTAGTCCAAATAGAAAATCAGATTCATAAAATTTTTAATTTATAAGAAGCATAAAAATTTATATGTATAAAAAAAGAATCCATGATGTAACCCATACTTACAGAATGTAAAGAGCTTTTAGGGAAAAATATCTAGTTTTTTGAAGTGAATAAAAATGATTACTACAAGACACTCGGAAAGAGATCATCTTCAAAAAAACAACAACAAAAAAACCCACCCCAAACCTTCTTCAAATCAGTTTTGGAGGCTGAAATATAGCTTTATATTTTATACTGTAAAGTAGTCAGCACTGTTTAAGCTCATTTCCTGAGTCTTAAAGCAAACAAATGAAATACTGCAGTCCAAACGTGTGTGTATACATACATCGAAAAGAAATGGATAAAGTCACAGAACAGTGGAGGTTGGAAGGCACCTCTGGAGATCATCTGGTCCAATCCCCCTGATCAAAGCACAGTCAACTAGAGCAGGTTGCCCAGGACCGTGTCCAGTCAGGTTTTGAATATCTCCAAGGATGGAGACTCCAAAACCTCTCTGGGCAACCTGTTCCAGTGCTCAGTCACCCTCATAGTAAATAAGTGTTTTCTTATATTTAAACAGAATTTCCTGTGTTTCCGTTTTTGTCCATTGTCTCTTATCCTGTCACTGGGCACCCCTGAGAAGAGTCTGGCTCTGTCTTCTTTACAGCCTCCCTTCAGATATTGATAAGATTCCCCTGAGCCTTCTCTTCTCCAGGCTAAACAGTCTCAGCTCCCTCAGCCTCTCCTCGTATGACAAATACTCCAGTCCCTTAATCATCTTAGTGGCCCTTTGCTGGACTTGCTCCAGCAGGTGCATATCTTTATTGTACTGGGGAACCCAGCACTGGGCCCAGCACTCCAGCTGTGGCTCATCAGTGCAGGGCAGAGAGGAAGGATCATCTCCCTCAACCTACTGGCAATGCTCTTCCCAATGCACCCCAAAATACCATTGGCCCTCTTGGCCACAAGGGCACATTGCTGGCCCATGTTCAACTTGTTGTCCACCAGGACCCTCAGGTCCTTCTCTGCAGAGCTGCTTTCCAGCAGGTCAACCCCCAGCCTGTACTGGTGCATGGGGTTATTCCTGCCTAGGTGCAGGACCCTGCACTTGCCTTTGTTGAACTTCATGAGGTTCCTCTCCGCCCACCTCTCCAGCCTGGCCAGGTCTCTCTGAATGGCAGCACAGCCTTCTGGTGTATTGGCCACTCCTCCCAGTGTTGTATCGTCTGTGAACTTGCTGAGGGTGCATTTGGTCCCATTGTCCACGTCATTAATGAAGATGTTCAACGCTTGGCTCCTGTATTGACCCCTGGGGGTCACCACTAGGGACTGGCCTCCAGCTGGACTTTGTGCCACTGATCATAACCCTCTGAGCCCAGCAGTTCAACCAGTTTTCAGTCCAATTCATCAACCACTTATGTGGTCTGTACTTCATCATGTTGTCTGTGAGGATGTTGTGAGAGACAGTGTCCTGCGAGGAGGGAAATTCTGTACTGACACTTTGCTCTCCTACTATTTTGAGGGGGAAAAAAACCAAAAGCAAATAACCCAAGTCTTTTTTTGACTGAAGTATTTTAAATCCATTGTAACGCTGTGTTAGTTTACAACATTTCCATTGTTTGTTTATCACAGAGTGACATACTTGTTTTCTTACCCTACAAGGCTGCCATGAGATACAATATATGCTGCAAAAAGCTCTGACACTCTCAGATGTAAGACACCACAGAAGTATACAGATGAAGTGTTAGATAGAGGTACTTCTCAAGAGTCATATGGAAAGAGAATATTCCTCTGAGATTGTTGAGAAAGCCACTTCATTAAAACAGTTTCCCATTTTTCTTTATATTGGCCATTTTCCAGCAGTTAAAAACAATGATGGTATGCAACATTCTCAGCATAGTACAATTAGTATGATCCAGCAGATATCTGAATAAAAGTTGGTCACTTCACAGTAGCTAAACAAAGCCTCTAACACTTGTTTGTCAAAGTGTTTTTCTTGATACCGTGTTACATTTAAGAATTAGGTCTTGCAGCTCTTGCAAAATTTTCAAAATACAATTAGTTGAATTCTTCATAAATTTCACTTTAGTTCTTGGATGAACATTAGAGTCTTTTAGAGCTGAGATACTTAATTCAGTAATCTAATGAGCAAGGAAAACCACTCTTGCAGTAAGAATTACAAAATAAGCTACATGAGTCCCAAATTACTCTTACATTGCTCTGTTATGATTTCAGTTGACAGAATAAAAATGCCAGTATTCATTGACCTCCAGCCTTCCATGTCTGTTAAATCTTTTAATGTGCTTGATTGCTAGAGAACTACAGTATCAAGTACCTTCAGAACATATAGAAGAGTTGGCTTGCTTTCCGTTTATATGTATTCCCTTTCCTTTTAGACATAGCTTTGTTCATTATATGTAATCTGTTGATAATAATATTCAGTAAACAGTTTGGAAACAAATTGTGTTAAATCCTTGGAAATGCTACTAAGTATTTTTACTATGTCTAATTGGGAAAGCGAGACAAGGTTGCTATCAGGCATTATGCAGAGATTCCTTTTCTTTCAATAATTGTTTCACTTAGATTTCATCTTCCTTTTCTTAACAGACAAAAGAGTTGTATCAGCTGAAACTCAAATGTAAATGATCTTCTTTTGAGTAGAAGCTTAGAATCAGAAAATCTGGACAGTGTTTACACTATGAAGCCATTATTGCTACCTTTTCATCACTCATCACAGCCTAGTTCACAATCAGTTCCATTCTCAGGGCTTGTGAAAGGAGATGAAGTTTGGGAAGTTTTCATGATGCCTTAGAATGCTTTAAGTATATCAGTGAAATTCATCTAACCTAATTTAGGTATCTAAAAGTTTGAAATCTAAGTCTGAGTTAATCACTCAGAAGGGACAAATAGGCATATTTACATGATGATTCATTTATCCTAGTTCTCTCCTCTGAACATTATGGGAGTCTAAGGTACCTGGATCAGACCTAGGTATTCAAAAACTAGGTCAGAGGAATTCAGTTTGTTTTCTTACCTTACGTTTTGGTGTCATCATGTCTCAAACTATAGAGTGGAGGTATGTGATAACAATGTTCACCTTACTCAAATTTAGTCACCTAGGTTTGCCACAGAAGTTACTTGAGTAATCTTCTTATCTCCTGCTGTTTTCAAAAGAGAGGGGATGGAGGGACTACACCAGAGAATCACTCAGAAAAAGAATTGAGCCTTCCTCCACTGAATATAAGCGGTGCTCAAGGAAACTAGTTAGTGATTGTAGGTGATAAATGTTCTTTAATATCCCAACATGAATTTTTAAAAAACTTGTGTTATTGAATTTATTCAACTTATTCGGACTTTTTGTTAGGCCAAAAATATTCAGAAAGGCCTCTGTAGTGACAACTGTGCAATCGTAAGTGTGGCATGCAATATGCAACGTATGTAAACTTGTACATGATGTGATATTTCTAGGAAAGCTGAAAATATGTTTCTGTTGGTTTGTGGGCATGTCTGTACATATTTGTAAGATTATTCCAAAATTGAGCCTGTCTGATAGGCACTTTCAGATGGAATTGATTGTGTCCTTAACTCTGTAACAGGATTTAGTAGATTTCCACTTGTAAAACTATTGCTACATTTGTACCTAAATTCCACCCCATTAAAAAAAACCTTTCCTCAGAATCCCTACAGCAGAACAATGAAAATCACAATTATAAGTACAGAAAAATAGATGTGTTTAATTTACTTGAAACATTCAATATGGATCCAGTAAATGAAAAACAAACATTAATAATGTGGCCATATGAAGAAATGCTCCTAGAATGGTATGCTGAAATAAATGTAAAAACAATATATTAAGTTTTTAATGTTAAAATAAATCTTGTATGCAATATTAATATATAAGAATCTATAACCTATATTTTGTTTTTTCAAAACTGGATTCATTCTGTTGTTGAAAGTTATTAAATACAACTCCTAATTTACAAACAGCACGCAGAATGTTCTGTAGGTCAAATCCAGCTAAAAGCATTAGGTACATGCTTTTCACATTAGGTTTAAAAATTGAAATAGATTCACCATTCTGAATATAAAAAGGAGGCTAACTCTATAACCATGAGACACAAACAAAAGAGACCATATCCTCATGTCTTCAGTTTATATTTGACACAAAACAATATGTTTGCAGAAATATTTTTAAAAATTGCTGAGAGCTTAAAGGAGGAGAAGGAAGAAGATGTGGCTCTGTATAGATTACACTTCCCTCTCCAATAATTTTATTACTGGTGCTCTTTTATGGCAGTGTGCTTATTCAGTAAACATTCCAGGATATACAGCAATTTGTATAACCTGATATTACATTCTGATTAAACTAATGCTTTTAATCAAGGTCAGGAGGTAAGTGGCAAACCCAGGTTCCCTTTTCATCATAGACAAGAATGATTGTAGCAAGTCAACTGCAGACCTCTCTCTATAGATCACTGGTGTAATTATCCAGAAGCCACTGTTCCCAGAGGCCCGAGGACGGTATGTGTAGCTCCTTGGGCTGTTCAGTTCTGCTTCTGGATGTACTTTATGTAAAGAACATCTTTCACCAGACCCCTGCAGTTTTCTCCTTCTGAAATAGAGATGGGTTACAGATTGATATTGATGGCAGTGAGGAAAAAAAAAAGTGTCACTTTCTTTGTAACTGAGCCTCAGGCAGAGGAATGATGGAATATTTTGATACTGTGACATCACAGATCAAATTCTGATTTATTTCATTTTGAATTTTAAGCATGTTTTTCAAGTAAAAGCCAGTCTTTAAATTCTCTTCCAAAAACAGCTAACATCACAGCATTGTGAGTGTGCAGTCAGGCTTTTTATGTTGTCCAAATTAATATTATAAAACTCAAATATTTTTTTTTTCATTTTTTGTCCCTTTCAAAGAAGGTTCAGTACCCTTGCAGTTATTCAGAGCAGTGAAGCACTTCTTTATTCTTTTTGATAAAGATACAAGGTCCCGAAATGAGAAACTCTAATCTTTGAAGCCTCTGTTCAGCTAAACCCCATGAAGAGTTTTCTACTGCACATGCTTTTTTTAAGTCAGTTTTCCATGTTGAGCCTTCTTTGATAACTCTGCTTCAAAACGAGAACAAAGATGTTACTATATTCAGTTTAATCACATGTTTGTAAGTGATGAGCTTCTGGTGCCAGTGATGCCTTTGTTTTATGTTTATTAGTCTGTGCTCTATTGCTGTTTAGCCTGTCCTGAATTTACTCCACTGATTCAGAGCAACACCGTGTAGAGGAGAGACTTCCTGCTTGAATAACTTCATGGATGAAAATGCTTTTCACTCACTTTGCAGAAAGCTCAGCAGAAACATGTAACTTTTGATCTTTAAGTGCAAGATTGTTAAATGTTTGATTTTGGTGTTGCTTTGTGTGGTGTTTCCCATTTTCTTGTCTTGCTATTTCAGGAATATTCTTAGATTTTATTTGGGAATTTCAGGCATTATGGCACTGACACCTGCTTTAACCACAACCCAAGGTTTCATTACTGTCTTTCTCTTCTTGCTGGGCTTTACTCTTTCTTTGTTTTGATAGAGGAGTTCAGTAAATGCAAAATGCCATGTTGTTGTTCTGTTGGTAATAAGAAATATTTCCACTTTACTGATGATCTTTGCTCACTGGCTTTCATTATGTTGAATATCTGTTGAGGTACAAATATAGTTTGACAAGAAAGGTTGTCTTACATCTTTCTGTGAGACCTATTAAACACTTCCTTCTCTACACTTTTTTTATGTGTATATATGAGACTGCTGGTACTTGTACTTAAGGTACCATTATGGATGTACTTCATACTTTTTTTATTTTAAGCATATGGTAAATACAGATCTAAATCATAAAATTGTTCTAATCATTTCTTCACATGTAAAACCGTTGCTAGTTTTCATGTGAGGATTTTTGACTTTAATTTCTGAAGTGCTATGAAATGAATGCATATAAAAAACACAGTTACGTGGTGCTACATTTTATAAGCAAAGCAGCATACTTACATTGATTTTGAGTTTTTAATTGTATAGAATATAGTTTACATGCTAAAACTTAGTAAAGTTAAAATGTTATTATTGCAATGATCTTGTCTCTTCTATTTTTTTTTTTTAATCATTGTGCTTTTTAGAATTTTCCATTTGAAAACTGAAATATATTAGACCAAATAGCAACAGTTGAGGCTTATTTTGTTAAAGAATATAGGCATTAGACCCTGTGTGCTCTCTGGTAAAGCTGCTCAAGAGTAGGGAAATGTTTTAAAGTAATAAATGGGCAATCCTGCAAGAAGTTGCTTATAACAGAATAATACATTTGCCCTCATCATCGGTTTCTTGCTTGGAATGATCAAAAAGCACCTGGCTTTGACGGAAACTGAGACAAATAGCAAGTGCGTCAGATTAAATATTATATCTATCTGTGCAAGTGTTTTTACATTTTTGTTTACTAACAGAAAGTAAAACAGTACTATTATAAATGCATTATCTGTTTTTGTTCTTTTGTTTAATATGAGTTGCTGTCATCTATTTTTGCCCATATATTAAAAAAAGAAGTTAATGTTAGAATATCATTCTTTCTGAAATGTGTTGTCTCTGCTAAAAGAAATTATTGGATAACTTTACTAATTGTCAAATTTCAATTCATGATCTGAAGAGATAATCTCATTACTATATAGTATATTCAATAAAAGCTGGTAGCTTTATTTACAATAAGTTGCAATCTAAAACTGCCTCTTGTAATTTTAAATCATGACTTCACTAAATATGAAGTCGTAATCAATTGAAAAATAAATGGTTTTAAAGCAAAATTATTTTCTTACTCTTTATTTTTTGTTACTTGTCTCAGTGCTTACAAAGGCATTCATTAAGGAATATGAAAAGGATACAGACTTTTCCCAAATTATATTGTTTTATTTTAGTAGTGTGCACTAGATTGGAAAAGTCATTTTTATATAGCTTATCTCCTCTGAAAGTAACTACAAAATTAGGCAATTTTCCATTTAGCTAAATAAACTTCCAACTCACCACCACTCTACTTGTGGGGGAAACGTAGTCTGTTATTATTTCTTAAGTATAGCAGATGCTATGGAGATTATTTCCTCAAACATTGTAGATGGTTTTGTAATCAATCATTGTGAAAATGGGTCGATACTTTTTCATATATTATTACTTTAATGCATTTGCAGTATTACCAAATGAAGCAAAAGCCACATGCTTTTTAATGGTATAAGGACTTGGTGTAATGACCTTTCTTCCCAGCAGATGAATTAATGCGGAACCACATTTTTTGTTGCTCTATATCTTCCCATTTACATGGTGACATAAAGGATTGTAGAATCTGTGAATTTAAGAAAACCATTAGTTAGAGGGGACCCTCAGAACGCAACTGTGAAAGGTGAATCCCCTAGTGGGGGTAAAAGCGGGAGCCTCTCTGCAGTATAATAATGAGTGATGTGTGGTCCCTTGCTCCGAGAGGTATGGGTGCAATGGCTCTGTGCTCCCGAGGCGCTCTCGGTTGCCCTTTGGCACTTTGGAGTAGGGTGAATGTACTCTTTAATTTATTGATGCAGGAAGGCAGTAAATCCTTTCATTGGCCTGAAAAGGAAAACCTAGACTTTAATGATGGAAGGCAGCACAGGGTTTATGGGGACAGGGCTGACCCATGACTTTTTATGTCACTGAGAATGACATGAACAGTTGTGTTTCTGTATGTAAGGAAACTGAGGGCTGTGGAAGGAGAGGCAGTACTTCTGGGAAGGGGAGGAAGTGCTTTTCTTGGCTTTTTAGCCTGGGAAGTTTTTAAATTGAATGGAGATCATAGCAGCTAGAGAAGTAAGTGCCATAACCGAGAAACTGGAGGTTTAAACCAGCAGTAGCACATACAAAGGTTTTATTGAGTTCCTCTTAGTATGTTAAGGAAACTGTCCTGTATTTATTGCTTGCTATTCTTCACTGAAGGGTCAGGCTGCTGAGGCTAGAGTATCTTTTTTTGAATCTTCTTTCAAGTGATAGCGATTCCTTGAAGAAATTGTTTTGGTGTGCAGCCGTATTACATAGAACATCATTCCCATGATGCTAGTTGTTCCCTAGGCTCTCGGTATTTTACAATGTGAACTAAGTGTAACTGATGCCAGCATGTTTGCTACGCGTCTGAAAGAGCAGATCTGTAAAGCTGCCGAAACAGCCACTCTGAGGATGTTGACTCCATTGCTGTTTTTAATGTCATCCTTTTTTCTGCGTTTCTTTGCTTCTCAAAGTGTGAAGAAAGTGTGCACTGTGCAGATCTTGAGTTGGTGAACTTTGGAGGGAGTTATCTTTTCCCCATTTTTGAAGACAAACTCTTAACAACTGAGCCTGTCTGAACTGAAGGGTTCAGAGAGTCAGTTGTATCTACCATCTAAAGTTTGGCATCTAGTTTTGGCACTGGCAATTGGTAAAGCTGTAGAGTTGGCAGTTGGTAAATTCTGCTTGTTTTCAGAATTTAGAGTCCTTTTTTTCTGTCTGTGCCTTCCAGAGTCTATTTTTGCAACTGTTGCCCTGCTTGCTGCCATAGGGCATGCAGGATCCCTGCTCCACTACTGGCACTCTAGTGTGTAGCCATGTCCTGGCTACAGTCAGCTGTTCCAGACTTTGCTTATGATCCCATGTCTTCCTGGGAGTAGATTTGTTCAGCTTTGACCAGGAACATAACCTGGTTTGACACAGGAATTGTCACAGAGGCTTCTTTATTCAGGACAAGTTGATAGTGTAACCCTAAGTACCCAAAGTTTAAGAGCTGCTCAGGGGGGCCTAGCTGATGAGGAGCTTAGATGATGGCTATGTTTCTCCTTTATATACATTTGGATCGGTTCTTTATGCACTGTATCATGCATCACCTGTCAGTTAGTGTCTTGAGTACTGTGGATTTTCAGCTGATTAATTACTTTTTCCATAAAATAAATTTGCATGCACCCTGTAGATGGTAGCAATTTTGTTTTTAGTTCAGATTGTGTATCTTTAAGTGGTATATTTGTACAGTAACATCAGTGTCTTTTGTAGTATTTTTAGTCTTTCACAGGATTAAAAACATCCTATTTACCAGACAGTATATAATGTTTATCAGTTAAGCTCATTGTTACTGCATTTGCACAGCTACCTTTTCAAGCCTTCACAGAACTGCTTTACCTTTTGCCAGCTTCCCCTAACACCTATCCTTTTTCTTCCCCCCATAAGGCATTAGCATTGGAGAGGGTGATAGAAATCCTGTGTCAGAACAGGGAAATGGAGTGTCCTTTCATCTGCTCTAATACTTGCTTGGGATGTTGCCGGTTTCTATTCAGACCAGTTTTGCGAGGAATCTTACTGTTGGCAGCTTTTGCTTCAGTCTTGTCTACTATTAATTCTATGCCAGTTGTGTTTTGGACCACTAGTTCTATTGTTGCTGTTCACAAGCATTTCAGACTTAATATTGCTTAATATTTCTTTAGCATATCATTAAATATTTCTTAATATTTCTTTAGCATATCATTAAATATTTCAAACCTTATGTTGCCTTTTAATTATGAAATTACAGAGAAACAACTTTGCAGAATTTCAGTGTACCTGTCTTAACCAATAGACTGTAACTCTGTATAAGACTGTTTCTTCATTTGTGATATTTCTTTTGTCTTCTCTCATGCCCTTCAGTGCCTTTGTAAAATATTTGCCTGCTTAAAGCTCCAAGATCTATATTCAAATATCTGATATTGGTGGTATCTAGAATTGTAAAGTTGAGAAACTGATTTCTTTTAGCTTGGAAAATAGTAGTGCTGTAGAGAGCATAACTGTAGATCCCTGGTTTGAAATGCATTCTAGTTAGTAGTGTCTGAATTTCAGCATCCAGTAACTGTTACCTGGTGGAATCAATCCGCCATAACAATTAAGTAGAATCATGGGAGTTGGCTGAGTATAATTTGACATGAATTGCTGTTGCATAGTTAAGGAATTATCCAAAATAAACACCAGAGAAGTTAAGTACTAGTAAGCATTATAAGAAGGAGAATTTCATGCTTCTAAGTGGAAACATTACTCAGTGAACTCTGTACTTGCACAGTCAAAAAAGATTTCTGTTCAAAAACCACACTAGGGGAAGAATGACATTTTCTGTACTGTCAGAGACCATTTTCTTCCTTTTGCTGTAACTCTGCCCTGCCATCACAACAGAAGATCTGGCATCCTCCTTGCCCTGAGCTAGGTCATTCTTGTTCTCTGTCTCATGTTGGTAATAGCATTTATAAAGCCTCACAATGGTCTGGATCATTGGACTGGTGCAGTTAAGGAAAAGGAAAGGGGATTTACACCCTGAGATGCTGTTGAAAACCAATAACTCATCTGGAAATTGAAGCACAAAATAGGTGTCCTCTTGCTAAACGCAGTCATCTAAACGTGTGTGTCCAGTTAAAATACTGAGCTGTGCTCCCTCTGTAGTCAACAGTGAAAAGGAGGCTGCCCCGGGGGGGATCATTCCTCCACAGTTTAATTGGTGTTTATAAAGCTAATGTAGATGACTAACTTAGATGACTAACTAGACATCAGACATTTTTAGATGGCAAAATTTAGATGAAATGAAAGCTACACTATGTCTCACCTTTTCAGTCCTGATCCTTGCATAGTTAACATAATTGAAAGAAGTTTTAGTAGATAATTACTGTCTCGAGCAATTCTAATTTTGACTTTATGAATCTATAACACATCTAACTAATCAGCAGTTAACATCATACGTTGTTCCAGAAGAAAAAGGAAGTTTGGCAGCAAACTCTCAGAGAAACAGTATAAAGGAGAACATAAATTCTGCTTACTGAACTATCATTCTCTTCTAGAGAGAATTTTATACAACCACTGCTCTTTTCTTGAAAGCTGATAGTATATTTAAAATGAACACAATTGTATTCTAGCTGAGCTAATTAAAATTAATATTTTGATTAGTGAATACCTAGGTATTAGTATTAGATATTTATCAGATTTATCAGATTTTGAGCAAAAACAATGAGCAAATGTGGTGTATGCATTCTACTGTTTCAGTCCACAAGTATGTAATCAGAGTATTTTATAAAATGGAAAAGAATGGATTAATAATTCATGCTTAAGAGCTATTCATGGATTCCTGCTCTGGAATCTTTTAGCCAGTCATCATTTGTCAGTGTTGCATATATTGTTCAGTATAGAGGAGGTTATTATTTTATAGTTGAATAGGAGCATATTTTGCCTAGAATTTTCAATACGTAATTGCATGTCTGAAAAAAGTTGACTTAGGAAAACTCAAGAAGCAGAGCAGCCACAGGCAGCCACAGGTAGCCTGAAAACAATTATTTTTTATTAGAATTCTAATTTTAATTAATAATGTTATTAAACTTTCACTGTCTCTTATAGTCTGAAATCCTATGATTCCGCTTCAGTGGCATGTGGCCATAAGTTATTAGTGCATTGTGTCTGTCATTGTTTATAACTTTTAAAGAACAGTTTAAAATGCGTGGTTGCATTTTGCAACCATTTTTATAGAGTAATAAACATTAATTTAGCAGTAAAATGACATGACCGACCACTTTCACTAGCAGTTTCTAATGCAGTGGACATTTCCCTGTTTGTCCAGGTTCCATCTTCAAATGTTCCCAGTCTCAGCAGCCAGATCCTACCTGATGCGTGAACCACAGCCTGAAGGTGCCTCTCTCTCTCTCTCTTTCCCTTGTTTGCATAATAAGCCTGCCTGGAGCGGTTGTGCTTAAGAGCTTGGACACCCCTGTGAAGCACTAGCATTAGATGGGGTGATGGTTGTGGTTTACATATTGCTTCATCTAAATCCTCTGAAAAGTTCAGTCTCATGAATGTGTTCAGTGAATGTCTTGTACATCCTTACAAGAGCAGACCTGAGGCAAAATGCAATGTTGACTTGGTGATTGTTTCTGTTAAGATACAGTCAGAGGATGTTAGCTGTCTTTCTATGCAGAGCACTCATCCAAGAACTGGAATACTTGACTCTCAGCCCGATGGAGTTTTTTTCACCTCTCAGAGGAGTTCCCTACCTGCTATGGTGTAAGCTAAATTGGGGGATGGGGAGGAGCTTAGCTCCCAGTTTTGAAAACATTTCATTATGCCAAATACAGTCCTTTTTGAAAGAATATAAGGAGCCCTGCTCTGTCTGCTCAAACAAAGAATGTGTGCATTACTTGTATGGAAATATATAGTGCTGCAACATGACAATGCAAATGAATTTCTAAATAATCCCATGATGTTCCCGTAGCAAATTTCACACTTAAACAGGATCAAATAAAAAGTGTGAGAAATGTGACTGATAAGTGAATTCTTTCTTGGGAGAATGTTTAAATCTGTAACCTAAATTACAGAGATGGCAGGAGAACACAGGCTAACTCTGACTGTGGGACATTTAATCCTGGTTTTATTTCTTACCCCTTTCATGCAGTCACAGTCTGATTTAATAGAAAAAGCTCTTGCTCTTAACCAGGAGTCAAGAAGTAAGTCAGTAATTCATGCTCCTTGACATGCTTTCAGAACAGGGCAAACCCATTTTTTCTACAGATAGAAACAGTAGACTTGTATCAGGCTTCCTTCATCTTCACAGACTTGCCAAGAACTATCCTGAACACTTTTGATGGAAGTCAAGTGTCCTTAACTTTCTTTTTCTTTAGAATCGAATTTGTGCAGAGTAAATTGCAAGCATGCTCAAGAACAGAGTGCCAGATGGAAAGTAATGCAGAGAGAGATGGATCACTGATTTTCTCTGTTGTCATTTGGTATGGTAAAATAACTTCACCCAGTACTCCACAAATGGAAGTTGTAGCCTAACAAATACATTTAGATCAAATGTTTAAATCTCATCAGTTGGATAATGTAGATCCTAAGAAATCATATGGTTGATTCATCTGTATAGCCTCATTGATATTTAAGTGTTGAAGGGGAAAACAAATAAGTTGCTAATTACTGGGAAAGGCTGATATACACAATGGAAGATCTGCATGTATAATTAGTGGACACTGATATGCTGTGAGTGTGATAACTGATGTTTATTGCTCTTCAGTCAGATACTGCAAATAATACAGGCAATAACAGGGAGAACAAGATTTCTCACATCAGTGCTTTTGTGTGTTTTACTGAGATAGACCACGGCCGTGTGGTCCTTTTGGGCCTCATGCTAGCCCTACCCAGAGCAACTTTGGGCTTAATGGTTTTTTTTTGTTTGTTTGTTTTTCATGCAACCTCCTACACTTTCTGTGCTACTGCATCAAGTGAAAGTTCTATACCTCTTCAAAATATTCTGACTTCTTTTCATTCTCCTTTCCAGCTTAATCATTCAAGTGTATACTAGAAAGAAAAACTGTTGGTTTTATCTCACCTCTGCTTACCATGACCAGTCTGGTTCTTAAAACTAGGTCCAAATCATTTTGATCTGTTTCTGTACCTGATACTAAATTTCCTTGTTTACTCCTGGAGGAAAATTATCTTCTCAGGAGCACAGGAACAGCAGCACTTCCCTGTAACATCTTTGAAGATGCTTGTTCCCAGCAGAGTCAAGGTCTTTATGAATGAGAATAGAAAACAGGTGGGTTTTCCAGTTCCTGAAACTGTTTCAGGAAGGAAGGGTTCCTCCCCATGACATGCTATTGGCATAGTGTTCTCTTACATAAAATACATGACTAAGGAAGAAGAATTACTGTCAGTTTTACTGCAGCCAAAGAGACAATGAATGAGCAACTTCTGGTCCTAATGAGAAGAGAAAGTACATGAGAGTGAAACAAGGTGGGGATGGGATGCACCTTTTCCTTAGCTATTTCTGAAGGTTTTAGGTGATTGGAAGGGGAGAGATTATTTACATGGTCTGTGTTACAGCTTGTATTGTGAACGAATTGGGACCACATTTTTAAGATCTTTTTTTCAGGTGATGAAATCTAGCCCTACTCACATTAAAAGGGCAAAAGGCATTTTCTTCAAGGTGCCATTGTGGCACTTTGTCTCTAACTGAAAATAGGCCTCCTCATCCCGCTGCATCTGCTATTTCTGTTACGATAAAAATGCCCATCCTACAGCTTTTGGGTGGTTGAGATCTCTCTCCAATGCTGAGTCTGACATGTTCAACACCAAAGCTGCTGTGGTAGGGAAGCAAGTCAGCAGGGGCTTGGAGGCCAGCACTTCACATCATCCTAGAAACACATTGTGCATTTAGCTCCGTGCATACAAAATTTAAATCTTCTACCTAGAAAACAGTTTTCATCTCCCCAATGTGCTGTGTGTCTTTGTGGCTTTCAGTGGTATAAAGTTTTTTGTAGAGGTGCAGGAAGTTCTTTGGCTCTATATTGACGCTTTGACAATTAGGCAAGAGTAATATAAAGTGAAAATGCAATAGTTATCACAGCACTTGGCTTAATAACTTTTCAGTCTATTTAGTCAAGACCGGGATGATACAATGCTAATGTAACGCTATGAAGATAACAAATGGCAATAGAAAGGATAGTGCTTTTACCTCTTGCTTCTCATAACCACAATACAAGGAATAGGAAACTACAAGCATCAAACAAAAAAGTAGATCACCTTTGAAACAGGTTCACAATAAGCTGGTGAAACTAAGTGACACAAATATCACCAAGGGGAAAAATAATCACAGAATCACGGAATCACAGAATGGTTGAGGTTGGAAGGGACCTCTGGAGATCATCTAGTCCAACCCCCCTGCTCAGGCAGGCTCACCTACAGCACATTGCGCAGGATTGCATCCAGGCGTGTTTTGAATATCTCCAGAGAAGGAGACTCCACAACCTCTCTGGGCAACCTGTTCCAGGGCTCTGTCACCCTCACAGTGAAGAAGTTTTTCCTCATGTTCAGATGGAACTGTCTGTGTTTCAGTTTGTGCCCGTTGCCTCGCGTCCTGTCGCTCGGCACCACTGAAAAGAGTCTGGCCCCATCCTCTTGACACCCTCCCTTCAGATACTTGTACACATTAATAAGATCCCCTCTCAGCCTTCTCTTCTCCAGGCTAAACAGGCCCAGATCTCTCAGTCTTTCCTCATAAGAGAGATGCTCCAATCCCCTAATCATCTTTGTAGCCCTTCGCTGGACTTGCTCCAGTAGTGCCACATCCCTCTTGTACTGGGGAGCCCAGAACTGGACGCAGTACTCCAGATGTGGCCTCACCAGGGCTGAGTAGAGGGGGAGAATCACCTCCCTCGACCTGCTGGCAGCACTCTTCCTGATGCACCCCAGGATACCATTGGCCCTCTTGGCCACAAGGGCACATTGCTGCCTCATGCTTAACTTGGTGTCCACCAGCACTCCCAGGTCCTTCTCCGCAAAGCTGCTTTCTAGCAGGTCAACCCCCAGCCTGTACTGGTGCATGGGGTTATTCCTGCCTAGGTGCAGGACCCTGCACTTGCCTTTGTTGAACTTCATGAGGTTCCTCTCCGCCCACCTCTCCAGCCTGGCCAGGTCTCTCTGAATGGCAGCACAGCCCTCTGGGGTATCGGCCACTCCTCCCAGTTTTGTATCACCAGCAAACTTGCTGAGGGTGCACTCTGTCCCTTCATCCAGGTCATTGATGAAGAAGTTGAACAAGACTGGACCCAGTACTGACCCCTGGGGGACACCGCTAGCTGCAGGCCTCCAACTAGACTCTGTGCCACTGATCACAACTCTCTGAGCTCTGCCATTCAGCCAGTTCTCAATCCACCTCACTGTCCACTCATCTAACCCACACTTCCTGAGCTTGTCTATGAGGATGTTCTGGGAGACAGTGTTGAAAACCTTGCTGAAGTCAAGGTAGACAACATCCACTGCTCTCCCCTCATCTACCCAGCCAGTCATTCCATCACAGAAGGCTATCAGATTGATTAAGCATGATTTCCCCTTGGTGAAGCCATGCTGACTACTCCTGATCACTTTCTTGTCCTCCACATGCTTGGAGATGGCCTCCAGGATGAGCTGCTCCATCACCTTTCCAGGGATGCAGGTGAGGCTGACTGGCCTGTAGTTCCCTGGATGAGGAATAAATAATGACTAGTAATGCTATCTGACATTTATTTGGTAGTTAGGTTGAAGATATGGAAGACAGAATTGTTGAGGAAATAAGATTTCAGTTAGCTAATAATGGTCTTGGATTTGAAAGTATTTTCCTGGGGATGCACTAGTAAAGATTTGTCCACTTCCGGGGCTTGGGGCTTTTAAAGGTTTTATCCAATGCTCCTCATAGTCCAAAATATGAAATCAGTCAACTTGGACCACAGCCTCATCAAATATGGTTATAATTTTAGGAATGACTGAGTGTAGGAGAAATAAACTCCAGAAATGCAGACACATATCATATGACATGGCAGGATGCCTAGAGTTTAGGAGCCTATACTGAGAAATCACAGGGGAAGCATTATGTCCTCTCTAGCTGTTTGAGGAGCATTTTGGGGTTCAATTAACAGCAGTTGTCAGATGAATCATTTCAATGTTTTTCTAATACCCATAGCAACACCAGAACTTCTATGTCCTGAGGAAAGGACCTTAAATACCACTTAGCTGTGGAGTTCACTTCCTGTATCTGGCTAATGAGAGAGATTCACAGTCTTCTAAACAATTTGATACCCTTTGATTCCCAGACTGTAATAAGAACTGTGTAGTTTCTGGAGTTTCTTTAAATGTTGTTTTCTGTTCTGCCCTTGAAATGTGTACTGTGCAATCCTGGCAATGTATTTTTTTTCCTGTCAGGTACTTCAATGACTTTAGCAATTTTCGACATCTTAAAAGTTATTTTTTCTAGTAGGATTGTCACAGGAGAGTCCTGCTTTAAGTTTTGGTTCTGAAAACAGGCAGACACTGGCTTAAATTTGCAGCTCCAGCAACAGGTTTGTAATACCTGTTTGATCCGAAGGATTTAACAAAGCTGGTGACTGTAGTCTATGAAGAAAAGTACAGCTATGTGGTTTTCCTACTGTCTTATAGTGAACTAAAAACTATACATGAAGGTTCTTTTCACATATGAACTAGGGATCAAAAGATCAAAGCTGTTGGTCACTGTGGAGTAAAGTTTAAATAGAACAAATTACTTATGGGGCAAAACTGGCATTGACTCTACATTAGAAACCCTGATGTGGCATGATAAATTTGCTAATGACAAATCATGCCTTGAAATGGCACAGCCTCCATATTACCAGCAGATGGAACTTCAGTATGAAACAGGCTCAGTCTGATGCCCTTCAAGACACCTTTCCAGATCCGTCTTGTGTGGGCAATGTTACTGAAGGAAGGTGACACAGTGCTTTCTACTCTGCTCGCACCACTGGCTGTTGTTTCATCTTTTCCATAGACAGATTGTCTTTTTATAATTGTTCGTGTGTTGATACCTTTTACATTAATCAAAATGAAATTTTAAGCATTGCTTATTAATAAATCATATTTTAAGGGGTTTAGCTTTTGCTAATTACAGATCACAAATCAGATGAAGCTCTATAATATATTTGATTTTCTTTATTCCCCTACTTCCTTTCCAGCTTAAGTGTCTTTCAGTTTGAGATCTTTTTTTTCTCTTAAGGACGTTACTGTTCACCTGTTCAGGGTATACGTATATGTATGCATGAGTGTATAAATATATTTCCAACATACTATATGAAAAATAATATCATTTCCCCAATAAATGATTTGAGTTGATCTAAGTTATTACTTGCATCATCATGTGTAATACTGCTTGCCCCATACTGGCTATAACAATATTTACAAGCAGAGTGGGGTGGACTGTTGAAGCCTGCCAGAAGTTCTCTTAAGCTCCTTCGCGGTGGGGTGATGGTTACTGCATGACAGTTCAAAGACTGTTTCAGAGCTATTGGTCAACCAGCAATGACAATGTTATGCCACATGAATGACAGTGACATGTAAGTTACAACTTATGCAATTAGTCATATAGACATTTTATTAATGATTGTCTATGTATTCCAAATGCTAACTTGAACATTTGGATATGAAAATACAAGTATCTGGCTATGTGCAACTTTGAAAATAAACATAGTGTCAATATGGAAAAGCAGGACTGGCTTGCCTAAAAAGAAATTTTTTGCAAAATTTACTTTATGGAGTGGAATAAGAACAGTCTCCTTGGAAATTCCAGTTTCTTTTAAGAAATTAATAAGAACATGTCTTCTCAAAAGATATCTTAAGGTAAAGTGCTTATTTTGAATCACAGTCTTCTTTTAAGGAAATTCCTGGGGTAGTGCACAGCAGCAAAATTTAGATCCAGGCGTATATTTTGGCAAGTTTTTTTTGCTGACAGTCGGATATATTTTTCAGAAAAAGATAAACACTCTTTGCTGTTCAAATATTTAAACTAGGACTTGTGGTCTTTGGGAATTCTCCTTATGGGGAAACTCAGGAAAAAAAAAGGGTAATAAGGTAATTTTGCTAATTCATTTTAACATTTCTGAATATTCTTGTTTCAAAAAAATCCATGAAATTTATGGTCTAAACACTGTTCACAACAGTAGCATTCTGTCATTGCCACTGTGCAGATCTACCATTATGCTGTAATGACAGCTATGCTTTGCTTTCACCATACTGAATTACAAAGGTATACCCTTTATGGGTTTGGTTTCTGTTGAACTGAAACTACTGGGCATAATGAGTGATTGTGTACAAGGAATTTAAAATCTTTTTCATTTCCATAAAACATTACTGTTTTTTATTTTTTTAACTAAAATAGAGAAGGCATAAGAAGACTTTAAATAAAATGAAAAAAAATGCTTAAATGGGTTCAGAATTTCATGCAAGAGAACAAATAGCTTTGTGTTATCAGCAGCAGTCCTGTTCCATATTGTGACAAAAATAGGATCTTTTCCCTCTGTGATTCACAGCCATGTATCTTCCTGCCCTCAAAGTACTGCATTACAATTGTACTTCTTCAGATAACGTTGTTTCTAGACATAAAACTAAAAAATCTCACTAGAAATCTAATCTGCCTTTGTTTCTAGGTGCACAATGCATTTCTGAGCAGTAGGTCCCACAATAGAGGTCATGTAATTGTAGCATAGTTTTTATAATTTCTGAGAATTTGTAGTTCAATTCACCTTTTCCAGCAAAGAAATACAGATGCATTTTAAAAATTCAAAATTTCAGATGCTGATGTATGTTTAAAGCTGCCACTAGATTGGCTGTGCTGTTAAATATTTCAAATCTTAGCTTTTTTTTTTAATTTGTCTTTTTATTGCTTACGAGAGGTCACTTGCTTGTAAAATTTGATGAATAATTGCATATAAATGCAGAATATCTTCAGTGACAAGAGATGACATTCTTTTTGTGATGTTTAACCTTGGCCAGATCATTTTTGTGACTCATTTCCCCATACGTAAAATGGAAATACTGGTACTTCTTTCTTTCTAAAGTGCTTTGATATTGCTGATGGAAAGCACTATATAAGAGCTTGATATAAATATCATTATGTATTCATAAGTCATCCAAGGTGCTGCCAGGTTTGATTATTACTCTGTGCTATTCTCCTTCACTCAGAGGATACCATATTCGTGATTTTATTTACAAATATTTCTACCGCATGTAATACCAACTGACTTTCATTAAGATCTTATTTGTTTCAGTTAGACTGAGAAGTAATATACTGAATTATAATGCTAATACTGTCACTAATTACCATAAGCTAAAATGTGTTAAGAAAACTGTTCATGCACAAAAGTTAGTATCTATTAATGAGTTAACTGCATTCATGACACTGTGGAGTACTTCCTGTGCATCACTTTGATACTTTGTTTTTTGCAGGTGAAAATTCAGAAATCTTAGGTCCCTGTTTTGACAGTGATACATTTTATCATCCTAACAGGTTTTTCATTATGCTCAGTCTTTTGATTCATTTGCAGACTTTGGTTCATTCACACATTTCTGATAGATTGGGGCTGAGCCACATTTTTTTATCTGAGCATCCTCATGCTTTTGGGGTATCTGATACTTGAATTCTGTAGATCATTCCCTCCACTTCAAAAGGACAGTAACGTCAGAGCTTCCATGTGTTTAGTTTTCTGAAGGCAAATTGTAGCTTAAATCTATTTCTCAGATTTCTCAGGCGTTTGCTAGATTTAAATTTAGTCTTTTTATTCTTCAGGTTCTTCCTTACTGCTTATTTTATTCCTCCTTTTGCCTCACATAGATAAATTAGGCTAGTTTAATAATTCCAAAGTCTACGGTAACAAATCTATCAATGAGAGTTATTGAATAAGCACTAAATAAAGTCATTTTGTTCTATTGCTAATAGTAAACATTCAGGGCATGACTAACTGCTTTTTCAGTTCACCTTTTTGTTAAAACAGATAAAGGTTATTTTCATCTCTAGCATTTGCTGGCTGATCACTGTGTTCCGTGTTAGAGGGAGGCCTGAATAATCTCTTTGAAGGCAGTATTGAGGCAGAGAATTAGCATTCTTTCCAGCTGGACTCCACTGCACACAGGTTGGTTCTCATTTGTCATGGCAGTGTTTTCATTAGGTCAGCTGAAAAACTGGCCTTCTCTCCTTCAGAATGCAAAATGAGAAGGGGATAAAGGAAGACAGGATTATAGAAGTAAATGTTGGACAATGTGTGTCAATTAACCGTGAAAGCAATGACGTTTTAATCTTGCACAAGTTTTAATAATTTGCATGTGCATACATGGAAACAGTTCAGACACACTGAGCTTTAATTAAGTTTAAATGAGGACAGTGTGTGGCCCACTAGTTTTAAATAACATTGCTCTGACTGGACTGAATTTAAACTTGACTTTTAAACATGCAGAATCAGAATTTAGATGGTTGTGTTCAAAGATTCTAAATAAGATTTTGCAAAAGTACTTAGCAATGGAGATTTTCCTTGTTATTTTGTAATCATATGCTGTAGCTAGTTTTTCCTTGTGTCTTCCAAGCCTAGACTTCTTACCTTTGTATTACAGTTTACTAAAGTTTCCTCCATTTTGAAAGAGTCTGTATTAAGAGGTGTTTCCCACTAAAATAACAAAATTGCTGGTCTCAATGTGTCAGTAACTCTAAATGATTTGGGAGTTGAGATGTGTCCTGTGTAGGATGCCAATACTTTAGACAGTTACCACTTTCAACTCTTCAGAAGTGCAGGAAAGCACAGTATATATCTTCTGCAGCTGTATCCTTTTAACCTAGCTTCTTGCAGCCAGAGGGAAAAACCCCCACACAGTTAACAATTGCAATTCACTTTGGAAGACAGGCAGAAACACAAATATTTTGTAGTAGATTTAATATTTACTCTCTTTTCATGAACAGTAGAGAATAAAGATGGGTTCTCTATACACAATGAGGTTAGACAGCAAACTTGATGAGGAAATGAGAAAACTTCCACCTCTCTCTGTCCTTTCCTTCCCTCCAAAATCACTAAAAACATAATCAGGTTTGGAAACAGGAAAGTTTAACAGAAATTGTGATAGTATGATACAGAAAAGTGAACAATAAAACTGTAATATTTTGTGGCACAACAGTAGCTTAAACTTGCACTGCAGAATATAAACCTCACGCATGTTTTACATAAAATAATGAAACTGAAATATTTTTAAACTAAAATGACTAAAATATGAAAAAGATTTCAAAAATCTGTCCCTCTGAATATGAAAATCTTATTGTCTTTATTTAGCCAGCCTACACTTAAAACATTCAATTCAAAATGCCATTTCATTAATTATGTTGGAGCATTTTGGTCTGAAAATACTGTGTATGCAGAAAAAAATGCAGAGGCATAATAACAGACAATGACAGATGACATAGGAAGATCAGATAAAGTAGGAAATTTACAGTGTATTTAAAGTTATTTATAAAGATTTCTCTTGCAAGCGATTTGTGTTAATACCCAATTGTTAGTTCCAGTGCTTCCTGAGCTGTCATTTTGAGTAAAACAATTACTTGCTAGAAATCCAATAAACTAGTATTTTGCCATCACTATAAAAAAAAAAAAAAGAAAAAGAAATCTTGGTCTAGTCAATGCTTTGGACTTGTTCAAATGAAAACAGGTCTCTACCACATGCTGGATTTTAGTGGCATAAAGAATGTAGACTTCTAAATTACATAAATGTTGCAGACAGTCGACAGCCTTGGAAATAACTGCTACATGCTGCTGATGGACGTGAAGAGACTATTTATTTTGCATGACACAATTCACAAAATAGGGGAAAAAATAGTGCTTTGCTGTCCTGGTTTTATGTTGCTGCTCATTTCTCTTTGCACACTAAAAGTATGGTTCAGTTTCATATTTACAAAAGTGGTCTGGTCAGTCTGTCTCTTCAAGACCAAAGGAAAAAGTTCTCTCCAGCCTTTATTCTATTCTCAGGATTCAGCTATATGGTTTCATATTCTTGTACTTTATTTAGCCACAGTTTTTCTGGTTTGTGATCCAAACAAAAAAGATGCCTCAAAAGTGCGAGATTCAGTGTTTGAGATCGAAAGAAGACTAGAATATACAACAGAGAGTAAGCCTTCATCTCTGGTTGGTTTGGCCCTAGCTATGACAACAGCACTAGAAATGACTAAGTGCATTGCAGTACTTACTTAAAAATGCTAGAGAGCCTGTATTCTTTCCTTTCTCACAGCAGAAGCAACACTGACAGATATAATCCACTTATATATATAAAAAAAAGTTACCTTAGAGATCTGTAAAATCTTACTACTTTGGTGTTGCTCTGGAGGGCAACTCAAACACTCTCTCTAATCCTTGGCAAAGCTTAATGTATGTTTAGGTCTAAGTGTTTGTTTTTCTTTTGTGTATCTTCTAAGTAAGTAATATGTCTCTTGTGTACATGTATGTGAAGAATTTGTAATTTTACAAGAGTAAAATATATCTAACCTGATCAGATGTTTTAAATATTTTGCTCATAAGATGCCAAAGGCTTAGCCTTTAGTAAGAGCCTGTTCTAAAACCTTTTGTCTTCCCCAAGTCATTAGGCAAGAAGTGCCCGTTCAGGGTGTAGGGGGAAGCACATTCCTGGACCTGTGACCAGTAATCTGCGTTGTTCCATCTGCTAAATAAAATCTGGTAGTTCTGGCATTGCTTGAATGCCGTCAAATCTTTATCTCCAAATAAATGACTGCACCAGCAATTATAAAGGGAAATCTACTGAATGAAAGGCTTTAGCTATCTAGAAAAAGAAAAAAAAGTTGCTGATAGTTGTATCTTTCCAGTATAAATTGCCATTAACACTTTCTGGAGGTCTTCAGCTGAGAGGTTATTGCAATGATCTTTCAAACCATATTAAAATAGAAGAGAATATTTATGGTTTTTTTCTAGGCAACTGAGTGATAGGGCTTTATGCTTATAGGTGTTGTCAAAGTGTATGTTTGGGTGCAAGTCATGTTCCAGCCTTGTGGCTCTGGTGAATGCTAAGATTAGTAAGCAATCAAATACTCCAGCCACAGAGTGAAGATTGAAACAGGGCTGAAAAGAAGGTCTGAGACATGAATTCCCAAAGAGCTAAAAGAATGCTTCAGCTAAGATTCACTAGATTTTTCTTCTGGAAGGCAATAACAAAATACCAATTGTAATGCTTCATATAAAAAAAGACATTAGGAAAACTGAAGGAGCTTTGATTTTTATACAATTTGTGCGTGTGTGTGTATATGTATTTTATTCATGTTTAGCATGCTCAGTGATGACTGATTGGCACACATTTTTTATGGGGGTGCTTTCCTTTTGAAAACATAGCCATCAGTATGTTATGTAGACTTTAGTAATAACATAGAAATGCTGCATAAAATTCAAATATTGCAGCACTACAATCTAAAGATTCATACAGCTGAACAGTGCTGGGCTGCAATGTATTACTTGGTTGATTTTCCTTCTCATTTGCGTATATTTCTCTGTTTTGATTTGACATGTCAAAGCCATGTGCGATAGCAGATTGTCATGTATATTTGCAGGCAGTATAATCCAAGAATTTTTTTTCTTATTCTGAATCTTTCACAGGGCATGTGTGAGCCTTGTTCAAGGAACTGAGATATAGTTGCTTTTGAAGGAAAAGGATGGGTTTACATAAATGCATACCTGTATTATTTGCATGCATTTTGTTTGGTGCTTATGTTCTGACCCCTTTCTTCAGTATTCTCAGGAAGTAGAATGTGACACCAAATGTAAGGTTTTCTATATATGGAAAATATAACCTGTCGTGCAGTGAGAGAGAAGTTGTCCATTTAAAGGTATAACTGGAATAACAGCTCTTCTGAAAACTGCTGTGTATGTTATTTTAAATGAGCTTTTTTGTAACAGTGTCTCATTTTAAAAGTCTTTTTATTTAGAAATTACCAAAACCAAAGCAAGAGTAAAGCACAAATGATAGATAAACCCAAATATTATAAGCTTTACAACCATATCTATATGAGAAAGTAGGAAAATGGAAGCAGGGGCAATCCTGAAAGGTTTGATTTGGTACAAATAGCCTTTCTCCCCAAGAGAGAGTCTTCAGTTTTAAACATGGTATCACTTACATGTTTTTCCTGCTGCTTGATGTTTTTCTTCTTTCTGCTTTTGAATAAAACCAACATCAAGAACTTTTTAATATCATTCTTGTACTGTAACTCATGTACCTTAGGGCATTGCTAGTCACCGTATGACAAAACCATTATGATAAGTGTTGTCTGCTGTGTAGGGCACTAGGCTGAGAATGGAGAAACTGGGTACTATTCCCAGCTCTACCTCAATCTTAGTATGTAACTTTGGACATATTGTTTTATTTCAGTTATTTATACTTCAGTTCCTATATATAAAACAAGGATATTAGTGGTTTAAGATATACAGTGGAAGAGATATGCGTGCTGATTATTCCTTATTTGAAGATAAAGTTAGAATTTAAGACAACTATTGAATAGTATCTTACACACAATTTGTTTATACTGACAAGATGTCTGTCAGGGTAGTGATTCGAACTACTGTTCAAAAATGAGGAGGGTATGTCCAGACGATGCAACATAACACCATAATGGGATAATAATACACAGCTATACGCCATCCAAGTGAATCAGTCCCTTTGAGAAACAGTGTTCCTAGGTTAGCCTGGGCATAGTGCCATGCTAACCCATCTAGACCAAGTCTAGTATTCAAGCTAGTATATCTATATATCCTGCACTGGGTCAGCCACTCACTGGGTTGTAGTAGCCTGTGGAGAGTTAGCGGCATCCGCACTGACAACATGGTGCATCATGACATTTTCATTTATGGCTGGGTCTGAGGCACTGCTGGGTCCTGGCTTGTATAGGAAGAAGCTGTGAGTCTCAAATTAGGCAGTCCACTTAGTGTACCTACCAAATTTAGATGGCATGGCCACTTTTCTCTATTACAGTATGATAAAGGAACTTGGATAGTGTGCAGTCTAAATGATTTATCAGTTATCTGGACTTAAATCTTATAGTTGACTCTGTTTTATGCACTGTAGCATGGTGACTATGGTCCCTGCCTGCTGTTCTTACAGTGTAACAGAATGGTAGCAAAGGTGGGAAAAGGGGTTGCAACATGGAAACAGAATGTAAGCTGGCAAATACCATGCCAGATACTCCTGTACCATATTCTGAGTGTCCTAACCGGATGACATACTAGCGGTGTGAAAGTTTAAAAAGAAAGGGAGGGAAAACAACTTGGTAGTGAGGGGAATTAAATTGAACATTGAAGGACCAAGAGATGTAGGGAAAATGGTGCTTGTAGCAGAGAAAAAATAGTTGTGAAAGCAGTCTTGATTTATGATGTTCTATACTGATTTATGTTTCTTTTCTGATGATTTATTTTTGTTCAATACAATACAAAGTTAATGACATATAGATCAACTTTTATTTGTCCTTTAAGTTTGCAGTCTTTAGAATTAATTAAAAATATAGGTTTGTAAATGGATACCCTCATATCAATATGTGTGTCTCATTCAACATACTGAAGGCTAAATTCACGCATTTCTAGAGATACAGTTTTAATAAATGCAACTGATAATGTGGGAAATAAGTACAAAGCTCAGAATAAATTTTTAAGTAGGTAGGAGATGGATATATTTCAAAAGTCTGTCTAGAGGATATAAAATAAGGCAGTCATTTTTTACTGCATTATGTATCTTGTGGTAATGTCAAATAGCTCAAGTATGTCTTTTTAAAAAGACTGTTTTTACACAGCCAAGTTCAGTATGATGTATTTATTTTCTGTGAGTCAGAATGCTGACAACTCTGTCAGAACCATGTATCTTAAACATGACTGCAAGTTCATTAGGCACAACAAAATATATATTCTTGTGTAAACAAATGTTTGTTGCCATGTGCACTGATCTGCAGCAATCTTTATGGCTGGAATGAAATAATGTAACGTATTTCACCACGTGATCAAACTGCCACAATGAGGACAGGAAGCACCGGCTACGATTTGCAGCCATTATCCTTGCAGGCAGGTGGCCTGTAATGCTGAGCAGGCCTGGAAAAAGCCTTTGGAAAATGGGGCAAACTGAAAAATTTCCTGCATTTTTCTCAGAATTCACAAATTCAGTTGGCTATTCAGTGGCTCCTCGCTCTTCAGTGCTGATAATGCTTAGAGTAGCTTTTATGGCTTACAATGTACAAAATACCCATTGGGCACCTTCTAAGTTGCACAGCTAATGCCGTGGTCCCAGTAAACCCCGCCAGATGTGTACAGTTGTGTCTAGCGCAGGTAATGTGCAACAGGGGCATTCTTGGAGGCATTTTGCTTTGTCTGCAGAGCTTCTACATTGCCTGAGCTGTCTAGCATTTAAAGTAGGATGCAGTTCTCTAGAGACAGTGATCTGGAGCCTTGTAGAAAACTAGATGGATGAAATAGAATTTTTTTAGAGTTTGCATTAAGCAAAAAAGATTCTTCTTTAGTAAGGAGCCTAACAAAAATGAAGTTTATATTCTTCTTTGTAGACTTTTCTTCATTCAGTCTTATTGTAATTTCAATTCACAGTCCTTTTTTTTAAAAAAAAATTATTTTGTAACCTAACTGGCAGGCATTATTTTTAGACTATGTTATTTGAATGTAAAGTATAATCTTTACTTTGATGAATAATCAGAAGTATAAGCATATTAATAAATAACCAGAGTGATGCAGGTATGATATATTTTTCCTCTGTCATTCTCTAGTAGGATATTTTTGGCAGAAATGGCTGATAACTGTCTCATTATTGTGTAGAATTTCAATCCAGTAAAGTATGTCTGCAAATAAGTTGTACATTGCAGATTTAACTGAAAACATAAGGACAAAATAACAGACGTTAAAACATAGCTTTTTACACCTTAATAGAGGAAAATAAACACCTTCCTTTTAAGGTACAACTTCCTTTTAAGAGGAAGATATATACACAGGTCAAATTCTTAAATCATCTTTGCTGTTAAAGAGTGCATGAAGGTTGATCCTGGAGCCACAGGCACTCTGCGAATTCCAGCAGGTTGTACGGGTCACTGTATGTGAGAAGCTGATGGTGCGAAGTGCAATAAGCTCAGAGCCCTTTCTTTCCTCCTTGCCTGTCCCAAACTTGCTACACTGCTTTGATAAAATTACATCATGGTCCAGTAGATTTCATTTTTATGTGTGCATTCATCTGCAGTGACAGCAAGTAGCCAAGCATCCTTTTCATCGTATCATTTCAAAGTATTTAATATCTATGGAAAAAATGTGTAAATCTTCTCATGGTCACGTTTTCATTCCTATGCACTTTGGCGTAGCTTTACTGTAATAAAACCATAGCGCAATTGCCAGAATCAGCCCTGGGATTTTGCCAATTCATGTACATGTTGTATATTTTGTCAGGGCTAGTTTGGGCAAGGCTATCAAATGTAGTGCTGTAAAAAAGCCTGCCGTTGTGGAAGCACAAAATAACTGTAGGAAAGCTGGAGTAGCAGTTGCTATACAGCATTTAGAGAACAGTAAAAAATAGTTCAAAAGACAAGAATTTGGCTGCACTTTGGTGTGAAAGGGAAGTGGTGGAAGAAGGACCTTAGTCCCACAAGTGTGATTAAGCCTGACTGTGCCTTTTATGTTTAGCATGATTTGGGGCTTGTGTCTCTCTTAGTAGTGCGGTCTGGCTGCCAAGGCTTGTGGAAGTCGCTTGTGATCCTCCCCTTGGGGCAAGTACTTGTAGGACTATGTTTGTCCCGTGCACCATGTCACATAGAGATTCTGCTGTAGTTCTGCTTCCACACAAAGCCTAACCTGTAAGGGACCATCCGTCCTTCCACCCCACATACTAGGAAGAATTTAGAAGTGTAATAACTGTCCTGAAATCTTTATAAGCCATTTTTTCCACATTGTAAGTTCTTTCATATTAGTTCATTTGCTTCAGAGTGAAGTTATTATTGAATTATTGAACTTCAGTACAAATAAAAGTCTTTACGTGAGGGGAGATGATTATGCTGTCAACATCTGCTGCAAATTGGACTCTGTGATTTATGCCCCAGAGTCCTAGAAATTCTTGGGTTGGGGAGGATTTGGACAAGCAGCTGTTGAACAGGAAAATAAATGGAGCTTTTAGCATTTTTCCCCTACATCAGAAATACACAGCTCTCAATCCTCCTCTGTCAAAATTTAGAGCTGGACAGTGAATTCTTACCTAGAATGTCAGCAGTTCCTTTTAGCAATTAATACTGTACTCTGCTGGCTGTATTCTCTTTATTATTTATTCCCACCATTCATGGTTTTCTTGTAAGGTACTGACATATGGTATAAAATATGAAGCTTTTCTTTAGCAATATACAAAGTGATGGAGCAGCAGAAGAAGATGCAGAACAATCATCCCTGTGGAAAGTACTGAGAGCAAATTATGTACTCAGTATCTAGTAACAAATAAGTATCTGTTTTTTCATTTGCATTAAGAGATGTTACAAGGTGGCAAGAGAAGTCTACTGTTCCTGTAATAAAAATGTTGAAAGCTACTGTTGTGCCTCCTCCTAGATTCTGCTTCCTCCTCTCGGCATTCAGTAATGCTAAATAAACCAGTTTATTTTGAAGGCCTGTACAAACACAAGCAAAACTTACAGCCAAATTGCTACAAAATGATATGACACGAAAGTAAGTGAGGATCCATAAAGTAAGCAGAAGTTATGATTACAAGTAATTTTTATTGACTTTATATTGGCATTTTATCTTCTTTTACTCAGGAAAGAAATAGCTTCTCCTGGCATCTATGGAAAGTATTCAGGCAACGTCCCATGGTTAGTAACTGAAGAAAAAATGGTGTAATGGTTTCTTCTCTTTCAAGTGGAAAATTCTTCATGGAAGATTTTTCTTGAAAAGTAAATAGTAGCAAAAGTAAAAAATAAAAGTTCAGAGAAAGAGATGTTTTTCCGATGCACAGACAAAAATGAAAAATAAATACTGAAAAATTTCTAAACATCAAAGAATCAAGACTCACCTGCCTTCTGATTTTTCTTTCACTGAGGAAAAGTAGGTTTTCTTTTTTTAATTCAAATTCTAAGGGTCCAAATTCAAATTCTTCAAGCTGAAGCCGTTCTATCTGTATATATTTAAACTGGGGGAGGAGTTAAAATGCAGACTGTTTAGGATGACCAAGAGATTCCAGTTAAAATGTATGCAAAATAATTTTGCATGTATTGAGGGACTCCATAATAGCGGTTCATATAAGAGACAGGAGACTTCATAAACAATTTTTTGAATGTTTAGTGTGCCAGCTGTGCTAGTCAAGTACTCTGCAGTTAGAAATGTAGAGCTTTCTTCAGCAGCATTCAAGAAGACTCTTAGAGAAGTGTGTCAACAGACATTTTGGGATATAAACAACTTCTCTTCAAATAGCAGTAGCTTGCTCGTTTCACAAGTGCTTACAATTGAAGATCTCCTACAAAGCCGTATCTTGTTCCTCAGTGTTTGTGGGTGATTTTAGATGTTTAGCTCTATCATCAAGAATGCAGAACAGTCCAACTGCCATCTACAGCTATGATCTCTCAAGGGGGGCTTCTAAGGCAGACTTTTGTATAAGCAGTGTTTGAGGTGAGGAGAAAAGAAAAAAAGATTTTTTTGAAGGTAAAGTGACTTATCAGAGTCTTCAGATATTTTGCTAAATCAATTCCAAAGTAGTCATGATGCACATAAGAAATTCTGATTTGGAGCAGAATTAATTTTGAGTTAGAAACTGAAAAAGGAGATGCTAGAGCAGCAGTGGCTAGCTTTTATGTGCTCAGGGGCTATTTAGCACCTTAGCCAGCTGTTCAGGTCAATGGTGTGATTGTGAAGCTTGTTTTCTACGGGAGCAGAAAGGGAGATTATCAGGGTAATGGAGACTCATAATCATTTTTATTTGGATTAGCAGGTTGAGAGTTTATGCATATCCACTGTCAAAGTCAGCTGTGGTGTATCAGGACACATTAGATTTGACTCATCACTGACCCTGCAAAACTAAGGCTAACGCCAGCAGAACCACTGTATCTCTATACTGTTAAGAGGAAGCATGTGGTGATTCACTGTAAGGATGCACACATTAATTTTTTTAGAAAATCAGCATGTGCTTCTTCTCGGCCTGTTTTATTTCCTGCTATTCTTTCCTTCTTCCTTTTTTCCCTTCTCCTAAGACTATGCAAAATGTTGAGACACTGAGTGCTTTGCAGCTTTATTTTATGGGTTTAGGCATTAGCCTTCCTGGAATACTGGACCTTGCCTGCTACTTCAGCTGGTCTAAAGCATCAGGCAGAACTAAAATATGTAATTCCTATTCAGATAACAAGCTGCCTAGTGGATTTTCTAATCTGAGAGTAAAACCATGATTTTGAAATAGCTTCAGTTTTGAAAGGTGTCACACTTATTTTGGAATCAAAGAGATAATAATGTTGATTATAGTATAAAACAGATGATCAGAAATTTAGGATTTCTTAAGGATATATAAGCAGCAGGGCGTACCACAACAGGTTTCCAACCTCAAAGTGATGAGAATTCATGAAATACTAATATTTTTCTTGGATGACATCCCATATACAGAACTGAGCTCCAGATTTTGTGATGTATCAATTAAAGCTAAATGTAGCATTTAGTCTGTTGCTGTATTTTTGGTGGTTCCCAGCTGTCACTGAGTCTCACTTATTTGAATAGACTTAACTGTGAAAAAATTCTATTAAAAGCATTCCCAGTTTGAATCTGCCCTACTTTTAGCAATGAATCTCTGTCACCATGTCCATCTGAATCTCAACAAGTTTTTTCTCCTATTTGTTTTCTGCTAAGTGTAGCTTTCTTGGCAATTATCTAATTGTGTGAATTTCAAAATTGTAGTTGGCTTGCTAAGAAACACTGTAGTCTGTCAAAATAAGTTTCTAGTCAGAATTCTCTTAAAACCATACTGGATTTTCACTGGAGTTGGAGAATTATCTCCCTCTGCTAATTTTCCGAGGTTTGAAAAAGAAAAAGCACAACAGAAAATATTTTGAAGGGAAAAATTTTTGAAGGGAAAAATATGGCCCTTTAGGTTTGATTGTTGAGTTTCCCTAATTAAAGAAAAAAAAAATCAAGCAGATTGCACCACTCACAAAAGTGGAAACCAGTCTTTCTTGGGGAGTTTATTTTTATTGCAATTGTTCTATATAATCATAGTGACATTTATTACTGATACCTCCTCAAATGGCAATGCTATTTACATTAGGCATTACATATATCATAATTTCTAGAATCTTTTAACGTACAGCTTTATTTTTGAAAATTAGGTACTGAAGTAATGATCTCTAGGTGTATATTATAAAAAAAGTAAATCCTTCTATATAATCTTTTGCTACAGTTGGGAAGGGAGGGAAACATAATGGCTGGCTCTTTGGAGATTTTGGCTCAGCTGCCCTTGTTCTTTCTGACCTGACATTTATAGTGTTTTTTGTTTTGAGCCAATATATCTAGCTGAGTCACTAATGAAAGATTAGGGCTCTATTAAAGTGGAAATTAGGTCGTGAAAAAATCTGCAGAGAATCTGTGGACGGCAGAACAATCTTGTGGAAAGTTGTGAAACTAAAGGGCTGTGAAAGTGCGTTGGTAACTAAAGCAAATTTGATGAAGGGGCCTTGCTGTTTGATGAGAACAAAAATATGTTCCCTGCATTCAAAAGACCATGTTGGAGAGGGCAGGATTTACCTGTGCAGCGTGGGTCTGCTCTTGTAGTACTTTTTGTGATATAAAAATATAAATGACCTTCTCCTGCTTCATAATATAATGGGAAACCTAGAAGGTTGTGGTCACTGTTGAGGTCAGAGAGCAGAACTGCAATTAGTGTAGGATCCTACTTCCAGTCTGATAGTGAGAATTTCATCAGTGACTTCAGTCAGAGCAGTATTTGGCTTGTTTTGCAAGGTCTTGTCACAGTCCGGATGGAAGAAGTGATTTCTTTATTGGTATAAGCTTTCTAGAAGTAACTAGACAAGCAGAAAAGATCCTTGTGACTTATAAATAGCATCACATAATGAAACCAGCATTTATTTTTCCTAATTCCTATTGTTGCTTAGATTTAAGCACCAGAAGACTTCAAGCAATGTAGTTGTTAGAGACATAGAAAGGCACTTGAATATATCTATGACAAAGACTGGGAAGCAGAATAGGGGACAGAAATTTTGTTTTCACCCTGTCAGGTATGATCTGACCTCAGGAGAGGTTGGGGGGAATTGGTTCAGTAAAAGGAATTGCAGCAAGGATCTTCTCTGCATAAAAGGAGATGCATATTCTGAGGCATCCGACGTACTCTGAAGGCAGAAAGGAAGGAAGGCCTTTGGCCCTGGAGGGGTGTCTGTCCTGCAGGAGCTCCTGGTCTGAGTCAGCCAGGCCTAAATACGGAGCACTGTTTGGAGCAGTCTGGGAGAGCTCCTTTCTGGGCACGTCCCAAGAAAGCCAAGAGACTCAGTTTCATTCCTGTTTTCCTGTTTCTCTTCTCAGAGAGACCAGTGTCATTGTGGTCACACAGAAAGAGAAAAACGAACATCGGAGGGCTTTGTTTCCTCTTCCTTCAGTCTGCCATCCTCTGCTTGCAAGAGCCAGTAGCACCTGCCATGGCGGGAGAGATTATTGCACAGTGCTGGCCTAATGCCAGCAGCTGAAAGGCAAAGCATGTAGCCTGGCTCGTGCTCTGAGAGTCCGGGTCCTGTGTCAGATCCTTGTGGCAGGTTCCTCTCCTCACACCTCTCTTGCCATAGGACTACTTGTAACCCCAGGCAGTCCCATGCCTAGTAAAGGTTCGAGGTATGATTCCAAAAAAAAAAGTCTGTCAAATGAGATAGTTCATTCTCAAAATGTTGAGGTATTTGATTTGGAAAATGTTCAAAAGAGGAAGTTAAAGGCTAAGAAATGAGAACAAAAGAAAACTCAGTAATGATTTATTGCTTGTTCCTTCTCATCTTGTATATTCCCTTGTCCTTCTTAAGAGGAGAAAGGGTGGAAAGCAAAGCAAAAGTAAATACTGTTTTCTTAACCAAGTACATGATCAGGGAGTGCTTTGGGATTTAAACTGGCTACTTTCGTCCCTAATAAGGGCACTCACGTTAATGTTTGTCAGCAAATTACAACTGATGAGTCAGAGGAAAGAACAAATCAGTAATTAACTGTGATTAATTTGTACAATTTATAAATTTGCTTTTGAAAGCAGTCAGAGGATATCTCCTTTGAGGGATGAGAGTGAGCTGGAAGCCAGCTCTTCTCTCATTTGGTTTGTAAAAACTTTTTAGTTTTGAGATTCACAGGTTAACAAATACCAGTCCACTGGTATTAGAGTGAAAGGCACTGTGTATGTTGTATGCACTTGAACAAGCCACCATGTTGCTCTGCACCTTCATTCCTCATCACCTATCATTTGTTTGTCATGTTTCATCTGACTATAAAATCTGGGGGGAATGGACCCTGCTATTTGAAATGGCTCAAGCTGTGCTGGATCCGGTGTCATAACTTTGCTGGCAACTGTAGCAGCAAATTTGCACTATTCCATGTCTGGACGGGAGGAAATATCCCATCTCCTGTCATGCATAGGCAGAATGAGCAGCAGAAGCTCAGTGTTGGACTGTTTGCAAGCACAAGAGGAACATTTGACTGTTTGAGCTGTGTTTGCCATTCAGACAGCTGCTCCCTCAGAAAATAAAGCCACAGGGTGGGTGGAAGCATCCCACAGGCTGAATCTGGTCTACAGGCCATCAGTGAAACCATGCTGTGCTGCTACAGCATGATGCAGATAGCATGGATGCATGGATGCAGATAGCAATGGATGCCCAGGCTCACTGCACTCTCTGAGCTCTAACATAATATGCATAATATTAATTAGGAACACTCTCATAATGTTTTACTAACAATCCTAATCTCATTTTCCATGCTGAACAGTCCATTTAGATCCCTGAGGAAAATCTCGCTTTTCTTCCTGTCAGTTGAGGGCATCCCAAATCCTAAAATTCAACGCTTTATTTACTTTTTTCCCAGTGGAGAAGTGTGTATGTTATGAGTCACAGAAATGAGAGGCAGATGATCAGAACTTTGACATAGTTGGCCTCCCACCTTTACAGTCCTATAGTTAACTTAATCATGCTTACACTGTCATTGTTTGCACTCCCCGCCGCTCTGGGGAAATTGTGATGATGAGGGCTGTGGAGCTCTGCAGAAGAAAGAAAAGATGTCTTCTCTCCACCCTGAACATTGTATTTCCACCTATTGCCACTAACAAGTGTTTTTTCCTCTGAGGTAGGCAGTTCTAAAGCTATGAAGTGTTGTCCAGTTTATCCTGGGGACCAGTCAGTCTCTGAATCAGAGAACTGGAAATTTACTCTGGGTCTTATCTTTTTATTACTAAGCTAAGCACAAGTCCAGGGTTATATTCCCTACCATTAGGATATATATTTTCATGTTTTTATTGTATTGTTTCAGAACAGAGATGATTCCCTGCCAGTGTAAGACATCCTCTAATGGATCCAAGAAATCAGGCTACTGTGTAGGTTTGATCTGGCTGCATGCCCAATACATGGATATTCTTCCTATAACTTTAAAGTTTTAAGCCTGGGATGTACGCTTAATAGAAAACTGAGGTGATGGGCTGTTTGGGATACTGTGGTAAACAGAGCTAGCATTTTCTGGGTCTAGAATGCCGATTCTGCCAAACCACGTGAAATGATATGCAGTGGTTTTACAGCAGAGACTTTGGTTCACTAGGGACCATGATAAAATCATTAAATTAAATCATTCAATGGAGAACAGAACTGGTATCTCATAAATTGGGCAGTGGGGAAAGAAAGGAAACATGCATTTAATATGTCTGACATTTTAGACTTAGGAGAAAAATTTTTGTTTTGTGTTTCTTTTTAAGATCAAAAATTGCCTTCATGGAAGGCCAGTTTGATCAGGGAGCATGTAATGGAACAGAAATGCTTTTAATTTTAGTTCAGATCAAATCCAGCCCAAGTGATCAGTATCTTAACGGGATGAACATCTGACATTTGTAGACAGTAGTTCATGTGACAGAGGTTGACAATTTAGTTCAGTTCTCAGTGGACTAATTTTACATGAAAAAACATTTTTTCCAACTGATTCATTTTGGAGAAGTAAAGAAAAAAAGTGGTAAATTGGCCTTATTAGCCCAAGAAGCTGATTTACACTGGCTATATGTGAATATGGGATTTACAGCATGGCAAAGAAAGCCTCTGAGTTGCTAAGGGTTTCATCAGTATCTAGTTTTCCAGACAAATATTTCATTGAAAAAAAAAACCTTGATTATTGTTAAGCCTCTTTTTAAGGAAATGTGGCGTCTGCCATTGCACTGTCCGTTCATCAGTGCTTCCCTGGTAACTTTGGAACCTGTTGTGCAATCGCAAATTCAAACTTGATGAAGTAGAACAGAAATTTCGAAAATGCCTGCAAATGGCCCCCCTGAGGCGGGGGGAGCTCAGCGGTTCCCGTTCTGTTTCTCCCTCCGCTGGCTAGGCAGCGCAGGGGCAGAGCCGGCACCCTTGCCTAGATGGTCGGATGCACGTCAGGGTGTGGGTGTACTGCAAATAGAGGGCATTTTACAGAATGGGGGATGAATTGTAAGTGCTATGGAATAGAGTAAGATCCTGCAGGGCAGGAAGAAAAGCTTGGTTTATTGTTGAGGCGGTGGAGGGAGGTGGGATTACAGGACACGTAAGTTTTCTTCATTCATCTGCTTATGCAGCAAGTTATGTCACTTTGCAGGCTTTCGTAGAAGTGCAAAGAAAAAATTGCAAGTATTTTTTCTTGCACTGCACAGAGTTGAATTGTTAAGCAATATGGAAATGCAAACCAGGTATAAAAAAGGTATTTATTTTCTAGTACTGCAAGAGGTCTACATTATTCCTGTCCTTATTTTACAGATACTTTTTCTTAATAAAAATGATAAATGTTTTTACAGTATTTCAAACATAAAAATGAAGTGCCTTTAATCTTTAATGTATAATTCTTTTAGAGGCTCTGTTCTGTACCATGCACAATAAATAAAAACTGAAACCCAAATGCATTCTTTCTTTTCTTTTTCTTTTTTAGTTGTTTTATGGCATACCATTTAAATAGTATTATATTTGCTCCTGAGGCTTCATACTAGTATCATGTGATAATAGTATTTTGAATATCATATTTGATTTTTGTCAGAGGACCAAATTAGCACCTTGGGGACTGCAGAAAAAATTACCAGTGATTTTTCTTCTCATCTTTCAGATAGGGTTCTCAATACTGAATAAGTTATTTATCATCCATCTACCTGGCAAAAGTTTTAAGGCAGTTCTACTCCATTTATATCCAAGACATGACTAAAGACTGTTTGGTAGTTCACAAGGAGCAGGTATAATGTGCTTTTTTGTTATGTAAGTATAGCTAAACTCAGATCTTTTTGTAACTCTTGAACATGCACTGACTAGCTGAAAAACTTGTAATGAAGAATCACATCATTCATTTAATTGCTGTTGTACATGATAGAAGCAAAGGCAAATGCAGCTTCTTGCCCTTCCCAGTAAATCCAGGCCTGTGGAACATATTTTGAAATGGTGACAGTTTTATGTTCTCTGGAGTAGAAATGAATTATTCTTTCTATGGTCGATGAATTAGAGTTTAGAAGGTAATACAGTCTGCCTATGATGCCCAAAAGTCAGCAATCAGAAAACTTAAATGATGTAGAACTAGTAGTTTTCAGCCATCTTTCTTTCTGTTGATTTGGCTGATAATTAGATCTGAACCTTGTGGCAGTTCTTGGAACATTTTTATCAAATTCTACAGTGGCAGATTGAAGGTCTCTATGTACAGAGATGAACAGGGTTTTTATCATAAATCTGCTTGAGCAGGTTGAATATACTTGCTAACATTACTCTCCAGGGTAAAAGATGGTTTCCTTCTTCTATTAACAGAAATATTTTACAGATCTTTGGCAAACCTAAACTTGGAGGCCCTGGATATATCATTTGAGCGTGGTTCACTCTGGCAACCCTTTTTGGTTTGATACTTTCATTTTGGCAAAGGCTTTTATTGTAGCTATTTTTCCAAACTGTCAAATTATCTTTCTGAGCAAATATATTAGTGTTAGAATACATGAGGATGAAGGAGTCAGGAGACATTCTTTTTTCATTCCCGGAAATGTTTGGTCTGAAACAGGAAACACTTATCTAGCCTTCTCTGAGTTAGTAATTGCTCTGGTCAATGTTGAAGAACATTCTTTTTAATGAATAAATAGGATTCACAGTCTCACTGAAATACAGCTTAATTATATATTGGTGTGTAGTTGTAATAGCAACTATTGTATACATGGCTGTTGTTGTATGCATGCTCTTCTCACTTCACTAGCGTTCCCTGCTTGTGCGAATGAAATCCACCCCTTCACATAAGTCCTGAATCATTTGGGATTGTGACCAAGATGAGATGCAGCTGGAATAGGGAAACCCCATACAATCTGCTGTGTCTAATGCTCAAGGTACATAAGCAAAATCTATTTACAGCCCAGACATGATCCCAGGATCACTGAAAGCTAGTAATTAATGATCTAGTTATTTTGTCCTTCACCCAGTTCTTAGTGAACAGGCTTTTTAAACGTGTATGTCAGTGAAGTCAGAACTTGAAAAAAAATCACTTAGTAATGAATGGCAAACAGGCAATTTTTTGATGCTGAGTGTGGAATAAAATCTACCAGGTCCTGCAAAGTATTGGTTGCCATTTAAATATCCTGATCTTTTCAGAGAAGCTTATTTAATTGCCCAGTTTACTGTTAAGCAGGTGGTAAGGACAGCTATGAAACAGATGATTTTCTTCATTTTCTAGTGTTTGATCAGTGTGAAAGTAATGTAGATAAGAGCCAGGTTTGCAGTTCAGAGTGGTGGTAACTTGTTCTCTGTTAAGACATTTGGTAGAATACTACATCTTACACCAAAAGGCAGTTACAAAGAGATTCTTGCATTTCTAGTACTATAGTGTATGGCCGGATAGACTTAGAGCTAAAACTTACTTTATCATATGGTTTCTGGAACAATACTAGCAAAACCAACTCAAAATTTTTCTAAAATAAAGGGCAATTTAATCAAAAAGAAAAGCCATTTTTTGTGTCTTTGCAGAGCAGCAAGCATCCTTGTCTGTCCCTTTTCTAGCCCTTTTTAATTTATATCAACAGAAATTCATACATATATTTAGTTTGCCACAGGCAGTAGGTTTAATCAATAAGTCATGTTTTGTGTGTCTGATTATATCTCTAGTTTTTGGTAAGCTCATCCTTTGCATGTTTTTCTCCTTAATCTTTTCTTTTCCTTTCTCAATGTTGATTCTTAAAGTTGCTCTCTTTAATAATAACTGCATAAAGTTTAAAATTGTACCTGTCAAAAGAAGCTAAGTAGAGTCAACATATTTTACCAAACCATATTTATAGCTCTATTTACTAGTTTTTTATAGGAGTATCTTTCTTGAAATGATGATTGGTGAAATGGAAATCATTTTAATATTCTCAGAATTATATATTCCAGCTGACCAACATATTTCTTTTTCTTGGTGTGCATTTTTTCTTCATAAAAATTTTGATTCTCTTGGACCTCCTGTCAGAGTAAAACTCCTTTTTAGAATAAAAAGACTGATTGCACTTGTAAAAATTCTTGTGGGAATCTGAAAAACCATGCAGTTGTGGCCATTTGGGAAGCCTGTGGTACACAAAGCTAATAAACTGTACTGCCTGTGTAATAAGCTACAGAACATTTCAGTAGTATTCACTTGCTGGGTATTACCTTGAAGAAAATGAAGTGTTTTGACTAATATATATCATGAACTCTCAGTTGCTGAGTGATAACTGGAAACTACTACAGGGGAAAAAAAGGGTTATCTGAGCACCAGATAAAACTGACTGAGGCGCTATCCTCAAGAAAATGAAAACATAAAGCATCATCTTTGAAATTAAATTAATTTTCAGTTCCTGTATTTAAGTTTCTTGCTCAAACAAGAAATTTACAATATATTTGAAACTTCAAAAATTACTTGAAAATGCCTTTAAAATATTTTAGTCTGCCATATATCAATGCTCAACCCATACAGGTACTTCCAGAGTTTTGCACCATATCACTTTTTGTTATATGTGTTTTTAATAGTTTTATCTTGTCGACTCAGGTATGGTGTTTCTTGCCTTTAACATAATACTTTTTAGTGATGATTGTATGTGTGTGTGTATGTACTTACATATTTACAGGCAGCTATAAATTAGCATAAATATATATGTGTGGGAATGATGTTAGGCATATATGTGTGATTTCTAGCTTCTTCAAGATTTCTTTTTCCAAATAATACACTGTTTAATCAAGCACATTAGCAAATTGTGCCACAGCCTCTTAAACAACTGATAAGTTTGAGGAACTGCTTTTTGAAGCTTTCAGAAAGCTTTCTGGAAAAATCTTCTGAATTAGAGAAAGAGTTCCTTATTCTGGTCTTTTTTTAACTAATGAAGATAGTCAATCTGCACTCACACGTTTATTGTAAATGAATGGGGGATTCAGTACAGGGGATTGCATAAGTCAGAGTTGTGTACATATTAAATAAGTATCAAAATGCCATTTCAAACATTTTACAAGGTCACATGGATAAATAGCAATGTTAGAGGAGAAGAGTTTCTGAGAAACAGAAGTTTCTAGAAGTTCCTGGAAATGTTGAATACGGTCTTTGGCAGCAGACTTGGTTAAATTTCAAATTTTGGTGACCTCTCAGACTTGCCTGTTTTTCTGAAAGAGTCAAAGCTTGTCTGTTCCAAACAAAACCCCATACAAGAAATCCTGCCATTAGTGAAACCATTTGCAGGCTGATTTCCTGTGGCAGAGCCGAGAGATTCTTCTTATATATTTGTTTTTTGTGGTTCTTCAGCAAATTCTGAAAATGCAGCCTCCATTTAGCAGTATTTCAAAAGGTCACACTGCTTTTTATGACTGTTGGGTATATTACTATTATAAATTCAATGGAAGAATTCACTGGTCTTCAGGAAAAAGCTAAACTCAGATAGAAAAAATAATATATGGGAAATTACTTACAAAAATAATATGTTAAAAGAAGGCAGCAGAGCACTTAGGAGTTAGTATCAGCTCTGGTTGCTCATACAGTAAGGGTGAGGAAACAGAGAGTGGTATTCTGCAAGGCTTGGATGCCCACAGCCAGTGCTGGTTCTGGCCTGCTGCCTTCATGTGTAGAGCAGGGAGAGATTGGAGAAGGAGGAGCGAGAAGGTGGCCAAGTGCTTGGGGTGATGGTTTATGCGATGCATGCTTCATTTGGGCATTCAGTCTCCCAGTCTCCTGTCCAAGCAGTTCCAGATGGCTGTCTGTCTCTCCTGCTTCTAGAGCTGGGCTGAGACTGGGGCAGAGTGGACTGCTGGGCTTATAGGTTCTCCGTCAGGTGGGGAAGACCTTCTGGTTTCTGTCCTATGTGGCACTCCCTGGAAAGATCATGGGCCATAGGGATCTCCCAGTCCAGCGTGATGAATCCATCACAGATTTCTGTGCGTTCCCAAATATAGGTGCTTTGACAGCCTGTATTTAATGCAGGCTGCTGTTTGTGTTGGACCTGCTGCTGCCCAGCAGTAGCATAGCCCAGAGTGTAGAAAACCAATGGGTTTAGTGCTCACATTGCCAGGTCTCTGATGAACACTGGTTTTTAGATGGAAAATAGCAGTGGCTGATGGTATATATGCAAAATCTCATTGGCATTTTGCAGGAAAAATGAATGACAATTTTATAGCCTGAAGATGTTGCTCCTGTAGAAAACATAAGGCCTGCTACAAACATGAGTGGTGGGTTTGCTACCCTCAGAGTGGATGCAAAACCACTCTTGGTGGTAGCTATCTTTTGTAATTTGTTTTTTTATGAGGAAAGTGTTTGCTAAAGTAGCTTCCTGACATCTGTATTAAAAAGAAAAGAAAAGAAAAGAAAAGTAAAGAAAAAAGGAAAGAAAGGAAAAGGAAAAGAAAAGGAAATGCAAAAGGAATAAGCTCTGAGCTTGCGTTACAAATTCCCTAAAGGATGGGAAGTGAAGTTAGACAGCTGATGTAAAACTCAATTAGTGTCTAAACCAAACAATTTATAATTTTCCAAAAGTGTGAGATGAATTTATGTGTCCTTTTGTGCTTGCTTTGTGTCTTTGTAATGTGGTGTCAAGATTTTTCAGGGTCATCTTTGACTTTTCTGCCTAAACTGTAACTTATAGGACAAAAATGGAAGACTTCTTAAAAAACTATTCTGTTTCTGTTTTCTGTTTACTGGAACTGTTCAGTTCACAAAGTTGGATCTCTGTTCTAGTGTTCTCTAATATTTCTGTGTTGGTCACATCTCCTGTGTTTTACTGGAACTGTGTTCTTGCTGGAACTATGGAACAATGTTCTTACTTATTGCTTGGGTAGGCCAAAGTTCTCTTCTCTGTAGAGACCTCTCTAGCTCTCTTTGATTTCTATTTTTAGACAACACAAGAATGAACTTTAAAGTTTTTGGAAAAGACATACATATACATTTTTGAATATAGGTTCTTGTTCACTTTATTTTTTGTGCTTCATTGCTTGTTTTATTATTTTCTTTCATTTTCTTATGGTACAAGTGATAAGAGAAAGTTGAATTTTCTAGCCGTTACAATAACAGAATATCTTTTTGAAGTTTTCAAGAGATTTTTTTGTGAAGGACTTATGGGAAAGGCCATGCATGTAGGCACATGAAAACTGATACTTAAAAGTATTAACTGAAAAAACCCAAGAAGGCTTTACTGAGGATTCTCATGGAAAGGAAGCAAATTATCACTAACAGCTTTGACAAAAGCTATTAAAAAAATCTCAGAAGTCCTTACCTTTCTGAGTTGAAGCTTAAACCTGAATGCAGTGTATGCCTTTAGAAATGTTTTGTCTAATAGATTAATACTAAGGTCACGTTTTTATATTTTTATATACTAATGTATTGATATTAATTTGGACCTTAATATCTCCAGATGGATAACAACTTTATATCTCTTTATAGCCTGGGAAATCTAAGCTCTTTGACATATATAAAAAGCTTCACATTTTTTATTTATGCAGGACTGTACATACTGTATTCTCATCCAGAAGCCAATCCTAAATAGGTAGTAGATAGATATACTCCTGTCTTTCTACAGTTAATCATCTTTCAGTTTGTTTCCCATGTTTCTTTTCCACTGATTACATTTTGCATGCCATACTTTTCATATAGCGTCCTTTGCACTAGATTCGTCAGAAGAATAATAAGTATTACAGAAAAGTTTTTTTTGTGTGGAGGTTAATTTATGATGACTTATTTTTGCCATTGCTATATACATCAAAGGCCCTGTGCTGATCTGACTGGTCCTTCTGAGTAGTAAAGACTGAAAGGGGCTTTTCAAGAGTTAATCATTATGGCTTAGACATTAATGAGTTCAACAGTAATCTTTTTCCACCACGCTTCTCTCTCTTGTCTCAAACTATGATTTAGGCTGAAGAAGTGAATTTAGATCTGCAAAGATGATCTAAAATTCTGTGTGGTTTTCCATAAGCTTAGATGTATGGAGATTCGAGCAAATTGCCTCACTTTCTTTTGCAGGCCACGGTGAAAGGGAAAAGTGGGATAAATTGAAAAAAAAAAATCTTCTGTCCCTCTTTGTTAGGTTATGAATTGAGATACTCAAATCACATTTTTGTATGACCTGATGCAATATAGTCTTCCTGTTCTTGTAAAATGAAAACAATAGGTTGAAGAAGTACCAATTTCCCAACTGACTCAGTGGCTCAATTCAGATAACAATAGATACCAGTAATGGCACTGACAGTGCCGATATGGCTCATTGCTCAAATATGAAAGTGGAATGTACTATAAAAGTTCCCTAAGTCTTCTGGGGAAGGCAGCTCATCTTGTCACCGCAAGTGAATACTCTTGGAGCACTTCTCTTCTTCGTCTGTGCCCAGCGCGCCAAGGAGGAGCTGACCTTCCTTGAGTCATGAATGAGTCAGGTGAGTAATGTGACCTGCTGTCACGGAACAAGAGCAGGAAGCCCAGTGGGACATTACAGAAATATCCAGACCTGGATATTTCCTAAGCACATTTAAACTATCAGTACTTGTGTGGTTTGTTGCAAGGATTTATTATTTTTTATGAGAGCCAACACATTCTCTTTCTGGAGGATAAGGGGGAGAAAAATAACCAGAGTTTCAAGGCCTATCTCCCATGTGTTTCTGGGCTACAGTCCTACAGAGATCTTTCACTTTTAGACCTCTCTGAATCTGTATCTGTTTTTGCTGATTTTTTTTTTCTTCAACTGTTATTTAAAAGAATTACTGGATTTGAAGTCATAGTATCAGTTTCATTCCCTGAGGATATCCAATGTAACACCAGCAATTAAAAAAAAAATTGATTCGCAAATCATCACAAATAGTCAGGCTTAATAGATTTACTCCTCAAGATAGTGATTTCCCCATGCTCTTGTTTGTGGTGCTTTTTGTTCTTTTCTTGCCTTATAAAGATGTAGCATTGAACTGCCAAAGAAAAACGGAAAACATCTTCAAATGTTAAATGACTCAGATGATGTGAAGTGAATGACATTGTAAACAATGTTTTGCTTAATGTTTATATCTATTGCTGGGATTGCAGCCAATGAAAAAACAAGTTTTTACGAATGCCTGGACTGTAAACTTTTTGGAAGAAACTTAGTGTGTACAGCTTAGAGGTCTTTTCTTCAAGAGAAAGTTCTGTGGCCCTTATTTTTTTCTGTAGTCTTCTCACATTTCAGAAAAAATATTTCTAGTTCTCTAATATCTATAGTTTCTCTTTATTTTAGCAACTGCTTGGCTTTGACAGGCTTTTCCATAATATATAGTTTACCAAAGGTAAAATTAAAACTTATGGAGATGAAATACAAATGATGGAATAGTAATACCCAGCATTACTGATGAAAGGGGAAAAAGATATTACAGCTATTCCAATTTACTTCTAACCAACCATTGCCCAGTCTTCTATTAAGGGTGAAATTAATATCTATTTTTTCTTTAACATTTGTTTATGTCTTACATTGTGCAGCAGCTGTAAGCTTCATTTGAAAGAAGTGAATTTAAGCCTAGTGGCAATAAGTGCAGAGTTTGGTATAACATAAATGGTTCTTGGAGACTAATACATTGAAAGGTATAGAATGATTGTTGTATTTTACTGGTAGGATGTTTCACTGAATGTGTTAGAAAATAGCTCTCAAACTTCTACTTTAGAAAAATACATTGTTAACGGAGGGAATTTTAATGCTTTAAATGCTTGCAATTAAAAAAAATGTTTGGTGTGTTGAGGTTGACTCTTCAGTGTCTTAGTTTATTTTCCACCCCAGCTAATAAATTAGGAAGCAAACCTGTAAAACTTCCTATTAAATGTCAGAAGAATGATAGAATATATTGCATCATCCTGATGATATACTGAATAACTTGTTGCTTCAGGAACTTCCCGCTCAAGATGTGTTGCTTGAAACCCAGTTTTTAGAGTTCCTAAGACTTATGACCATACAAGTAGGTACCTAACACTGAGTTATGAATGGAGTCAAAAATTTAGCATGGCAAAGTGAGTCCTTTTGTGTATATAGCTGTGTATGATTAGGTTAAGTTATTTTTGTCCACATACCCTCAGGAATAGTTTGTGAGGGGCTAGAATTTATAGAAATATTCCTTATAGATGAGAATATTCTCATATTCTATCTAGGTCAGCAGTTGCAGAAGGATTAAACCCCAAATATCCTAACATCTATACCTGTGTATTTTATAATAAAAGCAGCTGAATTCCATCATGGTCCCAACTGGAGGGAGAAAGGAAGAGCATGGAAGTACAGTCATCATCTTTCTTCTCTCAGTGGAGTCAAATGATTTTGATGTTAAACTTCTAGAGATAATGTGCTTTTTAATGGGAACATTGTCAGGGTCACAAGAAAGTGGTGTCTGTTTACATAGATATACAGCACGTAAAAAGAAAGAGAATTGTAGAGCTTAATGAAGTCTTAAGAAAAATTATTACATTACAGTCTTGTAAACAGTCATCAGATGACTGAAGGCAGGTCAGATTTTGTGCTGAAATAAACCAAAGTTCAGTAGAAGAGTAGTTAGCATACTTTGACTAAGCTACCTACAAGTAGTACACCTTTAGTTAGTGCCTAAGTGCTTGAGTCTTTTATGTCACCTATGTTTTATTTCTAAAAGATTCCTTACCTCACAATCGCCCACCTGAATAGTCATCCATTTAGCTAATAACACAACTTAAAAAGCCTGTGTGTAATAGCAATGAACTACAGTTACAGAAAGCAATACAGTCATGGAAGTGAGCTGGAAATCTGTTAGTTTATGTAGCCAGCTTCTGAAGTGAGTACTCTGCATTATATTATGCGCTTGGGTTATACTAGATCTTAGAAGCGTTTGAAAAATTGCAAGTAGTGCCAGTGTAGTTGTTGCCTTGGATCCACTGATCCAGAAGTATGTAGATATTACACCAAGACTGATAAGGATGGAAATGCGCAGAGCTGAAGATAGCTGGATGATATCTGTGAATGACCTCTGTAAATCAGAGGAGGTTTAGGAAGAAGAAATCAAAGCAGAAGTTATATAAAGATTTTTGAATCATTCTGGAAGGGCTGGGAAAGATTATTGGATGGAGATACATACAGGGAGAAATCAGAGGAGATAATGTAATGTGAAGAATGAAATGTAGTAGAAAAAGCAGGCATTTGGTAATAGTATAATTGAGCAGGGATCTCAGCAGAATTTTCTGCAGGATCCTAGCTCCAGGATGAAGTTTTTGTGATAAGATATTAATGATTTTTTCAAAATAGCTGAATGTGCATCTAAATTTATTTTTAAAGACAATCTGTAATGGCTTGCATATAAAGTAATCAGGAGAACTAAAACAATATAAGCTCACTCTGCTTTTAAAGTTTGATTATGGTAGGGTTTTATTAATGTCTTACATTGTCTTTATATAAGCAGGTGACTAACTGGAAACCCACGTGTTTATGAATTGCAGAAAGCATCTGGGAAAAGCTGATCATAAGTGAATGTTATGAAAGTATACATATATAACAGACCGGTAATTGAAAAAGTAAGTTGCAAATTTAGCAACCTGACTGAATTCTATCTTTATTCAATTCTAGGTACTGACTCTGGATCCGTATTGAAACGGACTCCACGTGATTAAAGGTTGGTGACTTCTTTTTTCAGTTCTCACATCTAGTTTTAAAATAATTATTTATAAGAATGTTTAAGTGATCAGGTGAAAGACAGCTGCTTATTAGCAAAAAAAAAATCACAGTGCGATGGAAAATGTAGCAAAAAGATTGTTAATTCAGAAACTTATGCTGGATTAATACACAAAAGCAGTGTTATGCTTTTGACCTCCTCAACACTATTAATTTTTAAATGTTAACTATAGCAACATATAACATTTTGGCATTAAGTCTACATGCAAGGTTTTTTGATTCAAAGATTTCTCTGGTTTGAATACGGGAGCATAGGACCTGATCTGTACTCTCGTTGACTATTCAGAAATGACCTATTAGCTCTACAATGTCTGTCTGAAATGTGTAAGGTGGCACCTGGTGGGCAGGTCAGACAGACTAAAGCCTTTCCTGATCTGGCTCCATATAAACACATTGCTGGGCAATAGGAAGCTCACAGCTGTCAAGAGTGTATTCACTATTCGAAGATAAACCAACTTCGGGCTACCTATAAAGTCTTGTTAGCCCTGCAATAAGCAACATCACATGTCTCTGATGTAGCATACTGGTCTGATAGAATGGAAGACTGTTGAATATTGAAATTGAAACTGAAAGTTGAAGTACACAGTGATAGCTAAATTGGGCAAAGTGGTTCCTAATCCATCTAGTCTACATATAGCAGTATACTTAGATTTTCATTAGGAGGTAGGCAGGCATGATTTTTTCTCCTGAAGATCACCTAAAAAATGTCATTAAGTTAATGTAGTGTTCCTAAGACTAAGTAAGAACAAACAAGAAGCATTTTAATACAATTTTGGAAATTATTTTCAGTATATTGTTTGAAATACTTGCAGTGACATCCCCTGTCATGTTGTAGTATAGGTCCAGAGGAAGTCATGTCTCCTAATGTCAAAACATAGCTTTTTGGCTTAAAGTTATTTAGCATTGAAACTTTTGACTTCTGTATACATTGTGTAACATCATTAATCTTCTGCTGCTGGACAAGGAAAACCACTCCGAGCAGTGCTGCGGTGAATCCTATAGGTGCCTACCTCTCATCCAATTCCTTTTGGGAGTCTGAACCTTGGTGCTTTTGACTGATATATTGACAAGCTTTTTTGCTGGACATTTGTATGGCACTGAACCCAAGGGATCTCTGCAATATAAAGAAAACAACGCTAATGCTTCTTATACATTTTTTTGTGAAAAAAATGCAGTTGTTTTGCATGCTGTTTCAATTTATTTTAATTTAACTAACATTCACACAGATCAAACTTAATTTTTTAGTTAGTGTTAGCTAACCTGTCTGAAAAAAATGGCCAAGAATCTCAGTTACTCTTTAATTCATTGTTATACAGTCAATTATCTGTCCAGCTGTTTTGTATGCTTCCAAATTTCAGACATGACTTTTTCAGTACTGTATTGTTCAGTGCCAGTGAAGTGACATATGTTGTAGACAAGATTTCAACCCAAATGTGTTCTACCTTTAGAAATGTTATGTTTCTGAGATACATTTGTGGGCCTTGATTTATTGCTTAATCTCTGAAGAGAGCTAGCTCTTTTGTTCCACTATTTTTTTTCATGTTTCGGAAAGCTGATTTCTATACTAACAGAGACATAGTGCAGCTTATTGATAGAAATTTGTTATTACCATTGCCTGATCAAAGGTATGATCAGAGTTCCTGGATGTCAGTGGTTGTTTTGCACTTGTATGACAAGTGGCAGATAAAGCCCATTTAGATCTTGACTGAGTATGGGATGTTATTCCGCTGTGCTCAGTGTCATACAAGAGTGTAATAGTTTCTATACTTAAAAAACCCTGAGATTAGGCTCTTATTTTGATTCACAGATACAAAATGTGAAGCTTCTTATGAGCAATATCTCACCAAAAGCTAGTAACTGGCCATGTGGGGGGATGAGGGAGGACTGTGTGCTTCTCAAACCTGCAGCAGTACATGCTGCTGCAAGTAGACTTTCATAGCCATCCTGTCTTCTGGACTTATAAATGCACCTTATTACAGCTTTGTTTTCATGGGACAGGCATTCATGAGGCATGTTTTTCCTTCATGAAAGCTGTTTTATCTGAGATGAGGTCTATCAAATCTCCAGGATGCACCTTTTCTTCTTCTTGAGACAGATTTTACCTACCTTTGCTGCACTGTCCCTCATGCTCACTTGCTCTGTGTACATGTCATCATACCTTTCTTTGTAATAACCCTACAATTGGCAGGGCACATGTTGTTATTCTCTCATTAAAGAACTACTGTTCCTTGCTTACTGTTTTATACAAATCAGCTCATGATCTCAGGAGCAGCTGGATACACCTGATCCTTTTTGTCTCCATTCAAAATGGCCACCATCTCCTGCTGTTTCTGATTTATAACTGCCATCAGTAAAGTTGAATAGTCCTTGTCTTCTTTGGGCTTGTAATTCTATTATGATATAGGGAGAAGGAAGGAGGTGAGAGGGAAAGTTGGGACCATTAAGAAAGGTGGAAAAAGAATAATAAAAGAACCTAGCAGAAAAAAGAAGTAAAATGAAGGTTGAAAGTGATTACAGAGGAATGGGAGGTAGAAATGCAGGAGTCTCCTGCAGTGGTGTCCAGCTGTACTGCAGTGGCAGGTAGCATTACTTATTCTCCTGCTGTGACAGGGCACCTGGGTGCTAGTACATCAGGTAGTATTGTGAGTCTGTGCAGATGCAACAAGCCTGGCATATTCTGAGAGTATCATATTGGGTATGTGCAGATCAGCTGTGGTGTCTATGTGCAGTTCTCCACCCATTACTTTTTCCCAGGGAAGAAAGCTGAGAGTAAGCTGCCTGTCTCCTGCTCTGCTTTTCCTGAGCTCTTTGGATGCAGACAGAGAGCAGGCCAGTAAGTGAATAGTTCTGATCACTATCTTTTGACAGTGCCTGTCATGTAAAATGACAGAGAGGTTGTGGGGAATGCAGAGCAGTTGTAATGCAACGTTGCAGCCTTCCTTTTTACTCTGTGACCTTATGGAGTTACTCAGGCTCACCTAGGATCTGCCAGTCAGTTGTGTCTGGTTTATGATTGGGAGAAATGAAGCCATGCTGTGCACTAGCAGAGGGGTGGTCTCTAGTAGGGCTCATCACTAAAAAGGCAGACTATTCAGCTGCAGGCAACCAATGCAAGGTGTCCTTTGTACATCTTTCATATGATCTGATTGAGAGAGATGTTTCTATCATCTGACTGGGCATGGTGAGTCTCATCTATTGGAAGAGAAAGTTGAGAGGCAAGCATATTATTTGCAGGGTATTCAGCAGTGGTAATGGTGTTGTGTTATGTTTTGTTAATTATTGCATAAGTTGTAGAACCTCATCCAACAAAGCTTTTTGAAGGATACTATAAGCAAGTTAAATGCCTGTACATTGTAATGCTTCCCACACAGTTGTACTTCTGAGATTAAATATGATCTTTTCCTGTTAAAGTTAAACATTGTATTGTCTCAAAAAGTAAAAGCGTTAGATCTGTATTTGGATATAAGTACTGCTTCAGACTAATTACTTCTTGACAGTCTTGCAGAATTTAATTTGAATATGTTAGAATGAGTAGAAGCAGTTCAAATAAACATTTTAGTGGAAAGGCCTTCATAGGATATGTTCTATTTATTATACATTAATTTCTATAACTGTACAGCTGCCCTTTATATAGAAAGCATTATTTTTGTATTACTGAAGTATTTTAAGAGCTATGCTCTTGGTAAAGGCATAAACAAAGCACAAAGGCTAGTCTGTTTTCTACATAGTAGATTTGTTGTTGAAGAGTTTGTGCCAGCCAGTACAGAGAGTGCAATCGTGTCTTATTCCTCTCAAGAGAGATGAATTACTCAACTGCCTCAGCTCCTGCTGTTTTACCTTCTTATCCTTGGATTATATTGTTGAAGTGGTCTACCATTCTTTGCTGAGCAGCTTGTGAAAAGAAAATGCTTTTCTAGTGTAACTGGCAGAAGTATAAATATATAGCAGTCTTCTCCATGAAGTCTTCACCTGTGAACTGTTTTGGATCTGCACCAGCTATCCCAGCAATGTAGTTACTTGTCCTTTTGATTTTTTTTAAGAAAACCAACAGACTTCTTTAAACAGCTCTTTTTCAACAAATAGCATCACACACAGCAGTTTCTATTAAAACTGTTGCAAATTTGCAGTGACTGTTTTATCTGTTGATACGTTTTGATATTGCAGGTAATCTATCTTGCTTTTTTTCTGTTCGGGAAACTTTTTCAAATACTCTAATTTACTCTATTGCTTAGTACAATAGGAACTGTGAAAAGATGAGATATTTCTACATAAGATCACTTGATTCAAGTGTATTTATATCTTCTACTTTAACTCATTCTACTTTGAAGTAGGTGGTATTGTATGCCTTGCACAAGCAAGTTTTTTAAAGTTTGTATTTGCAGCTAAGTAGATGTTCTAAGATATCCACTGCAGTTTTTTTAGGATGCTTTGGTACTGTTGCAATACAGGCCTGACCCCTTGGGGTTAAATGGGACTGGCATACTACTAAAAGGCTCATGCTAACGCCGCTGTCACTGGTGAAAAAAATCTTTGATTTTGGTAGGAACAATATTGAACTGTATGCTTATCTTTAAGCAAAGCATTGAATGGAGTCATTAGCAAGCTAACAGTAAATACTGAGGGATAGGCATACAAAATATTTAATTGGTGGTGTGCAAAGAATTGCTTACCAGGCTGGGTTGCAAAACCTGAAACACTTTGGCGGAAACAAATTAACTGGAGTGACAGAGACTCTGTATACAAGTCCCCGTAATAATTCCTAGCCCTTCGTTTGTGAAGGGAAATTAAACAGGTATTTTGCTCAAAGAAAATACTTATAGCATAAAGAACATAATTTATTGGAGATATTGTAGATTATGTAGATTATCTGATCATCTCTGCAGATGATCAGAAGTTTCATTTGCTGATAATGTTACCCATGTTTACTTGTCAGCACAGTGTGCTCTATAGGCAGAGCTAGTTTAAAGATGCTTATCCAAATGTTTGTTCATACAACTTTTAGTATTAAAGTTGGGGCTGGTTCACAGATATCATTTCTTTTCTTGAGTAGGGAAAGGAAAGGGACTGTGTCAGGCGCTTATATCACAGGTGAGTTGAAAGCTATTTGAATCAAGTCAAGAAAACAAGATGCTTATTTTTATATGGCATTTGTGTTGCCAACTTTCACAACTGAAAAAGAAGAGATTCATGTGACTGAAAATAGAGATACTGGAGAAATAATTCTGTGTGTCACCATTAAGGACACATTAAGGACATCCCAGCCTTCTCTCCTGCAAAAGAGAAACAAAATCAGAGAAACAAAATCAGGCACAAAATTATATATCCTCTTCGTCCAACTAATTGGTAAGCTCATCTTTTTCACTGTATCTGTAGTCAATGATAAGGATGTTATGTGTTATCACATTAAATATTTATAATAAAGATATTTTCCTTACTGAAGAAATTAATTATTCTTAGTTCTTCCAATTTTCTAATACATTTTTTCTTCTGACACATGGCTTTGTAACACAAAGTAGTAGTTAATTTAATTGGTTATGTAAATTTAGTTGGTTATGTACCCGGAAAGTAACTAACACACAGGTGTTCCTTCAAAAAAACCACAGAAGTTTCAGACTCTGTTAAACAATAGTTGTGTTCCTATACCACTTTTCTGGCTGTGCCCTTTATTCTTTAGCAGTAGGCTGGACCCCCCATCTTGCAAAGAATATGTAGTCTGCACCAGCTGACCTTGCTGGACTCTGATATCTTAGATATGTGAATTGTTTTACATAGCATCAAGAACAGCATTTTTTTTTCATTATAACGAGATTAACTCTGCAAAAATAGCTTACTAGAGCTTTCTAGAGATATGCAAAGCATTATTCATAGATTTTTAAGACACAAAACAGTCCCTGGACAACACAAACCACGGAACTTTACCTAGTAATTTCTGCAGATACATACATTAATTTGAACTGCATGTTTTTTTTCAAAGAAATTTCAGTAAGATGTTCCAGTTGTTGATTTTTTGCACTGTTAAAAATACTCATTGACTATAAAGGGACTCTAGATGAAGAGATCAAAGATTAATATTTACAATACAGACTTTTAATGATGGGTTAGATGTATCCCAGCCTATATACATTACATTGTATTAAAATATAGGTAGTATTAAATCTGTTTTTGTCTGCAAATATTCATGGAATATGGTATTTCCTCTTAGCTTTCTCTTAGATAAAGTAGATAGGCTGAACTTCTTTAAGTGTTGCCTGAGGTAAGTTTCAAGAATCAAGTAGCAAACAGAACTTTTCTGTAAGCTCTTCTTTACTCTTAAACATCCTTTTGAGGTGCTGACCCAAGGACTAAACACAGGATATCAGTAATGACTTTGCTAATACCATACTGGTCCTAATTATACCTAATATAAAAGTATAACATATATTCAAAGAATAATTATGTATTAGCAAATAAATCTTCTGCTTATCTCTCCAGGGATGGTAGTCACCATTTGTGCTCAAAGTTCACACCAAAAGTGCATGTTCAGCTAGTTTCTTGGTCACTGTTAAGTTCACTTCAGAGCTTTTGAGCCTCTGAATTAGAAAAGGATGGCAAAAACATGTTTCCTGATAACTGAGTATTGGGTCAAAATTTGATCCAAATATGAATCATAAACAGATTCATTAGTACCTACCTGATTTTGCAGATGGAGTGTAGCAATTGCTGAGTGACATGTTCTCTGATCCCAACATCTGTGTCAATAATCCCAACTCATAGTACTTTGAACATCAGTGTTAAGTGTTCCCTATTTCTTTCTCTTTCACATGTATGCATGTACGTATGTACACACACACATGTTCACATGTACACATGAGCAAGTTACATTCTAGTTGTATAAGTCTCTTCCGGGTGGTGCCTGTTTTTGTTACTCAACCAGATAGAATTGGTTTGGGGATTTTATTTTCCTCTGTCCAGAATAAACTTCAAAGATTCTCAGTAATCTCCTTATAACATATTTGGCTAATATGCAATATATACTGGCCACTGTTCTAACCTTTGAAGGTTTCTCAGAAAGTAATTAGCATGTCCCCTTAAGTGCAGAGCATCGCAAATGCCTTAAAAACAGTCAGTGGCAAAAGCAACATTAGGATTTCAGTGGTGACTACTACATGTAAATTAGATTAGGAATCACTGTGCCGCTGCTGAAGTAAACACAGAGAAAGCTAATATTACTTTGAGTAACATGAGATGAATTCTGCTTCTGGGTACTCGTCAGATGTGGACAGGAGAGAGGCTGTCTGCTGTCTACTCTGCACTTCTCTCCAGTGAGAACTATGTTGGCAGCTGATGGAAAAAGAGGAAGATTCTGTTTTGCCAGCAGTCATGTTGGCTGTTTGAACTTCCAGGAAATAAACTGTGTTTATGAGTCAGAAAGGTGGTTTCTGCATATATAGGTGAGATCTGTGTTGATTGGAGCTTCTAATGTACTTGATAGACTTGAGTCCAACATCACCACAAACTCTTTGATTGATGAGCACTTGTGGAGAGCTAGCCACAAGTTTCATCTGAGTAGTGGCAAAACAAATTTGCTTAGCCAAAAGAAGTAATTAGAGATGGTCTTTTCACTGGAGAAGCATGAGGGGCAGTGGCCTGCAGGGACTGCTTGTTTGTACTGGAGACAACTTCATTTTGAAATTTAAATTTATTTCTAGGACTCTGTCAAAAATAGGTATTAAAGGTGTGAAATTGTGCAAGATGATGTATGTATGCTGCTGTCAGATACAAAGTGACAGGTGATCTAGGTGGTGTAAGTGTTTCTTAGGTCTTTTTTTTCTTCTAGTTTTTTTTTCATTCTTTTCCTTTCCATATAGCCCCATTTTTCTGTCTCTCACTATTCTCTTCCTTCTGGAGTAAGTAGTTCACTAAAATCCAGTGCTTATTAACCTCACATTAGACACAGGATTTTAGCCAGGATCTTTCTTGTCTAGCCGTGTAGCAGTAATTCTCTTCTTCTTTTAGGCTTGCCTGATAGAAGCTCTTTCTCTACATTAGCTCTCTACAGTTTTTATGGGTTCCTACTAGCTTGTTTATATCCCTAGCAAAAAATGGCAAATGTAGAAACACATCTTTTTCATGTGAAACTAGCTTACCTGCAGAACCTGTCTCATATTGTACCTTTATTCTTAGCTGCTCACATCTGTGTGAAGATTTTTGCCTTAGGCAGCATCCTACATCCAATGAGCAATTTTTCTGTGCAAAAGTTGCTGGAGTGAGGCACTGTTGGTGGCAGGCCCACCATTTATCCCATCTCTAGCAGATCGACAGGCCGATCATTTACCCTATCTCTCTACCAGGTCAGCCCAGGAAAAAAAGAAAAAGGCAGCAGATTTCAGGTCATTGCTCTAGGCCACAGGCCATTTTGTAACTTGAATTTATTCCTTCGTCTGTTTCTTGACAGAGTTTGAGGACAAAAATATTCTTCTAAATGAAAATATTCTTCTGCAGCCACAACACACATTTGACTCAATAAAGGATTTAGTCTTTAATTAAAAAGTAATAACAAAACAGAACAAGGGTGTATGTTTCATTTTACTGTCGTTTAAAAGATTCAGCTTTATTTGTCATTTAAATATATTCTGTCCTAAGAGTAAGCTTGCATGAAAACTGTGGCTTATCATTGAAATCTACCTATTACTTAGGTTATTGATCTATGCTCCTATTTCATAGCTGTGTTTATGTGCTTGTGTATTCTGTGTATGTATGTGTTTTTGTACCTGCAACACTATTTACCTTCTGGTGAAGTATAAACCCAGATTTGTTTGATCAGTTTTTCTAGTGAAATTCAGACCAGCAGTATGGAACCAGACTGCTCACGTTATTGTATGTTATTGTCTTTGAATATTATAGTTCATGTTATTGAAATTTCAGCCCTGTAGTTAAGAAAATTCAAGTGTTACATTAACACATTTACTTAAGTGCTTTGCTGGACTACATGTGAGTTATCAGAGTGGATGTTACCAAGCTGCATTAGCTTGCTGTCAGTTACTTTACTAGTGATAACCAATTATCATGAAAATAGTTTTGAGAATCACATTTAAGGTGTGAGAGGCAACTGTATATTTCTGAGCTATCTTTTCCTTGTATTTTATAAAACAATGGGAAAATATGTTTTACTTTTTAAAGTAAGTGATGTTTGTGCAAGTTGGGAATATGTCTATGCAAATTTGGGGCTGGTTCTGTGAACATCATCTTTATTGCAACCTCTGTTTTGACAGCAGACTTTAATTTAACTTTGTACATTCATTTTGTAATGGAATTTGCATGCAATAGCCAAACATCTGGGAGATTGTGACAGAGACACAATGAATGACTCTACGGGTAAAACAAGAAGCTTGTTGCCAGCAGTATTACTCAACTTTGAATGATTCCTTTCAGAAATCACCAGAGTGGGACTGAGAATGGAAACATGGAAATTCCCTATGAGAAGTGCAGGAATGAGAATAGTGTCACAGATTTTTTTCAAAGAGGTTTTCCCTAACTGAAAACTAAGCAGATGAGGAGACTTTTGTGTCCAAAGTGTTCAGACCAAACTCTGGACTTGCTATTCTTCAGGGGTATAACTAAAAAAAGAATAAAGGATTATGGGGGTTTTAGGAGGAAAATATCGAAGCAACTTTAGATCTTAAACAGCAGGAATTCAGAGTCCTGCTGTCCAAGGCATCAAAACCGGAGTTTGGTCTTGGAGAATGCATGCCAGAGACAGAATTAGGGTGGATAAGACAGGAATCTTGTTTGCCCTTTTTTAATCCGGGGTGCAACTAAAACTTGTTTATTTTCATGATAAAACTAAAGAAATAAGTAAAACCCATAAAGATACTAGTTACAGAATAACTAGTAACATGGGTTTCTGAGCTGGCTTGTGAAAAACTCTGGTTCAACTCCTTGTTCTGTCTGATTTAAACAGGGTCTTGAGGCTGTGTTCAGATGTAGCTGTAGTAGAAAGAGCAGTCAGTTTTTACTTGGACTGAAGTTTCAGAAGCATCTGAGCATAGAAGCTCACAGACCGGTCAGAAGTATCCAGTCACCCATTTAGATTGGTTTCTGTTTAGATGTGGACCTAGAATTAAAAACAAAACAAAACAAAAAAACCCCAGTAGAGTTCAAAGACTTCTTTGGGGGTTTTATTTTCCGCTTTATATGTGGTTACATACACATACATTCTATATAAACACTACAGTGTGGAGGGTATATATAAAATTCAAAATATACATTTTTAAGTGTCTTTTAATATGTATATCTAAAAGTGTCTTTTAATAAGTATTCTCTTAATATAGGTTTTGGACTGCTGAGTTAGCTCCCACAGCGTGGGAAAAAAGGATACGAGTCTTGAAGATAATTAAGTTTTTACAAGTTGCATGATATCAGTGGCTCAGTAAAGGGGAAAAACCCAAACCAGTGCCCCACCGAGTGGAAAGCTGTTAAGTATTCTCTTTGGCAGCAATCGACATGCACATGCCTCCAGGCTAAGCACAGCAGGTGTTGTCTCCTGCCCAGAAGAGATGTCAGAAAGTACGTGCAGTGGGGAGAGAGGGTTTTTTTTGGGTTAAGAGGTGTGAGAGAAATTGGACACAAGTCTGTAGGAAATTGGATTTCATTACCTCTGTCAGTCACAAAACAGCTCAATATGTTATTTTACATTTGAAGAAGTGTTCACTGTTTATATTTCAGTTTCCAAGCAGTTTAATTACTGAATTCACCAAATACACAATTTTTGAGATAAAATACCTCTGAGATGTGAATGAGTGCAATATTGAGTCTTTATATAGTATGTTTAATACAGCTAAAGCTTTTTTGCTTCATACTTTATCTTTAGAATTATTAGCTATAAGCCATTTTTTTGGTTTTGCTCTCTGACACTAGTCTGACTTGCAGCTTCAGAAATCTTTTTCATGTTTCTCTGAACAGATTTGCATTCACTGCAACATGGTAAGCATGTAACTTCAGAAGGCCATTTCTGAAAAATCAGATTTCAGTATGGAGTCACAGTATATTTAAATATTTAGCTATTGGTAATATTCTAAGAGCTAGTAATTTATGTTCTTATTTTCATTAATATCAATGTATTTACTTACTGTTTTGTGACAAAAGGACTTGAGTACTGTAAATAATTTCTAAAACGAAACAAAGCATAAAATTAGTTCAGAAGTCTTGCTTTTATAAAACCTTCAGCGGCCTAGGGCATCTTACAAACCAGAACAAAGAACAGTGGAAACAAAAATCAAACAATGTGCCTTCCACAGCCTAAGTGAACAAAAAAACTTTTCAGTGTGATGTAAAGTTTGTCAAATTTGGCTTCTGATAGGCATTCAGAGTTGCATCTTCCAGAAGTGGTGCGTCACAGCTGTGACCTGCGACTGGCCTGCAGTTGTCTATTTGAGTCACTAGTGTGCTAGGCAACTCAACAGACTACTTGTGGTAAGATGTAGGATGCAGAAAGATTGTTACTACACCTAAACATGAATTAATTGGAATAAAAATAGGAATACTTTGAAATAAATATGAAGAACTAGAGGGGCAAAACCAAACAAAGGTAAATGATTTGGCAGTATAAAGGCAGCTGAATTTGAGTGTTGTCAAATGGAAGTTAAGATATACTGGGAAGTTAGTTTGAGCTAGTAGTGTGCATTGCTTTCTTTCATTGGCAATCGTTACAGAGAGTTAGAGACCATTTTAGACAACTCAATAAAAAAAATTGTTCAATGCAGAAAGGAGAGAGGGAGAAGGAAAGGAAGTAAAGAAGTGTTCTCATTCAGGTCTCGTCTCAAATCAGGACACAGCTGGAGCGTGACATAGAGTGTCATCATAATCATACAAAATGGAAAGTCCTGTGTGTGATCTAGTTGTTGCGATACTTGTCTTTCCTAACATCCATTCTATCCTTACTTTTGCTATCCTACTCTCTTCCTTTATAGCTTGAATTGTATGAGCCAGCCTATGCAATGCCATGGCATGTTTGAGACATCTTATACATTTGCACCACCCAGTATATATATATATGCCAGAAGGACTGTTGTATTATTGTAGGGCAGGAACCACAGCAATTACTGCTGTCTCTCAACAGGCTGGACACAGCTGTATTGCTTCTTGTTCCTGAGCTAGTTATCTCTGTATAATCCTGCACTGGATGGCATAAAGATAAACTTTATGATCTAGATGATCGCTCTGTTTTCCTTTGTAAAGTGTTTGCCTCAAGTTTGGGAGCTATTTATAAGTGCATATAATTAATGAAATGTCTTCGGTGGTATTTTGGTTTGAGGATATTTTTTGCTTTTCATACTTGCTTTTTTATACTTGTTTTTGGAATCCTCTAAGATTAACCTTCAGCCTGAATGAGTCAGGTGGTCCATTTACCTTCCACCAGCATTGCAGTTTCTTTTCAGAAACTCAAATATAATTTGTTTTAATACAGTTAATGATATTTGAAGTAATGTTTTCTGGTGCTGACTGAATTAAATTTAATAGAGTTGAAACCTCATGCAACATGTAAACAGTAAAATGGCCCTTAGTTTTTTCTCAATTTCTTGACTTTTGCTTACGATATCCCTTTTCTATGGTTCTTACATGCTCCTTCAGATAAATAACAGGCAGGAGAAGATGGCATGATTTGAGATTTAAGGTTATAAGTGTTTAATAGAAGGTTGAAACCCACAGGCATTACTTTAGTAACAGTAATAATCAGAGCATGAAGGTAGTTGTGAAGGCTAATAAAAAAAGGATGTTACAGAAATATGTAGTGGATAGCAAGATGGGAAATGGGTACCTATCTGAATGGTGTGTGCACTGGTGTAGAATCTAGTGTTAGCTGGCTGTTAATAGAGAAGAATAAGGAGGTAAGAATCTTTAATTATAATTTGTTAGGTAACAATTAAAAATTTCTGGAAAGTGGACATAACATTTGAAATGTGATTTTATGTGAAACTTCTCATCTAATGTTTCATTCCTCATTGTGCTGATTTCAGTTAAAAGGAGAAGTTGCTATCTGGCATAGTATAAGTGAAAGCTAAGTGGTATAAGCAGAGATTTAGTTATCGGATACCGATGATGAATTTATTTGACTCACTATATATGAAATGAAATATTTTAAATATCTGTATACCCATGTATACAGAGGATAACAGTGGTCTGAAATAAGAACAAAAGTGACTCTTAAAAAAGTAAAATGAAAAGATGGTCAGATGTTGAAAAGAAATATAATAAGAAATAGAAAAATGAAAAGAAATAGGAAGAAAGTGATTCATGTTGTTCTCATACACTGCAGAAAATGAGTTTCTTTTGATTGTTCATAATTCATTCTGCTGCAGCTAAATCCAGTTTAAATTATATTACAAAAGTTCGAAGAAATTCTTCCTTGACCACTACTGTTTTTGTGGTTGAGGGAAAAAAAGAAAGACATATGCTTCATGTGGGGGCTCCTAAGAAGGTACCTTGTCTACATTTTAGGCTGAATACCATAATTGTTTGTTAAACATTCAGTGGGCTGAAGAAAGGCTTTGGTCAAAACAGAACGCACTTCCGGAAGGGATTCTAAAGAGGGGCACTACTTCTTTCAAGTAGAGAGAGAGCTTTCAGGAGCCTTGTCAAACTTGCAGCCTTAGATATGGCCTGTCTTCATCAGGTAAGATAACAAGGACTGGAGTCAGAAACAGGCAGAATCCCTTCAAGACTACAAAATCTTGGCATTTTTTTTGTCCATAACTATTGTGATCAGCTCCAGCCCCCTCCAAATGCAAACATCACAGAGATGGACAATAAAATGTGATCCTATGTTTCTTCCTTGTCTACAAATTACAGCTGAACAACCTGATATCCAGCCCAAGTCTTTGTCTCTGAAGGAGCTTGTGCAAGTGTTCTGGAAAGATTTTATGGATTACTTTTTTTAATGCTTCTACTTGATTTTCCCATTATGAGCTTAACAAAGCCAAGATTGTTTTAATTTAAGCATGTTGGTCCTGTTGAAATCCACTTGGCCATTTTCATGATGAGAATTAGCATTTTTTAAGTACTTTGCTGGATCAGGGACCAGAAGATTATTATCTCTTTCAAATGAGTGTTTTAAAGCTTCCTTGATCATTGTAAATAAGGGAGTTATACCAATAATTATTAATTAATAGTATTCCTCTGTAAATTTCCCTGTGAATCTAACTATATAGAAGAATAAGAGCCTTAATTCTAGTGTTTCTTAAAATATACTTTAGCAATCTTAATGCAATTTATTTACTTTCTTGCCTACTGATAATACATTTCTTTATTATTATTTCTGGTAAAGTCACATCCTTTGAGACCTGAAGGTGAGATGTTTTGATAACACATGATTGGATGATGAATCCTCAAAACTTCTCTGTTGAGAAAAACACGACAATCTTAGTCATTTTTTTTTAATTACCCTTTAAAAAGGGAAAATCTCTTGTTTTTCAAATCTAGGAAGGAAAGCAGCAGAGACTCTGAGAAGTTAATAAGGACTAAATAAGGACCTTGGATCTAGGTCTTTGTGTCATTAAAAAAGAGCATTTGAGAATAAGAATGACATTAGCAAGTGACAAAAAACAAGTCTTGGTCATTTTGACAAGCTCTTCCTACTTTTCTGAAAGCATTTCTACATTTATTAGAGATGGATATTGAAGAAAAACTGTAGAACTAACCTCCTTGATCCTCCCTGGTGAGTTATGCATTGTTTTATCTTAATCCTGGTTTTGATGAACATGCTCGGGAAGAGCCTCTGCTGAGGTACAGCAGGTGTCTGTTGCTGTCAATGGCGATTTTGAATGCAGGAGCAGTTCAGGATAGGGCTTATTCTGTTTATTTGCATCTGCATATAATGAAATGCTATTTGGTATTTTTTTTAATATCCTCAGTATCAGGGGAATTGTAGTGAAACTTCTGGACATCAGCACCCAGGACAACTCATCTCGTTTCCTCATTCAGTGGTGACATGGAGCTGAAGCCCTTTTTCCTGGCAGCAGCTTCCAATAAAGCAGAGTCCTAAGTGCTTTTTGTGTTCTGTGCTGATCACTAGTTGTACCTCTTAGTTTCCTGTACTAACACTGCTACTAGTACAGGAAGGATTTGCATCCAAGAGGAGAAACTTGATGCTGAGGCTTAAGGGAAGCTGAGAAAGATATGGAGAAGGTGGCTGAAGTCACATATGAAGTAAATGGCGTGTGTAATAGCACCACGCATAGACTGAAGAGACCAGTGAATGGGGAACCATGGAAATTGGAGATGTTGCAAGATTTTTTTTTTCTTTTTTTGCATAGTAATGAGAGGAGTCTGAATTTTTAATCTTGCGTACAAGATGTCATGGAAAGACTGCCAGGGCTTGTCCACACTTCGGACTATTACCCACTGCTGCTCTTCCATGTGGGCGCTAAAGACACCAAGGGCAAAATGGAGACCATCAAGCAGGACTTCAGAGCTCTGAAGATGGTGGTCAAGGGTCTGGGAGCCCAGGTCATCTCCTCAATCCTGCCAGTGAGGGGGATGGATGAGAGGAGGAGGAGACGGACTTTCCAAGTTAACGACTGGCTGTGCCGCTGGTGTTGGCAACAGGGTTTTGGTTTCTACGACCATGGAACCCTGTTTGAAGATCGACAACTGCTGGGGAGAGATGGGATCTGCCTCACTAAGCGGGGCACACGTGTCTTTGCCAAGAGGTTGGCCAACCTGGTAAGGAGGGCTTTAAACTAGGAAAGATGGGGGAAGGGGAGAGTTATAGTGACAGGGTAGTTGGCAAAAGACTGCTCAAGTCAGGATGCCTCCAACAGGTGAATGCAGCCAGGGAAGTGCGCATGGGATGTGGCTATGGAGGATCCTCTTGTATCCCTCCTGGGAAACCTGCATGCTCGATCACCTCCCTGAAATGCCTGTACACCAATGCACGCAGCATGGGGAACAAACAGGAAGAACTAGAGATCAGTGTGCGGTTGCAGGGCCATGATCTCATTGCCATTACAGAGACATGGTGGGATAGCTCGCATGACTGGAGTGCTGCCATGGATGGCTACGTGCTTTTTAGGAAAGACAGGCCAGGCAAGCGAGGTGGTGGAGTTGCTCTTTATGTGAGAGAGCAACTGGAATGTATTGAGCTCTGCCTAGGGGTGGATGAAGAGCGAGTCGAGAGCTTATGGGTAAGGATTAAAGGGCAGGCTAGCATGGGTGACACTGTTGTGGGTGTTTACTACAGGCCACCTGATCAGGAAGAGGAAGTCGATGAGGCCTTCTACAGACAGCTGGAAATAGCCTCACGATCCCAGGCCCTGGTTCTCGTGGGGGACTTCAACCACCCTGATATCTGCTGGAGAGACAGCACAGCTAGGCACAAACAGTCCCGGAGGTTCCTGCAGAGCATTGGTGACAACTTGACACAGGTGGTGGAGGAGCCAACGAGGAGAGGTGTGCTGCTGGACCTCGTACTAACAAACAAAGAAGGACTGGTTGAAGATGTGAAGGTCGGGGGCAGCCTTGGCTGCAGTGACCATGAGATGGTGGAGTTCAGGATCCTGCAAGGAGGAGGCAGGGCACTAAGCAGGATCGCAACCCTGGACTTCAGGAGAGCAAACTTTGGCCTCTTCAGGGACCTACTTGGAGGAATCCCATGGGTTAGGGCCCTAGAAGGAAGGGGTGTTCAAGAGAGCTGGTTAATACTAAAACATCACTTCCTCCAGGCTCAAGATCGGAGCATCCCTATGAGTGGGAAGTCAAGCAAAGGGGGCAGGAGACCTGCATGGATGAGCAAGGAGCTTCTGGCAAAACTCAACCAGAAGAAGGAAGTATACAGAAAGTGGAAAGGGGGACAGGCCGCTTGGGAGGAATATAGGAACGTTGTCAGAGTAAGGAGGGATGCAACAAGGAAGGCTAAGGCCCATTTGGAATTAAATCTGGCAAGAGATGTCAAGGACAACAAGAAGGGCTTCTTCAAATACATCAGTAGCAAGAGGAAGACTAGGGAAAATGTGGGCCCTTTGCTGAATGGGGTGGGTGCCCTGGTGATGAAGGATGCAGAGAAGGCAGAGTTACTGAATGCCTTCTTTGCTTCAGTCTTTACTGCTCAGGCCAGCCCTCAGGAACCCCAGACCCTGGAGGCAAGAGAGAAAGTCTGGAGAAAGGAAGACTTTCCCTTGGTCGAGGAGGATCGGGTTAGAGATCATTTAAGCAAACCTGACACCCACAAATCCATGGGACCTGATGGGATGCACCCACGAGTGCTGAGGGAGCTGGTGGATGTCATTGCTAAGCCACTCTCCATCATCTTTGAAAGGTCATGGAGAACAGGAGAGGTGCCTGAGGACTGGAAGAAAGCCAATGTCACCCCAGTCTTCAAAAAGGGCAAGAAGGAGGACCCAGGGAACTACAGGCCAGTCAGCCTCACCTGCATCCCTGGAAAGGTGATGGAGCAGCTCATCCTGGAGGCCATCTCCAAGCATGTGGAGGACAAGAAAGTGATCAGGAGTAGTCAGCATGGCTTCACCAAGGGGAAATCATGCTTAACCAATCTGATAGCCTTCTGTGATGGGATGACTGGCTGGGTAGATGAGGGGAGAGCAGTGGATGTTGTCTACCTTGACTTCAGCAAGGTTTTCAACACTGTCTCCCAGAACATCCTCATAGACAAGCTCAGGAAGTGTGGGTTAGATGAGTGGACAGTGAGGTGGATTGAGAACTGGCTGAATGGCAGAGCTCAGAGGGTTGTGATCAGCAGTGCAGAGTCTAGTTGGCAGCCTGCAGCTAGCGGTGTCCCCCAGGGGTCAGTACTGGGTCCAGTCTTGTTCAACTTCTTCATCAATGACCTGGATGAAGGGACAGAGTGCACCCTCAGCAAGTTTGCTGGTGATACAAAACTGGGAGGAGTGGCCGATACCCCAGAGGGCTGTGCTGCCATTCAGAGAGACCTGGCCAGGCTGGAGAGGTGGGCGGAGAGGAACCTCATGAAGTTCAACAAAGGCAAGTGCAGGGTCCTGCACCTGGGGAGGAATAACCCCATGCACCAGTACAGGTTGGGGGTTGACCTGCTGGAAAGCAGCTCTGCAGAGAAGGACCTGGGAGTGCTGGTGGACACCAAGTTAAGCATGAGGCAGCAATGTGCCCTTGTGGCCAAGAAGGCCAATGGTATCCTGGGCTGCATCAGGAAGAGTGTTGCCAGCAGGTCGAGGGAGGTGATCCTCCCCCTCTACTCAGCCCTGGTGAGGCCACCTCTGGAGTACTGCGTCCAGTTCTGGGCTCCCCAGTACAAGAGGGATGTGGCACTACTGGAGCAAGTCCAGCGAAGGGCTACAAAGATGATTAGGGGATTGGAGCATCTCTCTTATGAGGAAAGACTGAGAGAGCTGGGCCTGTTTAGCCTGGAGGAGAGAAGGCTGAGAGGAGATCTTATCAGTGTGTACAAGTATCTGAAGGGAGGGTGTCAAGAGGATGGAGCCAGACTCTTTTCAGTGGTGCCGAGCGACAGGACGCGAGGCAACGGGCACAAACTGAAACACAGACAGTTCCATCTGAACATGAGGAAAAACTTCTTCACTGTGAGGGTGACAGAGCCCTGGATCAGGTTGCCCAGAAAGGTTGTGGAGTCTCCTTCTCTGGAGATATTCAAAACCCGCCTGGACACGATCCTGCGCAATGTGCTGTAGGTGAGCCTGCTTGAGCAGGGGGGTTGGACTAGACGATCTCCAGAGGTCCCTTCCAACCTTAACCATTCTGTGTGATTCTGTGTGAAATCATGAAAATGACTTGGGTGAGTTGAAGGGCAAAGGCTACCACAGAACAATGTCTGACTATATCAGACTAAACAAATCATAAAGCATACTTATCCATTGAGGAGTATTCCTTGGTAACAAAATGATGGACTGAGAAGTCAGAGACTTTTTCATAATGCATGTATGTGACAAGTGTTTTTCAGAGAACTGAGGTAATATAACCTTATCTTTTTCCCATATGATGACATACTCAGGTGCTCCAAAAGGGTTTTATTACTGAAAACAGGGTTCTTTAGAACACAACTTAATATACTGCAACATGCAAATCATTAAATAGGGAAAACTGTAGGTAAAAGAGGTTAAAATAAAAGGCTTCAAAAATGAATCCCTTCCTCTGTGTCCTTGTGGAGGTAGCTTTTTTTCTAGCTCTATATGGTGGTGCAAACTGCATATAGTCCTCTCCAGTTGTACCTATTTGTGTAGCTACTAAAGGTTGGCAGCAGATCTACTCCTTACCGCAAGCATGTCCCTGATCCTCTTAGGTGTTTCCTACCTGCATTAAAGCTGGAGGCTCTCTGCTTCCTGTATCTCTCCCTACCACCTAACATCCTCCTGCATGTAGAAGCTGCTTCTGGCTGAGTGAATTCAGGGGAGAAAGACTTTCCTGGGAACACAGGGGTACTGTGTGCATTTGCTGAGCTTGGGAAGCCAAGCTCTTGGAGAAGTCACACTCTTCCCCTCTGAAGATTTCCGCTGCACATGCAAGGCCAGCATAGACACATGATCTTACTGCCCCTTGCTCTACAACACCCTGTTGTGCAAAGATACACATTGTTATACTGAAAAGATAAAAAAAAAATCATCATACTATCCGTCAGAGTACATACATACCTCTATGGCACTAGAGGTGGAGACAGAGAAGATGGTGAACCCTTGGTTATCAGAGAGTTAGGAAGGGTTTATTTTTGATAGCCTGTGTTGTCCTTTGCCCAGAATGTCCCTTACCCAGATTCATTTCTTCAGAACAACATAGTCACCACCCATGATACAATACAGTATTTACTGCTTGATGGTGTAAACCCACCCCCTCCATCTAGCTTTAGATAGGCATGTCCTACTAGAAAGTCTTATGTGTCTCTCGGTAGCCACAACTGAAGTCATACTGTTTCTTTTAAAGAAGAGACCCGTGGCATTCGCTGATATTTCAGCTTGTTTTCATGGAGATAGCAAACGTCTTTGATTGTCTTTGAGATAAACATAACAAATTACTAAGAAACAAAGTTTCCCTGGAGTTCAACAACCCTGTGGTCCTGCTGAAGTTAAGAGAAATTGCCTGTATCTCTGAGGCAGGATTTGAACCTATAGGTGAAAAATCATTCTCCAAACCCTGGCTACAGTTTTTAAGCTTGCAGTTCACTTAAATGTCACTAATTTGTGCTCCATGTTTTGTGCAGCAATTTTGTTTCATATCAGGAAATGAGAGCAACACTCCAGTAAGAGACATCTAGCAAATTCTGTGCTCCTATCACAAAAGACTGCTAAGTTTTTAAGAGGTGATAACATACCAGCAGTCTGGAAATACCCTGGTAAGATCATAATTGATTTGGTCCGAAGACTCCTGTCCTTCTTTGTTGTCAGGTTATCTTAGGACATTACTCAGTTTAATAGGGATGAAACCTTTTACATTCTTTATTGGCAGGAAGTACACTGTAAACAGGGTGAAGAGATAGAACGTAACCAGCTCTTAACTTGAAGAATAACTTTTATTTTTTCATCTTTAGAGAGCACTGAATACAATTGTATTTCATTCTGCAATGGATAAATTCTGTTCTGTTTAAAATTGTATGCCGGGAGTTCTCTTATTTTAGAACACATCCTCATGCTTGAAAAGATTAATACTTACTATGTGACATTCAGTGAAACTTCTATATAATGAAACTGTTACAGAACAGTTGGGCTGCATCAGTCAGATTTAGTCAGATCTTAAGCGCCAGATGGTGTATTTGCAGTTGTGTTTCAGAATACGATCACAGATTCATTATCTGTCAGTAGCGGTAGCTTGTACTGCTGTTGTAAATAAAAGCTTTATGTACAGAAAGGAGCCTTTCACTTTGGAAACCCTAAAAATTGTAGCTCCAAGTATACAATTAAGTTAATATATAAAAATACTATCTTCTCATGTTCCCCAGAAGTTAAGATCTTCATCTAGGATAACTAAAAGGCTTCTTTCTATTTGGTATATTGATATAGAGTGTGCTTTTTATTAATGTTGCTACACATCTTTACAGACAGGTTACAGTGTGTTCCTGTAGATAGTCCCTTAAGGTACTCACCACATCTTCCTTTTCTTTGAAATATGTTGGGCTTTTTCCTCAGAAAAACTAGTCTGTGTTGCTTGTTAGTACTTTAACTCTAAAAATAAAGGTTTACTTTTATAATGTTGAAGACCCAAACAGTTAATTTTCAATTATTTGCCTGAATAGTTTGATGGAGAGCTATAAAAAGGTGGTATTGCAACTGCTATTTCTTGCTGTCTTTTAGCATATGTACTCCTTAAGACACAGTATTTAGTCTTATATGGTATAATAGTTTACATAAAAAGTATTCCCCATATTTGTCAAGGCGCTACTACTACTTTCAGACTCAGTAATTGAAATGAGCAGTTTGGAAGTTTTCTTTAATTACCATTCACAGGACTCTTCGCACTGCACTGAAGCTACATGAGTATCTCTAAAAGTAGTAAGAGAAGGTTGTAGTCCTTTAGTCATCCCATAATTTACCTAAAAAAAGCTTTGGTCTTGGAACTATGGCAGAAAAAAGAACTGACCAGCGAGTAGAAATACTTAATTTACACTAAATTGCTTAATTATTTTTTTTATATCTGTCAGATGGTTAGCATAGTTTTTGCTTATTAAAATGATGAACATTTATATTTATGTACATAAGATGTATGTATGATATGATGTCATTTAGATTCATTTTTGTTTTCTTGTATTACTTGATTTTCTACCACTAAAATCAAATAAACTGTGCAATTTTAGTCATTTGACCAAAAAGTATTGTTCTTCCAAAAAACAGATGACACTCCTTCAAAGCTTTTCTTTGTTTGTTATTTACATGCTTAGTAATACTAATTAATAAATAAGTAATACTTATTAGATACTTATTACTACTTATTGAATACTTATTATTAAGTAATACTTATTACATTATTTGAAAATAATGTTCCCCTCAGGACTTTTGATATTTATAATACCTTTTGCTGAAACAAAAAGAGTACATAAGAAAAAATTAAAAGTTTATGCGGAATTACAGTTTTGGATGGAGGAGAAATTCTAAAAGCCACGTAAACCAATTACATTGGTATAGATTAGAACATAAGAATTAAAGGAAGGAATGTGCTTTTCATTCCAAATTCTAAGCAGCTTGCAATCCTGGTTTGGCTTGATTTTGGGTTTTTCCCCAAAGTGGTAATATTTGCAGATTTTATTGATTCCACACTAGATTCTCACTGACAAGTGAGACTTGTCTCTCCTACTTACATTAAATGTTAGACTTTTTCCCCTGCAATGTAAGACGTGTATTTAAAACTGTTAATTTTATGTTATCTGTGTGTTTGCAGTTAGTAGTTTTTCATAGAGCATTTCTGATGAGAGGGCAGAGGATTAAAAACATGAGTTGGACCTAGGAATGGATATTACTGTAGGGGAAGATCCTTTCTAGCAGAACCTGAATGTCTGATTTGGTGGTTAGCTGGAGAAACGTAGTGTTTCAAAAGCCAAAAAGGACTGCTTTTGTCATTTGTATTTGTATGCTTATATTCTTTCTAGTCAGAAAGGACTAATGGTGTCTGGTGTGTGGTGGAGCATCTGTTCATTCAGAGAACTGTGAATAAATGGAGATGACATTCAAAAGCCATGCTCTGGTAAAGATGAGAGAGGGTTGTATGCTGGCAGTGAGCAGAAGAGGATGCTGATTGTCACTGACAACTCAGCCTGTTGGTGTCAGGAAAGATGGAGGCTTTCTGTTTATTTTATGTTACTTTTCCTCCTTTACTGACAAGCTGCTGATCTAAGCTGACCTGCATTTGAAAACGCTGGGTGGTACTGACTGGCAAGTATGTTTGACATGAGGATGAAAATTAACTACTGGCCTCCCACCTCTGTTTGCCTGTCATTTACATGCAGTCAAATGCTATCCCATACTGTGTACCAGGGACCACACTGACATTTTCTTCATTCAAAAGTGTAGTGTGACATACAGAGCTAGCAGGGAATGAAGAAAAATTAGGCAAGCAAATCATTAATTTCTTCGCACATTCAGTGGGTTATTATGAGAGAAAACACCCTTGTCTTCTCTGTCAGTAAGATGGGGATGATAGCAGTCCATTCTGCAAAGTAGCTATGCAATATGGCCTTCCTGAGCAGTTTGCAGAGCAGACCAAATAGAACATAGACAAAAAACCAAATGTGCAGATCACCCAGTGAGCAGAAGAAAAACCCTTCTGAATACCATGCTCTTTGTTAAGAGCGTTAATTTGCTTCATGCAGTATAAATCGGTATCTTGAAGGTTTGCCATCCAAAACAATTTGTCAGGGCACCAGGTTTTTACCTGTGCCCGTAAGATCTTGCTTAATGGCTAGGTTGCTCCTTATATTTCTGGAGCTGATTTGGTACATGGGGCCTCATCTTTGCAGGCCCAAGTTGGAAGCTGGCAGAGCTACGTGCTGCAGTGAGGCTGGGGGGAGAGCAGGCATGCTGTTACTATCTGTGATTTCAGTCTCTCCATTCTGACATCCACTACTTCTCTGAAGATGTTAGGAACGCTTTACAGGTAAAAGAGAATTCATCACCATGGCTGCCTGGAAACAGGAGACAAAAGAAAATAAACTATGTTACAGTCAGTTCTGCAACCTTGCATCCTTTTTGCTCCTCTCTTTAATTTTGACCACCCCCTATTTTAAGCTCTGTCTTGTCTCTCACTCTGTTGAGTTACATCCAGGCTGCCATTGAGTCTTCTGTGTTATTCATCTCCACTCGTTTTTCTTATCGCACCTGCCTCCCTCTGTTAGTGCTCTCACTTTTAACTCCCACATTCATCCGCTTGTCCTGACCTGCTGAGCTAGCCTTCCTCACTTGTCGTTCTGTTGATGTCATTGATGTTTTTGGTAAGCTTCTCAGTTTCACACTCGTTCCATAGCTTCTGTTTCCATAGCTTAAGACCGAATGTCACATCAATTTGGATACTTTTTCCTACTGCTTTTTTGCATTTTTTTCACTCCCCTAACCAATCTTATTGGAGAATCCCATTATTTTTCTTTCCTTCTCAAAATAGATGTCAGCACCCTGAGTGCACCAGTAGCCTCTTCCCCTTCCTGGAAGTTTAGCTCCCTGTATTTGAGAACAACTCTGGTATGGTGGAGCTGTGTAACTTTGGATCAGATTTGTATGAGAGCTGTGAGAAGCCTTCTCAGGGGTCTCCTCCACTTCCTCTGGGAGCTGTTTCTAGGGGCAGACCCTGCCCTAGGTCCTTGCCTGAGATGCGTTTCAGCTATGCTTGTGTCTGGCCCGGTACCTTGCTGCCCCTGCCTTTGCCCCTCTGCCTTGATTTCCTGACTGGACCTGGTGCCTGCCCCATCACTGCAGCCTTCCCAGGTGATCCGGATTCTCAGCCGCCCCTGGTTATTGCCAGCCCTGATTCGCTCTGCTTGTTCAGGAGCTGTGGGGCTGCACCCTTGGTGTGCACAGCCTGAGAGCGCTGCCCTGCCCTGCTGTCACCCTTGGCTCCCATCTCCCCTGCCCTTTTGAAGCGGCCCCCTCCTGCTACTCCCAGGCTGCAGATCCCTTTTCTCCTCAGAGTGACCCCAGCAAGATCTTTGGATGCAACAGTGTCTCTCTTGTTTGCATGATAAACTGCATGTAGAGAAAGCATTTCAGTCAACTGGAAACATTCATTGGCTTGAACTGCACGCATAAAGAGCTGGCAACCGTTGATATGTTGCTATGCTATGTGCAGGCAGTAGGCTTGAATTTCTTCTCGCACTAATGGATATTCTGTTTTTTTCCAGTTTTCACCAAAACACGTAATTCAGTTGATTCCTGTGGTGTTCTCTGAATTTTTCTGAATCTTTGGATGAGACTGTCAGAAAGGTCTGGCTTTAAAGCCAGGCAGCCCAACAGGAAATGGCTACTGAGTCGGGTATAATGGCTTTCTGTGTTTATCCAGTGGTGTAAGTTGTTAGGGTGATGAAGGAGGACCAATACTATGATGAAGAAGACACTGAAAGAAGAGAGTTCTTTACTAATGATGGATAAAAAGATCAATCCAGAGGTCAGAAATGTCAAAGAGAAAACCTTTACATTAGAGTGCACAAGAAGCATTGATGAGGATGTAGGAGAAAATCAGATCAGACAGATCATTTTTGCTGAGCACAGGAACTCAAAACTTATGCAGCGGTCCAGATCCTGTAGGGGACTTGGGCTGTAGCCTCAAGGAGAATGATGTAATCAGAAAATTGGATGAAGAAAAGAACCGAAGGAGAGTATTTTCATGTCAGTTTTATGGACAGTCTGTAGAGGGATATACTCCTAGTCATGCTGTACTTTATGCTAGTTTTAGAGCAGCAGCAATCTGAAGTAAATCATTCTGCAAGTGTGGGAAAGTGTTTGAAGGGAGGTGTTGCATGTTATCTTGGATGCAGCCTTTGTTGCTGTTTGTAACTGAAGTCCTAAGAGAACATGAAAGTATTATTCTTTCCAGCTCTGTATGTGTAGTTACTTCTTGAAAGGCAAATGACATTTTAAGTAACATCTCCTCATACTGATGACCTCCATAGAAGGAAAAAAAAGGCTTAGTGTTTATATAGAACATACACAGTAGCATTTTTCTCAGTATATACAAAGTCTCTTCAACTCCTGAAATATGGCAGATACTTTGCAGTACAGAACAAAATGCTTGTAAAATAGTAAATATATATAATAGACTATAGTCTATTGTAATAATAACTGTAATAACATCATGTTATATGTATTTTTATATAGGTATTATATATGATGTTTACTATATAGTGTGATATATTAAAACTATAATATATAATAGAATACAATATAGTATGTATAGTGTGGATGTGATTATATTTGCAATTTAAATTATTATATTCAATATATTGATTGCTTAAGAAAGATGATTAAAGAAGGCATTTTAATATGATTAATCAATATCTTTGCAAAATATGCACTTCTTTTGTGGGGAGCATGTCTTAAGTATTGGTAGCAAAGTGCTCCATACAGGAGCAAAATTATGCTTTCAGCCTGAATGACTAAGCTAACATCCTTGACTTCTCTCAGCTACATACGTCTTCTCAATAGAAACTGTAGGCTTACAAAAATTCTGTTCCTGGCTCCTCTGATTCTATTAGATAACTCCTGTTAGATTCTCAATCTGCTTAGTGCTGTATGCCCTCCAGAAGTGTTGATTCGTGTAGTATGAAAAAGTCATCAACCAGAGAAGTTATTCCTTTGAGTGACATCCAGAGCGACAGTTAGATTAGGATAAGAAAGTGTCGAAGAAGCCAAAACTTCAAAAATAAGAACTTAGATCTCCTGACCATAAAAAATGGTTGACATGTCAGGAAGAATGAAGAATGAGCCTAATTCGTACAATCTGGATAACTGCAAATACTAAAGATTTCAAAAGTTGTTACATTTGAATGCAAAAGGTAAACTCAGTAGGAAATGAACAGAGGAACTCCATTCAGTAGTTTGAAAACTATGTAGAGCTGAAAGAAAGGAGGAGGATGTACTGGTGTCTGCAGAAGTGAATGAGATTAAGAAAATAACAAGGGAATGTTTGCTTTGTGAAAGGAAAAAAAGAAGATGAGAGTGAGAGGTGAATGAAAGACAGGGATGGGGAAATGAGGGCTTGTGAAGGAAATCATGAAACTGTGTGAAATGGCTGTGGCTCTGAGTATGGTGGAACATAAAGCAGAACTGAGCGCACACATGTGTTTCCATGATGGGGTGGGGGAAAGGAAGAGAGAGCAAAGTAGAAGAAAATCACATTGCTGTTTTGTCAGATTTCTGGTGGAGAAACAGGCATGCAGAAAGAGAAACAAGGACAGGAGGGTTTAAGAACTGGAGTCAAGGAGGTGACAGTCGCTATGGATGTGATGATAGTTAAATAAACAGGAGAAGCAGAGTTATTTAGCTAGAAAAAGTAAATGAGGACAGAATTAATTTGTTGTGGAAGAATAAAGCATTTTCTCAGGGTAAGATCAGGAGCAGAAGAAACAGATGTTGATGAGGAACCAAGGCTGGTGTTGGACTACAGGAAGGGAGGACAACAAAAGAATAACAGAAAGAGGTGCATGAAACTCAATGAGATTTGAACAACCAGTTACTGGAAGAAAATGAAGATTTGCAATATGTCTTCAAGAAATGGCTGCACTAATGGTTTTGTGCTCTCAGAATATACTCTGCTAGAAATGGGATCCTGAGATTGAGAGGACCTGACAGTCCTCAGTATAGCACATCTTAAAACCTAGACCCATGAGCACTTTCCTATTTCAAACTGGGTAGAAGGTTCCCAAGTTTGGAGCTTCTACTTTGAAAGGGTAATGTACTGTGACGCTGGGAGGCTAGATGTAGTGTTCTGAAACTAGTACTCATGATGAAAGATTTATCTTTGCATTTATGCCTGTGAGCTTCTGATTTCCCTCTAGACAAAATAAGAATGTGATCACCTGATGTGATCTATTGTATGCTTTAGATTTGTTTATATCAGAAGCATGGAAGCAGACCAATAAAGCAAGGGGAATAGGGCATTTTCATACCATGTTTTTCATCAATGGCAAATCAGGGAATGCTAAAAAATAAAGATCAATAGATGCATATAATGTTCTATCAACATAGATTGTCTGATTTTTTGGGGATATGTGCCTAAGGTAGTGAACCCTTAGGCAGTAGTTTAATATAAATAAAATGCATCTGTAACAAAGATACATACTTGTGTTTGCTTATAACAGTAACTTTAACAAAGCACTAATTTGCCCATTTTTTAGACACTATCTGGATGGTAAGAGCCTTTTTATCTTTGTGATATTCCAAAGAAAATGGCACTGATTTCTCTTTTTATTGTCTGTGCTTCTTATTAAGTCCTCAGTGCAGTGAAGACTTACTGACCTTTTATTCCCCAAAGCTTCTAGCCTTGCTTTGTGGAACCTGCAAAATTACACATAAATTCCAAAATACCAGGTAAATGTTAAAGAAATTCTAAGATTTTTTTTTTTGTACATGAAGTATTTGAAACTGTTTTATTACAAAACCAATGGTCAAAATTGCATCCACATGGATATGTTTTCCCTTTCAGATTTTCAATAGGGGTATGAACTCTGAGTTCAATATGTAATTTATTTTTAGCCCTTCATAAGATGTAGAAATCTAGTTTCTTTCTGATTCAGAGATCAAAATTAGCATTCTGGACAGAACTGTCTAAAATGGCACTAATGGCAGGGAATTTACATGTGATACTGTTGTAAACAGTTACTCAGAGGCTCCATGGAACCCCAAACATAGCTTGAGTAAAGAGAGTAGGAGATGTCAAAGTATGTAAGTGACAAAAATTACCATGTCTCCTGTCCTGTGTCTAAGGAAATATTCTGTTAAACCACATGTGGGGTGGATACAGTGCCAGATTAAGACATCTAAATTGAGGTGTCTACATGTTGGTAGCTACATGTGAGCTACATGTCTACAGTCTGATAGTGATCAATAGAAATCTCACCAATGGAGGTGAGAGTGATTCAGCTCACCCTTAAACAGACAACAAGAGCTGGACAGCTGAACAGCTTTTAAGAATCTTTTGACTAACAGAGAATAGGCATCTTGTTCACATGTAGGCATTTACTGTTAACTATCCAAATTTAGGCATCTTTTTCTGAAGCACGGTTCTAGCATAGCAAAAAGTGGCATATGTCCACACTGTAATGGTAAGCGTAGGCTGAGCTATTCTACAGTGCTTAAATGAGCATTCTTTTCCCGAAAACTTTACAATTATAACTGATTAGAATGCGATCAGAGTGAGCTCATGGGGACTGTATGACCTGGGGCATGAATCTCATCTCTGTGAGATTTATTCCCATTCTACTCTGATTAATTGAGCAGTCAAGTTCCCAGTATCATGTTTTCTGATATGGCTTGTAACTTCTAGTTCAAAGCTTGTCAGAGACGATAGTGACCCAGCACTCAGGATATTATAATGAAGAACTTGACAACCTGAACTTCCGTTTTTGACTTATCAGGAAGTAAAGATTATCTGCTGTTATATCATTGTATACTTCCCTTGTAACTGTTGAGGAAGGACATACCAGAAAGGCATATGATCACTTCTTGGTGTCACCTTTGCCACCTCAGTGAAATGTATGGGCATGCCTTGGCATTTACTGCATATACTGAAAGGCATTTGCTTTAGTGGGAGACAAACCAAACAAAACCTCTTCCTGATTTTTTTCTGAAAAAGTCCCTATTCATTCTGGTTTCCACACAGTATGCCAAATCTTGCTACTCCAGACAATTTTCCCTTAACTTAGTTGGGATGACTCTAAATGTATACAATTGCAGTAGAGTAGATAGATACCTTAGCTCAATTTCAGGTTTTCATGAATGTGTGGAGCATCCCTGTTAATGCTGCAGTCCTATCAAGATTTTTTGTTTTAGCCAACTGTACCCTGTTGAATCCCAGGAAGAAGTAATTAGTGAAGCTGTTACTAACCTCTTGATTTTTTCTCATATAAACCTCAATAAGAGTTCTTTATTTTTGTGATAATGACTGTATTTCAGTGATAAAAGATTAGATTCAAACTCCATCAAGACTAGGGATTTCAGGAAACAATAGATCAGCCTCTGAGTGTGATTCAATTTCTCGTGACTATGCTGTTTGTCAAGACCACAGTGATTATGCAGATTTGTATTAATTTCTCTAAAATATTGCTTTGGAGTTTCATCTCAGTCATTGTTCTAGGGTTTTCCTTATGTCTGTCTTCCCTCTCCCATCTTTTTCGTCTGAAACTCTGTGTGGGAGTCATGTTTTTTCTGTGTGGGGAGGGAGAAGCATGTGGCAGTCGAAGGGTGGGGTTGCCAGAAGCTGAAGACAGAGCTGGTAAACTGTTGCTGAACCTTCTTGTTTAAATGGTGGGGGTGCAAGAAAAGAGAGTGTGCTGGAAAAGCTGTGGGAAGAAGTAGAAACTTCGGGACTTGTATCATTTTAATTGATCTGTCAGATACAAATTATGTAAATTGTGCTAGACAATAGTAGTGCATATACACATCTTTATTCAGAGTGAACATAATGTATACATTTTAATAAAAGGATTCAAGAGAGTGGTTTTAATCCCCTGGTACAAACAAGCAGATGCATATGGGTCAGAGAATGCATCATGGGCTAGAAATCTCTTAGTGTTTTTATATGTGCTCTGTGCTTTTGGGGGTTCACTCTGCTTCAGATGTGGAGTTAGGAAACCATACTTGCTTCTCATATGATGTAGAGTTAAAAGGAGAAAAAGACTGCAGGGAAATATACTTCAAATAAAATGCTATGATAATGCAGCATTTTTCGAAGGTCAGAGAAATGCAGAGTCCAGATTAAACACTCTGCAATATGTAAATGCCACACCACGTATGTTGGAGTTAGGCTTGAGCGCTGCAGGGGTAGAAAGCCTGTGTCTGCGTCTGATTTTGGATGGAATATTGTTTGTTGCAGTAAACCAGTTGCCTAGCCCCAATTGTTTTAGCGATGAGCTGATCAATATCCCATTACTGGATGTAACAGCGGCTGCAGGAAGTGCACGGAAGATTTTAATGCATGAATTATGCATGCTGTGCTCATTCTTTAGTCTCAGAGCAGAGTGACAGAGATTGTAGAGATGACTGGGATAGTTTCTTGCATAAAGTGACTGCAGTGAAATGCTTCATATTTTCATGCACACAAGCAGCATTGAGTGGGACGGCCTATTTAAGAAGATATAAATCCCTGAGTTTACAGCACAGAATGCTTGATTTGAAAGCATTGCAGCCATGTACAGAGCCAGTTTTCCTGCTGCCTAACCTGTTTTCTACAGAAGGTTGTCTGAGGGATGCTAACGGCTGTGCTTTGCTCTGAGGTCACAGCTTGAAGTCTTTTTTTTTTAATTTGCTATCTGCGGCAGGAGAGGATCTGTGAAGTTTATTGGTGCAACCATCCTTGTATTTTTCAAAAAATACATGCTTGGAATAGTTATTATGAAAAAGGACAAGAAGGAATTCAGCATCTAAGGTAAAGAAGAGTTATTTTTTATTTGTAGATTTGAGTGCAGAAGATGGAATATGCTGAGGCAGGATTATGATGATGCAGTGTGGTTACATTGACTCAGATATCTGCTGGAATGCAGAGTCAGGTTTCTTAAATAGATACGGCTGCATGGATCCTACTAGTGTGATTGTGCTAAAATGATCATTTAAATATTATTGAGAATAAATATTGTTATACTTTTTGAATGCTGCAGTTTATTCAAGAGTGTGCATTTCTGACCAGTTTGTATCTCCTATAGATGACTGCATTGTGGGGAGGGGCAGGACAGTCACCAAGCTTAATCAGTATAATAACATGATCTATTTCTTTTGAGTTCCTAATAGAGTTTTGAGTTCCTAATAGAATAATGACAATGAAATTTAATTGAGTTTTATTCATATATCTGTATATTTTCTGTAACATTTGCTAGCTACGGTAAAATGTGTGTCAGGCAAACAAGGTCCCAGAATCTATTCCTTGACTGTCCTGTAAATAACTAAGATGATCAAACTGTTACATTTTAGATAAAAGTCTGGGCTGTAATACAGTCAAGAAACAAACCTGTCCTTATTGTCCTTCAGAAAACTATGTGCTGTCTGAGATTTTACATACAAAGAGATCTATTTCCAATTATGTATTTTGCTGGAAATGTAAGAAATAAAAGCATCCATACTCTTTTAAAGCATCCATACTCTTTTCATTTGCATATTTGACAATTTAGAATATATTCAAGAAAATAGTTATCTAACCAATGTAGACATACAATAAAGATAGCACCTTTTAAAAGAAGAGAAGTTAAATTACATTATTCTTGCTTATTAAATGTTTTAATACAATAAATGCTTAAATATTTATGTAGCCTTAATATTTTGTGTATTTGTAAATGTTCATGATTTGGAGAATATAGGCTCAACTGTAGTACAAATAATTTATATTCTGTATTCAGTAACTTGAAGATTTATCCATACTTCCAAATAGAAATATTGTCACAAAGTTTTAAAAATAGCTAATTTAATAAATTTGCAAACTGTTTGCTGTGTGATCTGAATTAACTAGGTATTGCCAGTAAGTGTTACAGACAGTCACAACAGAAATTCCATGTGCTACCATTCTGTGGGCAAATGCCTTTTTTCTTTGAATTTACATTGTTATTTGACATTTATATTTAATAACACCTGATGGGTCTGATTAGAATCCATGATTCTTTGTGCTACATTGTACAGAAACACGTATGGACCCCTGCCTCAAAGGACAGCTTGTGTTTGGTTATTAATTACCTGGATAAAGGCCCCTTAAGGATCTATGAGGAAATGAATAATCAACCAGAAAAATACTGTACCAGAAATCAGTCATTGCTAATATTGCCCATCTCAGAAGAGAGGACATTATTATTGCTTATTTGCTTTCCTCTAAAAACATATCAGGCAATCATCAAACTGAAGTGGCATTTTGGAGACATTCTGTGAGGGGATGCGTGCGTCGTCGTACAGTCCCACAGGTTAGCAAATTCCTTGTTGCCTTTGCAAGAGGTTTTCTGCCTGCTCTTGCAGGAGCATATGTGTTTTCATCAGCCTTTCTGGGCTGGGGGAAGCTCGTTGTGCCTCAGGGAGAGGGTCGGTTGGGCCTGTGGGGAAAGGAGGGGCTGCTTGCTGGCATCCTGAAGGCCTCCTGAATGCTGAGTCACCGAGCGAGTGGTGGTGAGAGGTGCTCACCAGCCCCCTGGCTGTAGGCACACCAGCTCCTGCAGAGAGATGAAGCCTGTGGAAAAAAAAAATACGTGTGTAGGGAAGAAGAGTACCCAGAGGGAACAGAGAGAGAGAAGCTTTAAAAATCCTGGCTGGCAAACACTGCATCTCAAATGTGATGAGTGCAAACACATTTTTGGGGGTGTGAACTTGAGGCTGGGAATCCTGGCGGGGGGGAAACAACAGTGGCAGAAGCAAAGAGCTCACACAGTAGTAACAAGAAGGATGTATACATTAATTGACCTCTTGGAAATGTGCTAGTCATTCTTCATTTGTCGTAAAGGATCGAATTTATTTTCTCAGCCTCTGCTGTAAAATATCACCTGAAATGCATCATTTACAGATGAAGCAGACTTTTAATGATGAAAAGAGATATAAAAAGAGAATCACTAACAGGAGAAAAAAACTTCATAGACTCCTCTCATTTGATTAATTAGGGAATGCTTAACTTAGTGTATCAGAGTAACTAAGTAAAATAATGAAAAACTATGAGAGAGCGACACATGTATACAATTAGGGGTGTGTGCATTCAAATACTGAATTCAGAGCACGCATGCCTTTACTGAAGTCACCTAGATGTGAAGAAAGGGCTTATATGTTTCCATGTTTTATTAGTTTTTCCAGATTTATCAGTTGGTTGAATAAACATTGCTTATGTTCTTTGAGCATTGTAAGTATAACACAGCTAGTGTCACAGTGATGCAGGTAAGTGTTAATCTTGTAACTACCTCCTTATTTTTCATAATTGAAAGAGACATACTTAAGTTATCTGTGTTTAAAGAAGAAACATATACTAATAAATGGTAAAAAAGTGGAAATACTAATTTTCAGTAAGAAATAATGACTAGGATTTTCAAAGCATTTTAGATGTCCAGTGCCCATTAAAATTCACTGGGGGCTGGAATCTTAAATCCCTTTGGCTGAGATTTTCAAGGAAGCGTATATAAATATTTAAGTGATTACAGAGAAACCAGCTTGAATAAGAAGGAAGGAAAACAAAGGCAGCCCAGCAACTCTTTGCTATTAATATAGGTAATTAGAGGAAGATCAGAAATTGTTTTTTGTTCTTCTCTCCCACTCCCTCAGACAACTGTATGATTGTATCATTAAAAGCATCAACAAACAGTCCAGGATATTATTCGGAGAAAAGTGCGAGGAAGGGAAGATCTTGGAAAGTATCTTATTAGAAAGGAATATTGTTGGAAAAATGCAGTGTAATGTGGACAGAAGCATCCTTTATTAACCTTTTGGAATATTTCTTTCTCGTTATAGTGTCAAAGATTGAACAATGGAACATGGTTTTCTCAAATCCTGACTTCACAAATTTTAAGTAACTAATCTGGACTTGCGGAAATTGTCTTATTATAAATAAGTCTGTAATCAGAGAATTGATGCCTCCTACCAGATCTCATTGATTTTGTTCTTGCTGTGGGCTTTAGAGCAAGCCCATTCGGTACAGTTAATAACTGAATGGGTGACTACTTAAAAATATCAGAAAGTTCAAGTGCTGATGCTTAGGCAGCAACTCTGATGAATAAAATACATTTCTCAGTCCCTGTTGTAGTAAAGTGGCCTTGTAATCCTTTTGGAATATGTCTCTATGATAAATAAGATGGAAGGTTTGTTTTTCTGGTTTATATGGTTTTTATTATAGGAGCAAGAAAGCGGAAGAGGTGGTACTGGCAAAAATTCACAGGAATTGATGCAATACTAAGTGATCATGCAGTAAGAATAGTTCCAAAAGCAGCAAAATAGTAGATAGTAGGAATAAAAATTCTTTGGTGTATGTCTTTGTTAACAGGCAAATGTTTGTAAGGTGTTAATAACATGCTAAAAATTACTTTTTTTCTGTAGCTCAGTGTGTTATACACTGTTACTAGTCATTTATTTATTTCACGTTTCCTACTGTGGTAGAGAAGAGATAAGTGAGAATAATCAGATTGCTTATGATTGAAAACATCTTCAGAGAGTTAAAAATTGGTAGTTGCATAGAATCAATTTAAGTAATCTATGAGTACTTCAGCAGTATTGGGAGAAAAATATGTCTGTATATGAGTATATATTTATGTGTCTGTGGTACCTGCTTCCTCAACAAATTTGTTCCCTTACCTCTGTTTTTTCGGCAGAAACTAATAATAGCTACTTTTTATTTAATTTGTTAGTATATGATAGCATTTCCCTGTAAATAACACTGAAGGGATGACCGAGGTGAGTTCTGTTAAATACCACTCATTGACAGCATTGAACACACATTTGACTTAGCTGAGCAGCAAGAGCACTGAAACCTCATTATTCCTTTTGCTCAAGACATTATACAGAGTACAGTAATATTTCAGTATGTTGTAAACAAGCATTTTAATCTCTTAGGAGAAACTGTTAAGAAGAGCCAGTGCCTTAGGATTTCTACTGGTAGCAGTATATTTACTAGAAAAGTACTGGTACACTAAAGATTACTTTGTAAGAATAATTATTCACCTGCCTTTTGAGATGGAAGCTATAAATCCTTTGATTAATGTAGGTAAGTGAAGATATATAGAGTTTTTCAGACTGGCTCTTGGAACTACATTTCTTTCCTTAGTTTAAAAATTGGTTTAGTGTTTTCTTACAGCACTATTCATTGAGTTGGAACAGGTATCCTTGTGCCTCCTACAGCAAACGTGTACTAGGGACATATTAGCTGGTGGAACAACATGACAGAAAATAAAACAGGGTCTTAGCAAGGTCGGTTCCTCAGGTTTAGTGTTTATAGCAAATAAAATATATTAACATAATCACATAGAAATCAGCAAACCTTTCAATACAGGGAGTTCAAACACAGGGCTTTCTTTAGGGTGTTGGAGTGCTGCCTTATCACTGTATTCTTCCCTCTTTTGCCCAGCAACTAATTTCCTATTCTGAATCCGTCTTCAAAGGAGAAGGGAACGATGATCTTATTCATTAGATATAAGGCTGTTCCCATTGCAATGTATTACAGGATGAAATTGTCCTCAGGCTATTTTCTGTTTGTTTCTTTGTGGAGAAACTCCGTTTTCTCAAAATATCTCACTAGTGCTCTTCTGATGGTGTGAATGCCAGTAGTTTGATATTTTTTGTGTCATAAAGCTTCGTACTAGTTGTTACTGACTAGAAAATGATGTAAAAATATAAATACCAAAATTGATTGAATTTACCCATTGAGAGAAAGAACTATATTAATAAGTCTGCATCTCTGGATACAGCAATGATGATTAGTTTTCATCAGTCACTTTGGCAAAGCATAGGCCATATCTCCTTATAGGAAAGCACTGAAATCAGAATAACTGGAATCTTTTAACTCATTAGAGCAGCAAAATAATGTGCTTACTTGCTAGAGACCATTATGATAGCACTCTACAAACTTATGATGTAATTTGTATCCAACCTGTGCCAAATTCTAACTTATGCTCTGTGAGGTAAGTTCAGCTATGTTTAGGGACTAAAGTAAGTAACTTTTAGTGGAAGGGCTGGAACTGAACTCTTCCTAAACATGCTTTATTTAAGTTTCTAGGTTTGGAAAACTGGGCCCTTTGGAAAATGTTTGTAGTGGGTGATGAGCAGGATTTCATAGCTGCAGGGAGGAGCTGCAGAATAGTCACAAAACTTTGTCCTTCTTCTGGGGCAGAGCACACTGTTCTCTGCCTTTCTTTGGAAAGCTTCAGGGATGGAAGAAGTCCCATTGAGGGAGCCAGAGTTCAACAGGGAAATAGCCAAAGGGCTGTGAACCGCAACCCGGGCAAAGACCATTTTCCTGTGCCAAATGGAGAGACAGGTATCAGCAATGCTTCTTCTCATTTTTACTTTATACTTCTTTTTGGAAACCTGTTCCTTAGAGTGACTCAAACTGAACCCTTACTACTACATTCACACACAGTTTCCTGGGGATAAAACTAACATTCTGTCTACAATGACTTTCTGTGGGTGCAAGGGGTAGAGGGTATGGGAAGAAGGAAGGGAAATCTTGAGAGGAAAAGTGAGAGCTTCTCCAGACTCCCTAGGATTTAACCAAGGAGTGACTGAGGAGTTTTCTACTGTTTGTTTGAGGTATCTTGAGGATTATTGATCTTGACATAGGATTTGAACCTCTCTTAAGCAGTTCTGAAGGAGCTTTTTTGTCATGGAATATCTGGATATAATGAGGCATTAGTCAACTTTTCTTAATAATTTAAGAGGAGTACATCAGCTTATTGATAGTGTTGGCTGGGATTTGATGCTTGTCACGCTGTCATGCTATGAAGGTTCGATAGCAACGACTGAGACAGTAATATAATAATAATAAAAAAGATGTTTATTTCCTCACACAAGTTCTTGGATTAGTAACATCCATTAAAATAATGCGATTACTAATTTAGGAAGGATAACACAAAACCATCAGTTACTAATTTAGAAAGGATAACCTGAAACCGTCGATTACTGCGTTATTAATTGGAAGGACTGCTTATCCCTACTTGAAAGCTTTCTTGTTCACTCTCCTAGTGAGAGGGCTCTCAACCTCGAGGAGTTACCTTCACCCAGCGTCCCAGGAAAAGGGGAGGGGGGGATACTCACGGTCCAGCTGGAGAGGATGGTCAGGTCACGTTCCCGTCCCTGCTCAAACTCTCCTAGCTCCCAAGTCTCTTTTTATACGGCTGGGGCTCTGGGCAAACACTGCTTTTGCTGACTTTTGCGAGTTTCACAATCACAGGACTGTCTGTTTGTCTGCTTGGGGGGACCCTGCTAGCGAGGCAAGACCACAACACCTCCGTATTGTTTCTTCCCTCCCCGGGGGTCCGTGCAGATTCCAGGTGGCAGACTTCACTTCTCCAGTCTTGTTAATGCTGCCATTCCGCAGCCTTGCGCATATCAGTCCTTGCGCATATCGGTTGGTAGACTTCTTTAGTCCTGTTAAGTCCTCTGTTCAACAGCTTTGTGCACGTCAGCTCTTGTGCTATCAGTTCTTCTGCGTATCAATTGACAAACTTCAGTCCTGTTAACTCTTCACTCGCCCGTCAATGCTGTTGATCAGATATTTGGAGAAGCAGAATCACATTTATCTAAATTGAGATTTGACCAGGTAACCTAAACGATCATTTGTTATGTGATTATTGCATCTCACGTAATTTAGAAACTTCTAAAGGAAGATCAATGTGAGTAGAAACAGTGGAGTAGAACATGTCAGCTCCTGAGGAACTCTGCTGCTTCCCTGCACAGCGGTTGACAGGGCTCGGTATAAACTAGCAAAAGCAGCCTCAACATCACATGTTGGTTGTTTCCTCCCACAACAGAGGTTTCAGATTATCCAGCAACCCTATTGCCAGTATAGACTTAAGTCTTGCATAGGAGTTACATCTTAACTGCTTGTGATTATATGCAGCTCAAGAATCTCACATTGGCTACTACTACTACTGATGCTATCGTTGCTAATCTGTTCTTTTGCCTGTAGTAACACCATAAACTGAGAGTATGCAGGTTTTCTCGTGGACAATACGAGAGTTTCTGATGCTAACTTGCATAAATAAAAGCTTTTTATATCTTAGGATCCAGAGAAATGCCCCTCTGGCTCTTTTAGCAATCCTTTTTTCTCTCTTGAACCATTTCATGGCAAAAAGGAAGGGAAAAGGACAAAAGATCTGGACTTGTAGGTCATTACTGTATTCATGACAAATGTAAGTACATGATGACTATCATTTTGCATGTTTCTGTATTTAGTGGCAGTGACATGGAGTTGTGTCCATTTAGAAATTGTTCCAAATTTGTGTTTCAGGTTCCTGAATATTTTTTCACTATATAAGAGCTCAGGAATTCCTGTTACTAAATTTGTGATGGTAATGTATCACTGTATTAATCGTAGTGGCATTTGTAGAATTACTTCTGCACTTTTTTTCATTATTGATTTTATACTCAACTTGAAGCAATGAAAATGCTGTACTGGAAAATAACTATGTAGTTCTATTACTGTTCCAGAATAAAAGAATTCTTTTTCTGATTAGGTTCAAATGCTTTATCGTTTATCAGAAATGCACACTTCAGAGGAAGTAGGAGTGCTCTACTATCTACCTTTTAGAGCTCCAAGCCTGATTGTCCCTTTCTGTCCTTGCTGTTCCCACACACGATTTGAGACATGCCGTTGAAAGGTATCTGCTGAAGGAAGAAGAGCAGACATGCATTTTTCTGGTATTAGAGGAATGCCTATTAGTTACTACTTTTATCTTGTCCCACGCATGAAATTTTCTGAAGTTGTCTTTGTGACTAAATCTGTGCATCTGAGGTGTGTGAACTCCAGTTGTGGTGGTGAGTTTTTTTTCCTCCCTCTTATACCACTCTCACTTGCTAAGTACTCAGTGCTTTCCAGTGGGGTATATGTGGGTTGATTCCATTCAACCTGCTGGGACAAGGAAGAAAAAAAGATTCTTCCCATCTATCCGTCCTGCTGTGGGAATGGAAACACGCTCCAGCAGGGGTTGCTAATTCAGCAAGAAAAACTAGGACCTCAGTTCCTTGGTGAGTTTCTCTTTTCCTTCTTCCTTTCTCCTTGTCTCTCAAACCCTAGTCTGTGCAACAACTACCTTTAGCCAAGAGGCCTGTGACCTGGTCTCCTGATATGTTGGGAAAGGATTGGAGGGGAAAGAAATCCAAACTAAAATCTATCTATATCTCTTGCTTCTACTGGTAGAGGTGCTCAGGAGTTCCTTAGTCTAAATGTTCTGTCATCCTTGCAAAAGGCTAGCTATATAGAAGGCTAGCTCTTTCCCTGGTCTCTCTCTCCTCTGCTTCCCTGTTCCAAGAGCAACCCCAAAGGAGATTAACAGCATTGGTGCTGGGAGCCTGGGCACTTAACCACCACTTTTCCCCAGGAAGTTTCAACGCTTGAGGTTGAACTCTTCATCATCTTGTTAGGCAGCTCCAAAACAGTGGGAAAGAACATTATCCCCATCTCTTCTATCTCCCTTCCTCTTAGCCTGCAGAGCTGCTCTAAAACCTACAGGTAGCTTACCCATCAGAAAAGTTAAACTTAGCTAACTGATGATTTGACAACTAATGGCATGCAACACTGTCCTGTGTATTTTTTCTTCATGATTTGGGTGCTAAGCAACACAGAAAAATCCTGAAAGATAAATTTAGCTTTCAGTCTATTTTGGCCTCCCTAGATTTTCTCATTTAGTATATGAAGTTGTAGTTTATTGATTATTCCATAGATATGAGAGCAAGAATAGATTCTCATCCTGGTGGGAAAGTCAGTCAAGTGTCAATATTTACAGTTCTTGAAAGTATAATATTGCATATCATTGCCAATGATGGCAGGACTGCAGTACTTCCAAGCAAACTCTCCTAAAAAACATCTGTCTTCAATCTGATAGTAATGGCAGAAGTGGCTGCGTCTCATAACACATCAGCTTCAAGATGGAGACAGCTTAAATTCTGAGGAAAACCAGGTAAAGAAAGGTTTTCAATGGAGTCTTATATGTCCTTTTATGATCCTAGCAACCCATTTTGGTCAGAGAACAGAACGCAACAATCCTCTTTCTTTGTAATGCTCCATTACTAGATATTTCTGTCTGCCAGGAAAAGGGTAGTTTTATTTCTGTTTGCCAGGAAAAGGGTAGTTTTCCTTTTGTGCACTGGACTTGCACTAGTTCTCTTAGCTGGATGTGTTCAGTACCTGCAGAGGTGAGGGCAGCATCTGTCTCAAAAATTGCAGCTCACTGCTGAATGCAACAGTGTGAATTCAGCCTTTTCCAGCTATATTTTGGGTAAGTCCTCTGGATTTGTTTGGTTCCCCAATTTAGACTGACACAGATAGTAGAAGAATATGTATATATCTTCATTTGCATTTTACAGAAGATATAATTTTAGTGTTTGTGGACATTTGGTGTGCTACAGGAGGTGCATTGTCTAGGTGACTAAATTTCTGGCTCTTGTACACAGTAGCACTTTGCTCATGAATTTTACCCATACAGAGCAGGTAACTCTCGTTTCACTTTTAGAATGTGGTAGCGGCCACCTGCCTACATATAACAAGCACCCTAAAAACAAGTCTGCTTGATTCATCATGTATCATTTTCCATATTCCATTTGTTTATAACTAATCTGATTAGCTCTCTGGTATTGCTAAGAAGAGCAATACCTGATGTGACATTACAGCAGATAAGTCTGACACAGAAAAAGGAAGAATTTTCATGTGAAATGTAATATCCAGACTCTTGAAAACATATGAAATAGTATAGATATAGAGTGTGATTCTTCAGCCTTGGAAAGAGCTGTCTGGGGGAGTGAGGGGAAAGATATGATAGAGCACTATTAAATTATGAAGGGCATGCAGAAGGTGAACAGGGAATGACTGTTCACTGTTTCTCATAATAATTTTATTTGAAACTTCCTCGTCTTTCATGAGAAAATGTTCAGAATGAACAAAAGAATATATTTTCCATGTAACAAATGATCAGACTGTTGGTTTTATTGCTACAGGATGTGTGGGTCCAAAATGTTTTCACATGGGCTCAAAAAGCGATTAGACAAATTTGCAGAAGAGCAATCCATCAAAGGTTATTAAGCAGAAGGGTACTACCCCTGATTCAGGAAGTCCCTAAATCACGAAGCTCTGGAAGAAGAGAGAATGTTTGGAGGAAACATCATGGTTATATCATCCTGGTCTAATTCTCTTGGGCACTGCCAGAGGCATGATACCAGGCCAGATGCACCATTGTCTTAACCAGAGTAGTTGTTCTTAGGTTTTAAGGTATGGTTGGTGCCAAAGGTGTGGTTGGCGGTTGAAAAAGCTTCCATATGTAGTGCTGTGAAGGCTCTGGGCAGTGTAGCTGTTCCATATGCAGGTGATCACAGGATCCTGGAATTTAGCCAGACCCCTCCAGATTTTCTGGGTAGCACCACAAGCCAAGGTTACAGCTGAGAATCAGGAGGTTTCTATCCCTGGACATCGCTGTAGTTTCTTCACAGAAATCATACCTTCTATCGCTTACTCAGTGGAATTAAAATGTAGATTCATAGTTTGTTTGTTTTTTTCTTTTGACACTTTGCTATAAAGTTATAGATTTTAGAATAAGTAGCAAAAAATACTTTTAGATGTTGTATGTTCTATAAAATAAATGAACATGTGTTCACACAGTGGGTCAGATAAAAAAAACAAACTGGCACAGAAGCACATGCACACGTGGCAGTATAATATTTACATATACTAGAGGAATCATAAGAAAGCTATATCAAACATAGCATACTGAGATGGTGGAATCTCCCTCCCTTCCCCCCAACATCTGCTACTCTATTTGGGACATATTTAAAAATAAAACAGACTACATTAATTTTCACCTGAAGTGCAATCAATAATGAACTAACATAGTGAAGAAGGAGATGTCATATAGTTGGTACCATCTGGCATAAAATATAAACCTTTTATGTGTTATTTGTGTTAGAAAGATCTGCCTGGGCAACAGCAACCGGAAATCCACTGGTGGCCTGGTAATCATCCAGACCACAATGAACTTTTTTAATGTTTTTTGTTGAGAAAAGAGAAAATCATGATTTTCCAGAGGCTGGTAAAGAACGTTTTCCAAGAACTGCATCCAAGTAAACATTCAGTATTATTCAGAGTACTGATAAAATTGGGTTACTTTGCTGTTATGCTTCCAATAGTACATTTCATCTACTTAGAAAAATAAATTTACAGACTGTCTTCTTGCCTTAAGATGCCCAGGGCTAGCCTGTCACGTGACAATTTGAGTGAGAGTGGCTACAGTGCAGAGTGGTAATGTAACATAATGCAAGGCCGTAAGTAAGGCCTCACTGAGTCAGGTCTTGTCCAGCGTCCTGCCCCGAGCAGGAGCTACCAGCAAATGCTTCTCCTGCTTCACCTTCCAAGCTTCCAGTGTTCGGCTGTTTACAGCATTGCTCATCCAGGGCCTGCAGGTGGACCACTGTGTTTAATAGCTGCTGATTAGCCTGTCCAACAGGAATTTATCTAATCTCTTTTTGAACTGGTTTGTTTCTTCAAATGCTCATAAAAATGTTTTCATGAAACTCATCTCTGTGCTTGTAATATGAGCTCTTTTTCAGCCCAATGGGAGTTTAGACAATCAAGTCAAAACGTCTTCAAAGAGGAAGGATAAAAGAATTCATAAACTGAAACATGTGCTTTCACACAGAAACTTCATTCTCTTAACTACCAGTGTGTGTATTGGATGCTCTTATGTGTTTCCTCTTTATTCCCCACTGTGACGATGAATGCCGTGTGTCAGTACTTTTCAAGGTGGTTCTTTCAGAATTTTCTCTTTTATTGAATCTGCTGTGATTGCAGAGGTTTTACAGGTGACTTTTTTTCCCCCAGTTCTAGTGTGCATCTAGTGATGAATTACAGAATTCCACATACTGTCAGGTATTAATAATAAAGTCCATAAAAAAGAAAAGGAAAAATAAATTTATGTTGTTCATTTCTATACTTGTCATGTTTATTTTCTTTCTCAGCCTGATGGAAGTATATACAATTGAGGCCTATATAAATTTTATTGTTTTGCATTAATTGTTCATTTTTTAAATTTAGTAATTGTGGAAGCTTTGCTGTGTTGATAAAACTGGACTTAAAAGAGGGGTTGTGTTCCTGCTTTTGCCATGAAGTTTTTTGCGACCTTGGAAAAAACACTAGAGATGGCTTTTTCAGGGGTGAAAGGAAAAATGAAATATAGTGGTCTCCATAAAAAGGCTCCTTTTTTCCTTAGCCTGATTTCTGTGCACATCCAAACCTTTCACTTAAGTTAAATAAAATTTCAACCCAAACCTCCAATGGAGCAATTACCTTGAGTAGTTAACAGCAGAAGTGCTCAAACTACTGGCAAAATGAGAATGCAGCAGCTGAGGTTACAGCAGGTTATCAATTGCTAAACTAGTCACAGTGCTAATCTAGTTGCCTGATGCTGTGAATCAAGTCATTTGATGTAGCTGCAATGTAGCTGTGCAGTACAATCACTCTTTCTTGAGCTAGGCTATATCGTGTGGAGTAAATACAATGAATTAGCTTTGCTGTCTGTTACAGTGAAATCAGAAAGATGAAGCATCTTGCTTTACCTGAGTAAACCCATGTTTCATGTGCGAATAACAGTGCTTCCTTCTTCCCATATTTATTTGTTTTGCTTATTTAGAATGTAAGTTCTTTGGGGCAGCAGCTTTCTCTGTTACATTTTTGTTGTAGCAAAAAGAACAGTTTTTAGCTTTGGTGGGAATCTTAAGACTTTAATGTAGGACAGAGGATAGCAATGGTCATGAATTTAATGACTTTCTTCGTCAGTGGAAGATATCAGAATTCTTTTAGTGAACAGTCTGTATATCTTTGCCAATATTTCTGGCTACACGGCGCTCATGTTATGCCCACAGGAACCTGGCAGTGACTCCATTCACTATACCTAATTATTCAGAGAGATTTCTACAATAGTCTCTGTGCTGGAACGTACATGATGGAGTATATAATCTATCAGTTAAAGTGTAGCAGTTCATGGAAGCCAGAAGAACGTGCAACAAGTAAAAGGGGTCACAGAACAAGAGGGGAAGAGGCAATGTCTTGACAGTAGACTAAGACAAGGGCTCTCTAGGATGAATTGAGCCTACCTCAACTTCAAAGTGAGAGTTAAGCTTTAAGGTTTGGACATTCTAGCTGTTTGGATCTGATTTCTGTCTTCCTATGGGTAAATAGTTACTGCTTTCATTTGAAAGAAGTGTTACTGAATCATGTTGTTTTCATCCAGTAGCCAGAGGCCAGATTTGCAGCTTGCAAACTCAATTAGACATGCTGTGGAGTCATAGCTGGCAAACAGGTATGTGCAGTGATGCAGACCGCAAATGAAGGAATGGGTGAACACAACCAGGGAGAGCAGCCATCAGACATTCTGAAACCTGACATGATTAAAGTCCTCTTTATTCTGCCACCACATAGTGCTCCTGTGTATGATTTGTGAGAGAACAAAAACACAATTCACCTTCAAGTTGTGTTTATTTAATTTACATTCCCTCAAGGACATACTAGAAATTCTAAATATTTGAGAGTTGAAAGTAATGTGGTATATAATCCTTACCATTTTAAAATGTAAATGTCTTACAGGCAAACTCTATAGGAAAGTCTGAGGCAAACTGGTTGATCAATCTCTCTGTTCTTCAAAATGTGAAAATTAAGCGATTCCCATATTTTTAGTCAGATTTCATTGGTGATTGTTTGTAATTGGTGAAGACAGCCTACAAAATAGAAATATATGAATGTTTTTCTTTCACAACTCAGAAATGATTCAAGTAGGAAGACAATTTGTTAATTTTAAAATTAACTTTGTCAATTTTATGTAAATTCAATTTAGAACTTTAAGAGAACTTTAAGACTTTTAATGTCTTCTCTGTCAACCTTTATAAAAATTATTTTTACTATATGCAGCATCCATATAATGTTGATCAGTATACGTAAAGATAATGTAATCTGTTGATTTATATAAGTTAATTATGATGAGGCTGAAAACTAAATGATGAGCATCTTTAAGGCTTTATACTGTGAGAATCATAATTTGTGTTGTGTAAACTTCTCTGGATGCATAGTTAATCAAACTTGGGTCGACTTCAGATTCTGCAAACAATCCTCTCCCCTCTCTTCTAAAAAGAGTTTAAATGAGGAAAGTTGTGCACTGTGCTTCCTTTAGATATCTTCCAGCTCCAGCATATAATTTTTAAATGATAGTTAGGTTATAAATTCAACTGTTTTTAATAAAAAAGTTAAAGCATTGAAATTCAAATGGAATGTTTCATTTAGGGATCAAGCAAAATACTTGGTTTGAAAAATTTGTTGTTGTTTTGGAGGAGAAGTAAATAATTAAAAATATTATTTGCTCAATTCTAATTATACTTTCTGGAAGAGGCATAGCTCTATATCAAGTAGTTAGCAAGTTCTGCTCATGAACCATCACTTAACTACTTTGCAGTGGCCTAGTATGCCACCTAGATAAATTTTCAGAATTTATGATACTATTGTCCAGCTCGTACAGTATATTTAAGATAAATTTAGTTCCTTAGGTGTTCCAACAGGGTGGCTGAGTCCATATACCTTATATTGCACCAGTATATTGAGAAAACAACCCAAAATATTAAGCTGAAAGTAAGCATGTTTATACAAATGCATTTTTCTCTGTCATCAGGTAATCTTGGTTATGCTAAATCTGGTGGGAATTTTTTCTGACATAACATTTCTTTATGGCTATGTCTGCACCTTATTAACATATGCCAGAAGTGGCATATGCAAACAGGTTGTGCAGCCAGGATGGGGAAGCAGGACACCAGCCACGGGAAAGGCTTGAAACAGAAATCCATGTGATGCATAGCTCCAAAATTTAGAAGACAATTTCTGTACCTATTTGGTAGCTTCCTGGACTGGTCCTCTCACATTAAGATTCTTTATGAAAACACCCAGAAGTGAACGTTACAGACTTTCCTGTGTCTTCTGTTCTCCATTCACAAGTTTTAGTGTGGAAGTGCACAGTCAGGCTATCATGCTTAATATTTCATTAAGCTTATTTGAAAAATGATAGTATTACATTTTATTATGGCATGAAAAATTTCCTTAAGCTTCTCGAACCTTTGATGCATGACAAGCTAATCTTAATCTAAAGTTGAACAGCTCCATATAATTACTTGTACAGCAGGTAAGAATAGAGTTTGATACAGTGATCTGGGGAACAGCAGGTGCCTGTGTAAGGACTTAAGGTAATCAAAGCTCAGAAACATAAACTCTACTGTATTCAAAATGTTGTTAGTTTATTTTTTAATTCATGTTTTTATAACATGGTGTTTTCTGGTGCATTATTATTAGTAGATTTATTAAAAAACAGAGAACCACAGAATAAGGAAAGGCCTTCTGCTGTGTGAAACCATGGTATTCTTCAATCTTGTTCATAAATATCTCCATTTTTAAAATTAGTTGTTTGCTCCGACTTTGGAAGGTCCAGAATCTTGCTCCCTGATGGTTATAAATTTCCTTCTAGGCAAAGCTGATTTATTTTTTTAAACTAACCCCTGAATCAAATACTTTTTTAAAGAGTTATCTATAAATGAATTGTGGTTTCTAGCAACCAGCCTTGTTCTCATTCAAGTGCTTGTGTGCATTTCACTGCCTGGATGCCTTTCATCATATGCCCAGGGCTGGAAATTTTGCTGCTATTTAGTTTTTTAACTTTGACCACACACTAAATTGAAGACTTCTAGGGTGGCATGCCCCAACATCAAACCAGCTCTTTCTTTCTGCTTCTTCTCTCACATAGTGTCATTGTCCTCAGACACTTTTGATGTTTTGTGGTTATAGTTAATTTTTAGTGCAGTTTAGGGCAGCCCAACATGTTTGGTTGGGTTCTCTTTCCAAGAGAGCCTGTCTCTCTAAGAGAGACTTTCTGTAAGTCCCTTCATTGCTCTTCTATTCCAGCTGCTTCGTTGGCACATGGGAACCTACAGGGCAATTTACTTGGGATAACACATCTTTAAAGATTCCACTTAAGAAAAATGGTAAGTGACCTTTCTATCCCACCTTTGTTTTTCCAGACCAGAAGTAACTCTGATGAAGTCCTTAGAGTTATATCAGTATAAAACTAGAATCTCTTCTAGCCTTTGCATTCCATCCTCCCAGGCCTTAGGCATCGTGAAGTCGTTTATTCTAAAGTGCAAGCAGGGATAAGTCTGGCTCTTGCTTGCTGCTGTCCTAGTGCAAGGAAATGGGACAGCATGTGATAAAATGCTCTGTGGAAATCTCAGATCAACAAAATGTCCTTAAGATGGTTGTGTCAACTAGAGTATTTGTCAGGCTAAATCTGAGTAAATGTCAGTAAAAAATGGCATTGAATACTTGCTGTTAAGACTTCGATTGAGGTTCAGCTGACTCCAGCAACATCAGGCATGTCAGTGAAACTGCTTGTGTGAACCTATCCACTGTCTCATGCCTCTGAAAGACTGTCAAGCAGGATTCGTGACAAGCAGAAAAAGAAACATCTGGTGGAGCACTGTCTGCAGTGGTCTGCTTCATTACAATTCTGGGGGTCAACACAGGGGGCACCAGAAAGTGCCTTCTGGCCATGGAGGCAGAGAAGAATTAAAATCCAGTGAGCTACACATTTCTCTGGAAGGCCTAATTTTAAGATAAATCTTAAAGCCTCTGTTATTTTATTCCTTCAGAACTGAGCAAGATCAGATAGTTGGTTGTGTTTGTGCCAAAGCCTTCAGCTGCACAGTACTGGCCTCTTTCTGTTTCAGTTTGCTCACCTCAAACTTAGGTACAAACAGATGAAGCCTATAAAAAGCTAATGATAAGAAATGAAATTCCTTTTAATCTTTGAGCCAATTATTATTAGAATTTACTTAGAATAGTAGATTATGAATATGAAATTAGGGATATGAATAGGAGATGATTCAACTTAATTTTTTCTTGATTCTGAGAAAAAAAAATCTCTCTGATGAGGCCTGGAAGAGGTTGCAAGGGAGGACATGGCGGGGATAAATCACACTACATAGATTAAACTTACTCTGAATATCAGTTTTAAAAAGAACAACAAGGCACTGAAGAAAAAAACTGAAAATGAGTTTGCATACTTTTTTTACACCCATCTGTCTTTAAACATATCCTTTCTGACACTAGTTCTAGAAACCCTAAATTGCTGTGGTCAGAAAGGCTTTTTTGTGGTAACATTTATGCCTAATTAAACATTAATAGAAATATTTCCTTATGGTGGTGAAGCAAATTAATATACTGATCAGTCTTAAAACAGTGAATAACCAATGAATCAGAATCAGAGAATAGGTGAAGCACTCAGTTAATTTTCTTTATTTTTATATTCATTTTCTAGGGTTGTGTTAATAAAGTGTGTAGATACACTGAGAGTTTAAGGACTTTGCTGTCATTTTGTACATTACTTTTTAATGAACTGTTCTGAGATTTATTTTTTTTTTTCTAAAAAGAACTTCCAGGAGCTGTAAAATTCTCCTGAGATGTAGCAACACAATCATTAGAAACTGAATTATTTCATCATGTGTAACACAAATCAGAGCGGTTTACAGAAGTGTTTTTAGCTACATCAGCTAAACCACTCAGGGGCCATAATAAAAAAAGAAAAGCCTTTGATGTATTTTAAATCAGAGTAAAACAATATTTTAAAGACCTTTAAGTGGATTTCTTTAGCAAGTCCTAGTATGAGAAGAAGAGAAAGAAAATTAGTCTGCCATTGAAAGTTTTGTTTAAAAAACAGCCACTGAAAATATTGTGATGAGCCAAGCTAAGTTGCCCTCCCCTTGGTATTGTTAATAAAACCAGATGGAGTCCCATGTTACTGCAGTAACAATGCTTTGGGGAGGCAGACTCTATGCCGTTTCATTGTCTTCATTCATACAGTGCATTTCAAGACATTTCTTTTCCCTGCTGTACTCCATGTATAGATTCTGTAGGTGCAAGTCCAGAATTGCTGCATCACAAAACTGCAGATTTATACTGCTGCCAGTGCTGTCAGAGCCTAAAATGATTATATGCAAATAGGTGTTTAAATGAGGATGCTTTCCTCTCTGATCTCTCAAATTATACAGTGCATCAGTATATTATTCATGAAATTGCAGCCTATACAGGTTATAAATCTCTCATAACAATAATCTGTGCAGATTCTTGATCCTAAAAATTTGTGAAATTAAAAATGCTGTGAAACCTAAATAACTCAAAATTATACCTACTTTAAAATTACAAGTTGAAGATTCATTTTCTGTAAAACACACAAATCTGTGTGACACTGTGTGCCAAAACCTCATAGTAAAATCTATTACCAGTCTTTAGAAAAATGATAGACTAGAAGAAATTTTGAATATAAAATGCAAGCAAGGACCCACCTTGCAAGGATGGGTGTCTTTGAAATAAACGTATATAAATTTGCTCCCTCACCTTTAGGTGTTTAGAGACTGAAACGGTGTACGTGAGAGTGCATTTGTATCATTTGTAACTAAAACAAACAAGAAACTTTCCTGGGCCTCTAAAGTTAGCCTCTGAACTCTGTAGATTAAGTAAACGCAATCAAGCTTTCAAAAATGTCGATAACTTAGTTCCAGTCAACTTCAGATGGATATGCAGATGCACAGTGTTTAAATACAGGCCATTTTTATTTAAAGGTAATATATGAATTTAAAATCTACCTTTAAGAATTCATGTTTACAAAAAACACGAGCTACAAGTTATACCTGAAACTGGATCATTTGTGAGCTGTACTGTTAGGGATATCCTATAGGGATATATATATATATATATAGGGATATATATATGGATAAATACATATATATATGGATATATATATGTTCCCATTTTGCCAGCCCAGATGTTTCCTTTCACTAATTATTTTCTGAAACAATCCCTTCTTAAGGCAAAGATTTTTGGCTCTGGTTTTTATTTAAATCTGAGATAAGTTTGTCATTCTTTGATATCAGGAAACTGAAAAACATATTTTTCTCCTTATAAGAATGTGATTTCTATAACTACTTCCACAACTGGAACAATAGGTTTGAAATTGCACAAGGAGTGGGCTGTTATCAGAGGAACTGACTTTCAATGTCAGGGTAAAAATAGATTTCATTTGATTGACTTATTGGCTTTGAAATTGCATGAGTGAACAGCACTCTCTTTCTTTCTTCCTCCAACAGACAAAACATGTACCTTAAAATGTGTTGTCCATACGTGGCTAATTTCATTATAAAATGTGCACTGAAGGCATGCCTGGGCTTAATCAAGGGCGTACTGTGCACCTTCAAATAAGCTTCATGCAGCCAGAGAATAATTACAGATGTTTTACAGTATATGGTACTATTTGAGAAACTGTATGTGGCCATCATTATTGCTATTTTAATGCAGAAGTACTCAAGAGTTCCCTGATGTAATCCTGACTTTTTATTTCAGCTCTATACTTCTTTTCCCAAGGAGCTCATGTAATCAAAGATATTTTAACAGGACTGAGTTTTGGGGAGCTGAGGATATGCTGCACACCCAACATTTTGTCATGATCCTAGAAATTTAGGCCTATGATGAATACAGAAGTGTGGATTAAGTTAAGTTGCTTTTGACATTTTAGCATAAAGTGACCAGTGGAAGAAGACAAAAATATTCTTTATTCAAAGGAAATTGTCTTGTCTCTGGAAAACAAGTCTCTGGAAGACAGTCTTCAGGAGTTTTCACAGAGTTTTCAGGAGAAAGAAGTGTATTCCGTTGTAGTTGTGGCTAAACCGAGATGCCTGATTATCCTAACTTTGCTTGACATTAGCATTTGAGTGTTTTACTGTGTGTAGACAGTTTTGATAGCATATATACAATAGAACGTAACTTTTATGCAGTACTTTAGCAAAGTTATCTGTCTGGCTACGTAAGATGGCAGTGCTACATGACAAGCAAAGTAAAATCAAAGAAAAGGGCTCCAAAAAGGCTCACATTCTGTAGTAGGAAGATGAAAGGAGATTGTTAACAAAAAACCCAACTGTTTATCACTTCTGTATACAAAGGGGCATGTATATAAGATTGGCTAGTTTATGAATAGTGATAATACACATGGCAAAATTCTGAGGGAAAACAGAAATTACACATAAGAACTTAAGAATGGTCACATCAGAAGTCCATCTGGCCTAGCATTTTGTCTCCAGGAGTTTCAAATAACGTATAATGAGGGAAGAGTATAAAACAGGGAAAAGATAGAATAATATAATCCTACAGTTTTCTCTTTGTCCCCAGTAACTTGTTGCTTTTGGAATTCCCAAATCAGAGGTGGCATCTTTGAATAGTATTTCATAGATTTCTCTATAGCACTTGTGTAATTGCTTTTGAAGTCATTCAAAAATTTTTGACATCCTTACATAATTAGCAGTAAAATCCACAGTATTCATGTTGCTCGCATGCAGTGAGCTTTTGATGCAGATCTCCCAGTTTTTCTCATTTAGAGTTAAGCAGCCAGGGAGCACACAAACTGGATTTCCTCCAATGAAACTAAACTGGAAATTGTGCTCCACATACATCTGTATTTCAAATGACCTTCGTAGCGTGACAAGCCTCTCTCTGGAACATTTTGCTTGAGCAACTTTTACCATTTCTCAAGAAATTCTATAAGCAGGATAAACAAAACCTATGAGTACAAAGCATTATTTGTTGCTTAATACATGCAATAGGTAGGATAACTAGCTACCATTCTCAGAAAGACACCCAGCGAGTCTTTACTAGCCCAGCAGGCCTCAGTCATGGGGAAATGGTTAGCCTCTGTTGCTCCTTGGAATAGACTGATCTTTGATGTTGCTGAGTTGCCATCTTCTGATTCTTACCTTTTTTCTTAGCGTTTTAAACCTTTCAATGTCATTGCCTTTCTTCTTGAATCATTGAACTGCTATCTATTACCATCTCAACAATTACACTTCTTTCTGTGCTTTTACTTCTCCTGTCTTGCATAATTTTAGGTCGCGTACTGTCTCATGCTTTCCTAACACTTTAATAAACCTGAACCAAGGTCACACTGCTGAGCTGTGCTAGACTGGGTGTTACCTTACAGACAGCTGAATCGCTGGGCTGAGAGAGGCACTGAGAGCAATGGGTGTTCAGTCCTGGGACCACGCTAGTGCTAGTCAGAAGTAAAACACCCAAAGTGCCTGTTGTGCATGCAAAATGCATCAGGTCCTTTGTGGCAGTTCTTTCTCACTATTTCTAATGTAGACACTGCTTCTTTCTCCTGTACTTTCCAACTGCATCATTTTTGAGAGGAAGGGAATGAAAAGACCAGAACTGTTCGCAGTGTTTAAGCTGTAGACATCAGGGATCTATAGAACAGCATCATGACATTTTCTGGTGTGTTTTCTGTTTCTTTCCTAATAACACTTAGCAATTTTTTTTCACTGTTAATGAGCTCTGAGTTGACATTCTTGTTGGTTTCTTCCAAGAACTCCAGCAGAGTTGGAAGGCATGATTTCCTGTAAAAAAAAAAAAAGAAAGAAAGAAAAAAGAAAGAAAGAGCAAATCTTCACTGATACATCACGCTTTACCAAATTACAAAAATATATATGCAGTTTTGAGTTACCATTCTATAAAAGATTTCATTTTAAAAGAAAAATGGCTGCTTTTTCTCATATAGACATAAATACCTGAATGTGTTTAGTATTTTTAATAAACAAAAGGATACAATTACATACTGTGTGCAATTCCTAATTTTTAATTTACTGTTACAAAACTCATAGCATCAATGACTACAAAGGAATATAGAATACATAAGGACTATAAAAATACTTTGTTTTTTAATCATTGGACAAAGAAATATTATACAGAAATATCTCCTCACTATGTCTCAGCTGTGGCTTTACTATGAAAGGAATTAAGGTATTAAAAATGTATCTTAATGCATTTCTATTTGTTATGGTAAATTTATTAGACATAATATAAATGAATTATAGTGTATCATACCATTTAATATTCTCAGTCGTGTTTCTTAGTTTATTGATTCTGAGCACATGAGGAATGCATTAGATTTTGAGCAGTTTTTACAAAGCTATGGTGTTTTGGGGGTGATGTTTATAAAATACTAAAAAGAACTATTTAAAAATCAAAATATCTTTTAAATTATTAATTGCAACATTAGTGTAATTATAAGCATAAAACTTAAGAGAAAAACAATAAAAAAGTTATTCTGATTTACTTTCCTTCTCCCTTTTCCTCCTTGGGGCATAGGAGCAGCTGCAATTACTGTATGCAAGTGTTTATACTTGCCAGGGAAAAGCTAAATACATGTAATTGATAGCAACAACTCTCTCTCTCAAGTGAGGAGAAGGAGTATTTACACTTAGCTTTAGTAACTGCAGCCAGTTTTCACTTCCCAGTCTGGAACAAGTGGTCTTGCTGTTGCTAGCGATGAAAGATAGCTATTCCCTTGCTGGGGGAACAGAAATCAGATGAATACAAAAGAAGTTTGAGCTCACAGAAATTAGAATAACCATATCCTAAACAAGGAAGCAGAAGCTAATGTCTCAATAGTGTCAATAATATATCTCCTTATATGCGTTCTGAGTTTGCCCTTTGCCTCAGGTAGTAGCCTGTATCCTAGAGACTATGTGGAAGAAGAAAAACCTCAAACAAACCAAGAATGTGGACTATGGGTAGAGACAGGATGTGGGTTACATGTTATGTTCTATGCAGTTTTGGGAATAACAAGATGATAGGATTTTGTCTTAAATGCTCTTTCAGTTTGCAGACCAGTAAGAACATAGATTCTGACTTAGCTATACAAGTTTGATAATGGAAGACATATGAGCTGGACACCCATTTGTTCAGGAAATAAAGAAGGTGTAAAGATTTCTCCTAACTATGGGTTGTCCCTCTGCCGTTCCTGACTGTGCTGCTGGTGCATCTGCCATTCCCAGTAGTGGCACTGTCAGGAGAGAGCAAGAGGTGCCAATGCCACAACACAGGAGCAGGGGACAGGGTTAATGAGGACACTGAGACCGAATCTGCTCCTGAGAACTGCTGTATCACATCACAGGGGTTCACAGTAGCAAGGAGGTAGGGAGAGGCATGGAGGGAGGCAGGAGAATAAGAAATGAGTCATGAACAGAGAACGAGTCTTTCCCTACCCATCTTTCAGCAATCAGCAACTTTAAGGCATTGTGAGCCACAGGTTGTATCTGAACCATTGTTTTCCATAACCATCAAGAGACCAAATAGCCACTTGTACTGTTGACCTACTCAACATTCACTGACAATGAGCTCTCCAGTTATGTATTTCTTTTAAATCCAGTGCCGGATGATATCACTGGTTGTATTCATTTTCTCCAGATCATTCACAAGGCTATAGACCTTTTATGAAAAAAGGAGACCAGGTTTATGCAGTTCTTGCATGGAAGACATCCCATACCTCTAGTCCTCTTTTTCTCCATCTCTGTAATTTCTCAAATTCTGCTTTTCCTTTTGAGAATGAGTGACCATAATGGCATCTATATAAAAAAGATGGGCATAGCACAGATTTACTTATACAGTAGCATAATGACTTTTTTTTGTCCTCAGCAATTTTCATAATAATTCCTGAATTACAACATCAGCCTTTGAGGCTAAATGTAAGTCAAGAACAGTTGTTTTGTGTTCAACTTCATTGTATAAATCAATTAGACTAACTGGGAGAAAAAATAGTTTGTACATGTGGTGGGAGTATTTAAAAATGATGAGATCACTTATTCTTGTGGGAAAGAAAGGCAATTTATTGCCTCAGGAATGTGGTGGGGCTTGCTAGGAGCTGCCTGGGAATTTATATTGTCTCCAAAAACTAGTATCCCTATTGAATCAAAGATTTTAGCGTATGTGTTTTTAGTTCTGAGGCTTATCTTTAAAAGGTGTTTTGTAGATCTCCTCAGATGAAGAACACAGACATCAGAAAGAGAGAACTTGTTTTGTGAGGTGTGTTTTCCCGCTAGTAGTTAGGTGTTTCTGTCCTTTATCAACTGTCCCTGTGCGTTTGTTTTGGTGCATAATAATTGTTTAGTTTTAGACACCTAGATGCATGTGATAAGAGCATTTGGTAAATTGTACAGAGTGTATTACATTCCTGAGGTGCAGTGGATGGGTTTATTTTTTTGGTATTTGTGAAGATGGTCACCAAGCTTTGCATTTGCTGCCCTGGCATGAGCTGGTTCTGTTGGGAACATCTGTTTGTGTAAGGAGAGTCTGCTCCTAATGATGAGCTTAGCAAAGTTGAGGGACTGTTTGAGAAATAGGAACAGATGTTCTGGAAAAAATATACAAGGTAAGATCTTTTTCCATGTAGGTTGTCATTTTTAAATGATTTCTCTGTAGAGCTTCCTGTGAAGGCTGTATGTGACATCTTTGATATGACACTGAAGTTTCTTTCTCTATTAAAGCAAATTGGCACATGGCATTCAGAAAACTCACCTAAAGCTGTCCATTAAAGTTAGTATACTTAACACTCCTGGTCTGCTCAACATGGTTTAACTGCTTGACATAGTTAAGCTGAACTCAAAATGATTGTTCTCAGCTTGTAGTAAGCTTTGATGACTGCTGCTGCTAAGAACCAGAGAAGAGCTTGAGTGTCTGAAAGCTTGTTAGTTTTTTTTCAGCCATATGAGATATCACTTTTTGTGAAACTGGTATTGCCTTTATCTGGAAATCAAAGCTACAACAATATGACCAGTAATATTTCCAAGTTGTAGTTGCCTTTTTGACCATTTCTGAGAATTGAATTGATATTTTCAGAGAACATATTTATGCTTAAACATGTTTTTGTGTGATAATGACTTAGATTCCATTTTTCTGTATATGTGGTTATTTTTTCCAGTGTTCATCAATTTATTATCAGCACTGATTTTCATCTGCTGTTCTACCTTCAGTTACTTGGTTCCATGAAATCCTTCTTAAAGCTTAGATTTTGGTACCTTGAAAAGTGTTGTATCTTTAGTAGTCTTCATCTCAGTATTCTCCCGCTTTCTAGCTCATTTATGGATATGTTGAACAGCAAAATCTCTGAGGGATGCCCCTCGTAAACTTGTTCCACTGTGGAAAAAAAAAAATCCATGATTCCTATACTTTACTTGCCTTCTTTTAACATTAATCCACAAGAAGAGTCTGAGAGGAGAGAACATTTGCCAGTGAACTGCCACCTGCAAGGTCTGGCAGAGGCCACACGCAGATCTGTAGTATCCATTGCTTTTCTAGCTTCTTGGTTTGGTCTTTTCACAGTGCCTCAGTCTGCAGAGAAGGATGCTTAAGCACAATGTTGACATGGCCAGGCTGTCTTTTCCCTTCTTTCTAGTTTTGCCATTGGACTAAATTAATCTGAACAATAAGAGGAGATCATTTTTATTACAGCTATATGCCCCGTAGGTGAAAATAGGATTTTAACATGACTGAAGTCTAAAGCAAGGTATCGCTAGATAAATTAATTCTCATTGTTTCCAGGTTTAGCTAATCAACACATTTATTACAAATACTCCTTATTTAGATTTATGGTAAAGTTGTGTATCCCATTTTAACTGGAGAATAAAAATATGGAAAAACATGAAGATACTAGTATACAATAATGAAAATTTCAAGTCTTTGTTGAGATGGCACAAGAGTAGATACAAAGATGATGTTCCAGGAGGCCTAGTGTACCTAATTTAAAGAAAAACCTAACACAGTGGTAGGATTAGGATTAGTATGATAACTACAGTGGCATGATTGCTGGCTGTGGAATTACCTTTCCTTCCTTCATTTCCTTTAAGTGTTATTGAGGCTAACAAACCAATTTCAACTTCTGAAGTAAGTTGGAGAGATGATAAAAGTGAAAAGCAAGCTGAAGAAGAGTCTAAGCATGATAATATTTGTAATTCCCAATACTGCCATTTCCAAGCTCTGCAGCCTGATAAACATGTGTGCAGCAGCTTTTCTTTGAAGCAGCAGTGACATCCAGCGGTGACAGCCAGTTAGACTAACCCAAAATCTGTTAATTAATAGATATCCAAAGTTCTTAAATGCTCATCTATTTGTAGTTGGCAACTCAGGACTATTTTACTTCCTGACCCATTTCAGCTTATCTTTGTTTTATTGTTTTCATTTTAGTAAAACAGGATTTTTTTTTTATTGCTGCATTGACAATGAGGTTCAATGAATGCCTCCAGCTGGCATTGCCTTTTCTGTTGCTCTGCATGATATCCTAATTGACTTACTATTCTGAAATTTGCTTGAGATTATGAACTGTATACTTTCAAAAAAGACTCTAGGATCATTAAGATTGCATAGTTGACTTCCTGCAGTGCATGTTAGGGATGAATTCGTGTTTACTGAGTGTTGGCAATAAGAGCTGAAACTCTGTATCCTTCTACTTTATTTCATTTTTAGAACCTTTTTATGAAGCAAAAATATCCAAGATTTGTAGCAAATAAAATAATGCATAATAGAAATCTTAAATCTCAGCTGGTTACAAATTGTTCTTCCTATATTAAATTTCTCTTCAGATTTATAATAGGTTTTGCTCAATTCTGTCTCTTGGTACTCCGCGTTACCACAAGACAAATGCAATTAGAGTGTTAATATAATTGTCACACTTACTAGAATATAAATTCATGGCAATAACACCTGTCTGGCATTCAGCTGCCCTCTAGATGTATTATATCAATTAGAAGGACTGACTCATTTTTAAATGCATACATTTTCAAAAATAATTTTAGCAGTTTGTGTGGTTGTTCTTTCCAGATAGGTAATGAGAGCAGAATCTGTTTCAGTTATATGCTAGATTCTTCTCTCATAATTTAGTGTTGTTAGGCCTGTACAATTTCAGCAATAGAACTGAGAATACTGCTTGCTACTAGGGCTTTTCATACAAAAATACTGAAAGTAGCAGCTCAGACAAACTGGTTTTTTTTGTTTGCCTTTTTCCCTTGAAATATAATCTTTCTGTGATATTCGCAAAGAGACCGGTCCTGCAAAGTGAGGTGTCATGTCCTTACTCCCATTTTTCAGCATCATTGTTTTGTCGAAAGACCTATTCTTTTCTGAGCTGATGCAGGGACCACAGCTGAGCCTGGCTAGAAGGGTGCTAAGTGATACAAAGTGAAAAACAGACCCTATCACTAAATCAGAAATAGTTAGAGAACTATGCTTTTTGTAAGCTTTTTGTCTTACTCCTTGCAGGTTTGCTCCTTCAAAGGAATAGAAGATACAGGTCCCATCATCTTTAATATGGCAAGCTGCTAAGAGCCAGGGACCACGTTCACCCCATCTAACTTTAGGCATTTGAGTGAGGTCCATGAGCAAGGAGTATATTCTTTTCTCCCTCTGTGAAGGGGCAAGTGAATGAAGACAATCGGGTACCTACTAAGAGGTTTAGATCTTAAGTAGGCTGATGTGTTTTCTAGAGATGCAGATCCCTGTCCTTTAATTGTAGAAGATGCCTTGAATGACTGTGCTCTTAAGTTTGTCATACCAGGGCTTCAGGATATACTTCAGAGCATTGGCCTTTGCTTCTGGATTATGCAGCCATGAAAAATAGATTTATTCTAGAAATTGCCTATTAAAATGCTATTTCCCAAGCATTTACCTGATACGTTTGTAAAATAAAAATTACATCTTTAAGACCATTAACTGTTTTTACTTATGTTTTCAAACCATGCATGTTTTTTAACTAGATAACTTTATTTTAAACACAGTACAGCATTTGTTTTTCTTTTCCACTGAATCCATACAACGTTACACTTATTATAGCAAATTTTTGGGTTGTGATTATTGTTCATAGCACACTTATAGTGGTAACCAGTGTCCTATGTATTTTCTAATGTAACAGAACAAACAGTCCCTGACTTAGGGAAACCTTTCAGTCTAAAAAAAGATAAACCAAGACCCTCTAACTGTTTAGGTAAGTTTCTAAATTACTCATTCAACTGTTAGTGTTGTCTGTGTTAGATTCAATTTCTTTAATAACTTTGTGTGACTTGTTTTTGCACAGGGGAAAAAACCTACAAAGCAAAATATAACCAAAAAAAAAAAAACTTCATGGCTGAAATCCAAGCCATTTATAACAACACAAGTTCTCTCATACTCACAATTTCAGCATGGCAGAAGAGAAGATCCCAGCACAAATCATAACATCGTCTGGAGAAAAGCCCCAAAGAGCCATTTCTTAAACCATTTTATCTTCAAATGTGCTAATATACTTTTATTTGTTATATATAGCGTATGTATGACTGTACAATAAACCCAAGAACCAATATTCCATTGGTTTAATGTAACTTAATTTGTATTTGCATCCCAATTACATGGAATTATAATGTTTTGTAACATATTTGTGCAAGGTGAAGTATATATAATTGTAAAGTCAAATCAAGTTTTGTTATAGAATCTTATCAAGTTTTTTTCTCTGCTTAAAACATATTCCAAATCCAAACAAATTAATGCACCACAAGCTTTATTTCTTTAGTACCTAATTGATAGAAGATGGACATTCTGCACAGCAAGGGCAAAAGCTCCTCTTCCTTACATTCACTGTAGGAGTTTCTAATTCTGTAGGGCATTTCCTTTACAGGCCTACATTTTTCTGGCAGTTTCCATAAAATTACTAAACCTGAAATCTTTACATGCAGGCAGCTCCTCAGTAGGAGGAACGCAAACTTGCTTAATTTATATCAACAAATAGTTTTTGTATGACTGTTGCCATGATTAGCATTATTGTCTATAAATAGGAAAGTAGAGAAAGAAAGGTGCCGTTCTTTTGAATAAGTGATAGAGATTAAGAGCTTATTAATTCTTTCCAAAAATTTAGTAGAATTTGTCAAAAAACTGAAGATGTAAAGTTTATTTAAAAACAAAATGTGCATACAGACATTTTACTTCCAAGTTTAAATAAAAGTCCCAGATACACCAGCAAAGATAGTCCCTTTAAAATTGTCTTTCCTTCCACTTCCTAGGTCAGCTAAATATATTCCTTACTAGTATGCTTACTCGTATAGCATTTACTCTGTGTTTTAACTCGTCAGAAGGTCGCATCATGGCCAGACGCATGCAGAAGTATGCAATGCAGAAAATGAAAGCAAGCAGATCATTTACAGCAACAAAGGCCTTCGTTCTAAAAGATGCTGAGCATCTGTAACTACCACTGACACCTGTGAGAATAAAATTTCAGATTATGGACATCACTAGAAGCTGGAGTTCAGTATTTCTCTGGATTAAGCAACTGCAAGAAAAATTGCATTCTATACCATATTACGGGGGAAACCATGAGATTTGCACTCTATCCCTCTCTCTTTAAGCTGTTTATCTTCAGCAAGAAATAAAAAGGATTTAATAAACAACTTAGGGCACTTGAGCAATGTCCAGTACGCTGCAGTTTGTATAGCATATATTTTGGTTTTCTTCTACACTGGACCTTAAGGAAATTTCCATTTTGTAATGGTTAGTTATTGAAATACCTTTTGCTAATATTCAGTCTCATCTCTCTAACATTTTCAAATGCTTCTCCATAAAAGAGGCAATCTACTGAAATTACTATTTCCACCAAAATTGTTTACAGGAATACATGAGTGAGTTATTGGATGATGCTAAGCAATGATGCTAATACACTTACTGAAAATAAATGTAAGAATGGACTCAGTGCTCCACTTCTGGAACTGTTCATCACTTCTGGAACTGTTCGTCCTCCAGCTTAAATGAACAAAGCTCTGCTCAAATCAATTGAACTATGACTCAGTATCCATATTCAGTTTAAATGATTATCTGTAAAGATCACTGTTAGGTGCCAGTTTCATCAACTATTCCAATTATATTTGTTAGAATAAAAGTCCAAATGTGAACAATTTTAAATAATTCAAGGGAATAAAGCTGAAACATGGAAAGATTGGAAGTTCTTTTAGTTACATAGTGAAATTTGATACCATTTACAGAAGTACATCAGTCTATACCATATAAATGGAAAAGTGTTCCATCCCAGAAAGGACTGTCATGATTATTTGATGTTGTTGACCACAGTAGATAGCTCACGTCACTAATGGCCTTTTCTTCAGGAGATGTTAAGAGTGGATTATGGCAGAATTGCCACTGGGGTTGACTCTGCTATTTTTAACTCACTCAGGACTTTGGTTTCTAGTGCTATCTAGCATGTTTCACAGTTTTTCCTCTTCATGCTTACTGTGTGTTTAAAAGCAAATAATCTGCTTGTAGTTAGCCTTGCTAAGCAGGCCTGCAGATCCATCAGACTGCAGAAGGTTGACAGGGGCATACTTTTCCGAGCAGTTCAGTATAGCAGATTTACTAAAAGTGTGAATTTTGCTGGCATGCCTGATTACCTTACACTTAAGACCCCACAAAAAGATTATCACCGTTGTGTCTGGTGTATTGTCACAGCAAAAAAGTGGGTTCTAAAGGCACATCACAAATATCTGCCCCTTGAAAAGAGGTAGATTTTACTGCAACAGGTCTATAGAGCAGTTCTGGTCCCCTCTTGGATGTCCAGCCTCCTGAGCTCGCCTCCTGTCAAAAATGCCCTTTTTGACAAAGCCCTGCATCGGCTTGTGACTGCCACAATCAGTTTCTGTGAGAACAGTGACAACTGGTCCCCTGGAAGTTAAGTATCTGAAGCAGGCACAGGCCAGTCAGGGCCTGGTAGCTGCGATTGAGTAAGCCTGGTTGCTTCCTCCAGGAGCTTTTTCTGGTCATGGGTTAAGGAAATATTTCTTCTGGCTTAGTGACCAAGACCAGAACAAAACAGACTTTAAGCTCTAGCTTCCCTCGCTAGCGTCTTCTTTGTCTATTTGTTTTGTCATGGCGTTTGTAATGCAGATGATCATTGTGAACAGAATGTTAATTTATTCCTGCAAAAATTACTACTTGATTTTGTGAGCTATTCTGTGGGCTCATGTGAATCTGTCACACTTTCATTTCATTGAAGAAAGATATACGTCCTCAGGCATTATCTTTGGAGAATTATGTGACCTTGTACAGCATGTGAAATGGACAGAGTTCTGATTTAATCTGGATATGGCATTCTATTCTAAATTAGAGCTGTACTTCTTTGTTGTGCTTTTGCAAAATAAGCAATTCCCTTTCTGAGGCAATTGCTCTTCTGAGACATTTAAAAGGAAGTGGGTGCAAGAAATCCTTCACAACAGTTTGAATGACTAGGCAAAACAGGAGGTTCAAGAGAACTAAAGGGCCTTGTACCAGTTTTCTATATAGAAATAGATTTCACATTTTTATTACCTAATATGAATGTTTATTTAGTAGTAAATGTGGTTACTTTCCTAGTAAAGCAGTTGACCAGGTCTTCACCTGTCTTAACCAAATCTTAATCAGTTTTATTTGGTGTCAAATAAGGAACATAATGTTGATGGTGCTACATAGGCTTATAATACAAAGGACCTTGAGAAATAAAGCTGCCTCATGAAATGATTTGTCTTATGGCTGCTGAATTTTTAGTTATCCCTGAAAAGACAGGGACCATAGCAGAATTTTGAAAGTGACATAAAATTTTGGAGCAAAATGCAGCATAGAACTGTATGAAGATTTTCAGTCAGCCTAAACCTCTTATAAAACTTTAGCTTGGGAAGCAAGAAGAGGCAGGACCATTAAGTGAATCCTCTGCACCTGAATGAATTTCAGTCACTATAGATACATATTTTTCCTTGAACTAAGTACAACAGATATTTATAAGCACTTTGGAATTACTTGTTTATAAAGTACAAGCATTGCTTTAATTCCTGCAAATACGAAAACCATAAGATTAATCAGTAAGTAAAGAATGACTTTCTATCATTGTGTACTGAATAATGACAATTATCTATTTGGCAGAACATCATCCTAGGAAGTGGGCCTCTTCTCACCATCATTGTTTTGTCTTAATTTTTTTTTTTTTTAAGACTTAAAAAAAAATTCTGTCTTTACTCATTTTGACATGCACAATTATTCTTTTTTTACTTCATTTTCATTGTCAAATATAAAAATAGACTTTTTACAGGCAAGATAGCTGTAATGAATAAGACACCCAAATATTTCTTTTCCTGGGTCTGTTTTGTTATATATATGTACTTTTTCAGACAGTTCCAAAGTAACAGAAGAAGATATTACAGAATGTCTTCTAGACTAGTAATAGATAACATCAGGTATTGTACACCTCTAAAATTTATTTTTAGACAACTACCTTTGTGATAAAAATCTTCTTCACTTGTAAGTGGTTGGTAGTTCAACACAGGCTACTAAAGATGAACCCACTGCAGACAGCTAGGAAAGTGCGAGCATCTGCTCTATTTTGCTGTAACTTACTGAAACTGGGACAAACAAGCTTGGCACTGGGGCATTTGGAACTCAACAGTCCCCAGCTGCTTTCATGGCATAGGAAACTTGCCATGAGACTACAAAAGCATCTATAATGCTTCAGTGATTGTCCTGGAATTCTTCACTGGCTTTGCAAATGTAACTTGAAGTTTGCCTGGCAATAAGCAGTAACAATCCTCTTGCTGGGCAGTTTCACAGAGCACAGAAAAGTTTTAAACTTTTCATTTCAGTTTATTTCCTGAAGACACGCACAGAAAGCGTCTCCTCGATATGAGAATTATTCAGTTTTCTTCAACAAAGAAAAAAAAACAACAAAAATCCATTTAAATGTATTAAACGATTGGATGGAATAAGATCAGAATGGCTGTCAATTATCATATCTGTTGCAAATTGTTATGGTGTCCAAAAATTACCTATTCTGAGTCTTTTTCCCCTTTGTACAAGCTCAGCTCTTCCTTTGCCTTTAGCAGGACATCATGCAATCTGTCAGGGAGCAGCAAGAGTGGGTTGCACTGCAAGGAAAGGCAAACCAGGAGCCAAGGGAAGGGCAGTGCCCCCTCGGGAAGGCCATGCTTTGTTCTGACCACTTTCTCAACTGTGGTGCACATGAATGTCCTTATGGCTCCTATTTATACTCACAGCCTGCCATGACAACCCATGCCTGTTTTATATATATATACACACATACACAGATATATAAATCCTTTTGTTTTTCATATGTCAATCCATTCTTATGTTTGTATGTACACATATATAGACACACAGTTCTCTTCCTTTACCTGAACAAGAAGAGCAGAGCAGGAAGAGGACCGATGATGGAAACCAGGGTCAACCAAGAGTCCAGACTGCCAGGCAAGTTTGCAGTGGTGAGGCAATCCCAAGGTCAAGTCAGCAAGGCAGGGTCAGGATTGGCAAGGTACAAGACTGAGCACAGCATGCCTACAATATAGCTCAGGCAAGAGCCTGAGCTTAAATGCAGCTTCCAGCCCAATGAGAGGAGCATGCAGGACTGGAGGCTCCAGCTAAGGCTTCTCACAGCTCTTTCTCGCAATTTGGCTGTTCTTACAGCAGTCTGATCCAAGGTCACACACCTGCACACACTCAGAGCTGATCTTGAGCACAGTCAGACAAACTCCTTGGTTGAGGGCAAGAAGTTGCAGAGTACTGTGGAGAAACATGGTCATAGACTGCTCAGGGCAATTAGAGCTTGTTGGTGCACTTAGGTCCATGATGCAAACTGACTGACCTCTGTCTGGGTCTCCAGTTCACCTTTTTCTGATAATGTGCTATGTTACCTAACAAATCTCATGAACTAGCATCTGTAAGAGTTTGCCTGCAGAACTCTATGGGCTAAATATGTGCACAGAATTCAGAGATACAGATTAAGAGCAACAAAAGTTACTTTTATAAGGGGTGTTCACGCTATTTGTGGTAAGCATCTAATTTTAGTGTGGCATGAATCTGACTACTCTGTGTGTCTCTAAGCAAATCGCCCTAAGCTTCTTACTGGAGAACTTGGCACTGTATTCATCTTCAGATGCTTACATTTCATCAGGTGAGTTGAATCCTAAACTCCAAAATAAATATTTCCTAAGCATAAACTTTATCAATCAAAACATTGTTGAGGTATAAGAGTATGTATAATATTAATTTTCTTTAATATCAATAAACTTGATAAGTGAACTCTAAGTGAACTTAGAGATACATTATTAAAGCAAAATTCTGCGTCTTAATATTGTAGCTGAAGTCAGGGGGATTTTAGAGGCTATATTCTGTATAGGCCCCATTTATAAAACTAAAAGATGGCTGACTTCTCTCCAAGTAACTTGCATCCACATGATAAGAACATAATTAATGCTTTTATCATCATCTTCAGTTACAATTTTGTATTTATTTTTTGATCTGATACTTTATTATTGTTTAATTATACTAGACTTTGTTCCTCCTAGACGTTCATGCAGTGTAATTGTTTCTTCATTGTTGCTTCAAAATCTATATAAAATGCGCAGATTATCATCTTTAAAATCTTTAATATTCCTCTTCTGTCACACAATTTCTCATTGAATATATAAAATGGGCATAAGAAATGCAATTTTGTTTAGATCATAACTAAATTCTTCGGAGAGATATGGTTTTCTGTTGTAAGCCCATTAAGCCAATGCTGTTCATCTACATCTAGCCCATTAATTTGGATTTAAGGAAAAGTTAATCTATAATGGAGAGCAAAAAAAAAAATTATTTTGTACATAATTAATATCTATGGTAAAATAAATTAATTTTTCTCTGAGATAAATTCAAAACAATTGTTTATTTTTCTGCATAAATTTTCTAGAATTAGAGTTCTTCTACTAAAAGTCTCCACAGACTAAGCAGAAAATATCTGTTTTCTGCATTTTAGAGGGACTTCTTGTGCCTGGTAGTTCTCTACTATGAAAGTTTTTTCTGAAATACTGCTTGTATGTTTTTGTAGTGCACAGGTGTGAATCTAGCATGGGATTGGGTCTAGTGCAGTAGTATCAACAACATTTCATCTTACTGAATTTTACCGCACAGGCTGCTGTGCAGTAAAATGGAGGTTAGAAAACAGGTACTTCCGGTGGGCGGCAGAATTTATGAAACCTGGTTTACTGTGACTTTGTGTGCTGTGCTTGCATTATCCCATCTCTGGTAAACTGCAAGCCCTGAACACGCTTTCCACATGGCTAAGACATTCCTAACTGACCTCTGTCTTGTGCAGGTTCTTTATTATCATGGTTGGACACTGTATCAGCGTTTTCCTTAGTGGTGGTATTTATAAGGCCTGTCGCCTTGTGTCCAGGTAGATGTTTTCATGAAACTTTAGGAAATAAACTGATTTGTGTCCTGTAGCCTTCTGTCAAATTTGGTTGAAATAGGGCGCTGAAGGTAAAAATTATTTAGGAGGAAGAAACTGTCAGATAGATAGACAGAGACATAATATGTGCAGTAAGATTTCTTACGACTCATTTCCTTAGGAAATAGTCTAAAATAAGGTAGTATTTTTGCAAAGATCAATTTGATTTCGACAGGTTTTCTAGCCAGTGCCAGAATCCAATCCTCTCTGATCAGATTCTTTTAGCTATTCCACACCTGAAGGGTTTAATGTTTAATATCAAAACTTACTTTTGAAGATAGTTGGTGTTACTTGAGATTTTTGATTTAGCAGAGTGATACAGCAGTATACTGAACTCACAATACAAGCATAAGTTACACTTAGCAAAATATAGCCATTGCAATATACAGTTCAATCACAATACAAATGTGATCCCTATTACTGGTCTCTATAATGTGCTCACTGTCACGACGCTGGGCATCCCCAGTCACTGAGAAGGAATATGTGGGTTGAAGCCAGCTCAAGCCCGTTGCTCTCTTTGAAATTCTTTTGTTAGTCATTGAGTTTTTATGCTCTATGTTGGGCTGAGCCACATATACGCTTTCCCCATGCTGGTCTGGCTAACTCAGGGAAACAGTCACACCCTTTTAATGAACTCAGGGAAAACGTTTACACCAGCTGATCCACTCAACTAACATCACTGTTTAGATAAAGCAAAGGCCACCCTCTGGTCCCCTTTGTGTAGAGAGAATTCAGCTTTCTGTGCAACAGCTGTGGTCAGTCACTGCCTACATTCTTCCTGAACTTCATGGGCGCATTGCCCTTGCCCATCTCCTCTGAACCTTCTTCCATTGTAGGGGTTTATTGGTCAGTCACAGCCAGAGTCTGGTATAACTGGTCAGCATTTGCCATGGAGTGGGAATAGATGTGAGAGCATAGGGCTAAAAAGGAAAGAAACTTGACTAAAAATCTGAATGTTTCCATCATGCACAACACACAGGAGAACAGGGCTTTGTGTTAACAATACCTGGCATGGTGAGTGGTGGAGGAAGTATCAAGTCTTCATTGAAAGCATACAGAAAGGGAGCATTTTCATGGTACCTGGCAAGCAAACATCTATTGACAATCTCTTTTCTTTTTTCTTGTTTTTTTGCAGGGGAGTTGGGCTTGTTCTTTTGGCAAGAGGTCTTGTGAGCACTTGGAATTGGAGTCAGCTTGCTTTCCTCATCTGTATTTTTTGTGACTTGTTACAGTACCAACTCATGTTTAATAATTTTCTGCATTATATTTCTAGAGAGCAGATAGGAGCACTCCAAGGATATTCCATCTTTTGGGCACCGTCATTTTTCTCCTCATCTGTGACAATAAATGAATGCCAGCTCTGTGTTTCCTATGCTGAAGAATGAGGTTATTGATGTAACCTTCTCTTTTTACCTGAAATTAAGTTTTGAGGGAAGATTTTTAAAAGTGTTTTGAGATCTGGCAAAGAATGGTTTACTTTATTTCTAATGGTATCTTTTGAAAAAAAGCGGGTACATTTCTAGGTGGTATGCAAAGCAATATACTAGACATGCAGGGAGTCATGAACATTTAAAACTGCCTGAGGATTTGCTTCTGCGTGATCTGAGTAATATAAACCACTCTTCCTTGAAGAAGGTAGTTGTGTTGTGAATCCCCAAATCTGCTATTATTTATGGTCATCTGAAAAGGTGGGATACTGACTGTGAGATAGGTTCAAGAACAGGACCTAAAGGAACCAATGAATATGTTATTTGAATCATTTATTATCTAGCTCTTGCATATGCTACCCTTGAGCAGCATCACTTATTCTGATTCCCAAAAGACTCATATTTTATATCCATTACAAGATAAGCAGCTGACAGAAAATTGGTGATTTTCAATTATGTTTCTCTCCACTGCATTTTTTACATATAGATTAAGTCAAATCAAGTGCCTTATAAGTTACAAAACTAACAACACCATATGTACTGTCATGTTTTCTGCAAACTCTGAAGAAAAAAAACATGTAGGTATTGCATTAGGACTGCCACTCATTATATAGTAGGTTTGTTTCCTCTAAGCTATTGCACATGGCAAAATTGCATCTGTGGGAGAAATCTTTATCATCTGCTCCTCACTGTTCACCCAGTATACTGGGGGGAGAGTTTATGAACAGGTCCCAGAATAAGAGATGCCATGTATTAAAACTCGCCTGCAGGTATTTGCAATAGTCAGCTTAGTTCTGAAGGTATATATTTTTATTAAAACCAAGTTTATGGAATAGCAAGAAGCAACTCTCTTGTTTGGCATAAAATAGTTTAAAGGAAAGCTTGGCAAACCTTTGCAGGAAATGAGCTGTATCTAATCCGGTTTGATATAGTAGACAGTGTATTATTAAGCCAAATCACTGTGTTTATTTCTTCTTTCTTTGTACTCTTGGCCCTCAGGCCAGTACCCTTCCTTCCTCCAAGCAAGTTGTAGAAGGTTTTATAATTGCAGGGATCAGTAAACCTTCCCCTTGTCCCCTCGCCTTTTCTGCCCTCACTGCCTCCCAAGTTCATGCCAACACTTACTGCTGAATAAGATGCAGCAATCCATTAAAGCCCATCTTACTGAAATAATGAACTGGAATAACTTGCCAGAGGGAAAGCCTGTTTTGTTAAGATACCAAAAAAGATCCATAGACCAAGTCCACAGGGCCCTAGTCTTTTTGTCTACTCCCATCAAATGCAAAGGAAAAGAACGGAAAATGGAACAACCACTAGGAGGCTATCCTAATTTTATTTTGTAGCTTCCTGTATTTTCAGCATTAAATCCACTTTCCCTTTTCTTCCAGTTGTGTTTTCTGTCATCTTTCTGTCATCTTCTGTCGCATTTCTTCTTCCTTACTTTCCTTGTGGAGTGGTGCTACTCAGCTGAAAGATAGTCAGCTCCTGTTAGGCCTGCTCAAGGACATGCAATTTATTTTTGCCTGTCACCTGTTGAAATAAGAGTGGAGATTTCTTTTCTGCCAGCTGAGGAACCCATCAGTAACACAAAAGGAGCAGCTCTATCACTGCAGGGGTGAACAATAGTTACAGACATCAGTTACTTTTTATCTGCTTTGAGACAGGAGGACAGATTGTTCCTTTTAACTCTACCTAGTAACAATGGGGCAGAGTCTGTTCCCTGCTTAAAATAAGCTGCTCTCTTTTATCTACTAAAATGTCATTTCTGACCCCACATCACTCTCTTGAAAAATGATTTAAAAACAAAATTATACCAGTTAAGACATAGTCCTAATTTTAATGCTGCATTACTCTGATTTTATATAACCTCATAGAGAACGTTGAGTAACTCAGTGGTAAATCAGGCAGCTTCTCTACACATTTTCAAAATCTGGGATTCACTTGGGCTGCCTTGGCTGAGAATTTAGGTTATAGCCTGGAGCCATTACTCTCTTCTTGGTACAGAAGAGAGAAGAAACAGCCAACATATTGCTGATTTCTTTTCTTATCCTCCACTTGTTTTACTGCAGTTAGAAGCATTGTAAATATAAATGAATGCTTGCAGTACTTTCAGTTTGCATTAAAAGGAAGGAGATAGAAGAAAAATTAAAGCTGTAAGATTTATAAGGTGACTACAAGCCAAGAAATCTGAAGAATGCAGTGGTAATTTTTTAAGCTTTTTTATTCTGTTCTTTTTATGCAGCATCACGCTGACCCTTGGCAGGATATTCCCTATTGAGACAGTGTTTTTGCAATCTGTTAGCCTTCTTCAGTCTTTGCCAAGTGTTGGTAGTGATGGTTTTCAAACACCCTTTCCAGTGATGGAATTTCATATAGCCTTTTCCTTTTCTTTTAGTCCTTTCAGAAAAAGTACTTTCTGTCCTGGTTACCTGGTAACATCAGCAGTGCAAGCAATGTGGTATGTTGAACTAATTGCCAATTAAATAATAGACAAGGCTAAGATCTAACAGAAGATCATTATGCACAGTTCATTAACTGCATTTCACAGAACCAAAATCATGCCACAGGATTTTTAAAAACAGATTTAAGGGAATGCACAGTTTCTTCCTTAATACTGAATAACTAAAGAATGGAAAGATGTTCAAACTGGCATTTCCTGGGCTTTTGAATTCTTCCTCCCTTCTGCTACATATCTGTACAAATCAGTCATTTCTGAGGGTTAGTTTACCTTCTCAGAAGAAGTGACTTTAAAAAAGACAAGGGGATTCCTGGGGATAATCAATACCTTTGTAACATTGTGTGTAAAAAATGCTTTCTCTGATGCTCAATCATAATAAATTAGGAACTACTAAATAAGAATGAGGAAAACTCTACAGATGCCTTTCAGACAGATACTGAAATATTTGAGTGGCTTCACAGAAAACCCGTGAAAATAACTAAAGTATCAGAAAGCATGCATTATGGGGAGGGAACCACACCAGGGAGTACTTAACATACAGTTAGGGCCTGTAGAAAACTAAAAGTACTGCAAAAGAGAAATTTTCAGTTTAGCAAGTAAAGGTGTAACAAGACTGGTTCTTAATGCTAGACGAATTTAGACAAGAGGTGGAATGGGTATGCATGTGTGTATATGAATGTGCTTAAAAGCAGACGAAAATGGCCAAAAATATAAAATGAGACATTTGAAGCAAGTTTTGTTTGGGGAATGAGTGGAAGTATAGAAAGTCTGAGAGTGAGCAGAGTTTGATCTAGCATAATGAGGTTTTGAAATAAAAGTGTTAAATGCATGGGTAGAAATGGGTAAAATTATTAGTAATAGGAAAGGAAGGAGCCCCTTAAATAACATTTGGAACATATTTGGTAAGATGCTGGTACAGTCCATCTATTCCAATGGTTCTTTCTAGTCTTATAATTTCTGATTTCATAGCTTGTAGTCAGGATTGTAATGAAACATAACTTGCAGAGTTCTGAGAATTTGGAGCCTCCTCAGCTGCATGTAGAATGACAGAAAAGACTTGTAGTTCCTGGTTAATGTCAAATTATACTGTCAGTTATACTCCTCATTTCTTTTGACCTTAGTGGGAGTTGCAAACACACAGCTGAGAGCAAAATTCAAATCTCAATTCCTTGTCTTCTCAACTGAGGTAATATATTTCTCAGTGTGACTCTGCCATTGCTAAGCTAATTTTTACAAAAAGAAGTTGGGAATGCAGTTGTAATTTGCTTACTGGCTACCCAAAAATCTCCCTATAAGGTTATCCATTTTCTCTAAATTTTTGCCCCATTCTCACTGAACTTAATGCATTTCAGAGCAGAATCCTTATTATCAGTTAGCTTACTACCAAGAACACTGACATGCATCTTATCATTCCATAATAATAGAGATATTAGAGCACTGTGTGTTCCATGTTTGTCATTGTAGTGTTTATATTCTGCAAGGAATTTTGATAGTAAAAGAGAGAACATCTATGGGAATGCAGAATGTATTTGTCTGTATAGATACTTCAATTATTTTTATAATAGAACTAAAAGCCTATCTTTAATGCTTTAGGAGAATCTTTAAAGTTGGAAGTATCAAGACGGAAACTTCTCAAAATAAGCTGTTTGACTTACGGTCTATTGCTTAAATGTAAAAATTACTATAAAGTTAGTTTTTTAAGAGAGAAACAGTGACACCTAGCCATAATATGTTGAGAACTATTTTTAAACTTACTGATGAGGGAATGCTGAGTGTCTGCTGCTTCTAAAGATCTTTTTCATCCAGTTAGTTCATTGGATTGAACTTGCTTTTAAGATAGTAACATAATATTGTCTCAAGATCTTTTGTTACTGATACAGCTATATCAAAAAGGTTTTTTACAATCAGTTCTTTCTGTATTTTTGGTTTCTTGGTCAGAGCTTTGTTTGCGTAGTTTGTGGTATTCAAACCCAAAATAGATTGCAGGTGTTTTGCCTGTTGCTTTTTAGGAGCTATTAAAATTGCTGCTCGCTAAAAATGGTCTACTTTGAACCTCACTGTAGCCTAGCAACTTAATCTGTGGCCTAATAATGGCCTTTCCTGAAAGCACTAAAAAGAGATGCTATCAAGTGGAGTAATTAAAGATCTCAAAACCTAAGTATAATAGGTAAGCTAAGGAGACAAGCATTCGAGTGAACAAAACCTTTTGAAAAAGACTAAAGGTTCTGTCTTTTGGAAAGGTAGCAAGACTTGCCAGTCTGAAAATGAAGGCTCCCACTGCAGGGAAACACTGCGCCAGAACATCATTATCTACCTTTGTACTATAGCTCCAGTTCTGAAAGGCTGAGAGAGCTCAGAGCTTCGTAGGTCAGTAAATTTCAACCAGTTACCTCAGTGCTAAGTTTAGTATTTTATGCTTAGCTTAAATGTACCTTTAAAGGAAGTATTTAGTAGTTATTTGAAGACCTCAAGAGCTGGGAATGTCACTGTATTCTTTGCTAAAAAATTCACCATACATCCAGTCTGAACCACTCTGGCATCGATTTCCAGCTTTTTGTTCCTGTTATGCTTTTCTCCAATAGATTAAAGGATCCTTTTGTATCCAGTACTTTTTCCCCTTGGGAAAAATATGTCCTGTAATCAGGTTGTTCCTTAGTCTTCATTTTGGTATGCATAACAGGTTGAATAAGGGAACAAGCAAAGTGCTTGCTGTAGGGCTTTTTCTGCACTCCTTTAGGGTTTTCTTTTTTACATCTCCCCACACTTTTTTTTAGTCTCTTTTAATAAATATAGTCCAGCATCATAATTATTTGCAGTGTTTCAATATCAGTCATGCAATTCCACATATGGAGAAAATTCACATCATAAATATACTTCTTAATCATGTTATACCTAAGGGTCACACAGTTCCTTTGGCCGCAGCATTGTCCTGGAAACCCAAATTAAATTGCTTGTCTACTGTCTTCCCTAGATCCTTTTCATAGTTTTTGCTTTCCAGAATTCAGGCCCATTGTGTTTTATGACCTCAGTAATTTATTCCTTACTGCACTGAATGCCTTCGTTTTCTAAGTATTGTAGAACACTGTGAGTGCCTTGTTCTTGTTGTTAATTTATTATTTTGCCAGACTTTTGTCTTCTGCCAGTATAACAGCAGCAATTTTACATTTACTTCCAAATAACAAACATTATCAAGCTGAACAGGTCAAAAATGTCTTGTTAAATGTAATTTCAGTTTTCTTTCTTCAGTTTTATTATGTGGGAAATATCCAAGACTTAGGTGCTTTGATTTTAAAGTGTAGTTGTGTGCCTGCCTGTTAGAGTGATCAATAATGTTCAGAAAGGAAAGACATCAGAAAGCAAGTTGCCTAGGTTAAAATAGCCCTAAAATATAGTCACACAAAGATACTCATTAAAATGTATTCTTGAGTTGAAGGAAACTTTTACAATGTCTTCTGTAAGATGTTAGCAAGAGCTGTCAGACTTCTACGTGTGTGTTCTTTAAGATCTATCATGTGTCTGTTGGGAGTTAGGAAGAGCAAAGGGTTATACACCCCATAAAATGAAAAATGAATCGAAATTTGCAAAATCACTAACTACAAGTTTGTGGTTTAAACACTAGAACCATCTTCAAGGTATAGAGTCAGTTGATTTTAGTCAAATTCATCAGTTTGTTTCATAATTTAGTACATAATCACTTCCAGATAACTCTACTTAGACTTTAAAAAGGTTGATTACTTGATATATACCAATGTGAAGACTTAACTGATTTGATATTTTAAGTCTAATTTTGATGCTAACTTGTTTGTGTAACTTTGATTTGCAAATATGTTGCTTTACTCTTAGTTAATTTAGTGTTAAGAGCTGTAGATTGTTATTATGTTTTCTATATTTTACTCTAGTTAAATGGTTTAAATCAAATTTATGAGACATATGATGAGTCATATTTATTTCAGAACATAATGAAGACCCAGAACTGTTGCTATCAGTATTTGCCGTGCTAACTGACAAGGGACTGTATGCTATCTCTCTTTAACAGCTTTTTGCTGCTTAAGAGTCCAAATAACAACATGCAGAAGTTTGGGCATTAGATCCTTGTGATAGCTCACAGATAATGAAATTTAAGCTCTTCAATATTGCCAATCCATTTCTCTGATTACTATTAAAAAAAAAAAAGCCAGGTTGCACCATTAAAATAAACCACTGAATCTGAAACAGTAATGTAAGATGCCATCTCTCAATCGAGATAACAAGCCATACTGAAGGTCACGACTTGTCCAATTTTAATATCTTAGAAGAGAAATTTTCAGTTACTCCATCGGCACAGAAACTATTAAAAATTGCCTCTGTGACCTAGAGCTACTCTGTGTTAATGAGAAGAACAAGCTGATACATAAGCCTGTGTTGCAAAAGACCTGGTGAGTTTAATTGTATACTTCAGATATTCTGCAGGCAAAGAACTATATGTATAGCCCATATTTAGAAGATTTTTTTCATATTGTTTTTGCTGGCTGTCATGTGAATTAGAAAATTGTCTCATCAAATAAAGGAGACCTCCAAAGTTCTCAGAATTTTTCAGAACATAATTAATATTGTGATACAAATGCTATATATTTTAAAAATGGTTTATTGTAATATATTGAGAAATAGAATGACCAAATTTATGTTGCCATAATGATTTATTTGACAAATGCATTAGCAGGCCACAGAATGTATCACACAGCTGGTTTTGGTAATTATAAATGTTAGTCTCTCTCACATTGCCTTTTTATATGTACCAATAAGGCATGCTAGGCTACTTTCTCATTTTATCTTTGTCAATATAAAAGCACAGGGATGCCAATGAAAGTAATGATGTTACTCCATTTTCTGATTTTGGTTGCTGTGAGTAGCATTTTGTCTGTTATTCTCTTCTAATTTCAGCTATACATTAGGGAGATAATTCTATCTATTTTTCCGAGATAAAGTGAATGTGAAAGGTACTTTACATGCCTCTCCAGTTAAATTAGCTCAATTGAATATTTGAGGCATTTCAGAAAACTTGAACACTTTGGGGAAGAGGTGAGGGGGAAAGACAAAGGCAAGCATGGAAGAGAGTATCCATAAAAGTTTGTAATTTAAATTATTTGTAATTGATTTTTTAAAAAAGGTTTAATACATGGATACTGTTAATTCATAGATGCACTACCATATCACCTAACATATCAGAACATGTACTTGACTTTACTGAACAGAACAATGTCTGCAGGTGATGGTGTGGTTTTCCCTTTCTTTACATCTTGAATATACTATCCTTCAATATTGGGGCCAAGAAATGAAAAACGAGAACTATTACTTTTGTGTGAGTATTTAACAGTACAAATGATTAGCTGTGGAAATTTAAATGACCACCTTCATTTGTTGAGTACTCTCTACCATATCTAACTTCCAAATCTAAAATAATTGAATTTAAAAAAAAAGAGAAATTATATTTTCTTACCCAAAAGTTGAGCATCAGATATTTAGAAGCATCACTGGCTGGCCATAGTATGAACAAAGTATGAAGAAAGTATGAACATAATAGGGGCAGACACTAAAATTTCACTACATTTTTCACAAAGTTTTAGTAAGCAAAGGCCATGAGCATCATGATGCTGGAATTCTCTTTAATGCTGAAAAACAGGTTTAGTAAACACATTAACCACAACATACCATATGGATTTTCTCATACACTTTCAAATTAAAGATGCAATGAGACAGTAAATCTCACAAAAATAGCATGCATATTTTGAAAGGGTTATCTCTTCCAGATATGCCGTATTATCATTTTCATTATTCTTATTTTGTAAGGAGCTCCTAAACAGAAAAGGCCTGTGTCGGAAAACATATATTCCTTCATTTGGATTCTTCTAAGTCTTCGTCAGAAATATAGTAAATACAGAATAGGTGTGCAAGAACTCTTGGTAGTTATTTAATGGAGTCAATAGTTACTCTATTTTATTGCTTGGAAGAAACTGGATTTGTTGAAAGATGTTATGGAGTTACTTTGCAATCAACATCTGATAAATGACAAGGATGTTTTGATTTCTTGGCATGTTGCCATACTAAAAAAGCTTCTGTGAAAGAATGCACTCATATATTACATTCAACAGAGTGCTAATCACCTAAATTATCCTTAACTGTTTGAAATTTGTCTATTGGAAAGAAATTTCTTAACAGTGCAACTCTGATATGTGAAGAAAGGAAATGTCTTTTTTTGTGGCTGACTTGCCTAATCTATATTTATCTACATATCAAAATGTATTTTTTTGTCATAGCAATATGAAACTTGGATCAAGATCTCTAAAATGCAGTTTTCTAGGCTTGAATCCTGAAAACTGATGAGTGCCTCCTGTGATTTTGCTGTATGTGTTCATCTTATACTTAAATATTTGCAGACACTTCAGTAGATCAGGCCTTTGGCTCTCATATATCTGCTTGTTTTTTTTATTTAATGTTTTTTGCCTTAATGTTTAAGAATAAAAAGCAAATCAGAGTGGTTGGTGTCTATAAAATCAAGTGCTTCTCTCTTTTGGCTTTATTTATAGATGTATTTATTGCTTAGATGTGGTATTGAATGATTCTTTGGATTCAGTCATTAAACTGATTATTCATACTTTTTATAATATAATAATTATATTTTTGCACAACTTTTTATACAAGTACATATTTTATACAAGTACATATATTACAAAGAAATGCTCCTCACACAGCGCATTTTCAGATCTGAATGGCACTCTCATGAAGCTAATCCTGCATATCATTATGGAAATTTGGGGTGAGATTCATCTCACCAAACTTTTAGATGCTTCTGTTACGGGTTGCCAAATCCAGTAACCTGCTAGAGATGAGACTGCTGCAGCTCCATGTGCCTGGGTCCAGCCAGCAGTGAGGCTGAGCATGTGCCCATGTGGGCACACAGGCCCCTACACGTGCACACACACATACGTATGTACATGTCTGGCCACATAGATCAATACAGGCAGAAAACACAGCACTCCTGCAAACACAAACAGCACCAACGGCCTCATCCTGTTCCCCTCTCTGGCTGATCAGGGTGAAAGCCTGTTAGTGGAAAATATATGTACATATATATCCATATGTACAATGTGGATCCTTCCAGTAGACACCTGGGCTATCTAGTAACTAGCCCCTGGTCTCACCAGTTGCTGGCACTGGCTGCTCTGATTCCTGATCGAGCCTCTGCTCTGGAGACGGAGGAGAGTTTTGCAGAAAAGCAGCCTCTACCATTTTCACAGGAAGGCATGAAGGAATAGAAGGGGCTCAGTATCTTGTGGATACTCTCCCTTTCTCTCCCTTCCTTAAAAAAAACTAAAAAAGCAGCAGATTGATCTATTTTCACCTTCTGCTCACTGGCCTGACTGTGGCTTCCCTGGGGGAAGAAGGCCCCTTCTTACAAGGAGAGCTGAGATGCTTGGTGGGACCTGGAGGCAAATGTGGGCTTTCGGGGGGGACAGATCTGGTGGGGAGACAAGTAGGATATTGTAGTCACAAGCTGCAAGCTATGCCTTCTCGCGTGCTGGACTGAAGGATGTACGTCTAATTAACAATTAATTCTGTTTTGGGGAAGAAGTTGGATTTACCTCTCCTCAGGGAGGTATTCGGCTCTTGCAGCAGGAGCCAAAGTCATCTTACTGTGCACTTCTAGAAAAAGGTGACAGCACTGTAGCTATGCTGCAAATATTAGGTCTGGGCAGAAGAGTTAAAAGAGGAAAAAGGCAGATCTGGTGTTTTTTCTGATCTCATTGTTTTTGGATCAGTGCCATAACCTTGGGGGAGTTTCTGACACATTTCAATATTGGAGACTGGTGATGCTCACTTTTTATGGAAAATCATAAATTTGAAAAGCTCAACCTTGATAAAACTCTCATAACATTTGTAGTGCAAAGCTTACAATATGGGGAATTCATAAAGTATTTTAGAAATAAAAACAAGGATTTTGGAGTTTTTTAAACTGTGAAAGTGCTTGTATAAAGTCAACAAGTAGGACTAATACTTTCCACACTGCTGTCACAGACAATAATCTGCTCTCATCAGTAATACTTCTCAGCATCTCAAAAATAAATCACTGGTAGTATTTATAGAGGTGGTAGCATATGTGTAATTAAAATTCTCCTGTTCTTCCATTTGTAAGAACCTGCTTTTAATTGCCTGTAGTTCTACCAAACTAACCATTTATGATGGAATTTTCAATGTTGTTTTGCAAGCAGCAAATATTTGCTTCACTCTTGGAAGTTAGGTATTATAATGAGGTGAAAAAGGTTGCCTCACTCATTGAAGTGAGACTTAAGCTAGCAAGATTAAGTCATAGAACTAGATGACTTTCCAAGATCCTTTCTAACCCAATTTTCCACGATTCTAGGTTGTTCAAAATTCTTGAATCTGATTCACTGAAGGTATGTTTTCATTAGCAAATACTGTTACTCAGTGGGAGCAGACTAGTAGAGCAAAACATCTGATGCTGAGGATCTGAAGTTTTTATTTTGCTCTTATTAGGAGGTTTACTTTAGATGAACTCTAGTCTGGTCCTTTGGACTGAATACCCATTAGCAGTTGGAGCACATTAGGTGCACTTCTGGATGCATCTTCCCATTCAACTTAATGTAAAACAAAGACAGTTTTTGTACTTGGCGACCACATAAGAATGTATACCAACAAATGCTTCAATGGAGAAGATCAGGAGATTTGCTTCAAATGCTCAGTCTATGAGAAATCCCCAGCTCAGTTCTTCTGAACAGAATGTAACTTTGGGTAGGAAACATGCACGCTTGTTGTTCTGGCAGAAAATGTCAAAAATTGGCCAGGTTATATTTCGAAAAAGTTTAGTTCACACATGTTCTACAGAGATTTTTTTGGCTCTTTGCAGCTCCGTTTTGTGCACCAAATATGCTCCAGCTCATTGGAGCAGAGACTGATAAGGACTTTCCCTGTATTTGTCTTCAGGCTGTTGCATCCACTACATGTTGGGTACTCTTAATAGACTAGCTGCAAATGTCCGTGCTTTGAGAAGGAGAATAGACATAACATATGCTATTGTAAATAAAAATATAATAAAATATATACTCTCAAGGAATCAAATTAAGGATGTAGAGGCAAATGTTACTGCCTCTTGCACTTGCTATTTTTTTGAACTCATGATTTTGATAGCTTAATTTATTTTTAACAGCTGTATGTGTTTGTGTGTATTTGCACATAAAATGTATGGAGACATACTCATCATTCGATATATAGTATTGTCATGTTTTTCTCATTTGGGTATCATGGGATCTTTCCAAGACACCCTCTGTTTTACATGATAGATACCTGACAACATCTCCAGAAACTGGTGATTTCTTCTGCTGACTCTGTAGCAGAAGCCCTTGAAAAGAGGACAATTTTAAGTTTTCTTACAATTACTTCAGATTTAATTATTTTAAGGAGGAAAAGGCAGTAATTCTGTGTTTCAAGTGGTAATTAGAGCGAATGGATGCTTGCTACTAGTAAGACAATATAACTTTCATTTATGGTGTTCTGTAACATATGGTTCTAAAGACTGACATATGGGCAAACAGCCATCGAGGTAATTATCTGATCAGTTATCTATAAAAGTATGTAGAAAGTTTGAGGGTTTTTTCTGAGTAAGATTTTTATTTTTAGTTTTCAAAGAGCTTTTGAAAAAGTTTTTATGTAAGTGCAATCATGAAATCAGTATTTTTTCCTATTAGCGTGGAAAGATCTGATTTCTGATGTCTCTCAGGTATAGCAGTTTTAACTCTGGAAGTCATCCAAAGGCTGTTCTAATGGTACACATCAATGCATTTCCCCTAGTTGACTAAGCATTAAGAGATATCTCTGTTTGTTCTATATGCCTCTGAAATTATATTGCAGTTGATAGAGAATATGTGTATGAAAAGTATCAAATCATAATTAGCAGATGACAAACTCTAAGCCTTCCAAAAACTGTGTGATTCTGAAGACAACAGAAAAAATATTTTTGTTACAGATAGTGAAACCTACAATAACAATCATTTATCTTTTAAAATGTTAAGAATACAACAAAGTCTGTCTCATAATTAAGTATCCTTGAAAAGTAGACTTTAAAACATACCAGATCTTTAGTTCCATCATATTGAGATTAAGAGTATTTGAAGTGGTGTATGGCAGCTCAAACCTGTAAAAAATGACCATGGATCTCCCCAATTCTGAAATGTATAATCTTAAAACCAAAAGGCACAAATAACATATTATTCCAAAATCTACTAGCAAATTCTAGTAAACATCGAATTGATTTTCCTTTTTTCTCCTGTTTGTAGCTGCTTGCTAATCTAATTCGAATTGTTTATTCACAGGATGAAAGAGATGTTTTTAAGCATTCTCAACAGTTGCAAGTGATTGATGTAAAAAAAGCCACTCTGATTTAAAGAGAGTTGCTAGGAGACATGCAGTTTGAAGATGAAATCCCCCACTGAGCTTGTCTTTAGCTGTACAGGAGAAAGTATGTTATAGGGTGTCCTGAGTTACAGATTATATGAATAAACAGTTAACCTTTTATAGATATAAATACATCTGTTATGAACTTACTGAACATATGTGATTCATTCCCATATCTTTATTTTAGTGATAAAAACAAGATATTACTAAATTCAATAAAATATTAAAATCAGATAGAAAAAACAACAGTGGTGTAAAGGTTTTCATATAATCTCATTTTCAATTTTTTGAAATGTCATATAAAAGTTTTCTTAGAATTAAATCTAGTGTATTTAAGATTTAATTTTAAGATAATGTTCTGAGTAGTCAAAGGAACCAGCATAACAGTTCTTTTCTGTTTTAAAATTCAACAGAAGAAAACCTCCAAATGATAACAAAAATTATACACTCGAATTCACTGGAGAAGATTACTTTGTTGTCACTTGAAAGTTAATGGCTAAAGTAACAAAAAAATCCTCTGTATTGTATGAAAGAATGTCCAGTTTTAATAATGAATATTTATTTGTATTCATGGTTGACTTTTTTTCATTGAATGATCATTTCTGAGGAAAAACTTCATGTTGGTTTTAGAACCTTGGATATATTTGCTTATTTTGGATTCAAAGTTACACTAAATAGACTTTGAATGCTGAAAAGGGGGAGATGCAAATGAAAGCAACTTGAAAGTATAGGAACAACGTGGTAGTCTGTTCTGTATGATATTCTGGGTTTGACAGGAGTTTTATTGATTTTTGTTTGCTGAAATTTTTTACCAGGCAATCTTTAAGCAGCATAGCCCTTGCAACATGCTTTCAAAGAAGTGTGAGCAATGGCTGTGAATTATAGCAGCGAGTGATCTTTTTCTTATTTATTACCCAAGAAGAAAGAACAGCCAGTTGCTGATAGAGCAAAACATGTGAAAAGGACTTGGAGGACTGGCTGCCTGACCCTTTGCTACTGACACGATGATTAAAGACAGTGTTTAAATACCTCTAAGCCACACTTCGTTGTCTGAAGGTATTTCAAAGCAAAGCCTTTTTGCAGCTCAGTGACTCAACAAAAATAACCAATCTGTATTAAGAATTAATAGTAAGGCCGAGCTGTTGATCTTACCACAAATTAGGAGATGCCTAACCTTCCTAAAAGAAAAATAAATGTTTATAATAGCAACACCAAATGACCCTTTGTTACAGAGTCATTGACTACCTGCAAAGATAAGATAGATGTGTGACCACTGTAAAACTGTAGTAGGGAAAACAATTAATGTAGATTCATAATGAATTTTTGAATGCAAATAAGAAAAATAAGACGTCTCATTAGTTGCATGAAATATTTGAGAGGACAAAATAACAGAAAGCCAGAAGAAAGTATGAAAAAAAATGGAAAGGATCGTGTAGTAAGCAAGCAAAGGTCCCGTAACGTTCCTTAATTGCTTAATTTGCTAACAAAAAAGCAAAAATGCCTACTGAGCACCTGACTGAAGAAGAAACTGATAATTAAGGTATTAATTCTTTGAGGTGTAACTATAAAAGAAGCAGGAGAGTTAAATTCACAGTGTGTTTAACTACCAGCATATTGTCCTACTTGAAAAAGTGGTGCATTAAAAAATTACCATGGAAAGCAGATGGCCTATAACAGTGGCTACTATTCAGTTCCATAGTATCTTCTGCATTTTATAACAGTCTTCTGCAAACAATATTATAGAATGCTTTTGTTTCTTGTTACAGACACTGTTTTTTCTTGCTTTGTAGAATAAGCTCTATTGCTGACAAGGGCAATAGGTATGGCTCAAAACATGCCTAGAGAAGTAATTTACCTTCTTTGTGGTCGACTCTTGGAGGGAAATTACAGCTTCCAGAGAAGGCTGGGGGTGGAATGGGGAGAAAATGGGTAATTCTGAGCCAGGATATGTTTTGGTGTCATTGGTGTGCCAGGATGTTGCTTCTATCAAGCCTATTGACTTGAGATTTTAAGTAAAAAAGAAAGCAAAAAGAATAAGTATATAAATATTTCCAGAAGAATAACAGTTCCCTTGTTGTACTCCAAACTTCAGATGAAGTTTCCTATTGAAACTTGTGTCAAGTTCTGTAACAACCCTGGAGTCCTTATCACCTCTGAGAGTTTGGCTCTTTGTGTTTCCAAGGTAATATTTAATAGGCAAAAATATCCACTAGTGGTAGTATCAGTTATTAATTTAGCCAGTCTTAACATATTAATGAACCGATCCTGTTTTTTTGTCGTTGTTGTTGTTATTTAACATCTGTAAAAAATTGCAAAAGAATTTGGACTGATTTTTCTTCAGGTTTAGACTGTTCATGCTTTTTGCTCCAACTTGGTAGGTGTTTGTTATGTAATTGTATGTTGTTCTTGAAAACGTAAATTCTGTTCAAAAATTTATCTTGTTCTGTTCAAGAATCTGTGGACCATCAAAGATCTTGCTTAAGCTGATGGGCTTGTTAGCTGGCTTTCATTCATGAGAAATGGAAGAAGTAACTCTACTCTTTAAAGGGATGGAATGGAAAAATACTAGAAGCACCACTGGAGATGACTGTTTGGGCCAATGGGCAGTACTGGTGTGGGCAATGGGCTGTGTTTTGAAGGGCAGACATTTTAACTTGCATTTCCACTTGAACAAAGGTGGTGAACATGGAGACTATAATCAAAAAAAATCAGAGATGATCAAAAGGTAATAGAGAAGTGTATCTACAAGCCTTTGTGAAGGGAATTACACCCACTTGTGGACTGTAGAAGATATTAGCGATCATCTAAAATCTTTCGTAGACATATCAGTGCTGTAGGGCTGACCTGGAAGTTTACTTAGAAAAATTCCAGACCACTGTAACAAGATAGATCAATGTAGGGGCAAGGAACTTGACTGTCATGACTTTTCTGGTAACAGGGAATGCTAGTAAACACTAGTGCCTAAAATATCTGTTTCAGAATTAAAGGGTTGTGGATGATGACTGGGAAGCCAGATTTTTTGAGTAAGATACAGTCCCTTTTGTAATGGTACAATCTAATCTAAAATAGGAAACTTGTTGATTGATTACAAAATTAAATTGCTAAGACCAAAATTGTAGAAGGGGATAAACAGAGGTACAATAAATAATATGCAGTGTACCTCATTATTTTCATTAAATGCAAAATGTTATTGGTAATTCTAAATGCTGAGCCCCTAATAAGATTTGAGAAGTGAGTTAGTTATAGTAGTGAAAAATGCTAGCTCTTCTAAGAAAATCAAGAAAACAAGCAATTAGATGCTTACTAAAATCGCTAAAAGAGCCTGAAATAAAAATAAATACAAAACACTGATTAGGTTGAAGTAATGTGTTGCTCCTAAGAAGCTTTGATTATAACTTGCCACTGTGTTAATTTACTGGTGATTTATTGCAATTATATATATTTATGTTTTGAAAAAGGATGGAGAACCAGAGATTTCCTCTAGATTATTGTATCTATTTGTAGACTAATCTGGATGGAATCTCTACCAGTTCTAAAGCTTCAATATGCATAATTGTAATCATATAGCAGGAAATGAGGATCATAACAAGAATCTTGATTTACCTCTCTTAGCAAGATTTAGCAAACCAGAACTTGTAAACACTTTCCTTTGCCTTCACTCTATCAGTTCTGCACTGGGGATTGTTAAGAGGGAGCCATGAACAGATGCCAAGGGCAGATGTAGTTGTCAAGCTGCTCCCATGCTGAAAGCCACAGGGAGGGAGATTCAAGGAAGAGCTTGTTGTGGTAAAAGCTCAGACTTACTGACAGCAACTTGACAACCTTTCTTCTTACACTGTCTTGCAGTCTAGAAGTATCTATTGTTAGTTTTCTAATGCAACTGCAACATGATTCTCTGCTTTTGTAACCAAATTCTCCCTTCTTAACCTTGTGCTAGTCTAGCTGATCAAAATACAACAGATAAAATAATCTTCCCCATCCATATCACATATATTCCTTTAGTCCCTTGGTCTCTCACTGTGGATAGTGCAAAGCCCTCATTCTCATGCAGCTGTATTTGCCTCTATCTCCATTGCTTTTCCCTCTGCCTTGCTTTGGGACAGTTCTTCTGGCTTGGTTTATTGCTTTCATTCTCCCACACTTCACGTACATGTCCCCCATGATGTCCATCCCTTTGTAATATGAAGTTCTGTATCTTTGCTTCCTCTTCACCCCTTTGACATTCCCCACTGTTGCTCCGATTTCCACAGTAGACCTCTCCTGCTGTGCTGTTCCTTTGTTTATTCCTCATCCACCCCTTTTTGATTTCAAATATAGTAGTTTATGTAGTTTATTTGAATTTCTTTATTTCACTGCCTTCCTTTACTTGCTGTTTTTAATTTTGCTTTGTATCTAGATTATGATTGATTTATATCCTTGCAAAGTGGTGATGTTATCTACATGTTTATATTAATTAGGGGAGTGATGTAAAACACTGGCTTTCATAGCCATAAAACAACAAGTATCTTTTTCTCCTTAATAAAGGCCAAAGCATGCAATACAGACCTGAACAAGGCCACAAAGAATACGGAAGAAAATGTAGACTTTTTCCTAAAGTGCTTTTTTGAGAGATTAAAGAATCATTACATTTTGGTAATATAGAGAGACAGGTCTTCTCTTTTGTCCTGGGAAGACCTCTCATCATAATGAAGCATCATGAGACACTGCAAGCCTGCAAAAAGAGTTCTGGGAGGTCCCTGTATTAGAAATTGAATGTGCTTTCTATTCAGCAGCCAATGTCCCAGTTTTTCCCCACCTCCTTTGAGATGGTTTGCACTCCAGACAACTCACCAAGAACAGTTGTCTTGTATCTAGCAGGATGAAGGCCCTGCAGTCATGACTGGCTCTTTGGGGAAACAAAACAGTCAAAAGGGAAATAAATGTGTTAATGAGCATTAGAGAGTAATTAAACTTGACACAGTTGCAGTTAAACACTTTCTCATTTTATTACATTTTTTAAACATCTCTTACTCATTTGCTAAAATTTTATACTCTGTTGTGAGAAAAAGAGGATAGCAGACTAAACTAAACTAGACTGTGTAGACTAAAAGGAGTGTATCTAAGCACACAACCATTCTGTGATTTTACAGGGGAGTAAAGTGAGTTGTACTAATGACTGTTCTTTTGTTAGGGAATGATTTTTACTTGGGCAACAATGTCCTCACTCTGCAAAAAAAAAAGGTAGAGAGCTGTAAAGCCAAAAAAAAGGCAGTAGATACGCTGCATGAGCATTGCAGCCTACAGTGCTGCCTCCAGTGGGGGTGCTGCTGCCTCAAATAAGCTTGAACTCTTACTTGAGCAGCTGGGTAGTAGCATCATGTACAGTCATACTACTTCAGAGGAAGGGAGGATAAGATAAGCCATGTGCTGCCTCCCCTAATTGCAGATGGTTCTGCTGAAATTCGCCAGAGCAATGTGAAACAGCCTCACTTCTCTTCCCCAAACTGAGATAAATCAGGATAGATGTACTCTGTGTACAGAACTTACTCAGCTGAAAGAAATGAAAGTAAGGAAAGGATTTTAATCCTAGCAGGATGGATATTGTTTATCTGAATAAAGTGGGGTGTTTATAGCATGGGATTTACTGACAGAATTTTGATTTACTGTAATTTGAACCAGTGTGACTGAGCCAACAGAAATGATTTTTCAAAGAGCTAAAGAAGAGGCTTTCCAGAATTGAGTCTGAATTCTGCAGAAGAGAGGGAAGAAGGATTTTCTGTCTGCAGTGGTGCCTGTAATGTCAGAGAGCGAACACAGGTTTATTCTTAACAGTATCTATCAATATATTTGAACACAGTTATTATCATCATGAGTTACTGTGTAATTACCATTGTTCCAATAGAATTACTGTTTCATTGCTATTTAATTATGTGCGTTATTTCACAGTAACTATGCAATTTAACTCATGTCACTTTGGAATAAATGTTCTGGAGGAGGCAGTGTCATAACATAATCAGCTTCATAGTCATGACCTGGCTGCAAGAAAAGTATACAAAGTGATTTGTTGATGTAGCTTACCACTGTCTTTTTGAAGCGTCATATAGATAGAGTAGTTCATACCTTGGTCATTTAATTCAGATGGGTGAAATAGTTGTGAATATCCTTCATTGTGTGGTAGAACAAACAATAATGCCAGAGTTTGAAAAAGCTGTAGTGTCTACAAAAGCAGGAGGGCAAGGCTATTTACTAAATTATTCCACTTGGATAACTAAATCCAGCTACAATACGCATATGCATTTGTTACCAACGTAACAGCCTTTTTTCCAGGGAACATTTCTAAATAAACCTCAGTTCTTGGAATCACTGTGTAGCTCTTGTATGTGTTTTGCTGAACACTGTTTTCATGCAAAAACCATGACTGTCATGGTTTTGGCAGCTAATACAATTGCTTTCTGCTCATTAAAGATTTTGTCTGCCAAAATAAGGGTAAAGGATGAAGTTCAACAACTCCGGTAATTTCTAAGCCAAAAAGACTCTCTTGTGATATTTCATGCCATCCTTCCACGCCGTAAGCTTAATGAAAGACCACATGAAACTCCCTTCTAAGGAAAGCTCAGTAAATTAATTGAACTATTTGAGGCATGTTCAAAGGAACATGAGGCTCTTGTCTTTTTAGCATTATTTGGCACTCTGCATGTGCAAGCATTCTTGTACAGGGAAAATGGCAAACCTACATTTCTCTCAGAGAGTTTCCAGTGATTCCTGATGAAAGTGGGTGAAGGAGGCAATGGCTGTATTAGCAAAAATTTGATGCTGTGGACCCAGGGATCTCATAGTGATAGTGTTGTGGGGACTTTACTTCAGACCAGCTGTAGTCTGGTGCTGTGAACTGAACACTCCATTAGCAGTTGGAACACATGAGATACACTCTTGCAAAGTGATTTTTGGTTTTGTTTCATCCAAAGGGAATCCAGTCTCCTTTTGGAGTCTTCTGTATTATTTGAACCAGAGCACTGTGAGTGGGGGTGATGAGGAGATTCACTTCATAAGTACATTCCTGAACTGAACAGAAATGTTACAGTATATGCTAAGAGAAGCAGCTGACACCAAAGTCACTGCCCCAGCCTACATCTCCTGCTGCCTGAGACAAATCTGGGAGTCCTAAGAGAGATCTCTAGAGGAGAAACAGAGACAGCCCTTAACGGCAGTAAAACAGCAGAAAAAAAGATTTTCCAAGATGAGGAGAAGGGAACAAATGTAAGGCCTTGATGTCTGAAGCATGTTCCTAGTCCCCTCAGGGAGAGACATGAGACTAATACACTGCAACAGTCCTGTCCGGTAGGAACTCAAACCAGAAACTCTCTGTTGATTAGAGCAGCATTTATCCCAAGAATACTTATGGAGTTAGGTATGTATATAGAGGTGCTATGAAATTCAAAACTGTTTCTTGCTACTGGCAGTGAGAAACAGAGCAGTTTTAAAACAAGATCTGAAACATCTGGATTTTGGAAAAGAGAACACTATAGTAAAAATTTTTAGGTGGAAAGAGCAAGAGTCTGGGTAAAAGGTAGAAGCCACTATCTGAGTCACAAGTACTTGGCCTGGGAAGCTGGAACAGAGTAACATCAACATTGCATCCTGAAAAGAAAAGACAATGCCATTTAGCATACAAACATGTCCTAGGATGCATCTTACTGAATGGTATTCAAGTATATGCTGAGCATATTTGTATAATGAAATAGTAACAGATGCAATAAACTGAGAAGAATGGATAACATCAACATGTGGCTGAGATATGAAAATATTCCATCACTGATAAGTTGCAAACCTTGCTTTGTGTGAAGGTCATAGTGTAGCTAGTGCTACAGCACAGCCAGTCAAGAGAAGAGAATAGTAGTATGAACAAGATGTGATGGATGTAAAGAATAATTTTATACAAGCATGACAATACATCCATTAAAACTGAAAATTACACACTGCAAACATGATGACTCAGTGCCCTAAAGATATAGATAACAGCCACCAGCAAGAAAGAATAAACTAACAAAATATTCTGATTTAAAGAAGCAGAAAATGTTATAGAAGAAAAGTATTGTGGAAAATGGTATCTAAATTCCTAGAATATTCAAAAGAAGTTACATATTCCTTGGCAGCTTGGTCGTAGGGTATATACAGGCAGAATTTCTCTCAGGAAAAGAGAAAACTTTAAAAATGACATTATAATACTCATTATATTCAAAGGAATTAAAAGGAAATGCAAAAAAACTAATACTAACTTCCCACAAGATCATGAATTGTATGCTAAAAGTCTAAAAGGAAAAATAAACTAGACAAAATAGATGAATTCTGAAGGAGAGTCATGTGCTTCAGTAATTTTCTTCTTACAGACCTTAAAATGATTAATTATAATGTACTACTTAGATGAAGGAGGACAGAATCTGGACTTTTCATATTTACTGTAAACCACGTAGTTTTCTAATATTTCTAACACTGTGACGTGTTCTCACAGAGAGGATCTAGATTCAACTCAAACCACACTTTCGGTTTAGGAAGATGGGTCTAAAAGAGAATGTTCAGTATTAACTTTTGCCAAATTCATTATTATCAGTGGAAAATCTGGGAGCTCTATAGACCTTTAAACAATGTGCACTCTGAATAAAAGAGATCATTAATTTGATCCAGCAAATTTGACAGTGCATTTATTATTCAAAAGACTCTATCCTATATTAACTCTAAGTATTCAGTTTAGAGAGATAATATGAAGTTCAATGTGGTATGAGATACAGCCTTATGTTGGAATTATTCACTGCTTTTTCTTTTTCTCTAATCAGGTGTTTTTAGTTCTCTGAATACTGGTGTTGCAAGGCAGAATTGCTTTTGAGATAATCTCTGAATAGAAGATAACCATGTGCCTCTTAATCAGTCATCTTGTTGCATTGTGTTTCATCTTCTGTCTCGCAGGTAAGATGACCTCCCATGTTAATTCCTTTAACTAGCCTTTTTCCAGTTCTATGCATTTCAAGGTCATTTCTGCTATTTGTATGAGTTTATTTGTGCAGATGCAGTGAATTACTAAATATGAATAATGAAGCTGTAAGGAAGCATACATCAGGAAGCCATCATTAAAAGCTTGAAAAAAATGCTAATCTTGACTTCAAATTCATTTTTGTCTATTCCAATTTGGTATACAGAATTAATTCTTTCTGTAGATTCATCTAATCTCTACTTCATCCATAGATTCATCTAATATTATAAAAAATATATTAACCATCTGTTAGTGCACAGATGAGCAACATGATTAGAAGACTGGAAATATGCCGATAAGATGAGAGACTACGCACAAAATTCAATGCTACAATATGGACACCACTTAAAATTAATAAAAATCAGCATTTGCTACAGCACAATACAGGATAGTTTTCATAACGCAGTGTATTAATGCAGCATATACTGACTCTAATTCAAGATTACAAATGGTAAAACTTTACATAAATAGAGATAAGGCCATAAACTTTCAAATTTTTTCATTCAATTTTTTTTCCTATTTAGAAAATTAAAATTCAGGATTAAAATCTAGTGGCCAGTGCTTATTCCAACTTTTCGATAAGGAATTTTGAGACTTTCTAAGCAAATGTTAGTTTTCATTTGCTGTCATGAATGAGACGGCCAACATAAGCAAAACTCTTCTCAAGAAAGAGAACATTTTGCTTATATACTAACTGCCTGAACTGAGATCTGAGCATGGAAAAAGCAGGATAAGTAAGTTGTACATACACAAAATACTGACTGAAATGTGTTTTGAAATATCCAAATATTGCACACTAATGATTTGGTTATTTTTTAATGCATATCAAGCCAGGTTGTAGATCCTTTCTGCTTTTAGGGGCAAGTTACTGATAAGGATACTTCTACTGCATTTTGGGTTTTTTTCTGTTTTGGGGTTCTTTATATAATTAATGGGTCCTTAATAGAAATAAGCAGCCCGTGGTTTTGCTTTATCTGGCCTACCATTTCAGACTTTGTAATGTTATCACTATCATGAGATCATATTGTCTGTATTATTGAGTCCAAAAATCTGATTAATACTGTGATGTAAGCTTATTGCCTTTAAGAAATCACTTCATAGCTCACAGGAATGCTTTTTGGTTTAGTGAGAACGCAGCTGTATTCTAAAAAGGATTTGAACTACCCTGAGCTCTTTATTCCATGGCTAAGTTCACTGAAGGATATACTGACATCTAATAAAAATCAAGATCTTAAAAATGTTGGAATCTAATGCTGTGTATTTACTGTGTGTTTCAAGGTCTTTTTCTTTGTTCAGATCTGAGGGTTGCTGATGGCACCAAAATTAAAAATTAAAATTCACTATTTTAATACTGGGTTTTTCCTGAACTGTCAACAGCAATCAGTAATGTTACACATGTAATTTCAGTCCTGACATGTTGAGATTTGTATCCAACAAAATCATCAGCTACAGTAGCCAATTAAGTGCTGGACTTCGGTTCATAATAAAGTTGTATGAGTCAACCACTGAGAACAAATGCTCAGTGTTTTTTTTTAAGGGTAGCACCAGATGATTAATGCTATTACTTGTGTATTATGTATATTGCAGTTGTGCCCAGAAGCCAGAAATCTTGGCAACAGGACATCTCATGCCAGGTGCCTTAGAGATACTTTGGAAGATAGTGTGCTATTAGCGTCACTAATAAGTGACATGGAAAGAACAAAGATGGGCATAATGAGCTTGCACGAGTATGCATTGGTGTGTTCATAGCAATATACATTTGATCTTTTGCTTGATTGTAATTGACTATGTTAGATTAATGTAAGAAAAATAGGAGGCATTGGTGCGAGGAGTTTTGCATGGGGGGAGGTTCTGATAGTGCTGTCTGTAAAAGACATTTTGATTTCAAAGAAAATTCCTAACTTATTTTCCAGTATGCATAATCCATCCCAGTCCAATCCAGGACTTGTTCGCATTTTTCCTCAAAAACCCAAAGACCTACCACCACCTCAAAAGATTATGGTACTCTCCTCCAATGTGGAAGACTAATATCTTTTACAATCAATGGGATTGATTGCTACCCAAGGCTGGGTAGCACTCCACTCTCTACTGTTGAACCTGCTTTACTTTGCATAAATAATTAGATATCCATTTGAGTTGAGACAATTTTTGCCTTTGTCGTCTAGTCATTATTGTACCCTTCTGGATTGTATAAACTTGAAGTTGTAGTCCTCGCTCTGCCCAAGCACTTGAGACCAGCTAGAGGATCTCTCATTTCAAATGAGTGCCAGTGTTGCTGGCAGTTAGTCTAGGCAAATTTTCTTCTTTAATGTATTTCTTGGCAATGTGAATGTCATGGAAACCAGAAAATATGTAGCTGTAGTAATCAAGATGAAATATATGGGGTTGTTTGAGAGCTTTGACTGTATGGTCAAAACGTGAAGGATAGTTGGTGTGGAGGAAGAAAAAATACACTTAGGGTGATCTGGTCAAATTTTAGGAGGTGTTCTTCCACACGTGATATTATGAAGGGGGATGCTGACAATGTCAACAGTGCTAGAGAATATGGGAATTGGGGACAATTTCCAAAAAAAGATCAAGCGTTCTGATTTCAATAACAAGACAGACTAAGGATCAGAGAGAGGAGACAAGTTAGCATTGGAACAGATGTTGAAAACAAAATGTTCTTCTGCATGGGGCCTGTTCAAAACTTTGGTTCAGGAATTTTTAACAAAACATGTAGTTTTGTTGGAAGTATGTTTGGTTCACCTGATACCTTGCCTCCTGTGTTGCTGAGTCCACAGTTCTAGGTGGTTCTACTGTGGAAGTTGCCTTTGGGCTGACAGATCCATGACCCTAGAGGCATCAGTCAAGGCTTCTGCAACCCATGGCTCCTAAACAGACCTACTATCTGAACTGCTCTGGAGCCAGGAAACTTAAAGCTTTCAGGGTCAATGCCTTTTGAGATGTCTCACCATATGGTCTGCTCAGGTTTGAAGATACCAGTCAAGAATCCTGAAAGTGTTGAGAATCCATGCTTTGATTGAGCTTTGAGAATTTCCAGATTTACCTGCTGGAAGTATTTGGGAAACACAGAGCTAGGAAGCTGAGAAACTGAAAGCCACACTGACTTGAGGTTTTCAGGGTTTGACCTGAAATGATCACATTTATTTTGACACTTAATGAACTAAGAATTCTTACCTGTTTTCAAATAGATTTTTTTCCTGCTGCAGGAAATTTACATTTTTTTCCAAAACTGAAATACATTTTTTTTAGAATTTGAGAATTTGCCTGGGATTAAACATCCTGACTTTTAGCCAGTTCTGTTTTATGGTAATCAAAGGCAGAATTTAAAAATTATTACAATGGCTGTCCATTGCCCATCAATGGGGAATCTGTGTTACTTGAATGATGGGAAACAAATGTTACATGATCAGTGCATCCGAAGTGTAGGCAGAGATCGTCTTCTTCAGTGAGACAGGAAAAATATTTATTTTCCAGGTAAATTAGTGTTTTAAATGTAGTCTTGCATATATAAATCGATGAAAAAGCCGTAAGTAATTTGATCTTTCACTTACTGGATATAACAGACAGTTATAATAAGGGTTGCTTTTCAGAGTGCACTTTGAGCAGTGCAAGGCAAATGAGAACAGCAAATCACTCCTCAGGGAACATGATGATGATTGTCAGTCCACTGCCAAAAAGTTATTTCATGCCTATTAATGGTAATATTTGACTCTTCTCCTCTTTCCTCTGATGCCTGTGCTCTCTCCAAGTTTCCTGACTTCTTGTTCAAATTCATATCTTATTGCTGATTCTAGATTTTAGACTTTTCTTTCATCAAGCTAATCCCATACAAATCAGTTACCCAAATGATGAGATGATAACCTTGGGCTAAAACGATTAAGAGTCTGTTTCAGCAACAGACTTGTTTTATTTCTTTCTCAGAAAGACAAATTAAAAACTGCAAAGGCCTTATTTTGTTGTGCTCATGAATACTTAATTACATTTGGCTATAAGAGGAATCAATAGCAAAAAATGTTGCTCTGTTCCTCAGATGTTTTCTTTCTAATCAAACCATTCTATTTCTGGGGGGAGAGGACTTTGTAATGCAGGGCCAAGTAGTACCTGATCTGAGGTCAAATCAGGCTTCAGAGAGCAGCTTGGCATTCTATTGACAATTTTGGATTCTACAAAATGAGCTAATGGTCCAAGGGTAAAAATGTCGAAAGTACTTCTGTTATTTAGGGAACCTAATGCATCATATTCAAAAATCATATCTCTGTTTAGGATCTCAAGCCAGAAAACCATTAAGACACAGGGCTTGTCAATACAGGACAGTTAATTCAATCTGTGTATGAGGATGTGATTAGACAGTACACTAACTTTCTGAGTATGTGGCTGGTATTTCATATGCATTTGGAAGGGCTATGTGGGGAGAATGTGCAGAGTAGCTAGTGCACTCTAAATTCATTCCTAGTTTGCTGAGTATTAGCCTTCCCATGAGATCAAGCTCTTAGGCTCTTAAGTCACTTTCAAAATAACACTTAGGTTTCTAAGGAAAATCATCCAAAGTATCTGATTGACAAATGTGAGTATGCTTAAAACTACTATAATTGGTATTTGTTGGCATTCCTATTGGTAGTCTCAGAAGACAAGCAAACTTTATCCTTTCATTCTTAGGCATAAGTGGAGAAACTTGCTTTGTCAAGGGTTGGCACTTTTCATACTTGAAACTTGCTATAAAGGAGAAACTATGTAATTAACTACAAGGCTCATCAAGAACTTCAGTGGCACATATGAGAAGGCAATAGATAGGAGTAACTTTTCTGCCCTTTTCAGTCCAGATAAAGAGAAGCAGCCTTCCCCAAGACAATCTAACCTTTTTTTATAGCATGAAGTGGGACTACTTGAGTGGTTACTTGTTCTGTTTGAGTGTTGATGGGTTCTTGGGAATTGGTGTCACTTTAACCTCTTAATGGCTTGCACTGGTACTTCTTCTACATCAGGATGACTGAATCTTCTTTCTAGACTATGAAATGCTACATCATGAGTTTTATGGTCATGAAAATGTTATTCCTTTAGCACATAAACTTCCTGTAAATGCCAAGTGCAACTTTTCTCACTTGATTATGAAAGAAGTAGAAAAACCCAAACCTTAAATTATATATAGCTTGGATTTTTTCCAGAATGGTAGGTTCGAAAATATGTGTTGAAAATTGAGGGCTGGAATCTACATTATTTAAAGCTTTTTACAACAGCATATGGCATTATTCACAATTGCTAAAGAGAGATATGTATTTTCCTCTAAAAATAGGGAGCGTGTTAATATACTTAATAAACTGTTTATCTTGTCTGCCACATCCCTGCTTGGATCTTACAAGACCATTTTGTGCTGCTGCAGAGGTGTTTGACATTTATAAACAAATAATCATAATATGTTTTGTGATCATGATGCTCAGAAACCTGAAAGTGCCTTGTTTGTATTCCTGTGAGCCCGGCAGAGATATTTTGCATCATTCCCAGACCAGCTTTGTACTGAGCATGAGCTTCTCAGATACTGGTAAATTCTCTTTTTTTTGACATATTGAATACTGTATGAGATCCATTTCTAAATACCAAATGGTTTCTATGGTTGTGATAGTGATATGAAACCTGATGACTTAGTGATAGTTAAGATAATGAATGAGTCTATGGCTCTTCTGTTCAGTATTCATTAGCTTTCAAGGTTAATCTAGCCATGTGCTGTGTCAGCAGATCTTTGGCCCTCTGTAGTGTGAAAATATGTAACAGGATACGACAATATCAGAGAGGTCAATACTGGTGAGAATGATACCGCATCTCTTGAGCAGCCAGCCACCTTTAGCAATGTTAAATGTCATGGAAATAGCTAAGTAAGTGTACAGGAAGCAGGAACAGAAGAAGAAGTTGCTCATTAGAAAAACAGAATAAAGATGCTAATGCAAATAATTTTATATTTATTTTTTATTTAGCTTCTTTCTGACATTGATCTTCGGAAAACAGTTCACTATGATATACTATCAATATTCACATCACAATTTGTGTTGTTTTTAGAATCAAGTTGATTCTTATCCAGCACAGGACTTGAGCACATACCTAACATTACATTCATAAGTAATCCTGTTGATTTGGGTCAGTTTATGTGCTACGTATTGTGATGGATCAGGTCCCTAAGAATGTGAGAGACCTCTAATGAGAGACCTTCAATGAATGCAAATAAGTACATTCAGTGCTTTCTCATTATTATTTGCTTTAAGAAAGCTATAGTACCATTTAACCTCTTCTACAGATGAAGTTAAAGATCTTAGTATTTCCAGGGGAAGCTCTTGTAGCCCTCCCTTAGTAAGACATCTTATGCTGAAAATATATTTTCACAATAATGGAATTATTAGATGTTTACTGATCATAAAACTACCATGGAGCTATTCTTGATAACTTTCTTATAATTGTCTTCAAAGCAAATTACTTTATACACAGACATGCTGAAAGGAAAATTCTTAGAGAATTATGTTTTCCGCTAAAAAAAAAAATTTTTTTAAACATGCACCCTAGTTGCCATCTCATTGGTATAGATCCAGAAAATTCCTAAGTCCAAGCCTAAAACTATCCAAGTGTAAAACTGATTAAAAAAAAAAAAAGACTGAACCTAGAAAGGATCATTAAAAATTTGGGCATGGGAGGAAGGGTTCTGACTTCATTGAACAAAGTACTGTAGCATGACCAGGATCCCTTATTTCAGCAGCGCTGTGCCAGATGCTTAGGGTTACCGTTTGCTTAGTTCTTAGTTCTTGAGGCAGTTACTGAAATATAATGCTGCAGACTGAGTAAATTCTCGTGGAACATCGGGTGGCAGCTGATGGTGTTGTCTGTACAAGTTATTCATACTTCAGATTGCGCAGGTCTCTCCATTTTGTGACTAATTAAAAGTACTTAACAGATGTCCTTTTGCTTTCTCATTAGAATATCCCTGATCCAGGAGAAGCACTAGTGTGGGCTAATCTCTCTCATTCCCTGGGCTGGATATAATGCAGTTAAATCTTTCTGAGAAATAAACAAAGCCTGACAAGCTGAAACAGACCCCACAGAGCAAAGTAAGAAGCAGCACAGTCCTCTCTAGCCCTGCAGAAGTAAGGAAAGCTTGTGTGGGCCAAATTTCCCTTTTTTCTGATTGAAATTATAAGAAGGAGAATTGCCAAAAGCATGTATTTGTTTCATATGCATTCTCTTCAGCTTCATGCATAACCATTTGTCAGATTTACTCCAAGCACTAAATTCTGCTTTATAAATGGATTTAGGAAAGCTTCAAAAACATTACAATCCCACCATGGCAGACACCCAGAGAGACAGTAATTCTTCCCCCAGGCACTTTACGGATTAAAGCTATTCTTTGAGATTTATTGTTTATAGATCCAAATGTAGTATCTGTGCTTGCAGTAAATGATCCATAGAGGTATTGCATTAAAATAATGGCAATTTTGGAAAAGGAACTGGTAAATTATCTGGTATGTTGGAAACTTTATTTATAGTACTTATATTTATATTTATATTGTATGTAGTAATAAAATCACTATTTTAACAGAGTTCTACATGAGGTTCATGGGGAAAAAAAGTGTTTAATTTTGGATATTTACGTGGCATTCACTGGATGCCATGTAAATATCTCAGTAAATAGCTCAGTTTTGGCTAAGGAGGATCAGATACACTGTTTTATGTTTGGATATGCGAGGGCATTAGGACAATGGTTTCACTTCATGCTTGACCTTCTCCATTTTCTTTGAGCATCTGAGCCTCATGGAACAAATAAGAAGCAGAAAGTACAGTTTCACTTCTAATGCTGCACTGGAGTGGAAGAATAATTTCTTCAGGGCAAAGACTGTTTCCTTGGCAATGTATCTATGTAGGGCCTAACTGTGTGATCCTTGATCTTCCACAGAGGTTTCTAGCTGCTGCTGCAATGCAAGCAAAACCAGTCATGTAATCTCTCCTCAGGTGCAGGGGTGTGGGCAAGGCCATCGTTGTTCCCTCCCTCCTGAATCCTTTTAAAACTTGAAGAAATGAGAGATAAATTGTTAGCTTTCCTGTTGAGAGTAATAGTCCTAAAACTACCTCAGAAGACTGAATGCAGGAAGAGGCTTCAGCACTGGATTTAGTGCCAGGAGTAGGCTTCTGTACCCTGGGCTCGGCTGAGAGCATCTAGGTCATGCTGCATCTAGGTCACAGTTGCAGTCAGTTAAATCCAGACTCTGATATGGGAATATTCATCTTGCTTTGTTTTAACTATCTGTAAATTAGGTACGTAATGTAAGTTGGGTGTTTCAGCTTCCTCTGTGGTTGATGAAGAAGGACAGGTGGGGTGAATTGCCTGCTGCAGATGCCTGTCTAACCCCTCTGATTGTCAGGAGAACATGTGTGACTAGTTTGGACAAAATCCCTAGATTTTAAAATTACGTGAGCTAAATCCCACACTTAATGCCAAAAGACTCTGAATTTATAACCGTACACAAGAAAGTAGAATTAGCAGAAAGAAAGGGAAAAAAAAGGAATTACTATTCTTGCTATCGCTGCATTTATTGAACTTTTTCTCATCTGTGTCATCTCACTAAGGTTTGGGATACTGGAGTGCTACAAATCCAGATTATCTATAAGAAAAGTCTGTTAAAGCATTTTATGTTTCATGACTTGCCATACATATTATTAAACAACCCCTAAAAACATTTGCTGTATGTAAAATCTGTAGCTAAGAATGAGTAAGACAAAAGCAAACAATTAGGTTCTACTTTTTTACTTTTTCATATTGGAAAAATATGACCATTAACGGCTGTTTTCTTCTGTGAACTAAAAAAACCCATGATGGTCTTTAATAAACTATATATTTTTAACTTTCCTTTCTGGTTGTGGTCACGCACACAGAGATTTCTGTAATTATCGGGAGCTTTACTTCATGACACTATCCTTAATCTATGAATAAAATTGATTTTCAAAATAAATTAGATCCGTGTAAGGACTGAATTAGCTGATAATAAAATAAATTGTTGTGACTGAAAGTGATCTGAATGCAAACAGACTAACACTGGTGTCTCTCAAGAGAGAAATTATTTCCACAGCCCTCTAATCCACTGACATTGATGTTTTGAGTTCAAGATTATATATTGTCTGTGGTAACAGGCTGGTACCATTGTTTAATACTATGTAGAATGTAAATATTATTTGTGTATATAAAGGCTTCCATTGTGCATGAGGAATGGGATGAGTGATTGTGCAGAGACCCTCTTGGTGCACTTTTTACTTCAGTATTTTGTACTAACAGGAGTAAGCAGCCAAGAGGCTGGTAAAATACAAGAAGAAACTCAGATCTAATATGAGAACTTTTAGTAAAAATGTGAATGTTCAGGAATTTTTTAGGGAGTTCATCAGAAAGGTCCAAATATTGAAGGTAAAGTTTAGATATTAAAGGAAAAACAAGTCTTCTCATTGTAAGGATCATTAGACATCAGAATGGAAGTGCTAAAAAAATTATGAAGTCTTACTCACTGAAGGGTTTTTATAAGTAGTCAAAAAGGCATCTTTTGGGATAATTTGGTATGGAAGATCCTGCCTCAGTTAGGGAGAAATCAGGTAATCAGTCGCTGTTTTTTATAATTTTGTGATAAAAGAGGAAGCAACTAATTTGCTGTAATTTAAAGGATTAAAATTCATGTGTTTAGAAAATCAAAAGTGAAAACATGGAAGTCTTCTCGCCCTGAATATTAGGAGTACATTCATCTTGTGCAGGTCCAGAACAGAGTGGGACACAGTCTTGGAAGGTCTCTAGATAACTAGAAATTTGACAAAAATAAGTGTGTTGTCCCAATAGGAATAGTGCAGGCCACTGAACCAAGAAAATGCAACTGATAAGGAGTCTTCTGAACAACTAATACCACCACCCAGACCTCAAAACACAGAGAATTTGGTCAGAACAGAGTTTTTCAAATATTGTTTAACAGGACTGTGTGGGAAAAAAAGTTGGGAAGAGATAAGAAGCTGAGCTCTGCGTGTGTGTATTTGTGCGCACGAGCCCTGTTCACCCTTTCCTAGGCAGCGAGAGGGGACTGAAGCTAATTGCCTACAGTCCATTTCCTTCCCTTTCCCCCTGACCTAACACTGTCCATATTTCTGCCCCCAAATCATATCTGTATTATAATGTATATAATACTGAGCAGTATTTTTCAGGCACCTCATCTACACCACATAAATTTTCCTTTTTGCCTGTTTCAGTTCCACCAGTTCCCTTCCCGCTTGTCTCCTGAGTAGTTTTCTAGTTATACTGTCTCCTCTTCCTAGCTATCGCTATTTCTTTTCCATTATGCTAATGTAAAGGCATCCCAAAATCACTTTCCCATTCCCACAAAATAGCCATAGGCCTAACACCTGCATCCTCTCTTTTTCACCATGTCCCAAGCTTCATCCCTGGGAATGTTTCTATCACATATCTTCTCCATGGCTCAGGCTGCTGAGCCTCAAATCCCAAACTGCCCATGTGCCCTTACTTCTCCCCATCTAAACTCAGCATTCTTCCTGTCTGTGGCAACCCCATACAAAAGACAGATAAAGAGACCCCTGGTATCATGAACAGTGTTTTCCTAATGTGTTTTTGAACGAAGACCTGCAAGCTAAGCTGGAATGTTACTTGGTTAATTTAGGGTATTTTTAATGTACAGTAACTGCGTTTAGTTTTGACAAGCCTGTCCCTTCCCTTCCTCCTACCCTTATAATATATCAGTTCTTCAGCCAGAAAAAATCAAAATGTCACACAGAGTCTGCAGAGTCTTTGTCTTTCGGTTAAAAGTCAGTTAAACTGAAAATGCAATGTTAATAGTGACTTACATCCAAGGCAGCTTTGCTGAAGTCATTCATCATTCAAAAATCAATTTAGAATTTCTCTGCTATGTTTGTTAAATGTAAGCCAAATTTGTTCCTGATGTGAATAATTTACTGTCAGCGTCATTTCAGCAATAGGTAGAATTAATAAATTATACATAGAATTATATTATGAAAATAAATACTGAACTAATGAAATATGCTCTCTAGCAACAGCAGACAGTGATCAGGTTATTGGAAATAAAACACAAGAAGTGGGCCTATATAGGGGAAATATTTTATATTTTCCATTACCTTTATATTTAAAGATAGTAACTATAAGCATAATTTCCTTCTCAGAGGGGAGGTGAACATGAGTGACAAGGGAGAACCAGAAGCATGGAGCATAGAAGCTGCAAGGCCATTTGAGTGGGCAGATGGTTAGGATATAGAAGAGATTTATGATGAAAGGCTGGAGTTCCAGGGAGGATTGATCCAAGGCTGATCAGCTACTGATTTGCTGTGGAATTTTCTTTATATGACCTGAGTAATACAACAGGAGTGTATATGGGTTGGAAAACTTCTTCCTTTCTATATAAACAGGGAGCCATCTTACACTGGTGTATACCATTTATCACTTATATTAACCAAAAATTTGATCCAAGATATCATAGACTATACAAAGGAACTGAAATTTCTGCAGCGTTGAAATAGTTATAGTAACTATTATAACTGTAGCTGAGAATGCACAATTAAATCATTTGACAGCTAGTTCATTTTTTTTGTAAAATATATTTATATGGAAAATTCCGACCTTAACTGAAATAAATATACAGAATTGGTACACACTGATTAAGCCTTTTTATTGTGGCTTTTTTTTTCTACTTCTGACAAAATTTCATGAGCTGACTGGAAAATTACTGCCTTAGGTGGTTTCTGATTGTTATTTTCAGACATCTTTTTGGTATCTTTTCTGAACGTGTTGGGTATTTTATATCATGGTCTCTCACAGGCTTGTGCTGTGAAAATAAAGGTGTACTAATACTATTTGGTGTTTCATCTGCAAGTAGTGGTAAAGCTTTCAGATATATCTGTCTTACTTAAGCAGTGCTTCTTTCAGATGGTTCAGTTAATAGGACAGCCTTTTTCCTTTCCCCTGCTCCTGTGTTGTGGTGCTCAGTCTTATCCCATCCTTTGTACCAGCATGGATGTTTATCAGTGAACCAATTCAGCTCACTAAACAGGCAGAAAACTGACCCAGAAAGCTAAAAGTGAATAGATGTCCACTTTCTTTCGCTTTATCAGCTACCCTAGAAGTCAGACAAGCATGAGAGGTGTTGCAAGAATGGCTAGAGGGGAAATGACACTGCACAGCTAGAGTATCAGTTGGGTAAGGGGGGCAGGACTACCTTCCAGCACCATCGGTTGTTATAGAAGATCCATGATCTCATCTGGCACATACAGGTTTTCTTGACTTTCACAAAGACTTCCTAATACGTTTTAACACTACTGAAAATTCTGAATCTCATTTGTATAATTCACTGTAGAAAGCCTCGAATAGCTAGAGTTAGATGATAGGTTTTGCTCCAACTTAAAATACTAATCACATGAAATGTACCCAGAAAACAAGACAGTAAGAGTCTTTGAGAGGTCCTGTAGTCCATCCTCTTGTCTAAAGCAGGACCAGAACTGGTGAAATGTGTCTGTCTTCTCATCCCTGGTTTATCTGGTACATCCATTTCTTCTTCCTTTCTGTACTTTAACCTTTCCCCTTTCTCCTGTAGGCACAATCTCAATCAGGTCTTTCAATCAATCTTTTTCCAGGTACTCTCAATCTACCCTCCTTCAATCCCAAACTTAGTTGCACATGTATGCTTCTTCACGTAAAGTGTGAGCATTTCTTGTTGTTTTTTTCACAAGGCCTTTCTCTTTCTTTTTCTCCCCCATGCTGTTTGCAGATTATTGATCCACACTCAATTTATGACTGAGAATGAAAGGTTTATTCATTACCACTCCTAACATGCATTCTGCTCATCTTTTTCTGCTCAGCTAGACATCTGAAACAGAATTCGTAATAGACTGCAGCAGAATTGCCATTATAAAGCATATCTGATAGGTGTGAGAAACAGACATTCACTCAGTATAATTAATAGTGCTGGAAGCATTAGAAATGCATGCCATGAAGTGCCTAAGTGGTCTGTAACATCATTTGAGTCCTAAGGTGAAAACAGTCAGCGGCGTGTGATATGGCCAGCTATTTGCTGCTAGCAGGCATTGTTCTTTTATATTCATATTTAAGAAGTGCACAGAAACTGCCACCAGGTTTGTGGCTCAGTCATTGTAGGCTCTGTGCAGATACATGATTCCTGCCTTTACAGTCTACCATGACTTCTTCTTTTGATCTAGCAGTATATAAGTTTTTATATAGTATTGTGCTTTAAAATATCAAAGCAAGCAGATCATTTTCAAAAGGTCTGCCTTTCTTTCTAGTGCTCTTCTTTGCTTCTTTGAAAGGCTTCTCTTCTCTGAATTCCTTCTGCAAATGGAGTTGCCTGACTGTACATATCACAGCATAACAGTGCCTTTTGGACCTGTTTCTGTCCCCAAGGGAAACAGTGATTATTTTCATGCTAGCTAAAACTGGGAAGGGATCTTACTTTTTATCTGTTTGCAACCAGTTTTCTGCTAATGCTGCAATCTACTGTCTATCTATGAATGAGGACTGTTTTTTGCATGTATGTTATTCTAACTCTTACATAGTTTACATGACTTAATTGCATAAATAGATTTGTCTTGACTTTTAGGTTTTATAAAACCTTCCTAATTTAATCTAAAAGTATTAAAACCAAGACCAAGAATTTTAAAGGGATGAGTACAAAATCATAGTTTGATTTAAGGACATTCACCTATTACATTGCCAATTTACTTGTTGATCTGTGAAGATTTTTTAAAATGTAGCATTATAGGATATATAGTGCTTTTTTTTTTATCAGAAGCACAGATAGTATTGCATAATACTAGGATTTCTCCACCCTTAGCCATTTTGGGGGAATTTTTTAAGCTAAAAAGATTTGGCCATCTCTAAAGATCATATTAGGAAAACTGTGTTTGTTTTTCTGGTATTACAAGATTCTTCCAGTCATTTTCTCAAGAAAGAACAGTTATGTCCTGGATTAGCTGAGCAGTTTCCCTGCAATTGTCCCACTTCTGCCAGAAGAGTGTTCAACCTTTGCTCCTAGTCTTTTACAGATACTCAAACAAAAGAGCAGCCTTATACACTTGGAGGACTTTAAGGAGAGAAGAAATGCAGTAGGGGCAGGCAGACCCTGCAACCTTTACAACAGTATCAGCAAATGGAGGATAAAGATTAAAAAATAGCTTGTTGTCAAAACTTGTTTGACATTTATTCACCTTTGATTGACTGTGCAAACTTAATTTATTTTTGATATAGGACTTTTTTTTTCTTGTGTTGTGGTAGTTCTTATATATATATATTATATATATATTTACACACACACACACATGCATATATATGCATATATATATATATATATATATATACACACACACATACACCTAAGCTTGAATAAAAGAACAGAAACATGTTTTGGAAACAGTGGAATGCTCAGCTATGGTTCCTAAGATTAATGTTTTCTTTGTACAGTGCAGTAAAGATTCCTTCAAAATATATAAAACATTTGAAGCTAAGTAGGAGCTAAGGAGCTTAATCTTTAGAGTGTTACTTTGTGGCTAGACCTGTTTGACGAGAATTTGTTGGCCTCTCTGAAGCAAGTTTTCACTTATTTTCGTTGTATAGTGCAGTAAAGATTCCTTCCATATATATAAAGCATTGGAACTAAATAGGTCATAAGATAAGGAACACTTAATCTTTAGATTTTTGCTTTGCATTTGGGTCGGTCTGATGAGAATTTATTGGCATATATGAAATAAGTTGATCTCACGTGCATTCCTAAAGGACATATATTCAATTCATTAATATTTCCATGAAGATTGGCATAAACTGTGACAAATAATTGATGATGTCAGCAGAGAAGACAGGGAACGTAGTTATATGGGAACATAGTTTAAATTACTTTTGTTGTCAGAGGACATGAATGAAGCAGGAATCACAGTGAAGGAAAGCCAGCACTTTTGTTATCCATACTGTGTTGGTTTTGTTGATGCTATTAAAGTTGATTTTGCAGAGCTAACTATTCAGCCCTCACATTTTTAATGTGATAGGTGTGATGTAAGTTCATCCTAGGTTTGCCTGCTACTTAACTAATAATTACTTTGAAACTACCTTTTTTCAGAGGAAGGAAACAAAGGTTATGGACCTGTTTTTGAGGAACAGCCCATTGATACCATCTACCCAGAAGAGTCTTCAGATGGGCAAGTTTCAATGAACTGCAGGGCTCGAGCAATTCCTTTTCCTACTTACAGGTAAGATCTCTTTGTATTTTACATAATGAGTGTTTCAGGTTTTGATATGGAATGATTGGCTGTCTTAACAGGTGGATATAGTCTTCAGTGCTGGAAAAAATTGGGAGATTTGCTATTTTTCAATAAGAATCAACCTTCATTTGATTTGCCAAAATGTCTAGACTACAAGTGTTGAAAATATCCCATTCCTGTTTTTGCACTAAATGTTTTTAGCATTTGAAAGAAATACTGATCCAGTTGCAAAATAAAAAAGAGATCTTTAAAAAGTAATAAAGAGGCTATCTTTCTAGTTTAGGTTAGGGGTCACTGAGGTTCAAGTCCCTGCTCTTCTTGATTCAGTACAGCTTTTTTATCCCACTTTACTCTGAAAGAAGGACTGGGTGTTGAACCTGGATATCCTACATCTTATGTTGCTTCTGCAGCCATCCTATTATAGAGAGACACTCATGAATGTGCCAATATACCACTGAAGATGTGAAAAACTTTCTTCTGGGAAAATGTTTCATCTAGCTTTAGTATACATTTACACATATGACCTCTTCCATAATACTTATGTTTTTACTAATAGAGCAGTTCTGCTTCATTGTGAGATCCTGTGGCATCCTTATGAGTTTACCAGCTCATATTGTCATTATTATCTCACAGGACTGAAGTGATACCTCTAAAATCCAGTAAAAGCTAAATTCTATTTATTACATCTTGAAAAGCCTGTCATTTAATTATTTGGTCTTAGTTGCATTTAATGTATTTTTTGTTAAGATCACTTCTATTATCATTTCTTTCTATGACAAATTGCAATTTTAGCTACCAAAATCGTTATTCTGGAAATTTTGGCACAACTTTTCAAAAAGGAAGCAACACATAGGGTATGCTTTCTCATTTTTGAAAACTATTATGTGTCTTTAACTTGTGACATAAAACAGTTTACACTGCAAGACTTTTTTGCACTTTAAATATAGTAAGTTCTATCTTTCCTGTTTTGCTCAGAAAATTTAAAATTGCTTTCAAACAAGATTATGGGCTCCCCCTTATGGCCACAGTAATAGATATAAATTCCTATAGCTCATAAGTTCTGGTTCACACACACTTGTGTTCTGTTGAAGTTGGTGGAAGTAAATAAGGGATATACTTCATCTACTGAGTTCCTCCCATAGTCTGTGAAGTGAAGGTTACAGCAACTCAGTAAACTAACTGCAGGGTTTTATAGTAATTAAGATGGGAGTTTCTAGCAGTTTTTTTGAATGTAATAATTAGGTCTTACATCAGGTTTGCAACTGGTTTTTCACTGACTTCACTGGAATTCAGGCTTTACGAAACATTTGCAGCCCCTAGAGCAAGTTCACAAGAAGCTCTTGAATATCACATTAGCCCATACTTTAAAGGTGCAGAAGGAATGTTTTCTTTGCCAGTGTGGCCTTAGATAGCTAGCTGTTTGAGGTTGTTTGTAGTCCCAGTGCTTGATGTGCAGTGTGTCTGTTCCTGTGCTGTCTTTAAACTGTTTGGCTCACGACCTGGTAACAGGGGAGCTGTGGCAGAAAGTTGCTGAGCAAGGGCCACTCCGAAGCTCGGGAAAAGCAGAGCAATTAGCCTGTGCTGACTTCCCTCTGTTGTGACTCTGCCACTAGCAGTGCCTGACCTGTAGTCAGTGTTGTGACTGTAGCAAAGACACACTGTTTCACAGCGAGATAAATCAGCTTGTCCTGAGCTCTGTGCAGCTATATTTATGTTTCCAGCACCTGAGCTATCTCATTTACACCCAGCTCTAGTATCCTGTACTACATGGCCAGCAATCAAGTTTTAACTTAGGACACATCTCTGAGAAGGTTGAAGCAGACTGAGGTAACTGTCATGTGTAAAGGACCTATGAAGTTGGTCAAATCAGTGGCTTTTGTTGGAGAAAAACTTAAATGAAAACATATATAGAAATATATTAATAATCTCATGTATAGTTAATCACAACATATGAGCCCAGTAGAAAGTTATTTTTCAAATCATGTTTCTTACCAGGTTTGGTTTTGGGGGGCAAATCTTACATCTGTCTTGTCTTTTTTAATAGGTGGAAACTCAACAACTGGGATATTGATTTAACAAAGGAACGCTACAGTATGGTGGGAGGCAGACTGGTAATCAATAATCCAGAGAAATCGAAGGATGCTGGAAAATATGTCTGTATAGTATCGAATATCTTTGGAACAGTCAGAAGCAGTGAAGCCACTCTGAGTTTTGGATGTAAGCAGATGTTTATGACAAAATGTATAGAAACATTCCAGTTAGCTTGAGATGTCCAGCATTTTACACTGCAGAGTTTTCTGCATATGTGTCGTATAGCTGTATTACTCTGTAAGAACAATCTTAAGTGCCTTAATCTGCAGCAATACTCTTTATTATTCAGCTCGCATTAAAGTCTTTTCAGTAATTTATTATTAAATTATTAATGAAAGAATCTCACAAAGTCAGATCTTGAAATAATCATGTCCAGACTTTTTTTTTAAGTTGTGGTAGAACCTTAGGGGAAATAGGCACCGAAGAAAGACACAAGTGTGGGTGTATGGTGGCCAGGCACTGGTCTAGTGAAGCCGCAGTTGGGCTGCCTGCCGGAGGAAGGCATGACACTCTAGCAAAGCGTGCTCCCTGACTCCTGCTCTCCAGTAAAGCCCCTGCCAGGGGGCATTTCTGTCAACTTCAGAAAATCATAATCTAGTCTTGTGAATGCATACATATGCACAGACATAGACTATCAACAGATACATGCATTGTAAAGAACTGATGTGCTACATGAAGGTTAACGTAAAATTTTCTGACTGAAGACAGAGGGTTTGGGATTTTTATATTATTTTGCCTTCAAATGCTTTTTTTTTACCTGGAAGTATTTTTTCATCAGAAGACAAAAAAGAAATTCACTCTTGCTTGGTGACCACTCACAAAGCTCCCTGTGCCTTTTAATCCCTACACTAAGTGATCAGAGCTCCTCTCTTTCAGTAGTCTCCCTGAGCAGAACAGTTTCACTCCTTACTGTATAAGACTAGAAGAGAAGTGAAAACTTCCTTTTTCTGCTAGTAATTGTGATACTGTGGGATTACATATCTCAAGTAGACTCAAGAGGCTGTAAAGCCCTTTTATGATTCTTCTCTTCTCCTTCTATGATAATTTGTACAAACTATCTCCTTTCACAATGACTATGATGGTTTCAAAAGAATTGAATGTAGAGTTGCTAAAAATAATACAGAAAATGTCTAATCTTTAGTAGAACTTTTGAATGTGCATAAGCTGACTGAAAAATGGCAACAACCTTTTAGAAGAGTTCAAAAAAATGTTGACCAGCTGCAATTTGAGAGACACCTTTTCTTTCTATCCTAAGGTTAAATTTGCAAAAACTGTGGAACAAAAACCACACTCACTTGTAAACTTTATGATTTCAGATGGATGGTGATTAATCCATTTGAAGACACTGTATTTAGTAGAACTAGATTGCCTTCCAGGAAGAAAAGAAGCAATTCTTTCTAGATCCAGTGTTATAAAACCATTACAATCTTCTTTAGTTGTTTTGCACACATTCTTTAAAGAAGAAATTTTATTCTTCAAGAATATTTAGTGGCTTTTTGGTGTGTGCTGAGCAAACTAAGAAGCTGATGTACTGTTCTTTTTGCTGGAAAACAGTTTCAAAATAGTGAAACATAGCAATTTCATAGCAGAGAGGCTACAAGAACCACAATGAAGAGAAATTTCCCTACTCTCTAGTTATTAACTGTATGTTTGTAAGAGTGCAGTGATTATGCTAATTTTTTCACTCTAGCTAAAAATGAATGTCTTTCAGTTAAGAGTACAAAGATTCATGTTCGTTATAATTATTGAATAATAACCAAGTTGTGATTATGCAAAGAAGACATCAAGACCCAGTCAGAGTACAGAGCATTTCATAAGTGGGAAGAAAGTATACAATTATATCTTGGTAATTTGTATGACATTCCTGCACCTGGCATAGACCATTCTATTTCAGTAGTAACATAATGTTTTATATATGTAAATTGCTTATCCTATCCTGTGTCTTGAAATTTGTAGTGATGGTGCTAAACTTTAAAAGCTTACTCAGAGAACACTATAAATAAAATGTCTAGACATAAAATATAAACTGGAAATAACTACAATAATTTAAAAGCAGTGATAGCTTTTCTTTTCCTCAAACCCCTCACTGTCCATATGCAAGGCAGTATCAAATTAACAACAAATTTATTGCTAATGATTATCATTTTGAACATTTTCTGGTTTCTGTAACAGATTTTAAACATCAAGCCGTTCCAGTGAAAGCAGAGATGAAAAATAGTGGCAACTTTACAAGATGATGGAAAGGTCTGCAACAAGGGGAATAGACATTTGGGGGAGAGATCAGAAAATGTTTTGAAGACAGAAAGTAGTTGTTTAGTAAGGTCCATGCTGACAAATGGAATGGGAATATACTCAAAATGTTATAGGTTTTATATGAATTGAGGTATTGCAGACTATGCCAAGAACTTCCTTGAATTTGATTACCAGACTTGTCTGGACAAGTAGCTAATCCTTACTAATTCAGTCTGATAGATTCACTTTCTTCTATAATAAATAAAATTTGGTTGAATTAATTGTGAGCTAGTTGTGAACAACTGTACACATCCACCGTGTTAAAACACAGAGTAAAATTATATTGAATACTAATATCAGAAGTCCTTAGAATGGTCCACTACGATGCCTATCATGTACTGTCTAATCAAAAGATCCAACCAGTCACTGTAAAGATCTATATTATCTTCTGGTCTGTCTGAGCAGAAGAAATATAAGCTTTTCAGAAGATGGGGGAGATGTCTTTCAGTGGACACTAATATAACTCTCCTAGAGTTATTTTCATACATTTAACAAAGAGTAATGACTTTTTCTTCCTAGATTCATGTAGTCTTTGAGGTCTGACAGCTGTGATTGGCCTTGGAGGAGTCTTTTACCTGTTCCATATTTAGCGAGTGTATGTTATTGCATCTGTTAGGTTTATAGATTTATCTCAGCCCATTTGTTATGAAGTTAAGAAATTAATTATTTTTATATAATGCAAAGTGTCTACTGCATCTAATTATACATTGCAATTTATAGTGGTGAATAGTCTCTGTTTTCTACTTAATCTCTTTTTGTATGTAGCTTTGTGCTGTTTTTTCTGTATTGTTTCTGGCTGACTCCTCTTGAACTTAAGTTTTAATTAGATCCCAGAGCCAGACAATTTTAACAGCCTTGGGAATTTAGTAGAAGGCAAAGGTAGCTGCGGGCCATCTAAAAATATAAAAATATTGCATTCGTAGATTGTACACTTTGCTCTTACCATGTTATTATTTATACTGAAGTAGCATTTAGAACAAGATTCCAGTCAGGAGCTCTTTGTTCTCACTGTACTTGGTGACATGCAGGTGCTTCACAAGAGGCATTCTCTGCTTCAAGATGCTTATGGTTTAATTTCAGAGTAGTTAGACAAAACGAGAATGGTAAGAAAAAGAAAAGTGTAGTTATTGCCTAGCTGAAGGTTATTCTTTAAAGTAATAAAATAATTTGTGACATGCAACCACTGTCTTATCATTCCAGATACCATTACTGTTCTTCCAAGGTCTGTGGGATGATACATAGCTCCATGAAGGACATGCTTCTTTATTCTTTTACCACAGCCCCTTTACCTTGCTGCATGGAAGCTGGTTTCAAGAGGGTCGGCTAAGGCTTCTTGTGGGATCTGAGCCACTTCTGTCCCAAAGCCCTAGCAAAAGAGATGAGTCTGCACTCACTGTTTACCAGTCCTTGGCTGCTGAAGCTCTCAGTGAGGGCAGCCAGGTCATTTCAGAGAAGCCATTTTAAGTTACAGTAAACAATTAAACTGGCATTTCTGAGAACCCAATGGAAAGATAACTTAAGACCCTCTCTCTTCCTGGGATTCCTTCTTCAAATATAGCTTACCTGCCTACTATCAGCAATACAATCTTCACTGCTTTTTTCTTTGCCGGCATTTGCAATTATGGGGAGTAAAATATTATAAGAAACCCACTGAACTTCATAATGCCCAGATTAAAACAACCAAAATGAACATTATGGGTCCACAGGTATCGGCCCAACATTGTTGCATGTCTATATTCATCTCTTCAGGGCTGAAATAATAAAAACAATTTTAAGGTAGTGAAAAAACACAGTTTTCCTTCCCCTTTTTTTTTAAACCAGACCTGGATCCCTTTCCACCTGAGGAACGCTATGAGGTTAAAGTGCGAGAAGGTGTTGGAGCAGTGCTTCTGTGTGAGCCTCCTTACCATTACCCAGGTAATTTGTCCAAAGTGCTTCATTTTCAACAGCATGAGGGTAGAAGAAAAAGGAATATTTATTTTTTAAAGTGTCGTTTAAGCTAAATGGAACAAAATATTAGTGGCATTTGCAACAGATAAAAGTATGCCTACAGTAAAAAAGGCATAAATATACCTAACTAGATTAATGCTGCTTCTTCTCTTATTTGCAAGTAGCCAACAAACAGGAGATTGTCTGGATCACTTTTCATTTACTAGACCCAAGACAAGTCTTAAGGTTAGCATGAGGTAATTTTTGCCTTGGATATATTTAATCATGGGAAGATTAAGTAACCCATTCAGTAAATGAACTGAACTGTTTAAATGTGTCGATTCTTTAAAAATTATTTCTCCAAACCTATGGCTGTGTTTCTGTCAGGGGCGTGTGGAGTATAGGCCTCTTTTGTGACTCAGATGGAATTTATATAAAATGTAACTTTTACACAGCTTGAGAATCACTATTTAGGTTAGGCTTCTTTTGAATATTTGCTTGTAGTTGAACTTATGTAAAGGATATTTTTGAATTTGCAAACAGTTTTGGATCTTACAAATAACATGAATAAAACTAATCTGGATAATGGAGGGGAGGCTTGGCCTACCCTTCAACAGACCTGAATATGTATCCCTGTGTCATCCCAGACTTTCTACTGGCCTTGGACAAGGCCCAGCTTCCTTCCGCGTGATAAAATCACCACAGTAGAAATGGTCATGGACTCCCATTAAATTCATAGAACATCAGTAGGGACCCCCAGAGGATTAGAGATGAGATGAATTGCACTCTGGAAATGTCTTTCTTGCAGCATTTGCTCCTGAAGAACTCTACAGGGATTATGCCCGTAACCTCAAGCATCTCCAGTTCCATCGTGAGGGGTGAATTTGGCTGTTAGCATCTCTGTTACCAGACCTTATTTGTAAAATGATATAACATTTTGGTTTTCATATTTTGTGTCTTAGTATCACAAGTAATCTTGTGAGAGGAACTGAAACATACTTCTAGTTACAATATTCTAAGGTCACGACGAAATCGCAAGACACAGACACAGACTTCCCAGCTTCTCAGTTGTGTCAGTGCAAGACTCAGCTGCACATCTCCTGTCTACCTCCCACTCTAGTTCCTGTGGAAAGGCTGGACCCAAAGGGAGCCATCCTCACTATAGCCACATCACCAGTGATCTGGACAGATCTGGACTACTGGAAGTAGTACCCCAATGTTCAGTGTAGACAGCTACTAGCTGGCTACTGAGATATGTGTATTCTATCTCATATAACTGTCTTTCCTGAATAAAAGATTTATAAGCTAGAAATCAAAGGGGAGTAATTTATATGTGGAGAGTCTACCGTGGCTTAAGTAGCTGGTAATATTGCTATTGTTTTCTGATATTAACTAGAAAATATTTTCCTCCAGATGATCTCAGTTATCGCTGGCTTCTAAATGAATTCCCAGTATTCATTGCTTTGGACAAACGACGATTTGTGTCACAGACGAATGGCAATCTCTACATTGCAAATGTAGAAGCCTCAGATAAGGGCAATTATTCATGTTTTGTTTCAAGCCCTTCAATAACAAAGAGTGTATTCAGTAAATTTATTCCACTTATTCCACAATCAGACCGTAAGTATTTATTGGAAATATTGTGTACATGTAATGTTCTAACTGTTTGTATGTTGATTTTCCTCATTCATTACAATATTTTTACATATGTGAGAAGAATCATACGGCAAGTCATAAATCAGCGTTGCAGACTGGCTACTGCACGGGTGTTTTTTAGTGTTCTGCATACAAAGGTCCAAATCATTCCTATCCACAGCGAAAACTCTGTAAAGGAAATTTCCATTGATTCATTCACAAAATTTCTTTTGTATCATTGAGAACAGAGTTTTCCCCATCTCCTTCATGTGATAAACCCTTACACTCATCCCAAAATATTTTTTACCTTTTCTGATCTTGGCACTGGTTCAAAAGGGTATAAGTGGAAAGCAAAAGCTTTATGAAAAGGTTGATACAACTTCAGGAATTAAAATATTTCCAGGAATTCCCCCATGAAAAATGGAAAATGCTTTTCCCCCTATTGAAACCTCCTATCCAATGGTGGCCTAAGGTCTCTATGTCTCATGGGCCAGTCCCCTGAGCCACCTATTCGGTTCTGTGTTATTAGATTATTCTCTGCCATTCTTTATCAAAGCTCTGTCTTTTCCAATTGGTAACCAGGTTCCCTCTTGCCTTGCCACTAGAGGCTGTAAGTCACTAGGGTCTCGTGAACTGGAGATCATTAGAATTTCAGCGACCCTTTTATCTGTTAGATTTCCCATATGACAGTGAAGAACTGTGATTGAATTTGGGTAATTACAGATCAGAGATCTTTGTCCTGCTTTTCCTTGGCCAATGCCCGCCTGGGTTCTTCATCTAGTGGTACCAAGAGGAGTCCTATAGAGGTCACCAGTAGGTAGATTTGATTGCATACTGTTGCCACGTGGATTCCTGGCACTTCCCTGTACCCTCATTAAGCAGTATATTTGCTGGCTCTAGTTCCTTCTTACCATCAATATGAAATTATTGACAATATTCTATCCACTAAAAGAATCTGGAAAATAGACTGGAAAGTAGAGACTTAGACTTTTGATTGCCCACATGCACAGGACATCATCACCCTTAAAATGGAAATGAATGAATTTATGTTAAAGAATTGTGCTGTAGAAAATGTTAAGCATTTCTCTCCAAAGAATGAGTAAAACAATTCTGCCTTATTATTGAAAGTTTACTGCTAAATCAGACTTCATGTATCTGGCCGGGCAATTATGCTTTGTAAAGAAAAATTGTGTCTGGAATTTTAAGAAGGGTTTTTCAGAATTTTGGAAGTTATAATTGCTGTATTCGTTTCTGCTAGGCCATTTCTGAGAATCTCTTTTTTAATGTTAGGTGCAAAAGTATATCCTGCTGATATCAAGGTGAAGTTCAAGGACACATATGCCCTCCTGGGGCAAAATGTGACACTGGAGTGTTTTGCTCTTGGGAAGTAAGTGTGTTTTAAAATAATTGTAGAGCACTGTTTGCTTTCATATTTCAGGGAAGGAAAATATACCTTTCATTAGCAAATACTTTTCTGTACTCTCCAATTTAACAACCAGTTCTTGAGCATGCTGATTTGTACTTCATTGTACCTTTTCAAGTCCGGTTCCTGAACTCAGATGGAGTAAATACCTTGAACCCATGCCAGCCACGGCTGAGATAAGCATGTCTGGTGCAGTCCTTAAGATTTTCAATATTCAGTATGAAGATGAAGGACTTTATGAATGTGAAGCTGAAAACTATAAAGGAAAAGATAAACATCAGGCAAGAGTTTATGTACAAGGTAAGTAGAACAATTTTATTCTTCACTAGTTATGTTGCTTTTTCTTATGTTGGAAGTATCTGTGTTTTCACACTTGATGTCAGTGCTGACTCCCTGCATCATCTTGACACACTGTTATTTGAGTTAATAAACAAAATCAAAACCCATGCATTGGATGCCAGGCATAACATTCATGTATTAATTGAGCAACTGCTTGGCTTAGATGGTTATGATAACTGAATATACACCTTGACAGCAGTGTGTGTTAGCATTAATATAGTTATGCGTAGTGGAAATTATTTAATTAGTTAGGGTATTTGAACTGAAAGAACTGCCGGAAAGAAAAAGAGATCATTAGGTTTGTTATGCTTTCTTGCTTCTTCATTTTGTTTGTTTTTCCTGTCTGTCTTTTCTCTGTCTCTTCTCAGCTACAGTCAAGTCTTTATTCTGACTGCCTTTATCCCTTCCCTTCACGCATTTGGGTATATGAGGGACCAAAAAACTGTACCTTATTTCTCATAGTGGAATGATCCTAAGTAACCTGACTCCTTGACTGAGACTTATGCCACCCAACTGTGGCTTCCTACATAACATCTGAATTACCTTCAGAACATTTCTCTTCCTTTCCATTGACAGTACAGAACATGTCCTGAGTTAAGATCCTCAGTTAAGTGCTTGAACTTCAGTAGGATAAATTCAAAAGCGGTATGGGAAGGTTGTCACTGCTTATTGTATGTAAAGCTAATAAATAGATTAATTTGATTAGTAAAAGCAATAAGGCTGGAACATTTTCAATTTTAATTTCTTAAATAACTTCTCTGGATGAAGAGAATATTTTCTTGGAAACACTTTCAGTACATTCCTGGTTTTGCACAATTTTATGTCATTTATCATTTTTATGGTGATACTGTATAATTTACACCTAGTATAATCTACAGGTGAGTGTAAGTGGTAATACCTTGTATCTCTGGAAATTCATGAATCATTATTTCAATTCCCGTTTATCTTCTCATTAAAAATGACTGGTAGTTATTCTGGGGACAACGTGGTAACACACAAACATCTTAACTTCATTCTTGCTTATATTGGTACATTGTTGAGCTACCATTATTAGTCTTTGTGTCCTCTTAAGTATCACGGAAAAAGCAGAGGAATTAATAGATCATAATGTTAATTAAATAAATCGCTGATATATTTACAAGGCACCATGTGTTTTTGTTCTTCAGCATCTCCAGAGTGGGTGGAACATATCAACGACACAGAGAAGGATATAGGCAGTGACCTCTACTGGCCTTGTGTAGCTACAGGCAAGCCTATTCCAACAATCAGATGGTTGAAAAATGGTGCCTCGGTAAGTATATTGCTATAGATAGTGCAGTATTTGTTGGTTACTAGCCAATGGAAATGACTTTTTGAAGCATGCATTATTAAAAGGTTAAAAAACTTATGAATCATAGTGATACAAATTTTCACTGATTCCAGTTGCGCTGGAAATTTAAATCTATTTTTAAACTTTTATTTCAAACTCCTCTTTGATTTTAAAATATATTTCTTTACACTATTTAATACTCAGCTCTGAATTCTGAACTTGCTGTTTGACCACCTGCAGTATGTGGATACCTCCTTTTCTCCAGTCCTTTATAAGTAAATACTATTTTCTTCTCTCTAGATAAAACAGTGTAATCAGCTTCCCTCTAAAAATAATCCTTTTTACCACATTGAACATGAATGTGTCTTTAAAACTGTAAGACAAATGGAGTCAGTGGAGACATGAGAAGAAAGACTCATTTTAAAATGATTAGTGGTGTTCCTATATCATATTAATTTTCACGTTTTTTGGTCACAGAATATTGCAAAATTCAGTTCTTTTAGGTGATGTGAAGTTTAAATGAGTGCCATTTGATAATTTAAGTTTATTGCTCCAGATTTTTTAAATCAAGTTGATTTTCAATCCAGGCATTTCAACAATGTATTTAATATCCATTGCTTATACTGTATGATGAGCTGTTAAAGAACAAACAAAATAGAAGATGTCACACTACATCTGTTAAGCCCTGGTGACACTGATCTTGACATGCAGACAGAAAAAAGACAATGAGGTAGAGCTGTTTTGGCTGTGTATCTTAACAAAAATGTGACAGGTTGGAGGGAGAACAGAGATATCACCATCTGCCACATCTGCCACCAGAAAAAACAATGCTATTTTCTAGCTTCTATAGTTATTACAAACAAGTAATTTAAAAAGCAAATTACTTGACTGTCCCCGCTGAACTTGGCTTTCACGGACAAAATCTACATACTGGATTGCAGAAAGCAGTGTAGTTCTCCAGTAATACACCAGAAGATTATGCTGTGTATTGAAATTATGAGATGATTTCCAAATAGAGATTAGCAAAAATATTTGAATTGCGTTGAGAATGTAGCTTGTTTATGAATCAAACATAATTATTAAATTGGCATTTCATGTAGCACAAAAAGAAGATTCCTTGAAAATATTATTGAAATGTTTTTTTAAATAAAACAGTAGAGGAAATATTTTTCTTTTAATCTATTCTTTCTTCAGATAAATAGTATTCTTTTAATCTTCCACTACTCTAGGCACTCTAATTGACTCACATACAGGATTAAAGGATTTCAGCCTAATTTTCACAAGAAAAGAGAATTTAGTAACATGGTTTTTGAAAAAACAGTTGACATCTATTTGTAGTTTACAAAATATCCCATCCCATTTTGCTCATTTCTAAACAGTTTTTTAGAAATAGATCTGGTACTTATTTGGATTTACCAGATGTTTTTTCTTTAAATAAACAAGTGGTCCATACTACTTCCCTGTGGAATCTTGAAAATTTTCTGTTCATCTCATAAGGATTTGGATTGACCTTTTACTATTGTTGTAAACTAATGTACATAAAATATAACATACCAAACCCTGGACATGGCAAAACAAAGCTTATGTGAATAAAACAAATTTCACTTCTTGTTTATTAGTTCTGAACCAGTAATGTGTGAATTCATATGGTAAAAATGGACTGAAGAATAGATGTTTGTAGTGTTACTCAGTTATGATTTTTCCAGAAACATAAAGATCAACACTGAATCTTTCTTTCTTTGAGAAAAGGTGAATATACTGCCACAAAGACTGAACTGTAACAAGGGGGAAAATAAAATCTCATCAGTGTCTTAATGTTATGTGAGAGACTCTTTTCTGAACACTGTCACTAAAAAAGAAAGTGAAGAACTGTGGATGGGTATGAATTCTATAGCATATGTAGTCTAAATGAAAATCTTACGATTTTCTTGATTTTATGTTTCAGTTCAGGAAAGGTGAACTAAGAATACAAAGTCTGACCTTTGAAGATGCCGGCATGTATCAATGTATAGCAGAAAACACGCATGGAATTATTTATGCAAATGCTGAACTGAAGATTGTGGGTCAGTGAGATTATTTGCTTTTATATACAATTTTGGGCTTGAGTAAGGTAGTAGTCATATTTGCAAGCATTGTTTGATAATATATTGTTGGAATAATAAAGTTAACTGAATCTAGGTGAGATGGGGCTCTCTAGTTGGGTTGTGACAATGAGCTGAAGAATCAATTTATTAATTTATGGAGAATGTTTACTGGATTTTTTTTCTGATGCTTGCCTGCTGCTGTTAGCACACAGAGAATTGCTAGCATAGAAAAGATTTAAAGTGCTTAGAGTTGCTGACTGCCCAGTCAAGCTGGCGAAACTAGTTGAGAAATGTTTTCTTTTTTGCTCACCTACACGCCTCTGTTGGTCAAACTCTGCTTTTCTGGAAGCCATGCTGCCAGTTAGTATATACTTTCTTTCACCAGCCCCTTAAAGCTCTTCATCTTCACTGTCCCCTCTCCCTTTGCCTTCTATAACCCTTTAAGACCAGCTGCAATATGGATTTGCAATACAACTGTCCCATTTGTTGGCTACATAGAGTTAATAGTCCAGTATTTTTTCCAAACTATCATCCTGTAGTAGAAACTTAGATTTTCAGATCCAGAGTGCTCAGATTTAAAACATTTTCTGACCTTTCTACTGATGTCATTATAGCAGATACATTGACTATATGACATGGACATGGCTTTCATAGGGAATTTCCCTGCAGTAGTTACCCTAGGTTCTTTCTAACTCGCACCTGCCTCCAGACTTTCCTAACAGCTAAACTATTCTTGACTTCACCAACCCACTGCACAACAATATAATACATCATCCTTCCTGCATTGCCATTTGCTCAGTAGAGCCTGGATTACCTGGAATTTAGCACTATTTGCATGCACATTTTTAAACTTCAGTGTCAATAAGATGTGGATGTCTATCAGAGTTTTTCTCTGTACTGGTGTAATTAACTGATAGCTGTATTTCCGCAAGCTGTGCACATATTTGCTGGCATCGTTAACAATGATGGAACACAGAAATGCAAAATAATTGAAGGCATTTTGTCTTGTATTCAGTTAAAAATAAAGAGAAAATTAATAAGCCAAGGTCTGACCTCAGGTACATCTGTGTGGTGCTTACTGCAGTTGTTTGTCATTGCTCTTGTACAGAGCGCAGGATTTGACACAGAAGTTGGCTAAACAGAAAACTACAAAGAGGAAGAAGGGAACAATCTTAAAGTTGCTAGACGGAGTTTAGAACCACTGAAAATTAAAACCAACTATTATTTGAAAGTATGACTAAGTGAGCAAGCTGAATTTTTACAGAAGTTGAGCTCTAGGAAGCTAAATTTTATTAGGTCTGTTAAAAAGGCCTCTGAGAGGGAAGAGCTTTCAATTGATTTCAGTGGGCTTTGATCTTGTTAGGTTAAACTTAGATGTAGATTCAGAAATCAACAGAAGGAAACCTCTGGTGTAAACTACATAATAATTTTCCTGTTTCTTTTAGAGCACCATCTGCTGCTCAGTGCATTTCTATATCATTAATATTTTTCTCGATAGTCTGAATAATGGGAATTTATATACAATCAATAGTTCTGTCATTTACCTTAGTCTTAATATTGCAAACAAATGGTGTTCTGCACAAAAGTCATTAACAGCAATGCTCATGTGCTAATTTTTCCCTTCAGCTTCACCTCCTACTTTTGAACTGAACCCTATGAAGAAGAAAATCCTAGCAGCTAAAGGGGGCCGTGTAATAATTGAATGCAAGCCTAAAGCTGCTCCTAAGCCAAAATTCTCATGGAGCAAAGGAACAGAATTGCTCGTAAATGGGAGCCGGTGAGTATTTATTGTTAGTGGACACTGTGATTCTTAAAAATGCTGCCTTACGTTTGTATTTATTCTGCAGGCTAGTTCTGACTTTTGCAGGCTTCAGGGGCAGGAGAGCGGTAAGGCAACGTGAAGCTGTCCTTTATGCTGACAGGCTGAGCACTGAAGTAGAACACCCTGGCAGCTGTAGAGTGCATGGGACAGAGTTAATACTAAATTATAATGTTTGTTCCACATGATTGCCCAAGGAATTGACTAAAATTATTTCATTATGATTCTAACAGTCAATTCAGGACGTGTAAGGAATTGATTTTATTAGTAAATCTCACCAAACCCCTAAGGAACAGTCCTTAGCTCCCCTGCTGTCTCTGCTCTGTGTCTGACACAACTGAGAGGTTTTTTTTAAAATACTAGGCATGATCCTAGAATAATGCCTATATTTTAAGCAGTTAGTCTCAGCACAGAACCCAGAAGTCCATGTTAAGTGCCCAGAAGCCTTATACAATTGCACTGGAATAGCTGGATGCTTAAGAATGAGATCTAAAACTTTCTGCCCTCTAACCACCAAGGTAGTCAATAGCAAAATGTGAGGGATTGGAGATGCTTTAAGCTCTGCTCCTTCAGATGGTAGGAAGTCCTTCCCCAATACGGAATAAACCTGGTTGGCTTCTTTTTTTGAAATGCAAACCTACTTCTTTTCACGAAAGAGTACCAGAGCGTTTTGCCAAGCCAAAGTCTTGTTCTGAGCTAGTGGGGAGCCCTCTCCGTCTCTTGTCTCAAACCAGTTGTTTAGCAGAAGAGACTCTGATATTCCAGACTGCGACTGTGACTGCAAGTTACTCTGTGACCTGGTGATGAATGCCCCCACTGGGGAGGAGGAGACCTGAATTTCAATTCCCATTCCAAAGCTTATTCATGCATTTTAGAGGGAACAGTCACATGATAAAATGTGACTTGCCTGTGCATACAGCATTTGTTGCTCTTATTTGTGCAACATCTTAGGAAGAGGAACCCCAGTCCAGCGGTGTATTAGTAGATAAGAAACTGGGTAAGTGTGGTTGGTTTAAGTGTTTATGAGAAGCCAATAATCTCTATGATGCTTGAATTAGGATTCAGTTTACCTGACTTTATTCCCTGCTGTGCCACTGCCCTGGTCCCTGAGGGAAGTCTCTAAGCAATACTACAGTACGTTTTTGCTAATGTTAGCAAACATATATATTAGTTGTGTTATATAAAGTTATATGATGTTATATAATAATATATGTTATATAATAATAAGATAACATCTGATACCCTCATCTAAACCATAAACTTGTTATTACTTGAAGAAAGGCACTGAAATTGATATCAGAATATGGTTTTGAAAAGGGATTGTGGTGGGAGAAGTCTAGGAGATTCATTTCATTATAACATTTCTTTTCATCACAGGTATGCAAGATTTCACTTTTAGCATTAAGTCCTCAATGAAAATTAACATAATGGTTTTCTCCTAAACCATATTGTAATTCATTTTTGTATGTTATAATATTGGAAGCCACTGCTCAGAATTAATTTAGATGTGTAATTTCAGGAAAACAATAGGCCAAAATGTTACTAGCAGTGTAGATGCAAAAAGCTGATAACATACAACTTTAACAGGTATATTTGGTGTGTTGTTCATATTTCAGAATTGAATTGTGTCACAAAATTATAAGAAAAATATATGAATGACTATTAAAAAATGAAAATGCCCCTTGCTCCAACAATGTGAGCCATCTAACCATACCACAATCTATTTAAATGCTTCTGACTACAGGAGTGTTTATAAATGCAACAGTTAGACATCAGCTTCCAAAAGATATTTGTGATCTTCTAACTTATTACAATTGCTACTGAAAGTATTCCTTTCTGATATAAATACCTAACTTCCCTTGCTGTATTTTTTACATTTTTGATAGCATACGTATTTGGGATGATGGGAGCCTGGAAATTATCAATATCACAAAGCTGGATGAAGGTCGCTACACATGTTTTGCAGAAAATAATCGAGGAAAAGCTAATAGCACTGGTACTCTAGAAATGACAGGTAAACTTCTAAATTAATTTGTTTCAGAAAGTATCCCTTAATTCAAAATCACTACGTTTTGTTCCAGCATTGCACTACTTCTGTGAGCCATTTTATATCTTTCTTTTCTAGTTTAGTTGCTCATTAAAGGATGAATTGTGGCTTTTAAAGCATACATCTCAATAGAAACTGTGTATGTTTGCACCAATTCAGAGACTGTATCTCAGTTTTAAGTGTTTATTCTTCTGTAAGAGATTATAAAATCTGATCCATCAATTCAGATAGCACATTTTGATGCAATCACTCAGGTTGGTAGTGTAGCTCTAACAGAGGAATGAAGCCATGATTCTGGGGCCATGACTCAGAGCAATGGGACTCTTATTGTCCTTCTTTAATTTTTCTCTCTTTTTTTTTTTTTATGGGGAGAGCTGAGACTTGCAAGACTGAAAGCATTGCAGTTAAATTAACATCCATTATATTTGTGAGGCAGGGGCATATAGTCATATAATTGCACTACTGTATTCCCTTCTTTTGGGGATATTAATATTTACCAATTAAATACTGATATCCTTAGTTGTGTATTTTAAATATTATGTCAAATAATTAAATATCCGTTGAACACAGAGAGGAAATATGGCATTCATGAACAGTTATGCCTGCCAAGCATCCAAAAGTCTCACTGATAGTAGCAGAATCATTTATTAAATGTATTTTTTAAAGTCTGTTCCAAAAATCATGCTGAATGTGGCAGCACAATACCACAATATTAATGTGCTAATGTAAGAATTAATCTATATCAGCAGGTCATATGAAAGCATTTTTGTGGCTGCTTTATTATATCAAATGAGAGGGTATTGTAAGATTTTATTTTGATTAATCAGATTTGTTTAATGTTTGCAGTTACTTTTTGTCATCTTTTGCAGTTTTATATGTCTAAATATTTCACTCAGCCATTTAATTATTTTGAAAGATGATGTAAATAAATACAGCCCCTTAACCATTGTACCATACCTTCAACAATCAGGAAGAACTTTGACATAATAAGGCCTCATGATGAAACACTTAAAATGTGTTTATAAACTGTATAAACTAGTCGTAAAGAATTTTTAAATCCTGGAGTATTCTGCTGTGGTTCATCTAAAAGGGAACACTGAAAGACTAAGATGCCTCCCTTGATCTCACAGCAGAAACAGAAGGGTCAGATGGCATATTTCAGAATTATTTTCACATTGTGGACAAGGATGATGGCTGACTAACAATGCTTTGAAAATGGTATTCTCAAACACTTTGTGTGTGGCCCGTAAAACTTCTCAGACATTGCTAAGGACTACAGGAAATTAAAAAGTTAAAACTAAAGCTGACAGGCACTGTAGACTGTGATGATTTTTCCCATAAGCCGTTTGTTTGCTGCCTCTAGACCACTGTTTCAGGGTCTCCTTAGACTGATAGAAGACTTTATGTTAACTTCTAGAAAATTACTGATGATAGAGCCAAGTCCTGAACATACAGCCACGACGTTAGAATGCAATACCTCCTTCTGCCAGGGTATCCTAAGGCCTGTTCTCATAGCTAGGAATTTAGAGATCAGATGTGAACAGGTTGCTCTGATGCACAATGAGATATTGCATTCTCAGATATCCAGTTCTTGTGCCATACTCATATGCTAAGGATTAAACAGATTTTGGATTGCTAGACTAGGATCTGAGGGAAGAGTTTTCTCCAAGTCAGACTGACGAGAAATATTGGGTTCATTTGGAATTGTTGCTGTCCTGTGTGTGGTGGCGTGTAGTGTGCTACCTGGGAGCATTTGGGAGTTTTGCATAGCAATTCCTCTGCTAGAACCTAGATCTTAACTAGTGGCAATAGCCCTTTTCTTGTGGCTCATTATCTTCCAGGTTTTAGCATCTTACTCCCACTCTCGTATCTGTGGGAAAGACATTGTATGTCAAGAAGTGATGAGTAGATACTCTCTGGGTTTTTATTTTATGATCGTATTTGACAGCAAAGGAACAGGTCTCACTGATCCAGTGAGTCCCTTCCAGAACAGTGTTGCTAATTTGCCATACGAATTAGGTGCACGTACTAAGATGTCTAGGAAGCATCATGAAGTCTTTGCCTTTTTTTGTTTCTGTAATGATAAGCAACATTTCTGGGGCATATACAGCTTTCTTCCTTTCTCCTTTCTTCCTTTCTTCCTTTTCTTCTTTCTTCTACTCTTTCCTCTTTCATTTCCTCATGTAGCTATCTGCATGGTTTGTTATATATACTTAATATTTTTCTCACTAAATACGTTAAGTCTCAGTCTCTGCAGTGCTCTAATGGAAATCTCACATTCAGCCTGACAACTGTGCAGAACTTCCCATTTGTTAAAGAGACAGGTTTTAAAAAATAAGAAATATTATTATTAAAAAAAAGGAAACAACACAATAATTGACAGAAGATTGATCATCTACCTGAGAGATTATCAAAGAATAAAAATAGTTTTACATAGTCAGTAATATGGACCAGAGAGTGAAACATAGCCATTTTAAAGGAATAACTAAGTACAAGTTAGGCATTTCAGTTGTAAAAGTATTTTCTTTGTTCTCTTTAGTTTGGTCTTTTGAAATGTAGTTGCGTGAATAACATGCAAACCAGAGTTTGGGGGAAGAGTTTCATGTACAATCAAGCAGTTATCAGTCTGGGCTTACATTTGGATAAACATTTATTTATTGGAATTTTCCATGTTTGCTGTTAACTTCACAGAGGCTACAAGGATTATTTTAGCTCCACTGAATGTTGATGTCACCGTTGGAGAGAATGCTACCATGCAATGTATTGCATCCCATGATCCCACGTTGGACCTCACATTTATTTGGTCTCTAAATGGCTTTGTAATAGATTTTGAGAAAGAACACGAACATTATGAAAGGAATGTTATGGTAAGATACTATAGATCTTATTTAATTTGTGGAAGCCTACTTTTCTTTATTATGAATAATTGTCTTTTCTGTTTTACTTTTTCTACTGTATTGGTTTATGTCTAGAAAAATGCAGTAGGCTAAGCATATAAAATAAAGTTACAATTTAGACACCTTACAGACAGATATGCAAGATGCTCACAGGTAGACACCTGAATTCAGAAATCTGAATTGACTTAAGTATTTTGGTACCTGAGCTGAATCCCATTCTGATGACTGTAGTGTCTGAAATGAAAAATATTGAGGTCCAAATGTTGAATAATGAATATAGCTGGTAAGCAAGTAACATATTATCTTGTGAAAGGATGCATGCATATGGGTTCATTTTTACTTGCCCATGTTTTTCTGAAAAAAATTTCTGGAATTTGGCACAAGACTAGGCCAGATGGTGAGTAGGAGTCAAACAGTCTGTAAATACTGAGCAAGAAAGGTTAGTGTGAAGGCTAAACAAGCTAATACAAAAATGCTTGTTTTGGCACATAGGAAGAGGAATCATAGACCTTTTGTGTTCACATGTATGGTTATCTCTTTATAGTCTTATATCAGACTTATGCAAGATTAGTTGCAAGCAAACTTGAGTAGAAATCCTTCTTGGTTGTGTCTAATGGTGTCATAATTTAACTAACACTCAACAACAACCTCAGAGCTGTTGCTGACGTATATATATTTATATTGCAGTTCTGGGGTTAAATGATATAAAAATCCTCAAATATAGATACAAACTCTTTACTGTATTTTAGATCAGCTCTAATTTCAGTATCGTAAAATTTATACTCTCGATCTTCAAGCCGGCACATTTTAATGCTCCCCCAAGAAGCCGGGTATTTGGAGGGAAGAGGCTGCTGAAGCCATCCGTAGCTTCTGAGAACCATGCGGCCATTGGTCAATTTCTGCTCCACCTTCAAAATTAGCTATCTTAACAGTACAGCTTACAAAGTCTTTTTCCTAGACCTGCAGTGTTATTTGATTTTCCACGAATCAAGAGATTCTTTTTCTCTCTTTATTTTTCCATATCTGTTTATCTCCACATCAGGAGATATTTCCGGCATAACTGTTTCAGCCTAATTGGGAGCAAACCAGTGCTCTGGGGTGACTGAGTTGCCTTAGCCTGCTCATTTGCTGAGTTGTTCTGAAGGTTCCTGAGAAGGCGCACTGCTCGCTTTCGGTGAGAGAGCAAGTCCTCGTCCAAAAAGCCAGGAGTAGTGTATGCTAAGACCAGCTGAAAAACATTGAAGCCCAAAGACGTGTAGCCCTTTGGGCAGTAAACATCACAAAGCCTGTGTCCAAACTCAGCAGCAGGGTACTAAGCAATTTGAAAAGTGTACTTTGTGTTGCCTTAGAAATTACAAAATGTGTAGATCTACCCTAACACCATCCAGAAAATTTCCTGTTTGTGGCTGCCAAGCATACCGCTATTGATAGGTTTAAATTTGCACTTCTGTAGTACTCAGTGCATGGGAGTACCTTGCAGAAGCTTGAACAGCCTCATAATGGCATTCTTTTTCTTTAGATAAAAGCAGAAATGAATCTGATTGTCAGTCAAAACAAGAGCTGAAAGAGTAAAGAAGATCCCTCCATTGAATGTATTCCTTGTAAAAGAACAAATTAAACCAGTCCTGTTTTTGTCAAATTTTATTTAGTCGATTGCTTTTAGCCTCTTGACAGAAGTCACACAGAGAAGCTACATTTCACTAAATAGCAAATCAGACTGAAAGAGTAGATGAATCATTGATTTTGATGTGTAAGAAAGACGAAAATGCCTTTACCTGAGCTTATCCTGGACTGTGTAATGCAAGAGAAGAAAGACTAAACTTTCTCCATCCATAGATCATGTGTTGAACAAAAGTTTTTCTTCCAGTGGCATAAACTTTTGGGTATTGCTCTTAATAATAAAAATAAAAGGAAATTGGATAAATCATTTAGAAAATTAATTCTGAAATTTAATCCCAGTTTTATGGCACTTTCTAGCATAGTACTCAAGTGAACAAGTTGGTGGCCAAATACAGGTTTCAGCAAGTGTCTAAAGCATAAGTCTCTCTAAAGTTGATATTTAGATCCCCAGTCACCTGTTTCATCTTTCAGAGATAGCCAGTGGTTCTGGACCTCCTGATCCCAAATTCTGATTAATTCACAATATTTTAAACACTATACTGAAGTGCTGTTTTTTAAAAAACAAATCAGCCTGGCTTATTTCTGTGGGCTGGAGAGAGACACACACAAATCTGAGGGTGGTTCACTTCATGTAAGTGTCGATTCTTGTGGTGGAAATAACTGCCTTTTCCCATAGATTATTGAGATATACCCCATAGGATGTAGCAGCAGTTGAAGGGTGACTAACTCTTAATTCATTTAGATACTTAAAGTTAAGTAGGTTAAATCTAAACATCAGTTAATTTATTTGTCAGTGTATAACTCTATCCTCATGAGGGCTATTTTGTGTTTTGTTGAGTTCCTTTTGTGCTCAATCAATATAGGTGTAAATGACTGAAGTAGAGGCAGCTTCTTCATACACATTCCTGAGCCTCATTTCTGGGCTTTCAAATGCAAAGCAAGTGCAGATAATCTCTGTTCCTCTTCCACAGACAGCTCAGTCTTCATCAGTCAGTACAGAAGGGGGCAGTAGGACTGCATTCCACCTCTGGATTTGAGATTTGTCATTATTCTGGGATTCAACACTTATAATATAGTAATAATGAACGTAGGAGAATTTTTTAAAATGTAAGAAATTCACTACAAATGTTTATATAGGATGTAATTAAGAGGAATGTGCACTTTCAACATTTCTGTTTCATTCATTTATTAGCTTATTCTTACATTAAGTTTTTTTTTTTTTTTCTAACTGTATGAACAAAGGTATTTTCTCCTAACTACATCTTAGACCCCTCTTGCTGTTCTCAGCTCAAGTCACTCAGTGGCAGGTTTGCTCAGACTTTCTCAGGTGCAAAGGGGTGATCTGTTGTGCATTAGACAGCAGCAGCCCGAACTGCTGTGCTTGAAGCACTGCGGTTGCCACACAGCTCTTTATAAGCATAAAAGAAAAAATATCCCATCATGAATATTACAATGACTGGATGTATCATTCATACCCTCTGTAATTTCCTCTTGATGAAGAAGCCGCATCTGTCTTCCTGATAATATCGCTATTAATTTATAGTGACAAACAGATTAACACACTGAAATTTGATATAGACACAGTACTTCAGTTCTCAAAATAATACTAATATTGTTGTTACATACACATAATGGAATGCTAATGAAATTCATGTGAATACCTGCATAAGCCTTTTTTCTTTAAATGGAAGCTTTGGTAGCTCCATCAATTGCTGAAGGCAAAACTAATTTGCATTACATTAGTGTTGTAACTCATTTCTCAAAAGAAGATTTGTCAGTGCTGTTTTGATTTCACATGGCCAAATATGACAGTGGTATTTAAAATTTAAAAAAAATAGTAATTGTTTAGTATGCAGTTTTAGGAACAGCTGTCAAATGGAGTCTTCTAAATTTTACTATTAAATTGATTGTGTTTAACTTCATGTATGGTTGTTCCTCTGATTATTTGATTGAGGAGCTAAATATTAACATATCCTTTCAAGACCCTTAGAGATATAGTGCTTGAAGTAATCTGGAAACCTCTGATGTTTTGTCATTTCTTATTTATGGAATTGCTTTTTGCTGTGTATATTTAAAGATTGATAGGCTTACTTTTAACATACATTTAAAATTTAGTATGCACTATGCAAATAAATATATTGTTTTGATTTTTTTACCAAATATTCTCTAAAGTATCTGAAAATGAAGATGTATGATTCTACTTTTACAGTCTTTTGAAACACACTAATTCATGTGTATAGATAGTCAGGAAAAGGAACTCCATAATTTAGCTTATTCCAGTCAGAAACTCAGAAACTTATACATACACTTAAAAAGAGTCCAAATGTAGACTGTAATAGCCTTAGTCACATGTAGATATGCACACAAACTTTAAAATATTTTCTGAACTATCAATATTCCTGTGTTTGCTACATTGTTAATTATTTTTTGATTTAAGGAAAAGTGAAGTTAGCTATGAGTTGTGTTAAGCAATATCAGCGGACCTGAAACATTGATATTTTTATCATCATTTTATCATTAATAAGTTAAATTAACTTGGAGTACACATATGTAGGAACTTGGCCTCCTGGCAAATAAATTTCTTTTGGAAGAATTAAAATATGGAAGATTGTTTGTGGATCTAAGGACCTTTTAGCCATTTCCAAGAAAGAGGCGGTGGTGATGATGGTACAGCAAGGCAAGAAGATGGCTTTGTCATAGAGACACTTTACTGGCTACTTGCTAGTCTCATATTAACAATGAGATCGTCAAAAGAACATAAAGAAACAACTGTGTTTGGGTACCTGAGTCTGTTTCATAACTACCAAATGCAGGCTTATATCACCCCATTATGCATTCTCTGGATCATTTTAAGTACTTTCCTGAATTTGTTTGTAAGTTCTGTTCTTGGCATCTAATGTGTTTTTTCCATACCACAAAATGTGTTACCCTTATTTTTACATCAAGTAGCTAGAAGGCTTAATGCTGCTTTGTGATCATAATTTATTGAAAAAGCAATTCTCCTAGAGATGTTGATTTCCTTTTCCCTTTGCAAAAACTAAATAAAACCAGCAAAAACAGATTAAGTTGATTAAGGTTTTGGAGCATGTAACATATGAGGAGAGCTGGAGGGAGCTGGGATTATTTAGCCTGGAGAAGAGAAGGCTTGGGGGGATTTTATCGATGAGTATAAATACCTGGTGGGAGGAGAAAGGACAACAGGCAATGGGCACCAACTGAAAAACAGGAAATTCGACGTAAAAGTAAGAAAACACTTTTTTTTTTTTTACTATGAGAGTGGTCAAACACTAGAACAGGTTGCCCAGAAAGGCTGTGGAGTCTGCTTCCTTAGAGATATTCAAAATGTCTGGACTGGACAAGGCCCTGAGCAATTTGTTCCAGCTGACCCTGTTTTGAGAGGGGAGGTAGGACTAGGGACTGCCAGATGTCCCTTCTGGCTTCAACTGTTGTGTGGTTGTGTGATATTTTAATATAATTGTGTAAAAAAACATATAGTTAACTAAAATGTGTGAAATATGGTATTGAGCGTTGAAAGCAGGTGGCAGCAGTCTTCTGCTCAGTCAATACCTTTATGTGGTGGTGCACAGCATTTGTATTATGTAATATCAGCTCCTTCCACCATAAGCAGAGGCTCTTGTCTTTGAAAAACAGAGCTAAGGTAGCCTGGTACCAGCAAGAATGAGGTCATTTTAGAAAAGAATTTTAAAAAGAGTATCACTCCTGTTTTGATAAAACTTTGGGGAAAAAAAAAAGTTCCCTGAAAAAAGGAACTTTAATGCTCTGGGAAACTGGAAAATCATTTCATAATCTTTTTTTTTTTTTCAACATTTAGAAATTATTTACCTTACCAGCAGTTGTAATGATGGACTTTCCACAGAATTGATGGGGAATCTTTGCTGAGGAGTTCCCAGGCCTAGAGAGGTGCTGGTGTTGTGTAGCATTGCATCCAACTAAAAAGCTCGTGCAGAATGAGGAGTGTTGTTTAAGGTGGTGCTGACACACCTCAGTGTCAAGACTGCTCCTGCACTGGAATTAAGAGCTGCTGAATCCAAGCTGACTCTATGAAGTCAGGCTTTTGCATGTGTCCTGCAGTATTATCAGGTTCAGGGATGTTCCCCAAAGACATGCAAACGTGTTTAGTGCAGAACTGGCAGGGCTTGTTAGCTCAGGCTCTGTTCTGCTTTGAAATAGCTATACTGCTTCTGAGTCCTGTCTGTGCATAACTACCTCTGGTGTCTCTGCAACCATAGTGCAGTTAACCTGCAACAGCATTGACTTGACTGCATTCTGAAAAGTTTTTTTTGCTTATGCAAATATGAGTCAGCTTACCTTATCCATAGTCAGAAAGTACAGAAAGCTGCATGTTCTTCTAGGACCACATTCGTAATACCCTGGAGATGAGTGGCGAAAGCTACCTGACATTAAGGTAAATCACACCTGGAAGAGCCTGTTTGTTTGCTTTTAAAAGGTGGTTAGTTCAGACACCAACATCCACACTATAGATGTCTAAAATTAGGTGAGATGAACCCTAGAATGGAGACACCATTTGCCAAAAAGGAAAGTTCTGTATAACAGAAGTTTTTGTAAACTATAGAGAGTAATTTGGACTATAAAAATCCTATTAGAGAAGTAGAGCTTAATATCTGCTTGTTTTTTGTAAGTTATATTATAATTTGCAGAGAATGGTAGTTCCTTGGCTGGACGTCGTAGACAAAGATGTATTACTGTATGTTCTTGCTTCAACAGATTACTGAATAGACACTTAGTTTTACTGCTTAAATCTCTCCTTGTGCAGTTCACAGCTTTCTGCAGCAGAAAAGATAGAAAGCTTTTCATTTTAATTTTTCTTAACCACTTCCCCAGTAACCCTCCTTACGGAGTATTGAGTGTAGCTACAGTTATAGGACAGGAAATCAACAGAAAGTTTAGGAGGAGAACTGAAGAAGAAGAAAGAAAATAATATGTACATAGCAAAGCTCAGTTACCCACTGAAGAGGAAGAAGAGGCTGTATGGATTGGCACAAAACCTGGGAGCAGAGGCATAGTGAGCTCATTCAGCATGGTTTGTTGGGGACAGATGATCGTTCACAAAGCATGGCCAACTAGATCAGCTGAGCCACTGCTTTTTCTGAAAAGGAGTCCCAAGACTCTTCAGAGGCACTGTCTCAAGAATTTTCTTTCAGTGCCTTAACCTATTAGGGAGACACTCCAGACATGAGTGAGTCACATATTTTGGCTAGGTTTTGGGTAAAGTTTAGAGGAAAGAGCCTGATGGTAACATAGTGAGCATGGAATGAGAAGGATGGAGTCAGTGATTAAAAGCAAGCAGGGGAAGGAAAGCAGAAGATGTAGTGCTGAGGGTGAAGCCAACAAGCAGTTAGCTCTGACAGAAGTCATTGAGGAAACCTATTATTAATCCTCAGTGCTATTTCCAGCACAATGAAGTGTAGTCTATTTAGAAGGAATAAGACATATGCCAACTACTGTGCTAGAAAGAAGAAGAAAATACCGTTAAAAATCAGTTCACTGTAATTTTATGTGCTTTTGAGATTTCACAAACTGCCAGAATCCATGTACCATGCCTGGTTCGATAAGCAGGAGCTCAGAAAGCCAGATGTGTTCAGTGGTACTCATAGAAATGTAGCTTGCAGTTTATTGTGGATTTGCATCATCAGCCATAAGAGCGTGAGCCATGAGTATAAGTGAACAAGTACCTAAGCTTTTTTTGCTCTTGGAAGTGAAATAACAGGGGCGCCGGTACAAAGCATAGTATCCCAAGGCATTCACAGTGGAATGTTAAATGGGGAAGAATAATATATTTGTTGGAAATATTTCCCAGTCCACATTTCAGGGGTAGAATTAGCACCATACTTCTTTTACATACAAATATAGGTCACTGAAGGAAGAGGTTCTTCAGTGGGAATGACTGTCCATTAGCCTGCTGTTTTTTTTTTTATTTACCCACAGTTTTATGCCAGCTATGGCTTATGAAACAAAGTGAGATAAGCTCTTCCACGAATAGGATCCAGACCATAGAACTGCATTGATTTCTACCAAGTGAGTTCTGTTAGTACAAAGGGCTTGTTAGCTTCATGCTAACATAAGGTCCTTCACTGTCTCTGAGGTCCTGACAGGAGAGGATAGTGCTTTCAGTCAAAAGACTAAGTCCCTGTGACTCATTTTCAATCACATAGAGACGTTTTCTGATAGCTTTTAGTAGTTTAATGCACTGGCAAAGGTGAGTGTCAAAAGAGAAGAGATCTTAGAAACAGATCATGCAGTGCTATTTTTGACATCACTATTAGAGCATAAATATAGGTTTCATATGATGAAAGTCTTAGCTTTAAACTTGAAAAATATCTGAGTGGTGAACCACAGATACACTTGGAACATCCCTGAATACTTCTATCACAATTTCCAGTCTGTGATTCAGTTTTCTCTGTATTAAGGAAGGCATTTTTTAACTCAGCCAAGCTGAGGTTTTTGAATGAAAACATACAGTGCTTTCATATCTAATTTGTGGACAGAATCTGCTGATGCCCATGTTCTTTATGTGCTTTGTAAGCTCTTCTTTTGCCACCAAGAACCTAGGCTTCTTATGAAGTATGGAAAGCTTTATCACCAACTGCCTAAAACCTTGCTCCAGGAGAGCTTCTGAACCAACAGGATACAATACTATGTCTATGGATAGTTTATTTTTGCATTACATTACATTTTTGCATCTGTTTTTCATCATTTAGATTTTCACAACCAAGTGCCCATAAGGGAAATTAATGTTAGCAACTGTATGGGCACACGATTAATAAATATAATGAAGTGCTTTAATTAAAGTGCTAAAATAGGAATTAATGACTACTAAGACTATTAAGGATTTATAAATCATTTGTATTGAAGTAATAATATCATCATGAGTATTCTGAACTATGCAGATTTTCCAGACTTTATTGGTTTGGACCAACCCTGCTTATGTTTATTTGCAGATCAAATTGCAAGCAATACTCAGAGATTCACAGACATTATGGTTCTTTCTAGAATGGCAATTAGTGCTAATAAACTAAAGGTTTATACAGAGTACTAAAGTAGAGAACTGGTTCTCGCTTTTATTAAATCAAAAACAAACAAACCAAAAATCCAGGAACTGAAAATTCCAGGAGTCTGAACTTCTGCAGCTTCTTTGTTGTTTTTTTTTCTTTTTTTTTTTTTTTGAGGACAGAGAAGCAGGTATTTGCCCTACTCCCACTGAAGTACTGACCTGATTTTCCTTACTGAACACTGTAGACAGCATTGCTTAGCCCATGACAGATGAAAAGGGCTTACATGTGGTTAGTCAGCCAGCCAGCCTGTATTCTTTTACGTAGTAATCCCCATAGATTTTCAAAGGATGGTGTCCTCAAGGGCAATCCCCGTGGAATTCTCATGAATGAATAAAATGTAACAAAAACCAAATGCTGCTGCTCTGGATTCATGTCTTGTCTGTATCCTACTTTCACTTTGGCAAATTAAACTAAAAGGCCTGTCATATTAGTTTTGAGTGAAACATGCTAATACATGTATGTCTTAATGTGGACATAGTTTGGTAATAGTTAAAAGAAAAAAGTGTTCCAGAAATAGATCAAGAAAACTAGCATTCATATACTGGATCGGTCACTGATCCAACTCATCTATTTGATCATTACAATAGCACTTGTGTCACATGAACTTGGTACAGGATAACCTGCATTTCTCTCTGATATTACTTGACAATCAAATGAAATATTGCTAGGCAGAACTGAGAACTCTTTCCTTATGTGCTGAGTTCTTGCTTTTATCCAATCAACTCTTTATCTCAGTAATTTCTTAAAGAGATGAATTCTGATGTTAGTCTAAAAAATTGTTTTTCATAGATTTCATTTTGTGCTGAAAGTTTATGTCTGCAGAATTTGACAATTGGTACCCAAAATCCTGACCCGAGTTTGGAAAAGACAAGGATAGTTTCGTCTGGCTATTTTAATCTCCCTCCAAATATAGACACTTGCAACTGGCAATGTAGCTTCAGAATATTTGAAAAAGATTTAAACTTTATTTTTATTTTTTCCTTCATTTTCAATCAGGAAAGATAAGCTGGATGACTTAGTTCTATTTCATTCTTTCAAAATGTCTAAAGACATTAATGGTATCTCTTAATATTTTATGTAGTACTGAAGGTTTTTGTTGTTCTCAGTGATGAAAACACTAGTTCTTACACTTAAAAATTCAGTAATTTCTTTTTCACATATCATTTTGCTTCTAAATTCCTTTGTTCCTTCTTGTGAAGGTTTCAGGATTGCAGAGAGCTATTTCAGTGTTTGTTTTTTATAACAAGATGAAGTTTCAAAACAATGTGGAGTAAGTTAGGAAATGTGAATGTTGCCCTTTTTGGTGTAGTGTGGTATTGATTTATCCATCTGTTAATGTTTTGAAACAATTTGACTTTTATAAAAGCAGTCAGATATATTTTTGAGAGGATGACTGAGTTTTTTTAAAAATACTTTGAAGACTAGCACATGTATAACCCTGAGGTTTAGCCTAGTAATCCTTTTTGGAATAAACTGCAGAATAGATAAAATATTTCAAATGTGTTATTTTTAAACATTTGTATAAATGTATTTCTTAATATAAAAAGTGTTTTTCATTAAGAATAGCTGTGGTATATGTAGTGGTCTGTGTTCTGCTCTTTGTTTTACAGGTGTACATCTAGTGTTACTCAGTGGGTTTGCAGAAGTGTCATAGGAGAATAATATTTTACTCAGTTTGCATATCTGTATGACCACAGGCAGCTGCAGATAGCGGGCATTATAGCCATCTGAAAACATGGCTGTATATTTTTCTCCAAATGTAACCATTTAGACACTTTCTATCCAGTGTCCATATAAAGCTGTTGGTTTTTTTTTCCTTTTTGTTTGTTCCTGCAAAATAATTAAACCCTAGAATATGTTTCGGGGGTGGAGTTGGGGTAGAAAATTCTTACATATGCTCCATTAAGAGGTTTTAACTCTTTGTACCTTCAAAGCAAGAGCTTGAAATTTGCTGTAAGAGCTTGTCATGTTGTCAGAACATACATTTTGCTTTTTACCTAGTCAACTTACAGGTCTTTGATCATTAACAGACGCTTTTAATATTCGTGTCTCTCAGTCTCAGTTCCTTCTCCAGAAACACTCTGGAGTTTCTCTAGAGAGGAACACTCTTCTTGGGAGTGCTGGGTCCAGTCCTGGCTTCCCCAGTACAAAAAAGACATGGGCATTCTGCAGCAAGTCCAGTGAAGAGCTGCTAAGATGATTAAAGGACTGGAGCATCTGTTGTATGAGGAGAGGCTGAGGGAGCTGGGACTTTAGCCTGGAGAAGAAAAGGCTCAGGGGGACCTTATCAACGCTTATGAATGCCTGAGGGGAGGGAGTAAAGCAGACAGAGCCAGACTCTGGCCCAGAGAAAGGACAAGAGGCAATGGGCACAAACTGAAACACAAGAAATTCCATTTAAACATAGGAAAAACTATTTTTACTGTGAGGGCAGTGAAACACTGGAACAGGTTGCCCGGAGAGGTTGTGGAGTCTCTGTCCTTGAAGATTTTCAAAACCCAACTGGACATGGCTGAACAGCCTGCTGTAATTGACTGTGCTTTGAGCAGGGAGTTTGGACTAGATGATCTCTGCAAGTCCCTTCCAACTTCAATTTTTCTGAGTTGATGATTCTGTGATTTTTATTCAATATTAAATTGTTTCCCTTAAGTTCTTGATGCCATTTCACTGGTTGCTGCGAGGGCCAGCTGAGGGGGATGACACAGTCAGCAGGGCAGGTCCAGTGACAGTTACCAGGGTCAGACACAGCCCAGCGACCACCGGGCAAGTCCATAGCGAGGAGGCAGGCCCAAGGTCAGGCCAAGAGACCAGTCAGGAAGTCAGGGTCCAGGTCCAGATCAGTTGGGCCCATGGCCAGGCACAGGCATGGCTGTGACACAGCGGGGGCAAAACAGTAAAGGGTTAGCTTAAAAGCAGCTCCCATGGGAAGAGGGATCAGTCCTGGCCGAGGCCTCCCTGCGGTGCTGGCTTCATGCCATCTGTCCAGGGTCACCAAAGGAAGGGGCAGCCCCCAGCTGCGCTATGTTGGAGTTGGCCCTGAGCCCCAGCAGCCAAACGTCCAGGAGGGGGATGCTCGCAGGGCCCTCAAACCATCCTCCAGTTCTCACACTGAGGTCTTCAAGCAAGCGCCTTCACACTTTCTCCAGTGTTGTACGACCCATTGCAAATATGCTTCATCACCCTCCTTCAGCCTTCTTTTTAGACTTGATTTACCATAACACTAGTAATTTGAGAATAGGTTGTGAGTCAGTATGTTTAACTAGTGCCTACCATTACATTTACTGCAGTTATCCTTTTCATTACCAACACTATTTTGCAGAATGGAATCTAGTCTTTTCTCTAAGAAACTGGGTCACATGTTGATTATTATTGTTTCTTTGTGGTCTCTGTCTTTTAATGTGTGTAGTGTCTTAGTGTCTTTTATTTGGTGTTTATTTTGGCTTTGATTGTAATCTCTCTGTGATAAAAAGTTTCTTACTGTTCTAGGTTTGCAAGGGAAAAAGCAAAACAGTATTCTGGTCCTTTATTAGGACTCCATGATATGGTTATAATAAAAATGTGCATAGAAAAGCAAATGTTATTATAGAGAAACCATTTGACTGCCATTTACAAAAAATTTTTGATGAAATTTAATGTTCAGAAATGTGCTTCAAACATTGAAATAGTAATGTTGGCTTGTGAAAAAGCATTTTTATTTTTAAGACATCTGGCAAAGAGCAACAGTTCTTCAAGAAACACAGGACACTTCCCACAGCTGTCATACAAATCAAATATATCTCTGAGGTGATCTGTTCTCAAAGAAAACACTTGCTTTCTAGAAATAGCAACCACTATATATCAGTTGGGACATATGTGTAGATAGATAGCACAGAGATATATAGGGATGTTTGCCAGTTTCATTAAGTACTATTTTTGTAACAGATTAAATCCAATGGTGAACTGCTCATTAAAAACGTTCAGCTGCGGCACGCTGGAAGATACACATGCACTGCACAGACAATTGTTGACAATTCTTCGGCTTCAGCTGACCTTGTTGTAAGAGGTAAGGTTTTCCAGGTAAAAGCAAAACATTGCTGTTTTTCATCTAGATAAGCAGAGTGTTTCTGGTTGTTTAGAATATTTTATTTCTCATCAAGAAATGACAGAGACTAAAAAGAAAGAAAATTATCATATGAAATCCTTACAGTCTACTCAGGATGCTGATTATATTCCAAACATTTAGATATCTAAATAAGCATGTGCTCTCCTGAAATTCAATGAAGATTATTATGTGTATTTTCCTGATGCTGAAATAATTCTTAGATAGTTTAAGTTGGTGTCCATTATATACAGCCAAATAGCTTTTAAGTATCTTTCAATTTATCCATTGTATAATATTTTTAAGCAGCCACTTCTAATTTTCTGTAATGCTTTATTGTTTCAATTGTTGTATATTAAACTAATCCTACATTTAAAGTACCCTAGTTTTCAAATGATAGAAACAAGGACATTTGGAGCTAATGTTACCATTCCATTGCTAACTCATTCTTCTGTCCTTAAGTATTGCTGTGGTCTCAAAACACTGTGCTTGTTCATATGATATATATCCTACAAGATATGTCGCAGTGCATACTTTCAATGGGGTGTGTTAATTTGTGTCCTTGGAGCATTTTACTCCTTTTTTTGCCTCCAAGTATAACATGTTCTGAAGTGCTAATGCTCTGTAGTGTTGACAATTTCTAAGCAGACATAATTTGTACTTGGGACTGGATCGCTACCATGTTTTTCCCACATTCCTGTTATGTTATATAGCAGCATATAGCAATGTGTCCTGATTCTGAATTTCTGTCATCTGAGGATGTTGTAACTTCAATATTTTTGCACTTAATATCAGTGAACTTACTTAATTTAATCAGGACCAGCTTTTTGTCACTATGCTCTGAAAAGATGCATTACATGGTTCCAGATAATTAAAAATTTGCAAAGCTTTTCAGGCATTTCTTTTTGTCCCCAATAGAAATAGAATATCTCACAGAACCATTTTTAATGGAGATATCACTTTTGAGACTTGAATGGAATTACAGTCTGAAGAATCATTGCCCATCTCCTATCATGTTCTGGAGGTGCTACACTTAAGTGCCTCATTTATTTAAATATTTCCAGTGGCCTGTCTTTGTATCTGTGCCTGGAACTATACTACTACTGAAAAAAATGAAGAGCTCTATTCCCATTTAGTGCCTTCTCCTAATAATGGCACAGAAATTAGTGACTCCCTCATCCCCCAAGTCCACACAGAGGTCAGATCCTTGAGGTACACTTGCAGCAATTTTAATAAATACTGAGAGACTTAGGATCCCCATGAAATGCAATTCTGGCTGCCTCTTTTCTTTGAGAACTGGGCTGTCTCAGTGGTAATGATGTCCATCTTAGGTGAGGGGTCTGTGGCTGCTGCTTGCAGGTTCGAGCGTCACTTCAGAAGTGTAAGACCAGCCTCGATCCGTTCTCATCTTGACGAGATTCAGTTCTCTTCAGTTGGGCTTATTGGCTCAAGTTCACCTTTGCGTTAACACAGTATATGGGCTGTACTTTAGAGCTAGTGGTCCTCTTGCCAGCTTGTACCTTCAGCGTGAAATGATCATATTTATTTCTTTTTAAACAATATATTCTTTGAGATACCAAGCTAAAGTTTAATACTTTTAAGGTTTAGAGTGGGATTGCTTGCTGGGTAGAAGGATAAGGTATCATACTTTCAAGGTATGATTTTTCTCATGTATAAGTCACAAGCATTTAATTATTTCCATATAAATTTCAGTCGAAACCAATATGTGACCACCAAAAGTGTATAATCAAAGTGGGTTAGTGATAAAATCATCATTAGGTGGAATTTAGAAAAGAAGATTTTATGATTTTTTTTTGATTCTGAGTTCACTGGATTTTCTAAAAAGATCAGCAACAGTTAAAAGTGTCACCTCTTACTGAAGAAAATCCCAATATTACTTCTGAGGCAGCAGCCATGGAAGTTGCATTTGGTATTTTTTAGCTGCAAATGCAGTTATCCTCTGAACCACTCTGAAGAATATTAAAAACTAATTATATTTTTCAAATCTATTCTTAAACAGAAAGTGAGACTGGAAAATGTCGTAGCTGATCAATACAAGTAGGAAAGTTAGGAAATTTTAATTTTTAGAATATGTAATTTGTGAATTGAATTACGAAATTTTTTTCTCAGGTCCTCCAGGCCCTCCTGGTGGTATAAGAGTAGAAGAAATTAGAGACACTGCAGTAGCACTTACCTGGAGTCGTGGAACAGACAATCACAGCCCTATTTCTAAGTACACTATCCAGTCAAAAACTTTTCTATCTGAAGAGTGGAAAGATGCTAAAACAGGTAAGAGTAATGTCAGGTAAGAGTAATGCGAGAAATTATGAAGTCATAGGTTATAAAGGGCTTGGCTGTTAGAAAACGTGGCTAATCAGAAAATAGTCACAATAAAAGGAAACCAAGGATGCTATAAATGTCTGCTACAGGGTTTGTGAGCAGTACTGTCCTATCAGTACTTTGCCAGCAGGTTTGTTCCAAAGACTAGGAGAGCCTGAACTTTATATAAAGATATACAGAAAAGAAGGGGCTTTTTCTTCCCCTCCTGTTTTACCTCTTCCCTTGTTGTGTAAACATTCCACATCAGCTACTAGAATCATAAAAAAAATTTAAAGGATAATTTTATGACAAACAGATGTCCTCATTTCTGTATTGATTATGCTGAAAGTCAGGCAAAATTGTCTAATGTTTCCTGTGAGAAGAGCAAGTTCCAGTTGCATCAAAACTGGCACCCCTAGAGAAAACATAGCTAAGAATATCCTTCTAACCACTGGATGTCATCATTGTGCCACATAATTGCAGCTGAAGAGGCACCTATCTGAACACACGGCATGCTAATGTATAATATATCTTTGTAAAATTTAATGCAAATGCATAAACTATGAAAATATTTTAAAAATACTATTACAATTATTAAAAATTGCTACACTGGGCTGAAGTAACATATTTCTGTCATATTCTCCTCTGCATATCTAACAATTTACTCTATGAAACCATCGACATCATGGAAATAGTAAGAACTATTTATATGCAGAATTTTGGCCCAAGAAGAAAGCTGTGCAGATTCTGAACTGGGAAAACAGTTCTTCCACACACAGGAGAGCTGAAGACTAAAACTGCAGTATGTTTGAATGCTTTATGATGGATAGCATTGCTACATGCAATACAGAACTGTCACATAAATATGATTCATTATACCACTGTAATAAATTATAACTTAAGTTCCTTTCTGTGGAATTAGAGCATCACATACTCATCATTTCTTAATATTAACAATAGGAATACTTTCAGGTATTGTTTTTCGCTTAAGTTCTCCTTTGAAACTACAGAGATAGATGTCAAAGAAATAGTTTGACATACTGATCTCAAAATCTCTGTGACATCAGTGAGAATTTTGGGGAGTAAAAAGGTGAAAATTTTAGGCCGACTGCCTTAAATCATATTTCTCTTCCTTAATATGTAGTTCTATCATATATAATTATTTCCAACAACCAGCATTAGTTTATGGCTTATGTTAAAGTAGCTAGGAAAACAGAACTAGAATGTCCTGCAGTTCCTTCCTATCTCTGGTACCATGTTAAGTAATTTCTGTAGAGTAGATTTCTATGAACTTTTTAAAAATAACCAAGGCAAAAGTTAAAGCTGTTCAAATAACTGATGATTTGTTTCCCTGGCGATATATGCAAGAAGGAGAATCCCTTTAGATCAGTCTCCACTGAATCAAATTTACTTTTTTCCAGAATAACTTATCTTCATTTCCATTTGAACTTTTTATTTTTAATAAAGAAAATACACTTGGGAAGAAGATAAGTTCATGAAAAGATACAAGCAGAATTCATAAAGAGGAGGTGGCAGCTGTGATATTGCCTCCTCCTGTGCTGACTGGTTCTGGAACTAGAAACATTTGTGTAGGAGATATGAGAGCTGTTTTCAGATCCTCTGATTTGGAGCAGATGCTTGAAGCCCTCTCACTTCTCAGGAAGATTCCTTAATTGCTGAGGCTCAGGCATGATGGGATGCACTTCTCTGCATCTCTAAAGTTCTTCTGCTTTGTATAAATAATGAGACAGTCATTAAGGCATAGAGTGAAACTGTGAGTCTTGTCCTGTGACACGTTGAGTGGGGTTTACATCTGGAGTGGGACAGGGAGGAACCTAGATTCCTAAATTCCTGTTTTAAGAAGCTAGTGGGAAAGATAAAAACACTTCATTTCTAAAAAGTTGAAATGAACCATTTCAGTGTTTCCAAAATCATTTCATGAACCACGTTGAGTAATTTTGGTCAATAGATGATTCCCTGAAAAAATAAATAAAGTCACCATAGTAATCATTCCTGGCATTACTGCAAGTTTTACTTCATTTGTGGGCCCCTCCCAGTTTGGCTCAGTGTTTACTGTCATGAAAGAAGCATGATAAACAGTCCAAACTGATCTCTCATCAGGATTAAGGCTGTTATTTAATGCTTTCAATTTTCAATGTGTGGAACAAAAAATACATTTTGGCATTGCACTTCTGAATTGTTATTGTTATTGTTATTACTATTACTATTACTGTTTTTCCCAAACCAAATCCTTTATCTCAGGTTGCATAATATCAAGTGTACTTTATGAAAGAAGTGTGTCCTACTTCACAATGTGGAAATATGTGTGAATAAGTTATATAATACGTTGTTTACATTTATGTTGCTCCTTCCAGTTAAGGGGATCAGAGCATTTTGGAAGGATTAATTCTCACAATGTTGATCATTCATGATTATTCTGAGAAGATGGCACAGTAAGATTAAATTAAGAGATTGAAAGCAGTCCAGAAAAAGGAACAACAAATTCATATCATGTCTTGGATACCATGGAAGATCACCATGGCTTTATTAACTGGACAGAAAAATAATTTGTGTAAAGATAAGGGAGGCTGGTGGGCAAACAGAAAGAAAATAGAGAGTGCTTCTCTTTGTTCTGCAGTACCTCGCTTTGGAATGAAAAGTTTGATTAGGGAAAGGAAAGCTCTCTCACGATCTAATGCTTACTCTGCTATTACTTTTTTTGCAGCCAATTCACTCATATTTTAATTCCACATTAGCTGCTTTCCCAGCACAGAATATGTCATTTCTCATCTCCCTCTGAACCTAGGATTCTTATTTGACAAACAACTCTTGGCTCACTAAAGGAACTAAAAACCTCTGTCTTCCTACAGCTGCAGACTAACAATCCCTACTGTCTGTGAATTGTAGACAGAAGGAGACCCAAGAATTACACATTTCATTTACTGTAAAAAAACTCACCCTTTTGAGAATAATAAATCTTTTTAGCAGGAATTGTAATAACACTATCTTCATTGAATCAGAACTAGATAGCAAGTCCTAACATGCTACTAAGAAGGTGCACCAAAATCTGACCTCATTTTATAAACCACTCCTTATCCACTTATGATGGATCCCTACATTTGCACATGTCTATCCCTTGGCTATATCATGAATTTTTATTTTATTATTTTTGCATTCCAGATTTCTCGTTGCATTTGTCTGTAGGTAAAATGAAGTTCTACAACTACGCTATAAGGATATCTCGTAGTTAAATGTATTTCTCTTGTTAGTTCATACCAGAAAAAACTTACAGGCTTGTAAAGGTTTATCCAAGATAATGTCATAGTTTCCAAATACCCAGTCATTGCCAGGAGTGCTCCTTGTAAAATGTGGTATCACTTGTGTATAACATCATGTTCCTTCCGTTGGTTCTGTGTGAATGCAGAGTAGCGACAATTTTGCAGAAATCAACCAAATTACTGGCTGAACTTATTGTAAAAATGCTGTTTTCTAAAGCAATTTTTTATTTCTTTTAGAGCCATCAGATATTGAAGGAAATATGGAGGCTGCTACAGTGATTGATTTAATTCCATGGATGGAATATGAATTCCGGATAATAGCAACAAACACTTTGGGGATAGGAGAACCTAGTATGCCATCACAGAGAATTAGAACAGAAGGCGCTCGTACGTAGACAGAAATTGTCTAGTTCTTTTTTTTAATGTGCTTTATATTCTTACATTTTTATTAATCCATTTTGTAATTTTATTTGAAAAAAGGATTTTAAAAGATTCAAACCCAGGAAATGTTTTTCTGGCCACCCACTACTATACACTGTAGCAAGCAAATACCAAACTGTCCAGATGCACTAAAATCAAAACAGAAAAAAAGAACAAAATAGAAAATATTTGAAATAGTAAAATGTTCAGTTGCTCTTTGACTTGTATTGTAATTAAAGAATACAGGACGGGATGTGTGTTTTAACTGGATAATGCCATTCTTCTGTGATTGAAGGTTTGGTCTGGTGTCTTCTCATTCCATGTCAAAGATGTGACATTATCCAACACAACACATACCCTTATCTGTCTAATTGCTCAGTGTTAAAATCTCAGAACCCATTTAAGGATATCCTTTAAGCTTAGGCAGGTACATTATAAAATGAATTCTCCAAAATGAGGAATTAGATGTTGTACTTATTATTCAAGATAATACATTCCATTTTGACTGTAAAAATGAGATAACAGCAGTGCTCTGGGAGGTAATATGTCACTGCAGAAAGACTGTGTCCAACAAAGCCTGTATATCAGTATATCCTCCTTAACACATATTAGCACCCATTTGCATCCCCAATCCATTTATAATTTAGTAGCATTTAATCTGTTGTCCCATGGCTTGAGATTTTTAACTAAAAATGCAAAACCAAAATGTAAGAATAAAATTTTACGGTTGGACCTGCTAGGTTTGTTTTGATTAGATATGCTTTATCAAAATAAAATCTATTTGCATTGCAAATTTCAAAACATTTATTAAAAAAGACCCACATTTGGTCCATTAAAAATTATATTACATAGGGGGAAAGGAAATAGAGATTGGTTAAATTAATCTAGACAGGGAAGGAAATTCTACAAAATGTTAATACTAAAGTAGAAGGAAATTACTGCCTATAAAATTGGCTATTAGCTTTATATGTTTTCTGACTCAACAGCTGTATTTAAACAAGGCCCAGGGATCTAAATGAGAAATCTACTCAGGCTCCTTGGAGAGCCTGGCTCATAATAGACATTTTTGCTTTGCTGAAAGAAGGCAAAAATAATGCTCACAGGTGGAACAATGGTAGCATCCTGCAGTCTGCCGTGTGCCACATATTCATGGAGTTCCTTTTAATCTCCTTCCCAACCTGAAAAAAATGGCATATCCTCATCTTTTGTAGCAGGATGTAATGTTTTTGCAAGATGTGGTCAGTTGACTCATTCCTCATGCCCCAGCACCATTGTCATCTCTGTCAGACTGTGACAGACATTTTTGGTGAAACAAAGCAAAATGTTAGTGCACACCTTCCTAGGCAAAAACATGGGAACTTCTTGCTATGCCAAAATAGAGTGCAAGTCAGTAATGGTCTAGAGATGAACTTCTGTGTCCAAGTCACCTTCCTGCCAGGAGCTGGAATTTGTTATGGGCAACAGCAATAGGATTTGGGCAGCCTCACAGGGTTGCACTGTCTGGACTTCCAGGATACTACAGAACCAGTACTGTGTGTGAGTTTTCATGTAAACCTCTATTGGACACATTTCCTGAAGAAGGTAAATATTTCATGGCACAAACAGCAACCCATGTCCACATGCTGTAATTATTTTAATAGCTGTTCTGTGTTACACAGCAACTAACCTCTCTGTTACACTGTATCACTGATAAATTATGTTTGTTAAACTGTAATGTTATCAGTGTCTTTATCAGTTCTAAAGTCTCTCTTCTTTGCATTTGGATATAACTTTAATTTTAGTAACTAATATTTTTAGTAGCATGCTAAGGATGTGTGCTATGGAAAAAAGATTTGTTTTTTCTTTCTTAATAAAATCTGCTTGTTTCTTCAATAACACCTATATTTCACTGTGACTTCTTGGAATTCAGTTAGTCAAAGGCTACTTGTGTGTATTGAAACTTCTAGACACATTACAGAATTGTGTTGCTGTCTGAATTAAAAACCTAGTTTTAGTGGAGAGACAATGAGGGAGATACTCCTGAAAAGGGTGATTTAAAAGACTTTAGCCAATCTTTTTTTCTTCTCTGGCAGCCTGTATCTTTTCTTTGACTACATAAGCATTCTAGCAAACCTCTGCTTCTAACTTAGTACCGAAGTTAGATAGCTCATAATAGACAGGGTGACTTCTGTATATTTCAGTAATAATAAGGTTGGGTAATAAGGTAATAATTCTGGAAAAAGCTTCCTCTTGATTTGCCATGATATATATGTTTGGCCTCATTTTGCAGTGATCTGTGCTCTGGAAGGCCAGAAATAAATAGTGCACACCATGCACCAAATACTGATTACAGTTTCAAATTTTTTGTTACTTTTTTTTTCTTTTCTAAAAGCATTAATTCTTCTCTGCTTTTCTTTTCTCCTAAGTTAACCCTAATAGAAGGCCTTAGTGAGCATCTTATTTAACAGTGGGACAGCACACAGGAACTGTCTTCTTAATATCTTGTGGCGTTCACTGAGTAGTAGGCAAAATGTCTGATGATAAAAGAATTTTTAACACAAAAAAACATGTTCATGTAGTTAGAGCATGTAGTTAATGCATGATCACCTGTGGCATATATAATGTACTGTAGGCAAGCTTAACCATCATTTCCTAAGTTTTCAGTGGTACTTTGTGTGTCCTTAATATTGAGAGACAGCAGAGACAGCAGTACAAAAAAAACATGGAGGATAGCAATGAAATCATCATATTTAGTGCAAAAACATTCCTAATTCCACAGCTCTTGTCAAATGTTTTATGTATATCAGCTTCTGAGAGAAAAGACCCTGCATATCTTAGGAAATGCCTATATTTAATTTTTGGGTGCTTACTGTATTTGAGAGAATTTAAGTACTGACAGAGTCTTACAGAAATAAGAATACAGGAATGACTTGTAATGAAGTCTTTGAGAATATCTTGCTTTACCACTCAGTTGTGCACTAATATTGATCTCTCAATCAACACGGTTTCTTTCATTACATGGGATATCAGTATGAAATGCAATCAGTCAATGACTCTAACTGCTATCCAGCTTCCATTCTGAATATCTACCTTTGCCTACCAACAAGACATCTGCCACTAATCTGGATTAAAATAGGATCAGGATGCCAATACTTCAAAGATTTATCCATGGGTTTAATTTCACACATTGTGAGTAAATCCATTGAAATAGATGGAACTAATCAGAGTTTGTTATGTTAAATACGTGTTCGAGTCCTGGGTGCTTGAGCTCTCAAAATAGCAGTGTGTAAGGAAGCATGGGAACACTACCCTGTGCCTCACTTAAGATCTATGAGGAGTGTTCCATTTCTGAATAATAAATTAAATATTTATAGAGAATATGGTTAAAAAGAAGAATGATTGATTGCTAGCTATGAGTAGAACTGGCATGTTTCCTGTGACAGTAGCAATGCGTTAGTCTTGGCAAAACCGCAGACTCTCACAGCTATTACAGACTATCATTACTGTAATTGTGTGGGCACGTGTGCTTGTTGGCCCTGCTAATAAAAAGAAAAGTAAATAATGATTTTTTTACTGAATGGGTATTCTGGAGTCATTTTTCTTGTTTCTTTTGTTTTTCTAGCTCCTAATGTGGCTCCTTCTGATGTTGGAGGAGGGGGTGGAAGCAATCGAGAGCTGACAATAACGTGGATGGTAGGTATTGCACTGCGATGGCATGAAGCATATAGTCCCTTGAGTCTGATCTTGCTCCTGCTGAAACCAGTGGAAGGTTTGTCACTGGCTCCTGTGAATGCAAGATTTGAACACAATGTGTAGGTTTTCAGACTTCTGTCATGAAAACACATTAAAAGGAATGGGGAATATGATATTTTAGATGTTTAAGTGTTGGACATTTCCAAAATATGCTCTAAAACATACTCATTCTCTGAATATGTTTTGAAGAGATTGAAACATAAGAGGTACAGGTTGTGATAATGCATTGATATAATTGCATTTGAAGAGGCTGCATATTGTATCTTTCTTCAAGGCTTTTTTTGTTCTGAAGTTACAATCTAAACAGCATGAAGATTCACTCAAATGCAATTAAAGGTATAAAGTCTTAATGATGACTTTAATGTTCTGTGCACAGATGTATAGGCTTTATAAAAGAGAAGGACAATTACATCATCATTCTATAAACCAACCCATTATAATTAATAGGTAGACTTTCTTGTATATTGACAATTGATACATTTTATTTTATGCTAATGTAAGTGGTAACACAAAAGAATGTTGCATCATACCGCAGCTCAGCCATTCCTCCATTCACTGATATCTTTGTTCCTTATCTGTAAGCCATTCATTTCTCTTTACTGGTTGTCTATTAAGCAAAATGAAGAAGGGGGAAAAAGAGAGAGGTAAAAAATAAATCACAGAAATAATGGAAAGAAAAGATGACATAATGACAACAGCAACTATTTCATTGTTTTAGTAGGGATCTGCCTTATGAATGTACAAGTTTTAATGAATATATATATTTCATTCTTTTTGTACTTCAGGTTGATACCTCTTTGGAAAGGTTCTCAAGTATGACACAGAAATAGTCAGCCATATCTTTAGACCAAGGGATTTGGGGGTTTTGTTTTGTTTTTTTAATTCAAATCAAAATGCTTATTTGGTCTTCCTAAGTATTTTAGCAATGAACTGAACTACAGAAAAAAGGTCTTAAGTTTCTGAAGAGGATGAGCTACACTTGTGTTAAAATAAACTGAAAAGTTTATTTCTCAGTTCCAGTAACAATAGGTTGGAAAGTGGATGGCTTCAAATTGTTTCCATTTTGGTCTTTATTTATTCTTTGAAGACCAAAAAACAAATAAGAACACAGGCACTGAACAGTTGTACAAGACCTAGATTATTTTATTATTTATTGACAAATGCTGTCTCATAAAAGCTTTAACAAGTCAC